>NW_027491353.1:0-1200000 GCF_021521415.1 Bidens hawaiensis
AAATATATAATATGTTATACACTATAATGAATTGTAAAAAGTTGTACTTCTAAAAAAAATAATATTATATATGAAT
Organism: Bidens hawaiensis; assembly: GCF_021521415.1. Taxonomy (NCBI): domain Eukaryota; kingdom Viridiplantae; phylum Streptophyta; class Magnoliopsida; order Asterales; family Asteraceae; genus Bidens; species Bidens hawaiensis. The sequence continues at coordinate 77 of NW_027491353.1, forward strand.
TATAATGTATTTATAAAAATAAATTACAAGTTCAATCATCTTTATAACTTAAACCATGAACCAAAAAAATACATTAAGAATAACATGTAAAATCTATCTAATTCATATGTTACATGCCCAAAAACTTTGTAACATTAAGAGAGACGTTCAAAAATATATGCTTTAGTAGGTTATGGGTAGTGACCCGTGTACTACACGGGAGAAAATTATATTAAAAATGTCAATTATAAATATATGTTAATATATTGAAATATATTGTGAATTTTTTATTTATATGAACAAAATAATTTTATATGAATGTTATGTTTTTGAAATGTATTCAAAAATCGAATGTGTAGTGAGTCATTGCTAATAATTATAATATTTCATTTACTGAACTACTCGCTAAACTTTCTTTAAAAATGATCAAATAAGAATGCAAGCATCGTTATGATCCTTAAACTCTTTTTGTTTTAGCATATCACATTTAAATACAATCACAAAAAATAATATAAAGAAAGTCAATTGAATTTTTAAGAATCCACTGGTGACAATCGTTACCATAAAAAGAAAAATCAACGACAAAGTAAAAATAAAATTATAAAATAAAAAATATATATATGTCAAAATTGATATTGATATAATTAAGGAAATCTTAAAATCACTTAATGATTTGATTAATTTTATTTTTTTGAAAGTATTAAAATCTTGTAACAATAATATTATATAAGACATTTATGAACGTATTAAGATATAAATATTCAAATATTAATATTGATATACTTAAGGAAATCATTACTGTTAGTCAAATCAAATATTAAATGTTACAATAATTATATTAATTATACATCTATATACCTATAAATAACTATATAATTATGGTAATACTTTGAATAATTGACTAAAAGTTTGAAAGTTGCAATATAACTTGTTGATCATTCAAAAAAAAAAAAAATAACTACAATATAATAAAAATCTATAAGACCTAAAAACAAAATATGAATAATTACGCGATAGTAACCCAGTCACCAATTCCACATATTAACTCAAGTCACAAATCTGTTACCTATACAGTTTGAGAAATTTTGACTAAATAATTTAGATATAATTACAAAATTTAAAATCAAATCGGTTATTTAGAAATATTCCGAAAAATTATGAAAACATTTTTAATTTTTGAAACATTAAAATAGGGGGTTTATTTTAAACATTAATTTTGACATTTATGGATAATTAAAAAATAGTCAAATATAAAAAATGAAAACCTTGATGAGATTGAAGATATGAAACCTTTAAAGGTTTGTTGCAAGGTTTGTCAAAATTCGTATTTAAAATGGGTTTAAATTTATTGTGGATATTAAGAATAAATTAAGGGTATTATATAAAAGCATAAATAAATAAATGTATATTTTATTATAAATGAATTTTTAATTTAACTTTTGTTTCAGTTACATTCAATGAATTTTTAGTTAGATATATTAAATCTTAAAAGTAAGGTTGTATTCTATTAATTTTACTAAATAATTTAGACATAATTGTAAAATTTAAATAAAATTGGTTAATTAGAAAACTTTCAAAAATTATCGAAATGTTTTTGACTTTTGAAACATTAAAATGATGGGTTTATTTTAGACATTAATTTTGATATTTAGGGATAATTAAAAAATGTTCAAATAAAAAAAAAAATAGAAATCTTGATGAGATTGAAGAGTATGGAAACATTTAAAGGTTTGTTGCAAATTAGTCAAATTCTGTAGTTAAAATGGGTTTAAATTTGTTATGAATATTAAGAATAAATTAAGGGTATTATAAAAACAGAAATAAATAGAAGTCAATAATAAACTGGAAAATAAGTTGTGTAAAAAAATAAAAAATAAATAAAATTAACGCACATGTTAACAATTGATAGAAATTTCAAGATAAGATTCACACGTGTTAACAATCAAAATAAAATTGATCATATAAAAATGATTTAATTTACATGAAGTGTGCAACCTACATAAATACATAAATAATCATAACTTAATATCTATTGTTGTACAAAAAGAAAACCATTTTTCCATTAAATACTCCTTCCAGGCAATTAGCTATTTTACAAGTTGGGTCACTATAACCTGAAATGATTAAAATTAAATTAAATTTACATAATATACTATTCTGGCTAAATTAAAAATAAAAACATATATTTTGGTCTAGTTAGAATTACCAATGATGGTTAGATGCAATTAGAGAAATTTTAATCACAACCTAAATAAACCATTCATTGTATGGAAGATATAGTAGTTATAGAAACTTCAACATGTCATTTGAATCTTAAAGTTTGATGTAGAACCTAAACAGATTATTAGAAAGTCATATTAGAATTAAAAACAATACAGACAACAAAGTGCAAAGAAAATGAAATGACAATGACAATAGCGAATAATACATGAGAATCGACCATTAGTGGAGGTTTAGGAATTTTCGGAGGACCGCATTTTGGGGACCTTCAGTGGAGGTTGGCTTCCTTCCCTATGCGTTGCGGAGGCTTAGGAATTTTCTCGGCTGAGGATGTCTCCGCATATGTCTTTGTGGATTCCAGGGCCCAGTGGTGGAAATTGCAGGACCACATCTTACGAAGCACTGGTGTTATGGAGGTAGATACTGACTACTCCCTTGCACTTAGTAATATTGAAACAACTCTCCCGGGCCTTGATCTAGGCGTTTTGCTGATAAGGATGTGACAGCTGCCCAATCCGACCCGACCCAGGTACCCGTTTTTGAATCCGATTCTTTTTATGATTTAAAATTTGATTATTAATCTTTGTAAACTTAACATTAAATAAATTATATATATATATATATATATATATTTTTATATTACTTACTAATAATAATAATTTCTTTCCGCCGTCCCGCCTCTTTCTCTCTCTTGTCGCCGTCCCGCCTCTTTCTCTCTCTTGTCGCCGTCCCGCCTCTTTTTCTCTCTTGTCGCCGTCCCGCCCCTCTGCCTAACCCTTAAGCCTTGAACCCCTCTCTTTAACTCTTTGCTTGTCCTTTGGTTCTTCCCGCCTAAGGATGTCTGCGCAGCTCCACGCGCCAGACTCTTTACAAGGAAGCCTGCGTGAAGACCAGCTGTTCCTGCGATACGCGAGGCGAACTGTTCCCGCGACGCGCTAAGAATGGTAGTTCTTCCCGCGGCGCGCTAAGAATGGTAGTTCTTCCCGCGGCGCGTTAAGAATGGTAGTTCTTCCCGCGGCGCGCTAAGAAATGTAGTTCTTCCCGCGACGCGCTAAGGATTATAGTTCTTCCCGCGGCGCGCTAAGGATTGTTCTCTGTCTGCCTTCGCCCTCGCGCGCGCGCTCGAGTCTTCTCGCGCTAGACCTTAAGTCTTTTCTTCAGTTTAGGTCAGCCTGTATTCTTTTGAAATATCTTCTCTTTTGTTTGAGCACTGTAGGTCAGTTCCGACATCTATCCGAAAAGCCACTTTCGGCGCAGCATGCGCACCAATCCTATTGGTTGACAGAAAAAGTGACTGGCATAATCTTTTGAAATCTTCTTTTGCATGTCTTGAACAATGTTTTATCTGACACCTGCCATGCTTTGACCTGTAACCTGTCAGCTTTTCCCCATCCCCTGCAGCTGCCGGCATATTTTTTGATATCTTTTGCTTTTGTTTTCTTGTGCTTTTTGATATCTTTTGCTTGATTTGATAAGATCTTTTCTTCCCTTTAAGGGATTGTGTTCCCTAGGGTTTTCCTATAAATAAAACTATTTTCTTTTGACACTACACACACTACACTAAACACTCCCCAAATCTCTCTCCCTTTGCTCTCTGCCGAAGATCGCCGCTCCTCTCTTTGCCTCCGTCTTCTCTTCTGTTCTGCCCAGAATCTCGGTAAATATAAATATATATATTTTATTTTAATTTGTTTAACTAACAAAAATCGATACTTACTGCATATATTCAAGACATAAAATCAATCGTTAAACCAATAACCTCTTATTTATAGGTTAACTTGTGCTTGTTTAAAAGTTGATTCTTGCATTATCTTTCAACACACCTTTTTCAGGTGAGTAATCTCGTACTTAATCCCCTTTTACTTTTTAACGTTTTGGGATGTTCACGTGTTCGTACAACTTGAGTCTTAAACTTGTTTATGAAATTTATGTGCGCAAAACCCCATGCGTTATGGACGTTTACTTGGCTGTTTATTTGTATGTGTGAATCATTAACCGCTTTGACGGCCTATTCCGAAGTTTTCATGGATCCATTAGATGAACACGGGAGACCTATCGTTTACGGTTTTCTTGTTTTGTTACACATGCACGTATGATTTATCGTTTTTGTGCTCAATTGGGAGCACGGATTGAACTATGAGCTATGATCTAAGGCTTGATCACAATCTGATTACACCCTATGTTAAACCCCAGTTAAGCACATGTTGCGCGCAGTGTTTGTATTATCTATTTATATCTATTAAACTTGATTTCTCACCGACACGCAAGTGTTGACGTTTTATTTTAACACATGTTCAGGTTTGCTGTAGCTGCTTTTGGGAATCTCAAGGACACGTAGGATGCTTTCTTTTTGTTTGGACCTAGATTAAAATGTAACAAGACAAATTATGTTATTTGAATATTTTAAGTTATGATATGATTTATGTTACTTTACGATTCGTGTTCTGCGCGTGCGCAAGGAAAATATATTTATTAAATATGGACACCCAAATAGTGTCACGAGTAATGAAACAATACGTGGCGCCCCGATGTATAATCCGCCATCGGTCGGGGTGTTACAAAGGAGACCGCCCCCAAGAAACCTCAACAAACCTTGGAGAGTGCTCTTTATGGTAAACACGTACATGATTTGGAGGAGCGATTCGATATGACTCCGAGACAAAAGGCAATTTTTGCTTGTCTCAAGGGGGCTCATGCCAAAGATTTTGACTGTTGTGCCCATTGAAGGTCTTGGGCAACAGATGTCGGCAGTTGAATACAGAGTCATCCTTAAATACCGGCTCATGATTCCTATTTTCCCTCAAGACGAATCATGCCCCATTTGTAAAAAGCCTGTTTGGATAAATTTGGTGAGCATGCCCTCCACTATAAGGAATTGTCGGGGTTCAAGTATCATCACGACTGGGTTAGAGATGTCTTATGGGATGTGCTTAGGCGTGCCGGGATCTCAGCCAAAAAAGAGGCACCCGTTAACTTTCTGACTGATCCGAGAGAGGGAAGATCTACACTGTGCCCTGCGAACGTTCTTGTGTTTGGTTGGTAGGGGGTAAGCATGCGTGTGTCGACCTTACTGGGGTGTCCTCATTGTTGGGGCTGAGAGACAGTGGCTTCGTTCCGAGACATGCGGTTTTGAGGGCGGAATCTAGGAAGGTTGCTAAGCATGAGGCTACGTGTTTGGAGAATCAACACATGTTCATTCCATTTGCCTTCGACACATTTGGATCCCTAGCTCCCGAGGCGGTTCGCTTTTTAGAGCGGGTGCAGAAGGTGGTGCACAGTGACTCGTAGAGCCCGAGGAACCAAGGATTGATATTTAGTAGAATAGGCTTTGCGATCCAAAAGGGGATAGCGGCGCAACTTGTTGCTCGCTTACCCATTATCCAGATGTAGTTTGGGTTGTGTTAAATGTTAATAAAAATTTCGATAAAAAAATTATTTATTTGTGTAGAATAAATACATTACCAGAAAATATGAAAAAGAAAGTCGACAGAAATGGCTAAATCGCAAGAGAGAGAGAGAGTAAGAGAGAGAGAGAGAGAAATTTTAGGGTTTGTATTGTTAAGCTTTATATAGTATGAAAGGGGTGATTTGACTTAATAAAAAAAGAAATATGTGACATGACATCTAGTTGGACACCCTATAATGATACCATGTAGAACTATTGTATTACTTTAATAAAGTAGTAAATAAGAAAAACAATGAGCGACAACATAAATATAAAAACTATCAATATACACAACCAGATTTAATAATAGTTGAAGAAAAATAATGCAATCTCGTAATTAAGTTTTATTAATTGAATGAATGATAATAATCCACAATATATAGAATTTATCAAACATCTTCTGTTGAGAGTAGTAACTTTAGTTATAGGACTATGTTATATTGTTTTAGTGTTCCATAAACATTTTAAATGGATGGGCATTACAAATACCAGGGTATAGCTCGTGTTACACACGGGTGGAAAAACATGTCAACAAACATAATTTAAACAACAAATTCATGCAACACACAATTTATTCAAACTTTCGGACCAAAACGTTAACCATTTACGTTGTCTAGATATTAAAAGTTAAAAGTTACAATAAGTTAATATACATCGAACAACCAGAAAACATCAACAAAATACATAAACATGTTCTTTCATATTAAACCACCATCAACTTCTTCAAACATTCAATCAAAACAAACTCAATTTACTTCGCCACCTGCAAATATATTAAAACTTCAAAAAATTATGGAAAGATTTTGAAATGAGTTTAAAATTATGGAGAGTATTAAAACCTTTAAAACTTTGTTATGAAAGATTAGTCAAATTCCGAATTTAAAAGGAGTTTAAATATGTTAATTAAATTGTATTAAAACCATTAATACAATTTATTGAGTTTAACTATCCTTATTAGTTATTTAAACAAATAAGGATAGTCAAACTCAATAAATTGTATTAATAGGATACTCAAACCTTGTTGCAAGCAAGACTCGGAAATTTATTTAAGTTATAACTTATTTATTCGGTTTTTTTTAACAAATAAAGAAAGTCAAAATATATAATTGTAATAATTGGATAATTAGGTTATTATTTCGGTCAAACCACAAATTAAAGAATGGGTTTATAAAAATGGAAAAAAATTAAAAACATAAAAAAGAGTTGTTCATTCGGTTGTTTTTTAAATAAGGAATGTCAAACTTTATAAAGTGCCATAATTGGATTCTTAAATGTGTATAAATCTAAAAATATAAACTAATATGAATGGTAAAAAACGATTTAATATGAATGGTCAAATACTTAAATCGGTCGGAAATTTATTTAAGTTATAACTTATTCATTCGGTTTTTAACAAATAAGGAAAGTCAAAAAAATATAAATTGTAATAATGGGATAATTATATTATTATTTCGGTCAAACCAAAAATTAAGGAATGAGTTTATAAAAATGAAAAAAATAAAAACATAAAAAAGGGTTGTTCATTCGTTTTTTTTAAAATATAAGGAATATCAAACTTTATAAAGTGCCATAAATGAATTCTTAAATGTGTATAATCTAAAAATGTAAACTAATATGAATGGTCAAAAACGATTTAATTTGAATGGTCAAATACTTAAATCGGTCGTATTTTTATTTAAGTTATAACTTATTCATTCGGTTTTTTAACAAATAAAGAAAGTTAAAAAATATAAATTGTAATAATGGGATAATTATGTTATTATTTCGGTCAAACCACAAATTAAGGAATGAGTTTATAAAAATGGAAATTAAAAACATAAAAAAGGGTTGTTAATTCGGTTTTTTAAAAAAATAAGGAATGTCAAACTCTATAAATTGTATTAATGAGATTCTTCAATGTGTATAAATCTAAAAATGTAAACTAATATAAGATTGAAAATTATAATGAGATTTTAGATTAGACGAAATATTTGTCACTTAACTGGAAGTTGAGAAAAACAATAGAACAATGATTATATTTATATAGGTAATTTAATTTATATTATAATCTTATAAATAAGGAATATACATGAATATTAAAAAAAATATACATCAATATTAAAAAAAAAAATTTAAAATACATCTTATTAACTAATGTTCAATCCATGCAATTAGCTTATATGAGTCGGAACAATAACCTGAAATGATAAAGTTAAATATTAATAGTCATATTATGGAAGATTTTAATTATAATTTTATAACCGAAAAATTTGAATGGTCTTACTAGAAAAACGAAATAGTGATAATGACGATGGTATTTTCGATTTTTATTTAGAATGTAAAATGAAATATTCCGTACATTAATCGGGACAATAACCTGAAATAATTAAGTTTTGTTATAACATTGATATTATGAAAGTTTTGAATTATAATTTATAACCGGAAAATCTAAATTGGTCTTACCGGAAAATGAATAATGATAATGTCCATGGATGAAATTGATTTTTATTTAGAACCTAGAAGAACAACATATAAAAAAAACAGGAAAAATATAAAACTTCAAATAAATATAAAACAACCATTGTTACAGGTATAACACATGAACGGAAAAACTTACCGGAAAAACATAAATACGTAGAAATATTAGCTTCATCGCCGTTTTTGATTTAGAACCTAAACTGATTTAAAAAAAATCAGTTAACAATGAAAATAAAGATAAAAATGTTAGATATACAATAACCGGAAGAAAATATGATGTTGCCGGAAAAATATATAACCTTGCCGGGAAATTATATAATATTGTTGGTCATTAGAGTATAATATATAACCTTACCGGAAAACGATTAATCTCGATCTACATTACCGGAATATAGAAGATGGTGGATGGTGGAGTTAGTTAGCCGAGAAAGAGAGAGACAGGGAGAGAAGGAGATATTAAAATAATTAGGGTGGAAAATTCTAAGGTTTAAATCAATGTTTTTGGACCCGGCCCGGACATCACCCGGGACCCGCATGACGTCATATATGTGTGTATATACATACATACACACACACACACACACACACACACACACACATATATATATATATATATATATTATATTTTGCATTTTGTAATTAATGTAATTGATTTTGTTTGTTTCAAGTCCACCGATCCAGACACAAGACACTGAATTATAGAAATGATTGTTACCTATTGTAGATATTCCATATTTATTGGTTGAATCAATCTCTAATAATGACCATTTATAGTGGTTTTTAATATGTATAATATATCTTTCATATATAAAACAAATTATAAGCCTTGGTTAGTTGGCTTTGTTGTATTTACTAACTTGGCATCTCGGTTTTGCACCCAAGTTCGATTCTCAGCGCATACACTATTTTGATTTAACAAAAAAACAAAGTTTTGTTAGTATGTGAGATGACACATGTCAGAATATTAGAGCACATGAGAATGGAAACATGCTGACTGGATTGCACATGTGAACAACCTAGAAGAAGGCCATGTGTCCACATTGTATTGATTTAATAGTATTTAAAGATTAAATAGAAAACATAAACAACACATCTTGTAGTATTGAATAAGAAAAATATCAATTAACTTGAGACGTCATAAAATAATAGAAAATGAGCATTGGAAAAATGTATATAGAAAATCCAATATTGTGTATGAGTGAATAATAATCCTTCATATTATAAGAAATGCAATTCCGAAATGATTAATTTAGTAAACCAGGAATTTTTTTAATCGATATATGTAAGGAAGTGCATTAGATACAGATATTATAAAATATCATAATTTATTTTCGTACATGGTAAACATGGAAATTTGTTTAAAAACAGTACCGTTAATTTAGCGGGACAAGAAAATTAATTGATTGACTTATCAAACTTGGAGTATATTATTTTGTAATTTAAAATATTGTATGAGTTAAACAAAAAAATTTATAAATAAGTTAATTAAGCATGTTAAAAAATCCATAACAATCATATTAAAATTGATTATCTAATTTATTGGTCATAATAATGTATTTAAAGATAGTTAATGCATTGACTATGATTTTAAGATAGTAAATGTATTGACTATGACAATATAATATAAGTTGATATTTGATATGAATTTAGAATTATTTAAATGTGAATAAATCTAGTAAGGCTTGATATTTTATTTTCATTTTAAATTATTTAATTGTGAAGAAAATCAAAGAAGTTTGTTATATATGGAAAAAACAGGGTTAGACTAATAAAATGAGGCCATGTGTCAAAGAACTCTATTGTTTTAATAGTATTGTTAGATTCATAAGATGTACATATTTTATTGCATGAAGTATTAGTTTGTTATGCATTATTTTATCACGTATCTAGAGTATTAGTTTGTTATATACTTGAATTCTGCCACATACATAGGTGTCCTATCTACCTTTCATGCTCCTAAAATTTTGACTATTTGCAACCTTATATTTGTTGTTTAGATTACTCATTTTATTAAAATTCAGGCATGGCACTATATTTCTTAATAATATTTATATACAATAATTAAATGTTCTTGATTGAGCCACTTAGCGTTACCATATTGGTCCTTCGCATTTGAGTACTTTCTTAATTTTTTTTTGTTTTAGTTACGATACCGTAATAAACATAACGGAAGCCGACCAAACGTCTATTTTGTGATATTTTTATTCTAATTCCGGTACCGTAACATACGTGACGGAAACCGACCGAAAGCCAATTTTGTGTTTCTTTAATTTTTGGTCCGGTAAGGAACGTGACGAAAACCGACCGAATTCGTATACACTCACAACTTCAACGCTCGAGTTTTACCAACGGCTAATTTTACCGATCGACGCCACCCCATTGGTCCACCTCAATTTTTATATTTTTTCAGATATTTAGCTCATGTATTGTAACAAACATATCCGAAACTAACCGAATTTGTGTCGACTTACCGTCTTAATGTCCGAGACCGACAACGTTTAGGTATTACCACAGCCCATGTTTACGGACCAAATAAACATCGAATACTTTGGTATTAGTTTTGGTGCAATAACGCATGTAAGTATGTAATTGAAACCAATCGAATTCGCGTCAACTCAACGCTTGGATTTTACCACTGCTCGAATTTTACAACCTGCCCGGCGTAACGCGCCGGGTAAGGCACTAGTTTGCTCAAAAAAGAAAAAAAAACTCTACTAAACATGTTTATAGTTAAAAATTAACTTTAACGTACTATAATAAGTTAAAATAAAAAAAATTAAATATTACTAAACGCTTTGAGCGGGCAACGCGTTGAATTCTAATAGATTTAAATAATGAGTTAACGAAGAATTACACATTTAAAAAACATTAAAGAAATTTTTTTGTTTAAAATAGAAAAAAAATAAGTTACTAAACATCTCTAGAGTTATGAAGAAGCGTGGATCGACTTACTTGTATTCGATCAACGTTTCTCGGGTATGAGTGTGCTATATCACCGATGGTTTTCCGAGATACGAGTTCTTCCACCTACAAAACGAACAGCACCGTGAGCTTACCCCTCAGAAAGGGACAGAGGGGTCCTCTTTGGGGTAACCCTCCGGTGTGAGAATAAGATATTGCAGGAGAAGATAAGAATGTGAAAATGAGTAAAGGATTCAGAATATATTTCTTGCTTGACCCCAACTGCGGAGGTGGTGTGATATTTATAGTATTAGGGTTTCCAATGATTGGGCTCAGACCCAATTAGGGTCTTTTTGGCCTCCTCCTATTGCTTCGCGCCACGTGTACTTAGGACACCCGGTGCTTTTTCATTGATTATTCTCTGACCAAGGTATTTTACCTGACCCATGTGCCATCACGTGGTGGCACATGGGTTTTGCTGAGTTGTCCACCCTTCATTGGCAGCTGTCAACATCAGCACATTCTTTATTCCTTAAAAGATACCTTCTGGAAGGTTGTCCGATGAGTACAATCATGGTTGTCCTTATCCTGATTTGGATTAGACTATTGTCTCATCTGTTGTCCTTTATGCGCCTATCCCGGGGATGCGCAAGGTCTTCTCTTTATTCTCACGCGCAGATGTTTCATGCGCAGATGTGATATGCGTAAGCATATGTAATATGCGTGAGCATATGTGATATGCGCCACGCGCAGATGTGATACGCGTGAGCATATGTGATGCGTGAGCATATGTGATATGCGTGAGCATATGTGATGCGTGAGCATATGTGATATGTGCCACGCGCATAGGTTTTGGCTTTGTGTTTTCATGACATCCTGGTTTCAAGCCTCTTGTCTATATCTTGTGGGTTGACCCGCCCCGCTCGATGTTAAGGCGGGTGCATACCCCTTCATATATTTAATGTTGAAAAATAGCTTTAACTATATATACTAAGTTAAATAAAAGAAATTAAAAATTGCTAAAATGAAACATATAACTCTATTAAAGTTTTAGGAAAAATGTAAATTGTCTAAAACAAATTTTAAAGTTTAGGACCCGCATAATAGCTTTATTAAAGTTTAGAGGTGAAAATGTAAATTGTTTAAACCACTCACTATTCACTTATGATTTATGGTGTTTAATTTGGTAGTAACTTTTTTCAAGCAATATGTATATATATCCATCTCACATATATATATTGAAACTTTATTGCTTAATTAGTCGATTTTTTTTCAAACATTACATCCATGTCGCGTGTATCTATATATCTTACCAGCAGCTTTACATTTATTTGACTACAAACTTTATTGTGTACTCTATTTTGCTTCATTTTCACCTCTTACTTACAGTTGCAGAAAAAGAACATGAATTCCACACAATATATATCATAAAGTCATAAACAAATTGATTATGACCAAAACATGCATGCCTTCATATTCCCTGACTTAAGTCTTGATCGTGCTAATTAGTTATAACCTTAACAAATACATAAAAAACAGAATTTTCATATTTGGAGGTAAAATAAACCAATCCGTTATTCAAACTAAATAATAAAAGTACTATAAATAACTCATAATCTTTCGTCACCATAGTTCAGGAACAAGCTCCCATGAGAGCAGTCATGCACCATTGTTAATTAGCCACCTCCTGATCCATACTTCTTGCCAAAGATGAGCACCTGCAATTTGTCATACCCGGAGAGCACACCGGCACCAGCAACGGCTCGGAGAATGTTTGCAGCTGCACCCTTGAACAGAGACTTCGGCCCCTCGTTCTTCAAGATCTGAGTGAATGCATCCATTGCACCCTTGTACTTGACTGCTTGCCCAGATGTCATCATCATTCTTCTTCTTACCGTGTCAATCGGATACGATGCAAGCCCCGCACCATTGGTGATCACCCAACCAAGTGCAAAACTGAAAAAGAAACTATCCTGAAAAGTGCACCCAACAAATCGTTAGTCCTGTTAACCAATGGGATTAGGTAAAAATGATTATGTAAATCGTAGATTGTGTTGGGTTTGATTGATATTCATTCTATATATATATATATATCTACACCCAGGAGATTAGTGAAAGCAATATTCATTAAAACGCTTTATTATTGCCCGTTTGTCTGTCTGCCACTTTAGTGTAATCGTTTGAATTTAATGGTAAAGTAATATGAAAAAAAAAAAAATTAAAACACAAACTTTTTAGACAAAGAACATGAAAAACATAAGGATAACTAGTTACCTGGTATTTTCCTGTAAGAAGGACGGGCTTCAAAGAATCGTATAGGCCGAAGTACAAGCCACGATAGACGATAATTCCAACACACGAAATGTTAAACCCTCGATAAAGCCCAGCGATACCATCAGTAGCTAATGTCTTCTTGTATACATCAACCAAACCGTTAAACTCCCTTCCTCCTCCACCTTTCTTTGCAGCCTTAGCATCATTAGCCAAACGCGTCCTCGCATAATCAAGTGAATACACGAAGAAAAGAGAAGATGCACCAGCAGCACCTCCGGATGCTAAATTACCCGCAAACCATTTCCAGTACCCATCTATATCTTTCTTAAAGTTAAATAGCTTCTTGAAGTAATCTTTGAATGCAAAATTCAAAGCCTGGATTTCACAAAAGTCACATAATCAAAATGAATCAAAAGTCCAAACCAGACAACAAGATTATTATAAACATTATGTTACTAGCCTGTGTTGGGAAATAACGAATAACGTTAGCAGTGTTTCCTCGCCACAATGACACAAAACCTTCATCTTTGACGGTTCGACCAAAACAATCCATAATTCCTTTGTAGGGTTCAGACAATCGACCGGCCTTGATCATCTCATCCTGATTCTGGATCAAGAGCTTAATACGTTCAATTGGGGCTGCAGCTGTTTTTGATACGGCCGCAGACACTCCACCCATAAGGAAATCGGTGACGAACCCTCCTAACCCTTTTTCGGCTGGGGCTTGAACAAAAATAGGAGATGGTTCAAGCGCAAAGGGAAGTTTGGTTTGCCGCTGAATTGGGTACTGAAAGGCAGCATTTGTGTAGTTTTTGTTCCGAAAACGGCTATAATTTAGATGTAGTTGTTGTAAACCATGGTCACAAGCATGGAACTGTGTCATGCTTGATGATATAAGACTCCCAGCTAGCTTTTGGGAAACACTTGGATGATGTGCTTGTTCAATCATGTCTACCCTATATACATACAAAAAAATTACTTCTTAGAAATGAAAAGACGAACAAGGTGCAGTGCCTACATTTACAACAAAGATTAAGAAGATACGTTATCATTCTAAAATACAAATTATAAAATATTGTTTTTGTCAAACTAAAAAAATATGTTCTAAATGATCAAACTAAAAGAAGCCCCTAATTTCCATTAGCATCTTTATCTTAATCACAACTTCTTCACTCTCAATCTCTCAAACTTGAAGTTGGATTTGTGTGATTTTGTGTCCTTTTAAAAATCATATACCGCTCTAGATCCTACCAATATCTTGGATGGGATTCTAGTGGGTACATTTGTTTATTTGGAAATCATATACAAAAATATGTGTGTCATCCAAGATCTTATGAAAAAGAATATTTTCATAAAAGGACTATGATTTTAGAATCCGCTTTAGGCCTTAAAAAGTTTGACGGCTAACCGTTGAAATTTCTAAGAGAAATCGAAATTGTTAGAAAACTAAATATACACACATTAGGGTGTAAATCAAAATGGCAAACACGCGAGATCGGTGATCTTCAGGAAATACGCAATCGCAATATAATTTGCAGAGAAAACCAATGGGATCAATAATAAAACGAACAAACTATTGAAATGAGATTCATAATAAGAAATTCAGGCATGGAAGATGTAATCATGAATCAAAGAACTGCTTGAAGAAATTAGCTTCAAATAATATACCTAGAGAATTTGATGAACAGGTATTGAGGAGAGAATGTAAGAGAAAGAGTGATGCGAGTTACCCTTTTTAGAGAGAGAGGATGCCACTTGAGAATGAGAGGGAAAGGCCGAGAAAAATTCAAGGAGAATGAGAAATGAAGAATTAAGGTGTTAATTAACAAATTAAGGTGCAAAAAAATATGGCTCACCTTTAAACTCGGCTTTTGACTCACTGTTATGAGGTGGCTGTTTCATTTTCGGGTATATATGTAGTTTAGTTGTTCGGGTATTTTGGGTTCTCTACTTTAATTACCCAATGCAATGCATGAATAAATACATTTTTTATAGGAAAAATACCATAATATTAAATTAACTGAATTTGTTTCAAATGCACGTATAATATATTCTTGGTATAACATTATGGGTATGTTTAGCAAAACTAGCTGATGATCGTTGGTTAGAAGTTGATGGTTGAAAGCTGTTAGCTGTAGTTTTTTAGATATATTTAGGTGTTTGCCAGAGTATCTGGAGTTTTTAATAAAACTAGTTGGGTGCATGCGCGGTGCGGTGTGTTGGGCATGTAATCTGCCATCAACTACATAATCAGTGTCGGTACATGAGTCACCTGATGACAGTGCACACATGACCCAAATGTAAACATGTAATTCGTGCAAATGTAGCACACATGTTACCAGTGGAGAAAATCAAGAAGCAAAGTTGAAATATACAGCAATTTCAAATAGGTAATTTTTTAAATCAACATGGTTTGATCCGAATCATGTTCCGACCCGACACTGTTCTAATCTGAAACCTGTTCTGACTTGACCCCTTTTAACTCAAAATCGTACCGACACGAACCGAACTAAATTAACCCTTTTTGTATCGACTCATTATGACCCTAATTTGGTCTTACACATGACTCGAGCTCGCCTGACTGGACTTGTTGCCGATCCTAATCAGTACCGTTTTCATCCTAGTTCTTTTTTATTATCTTGTCCTCGCTTATCTTACTCTATAAGGTAAGTAAATTCACATCCCATTTTTACCGTTTTACGTTTTTGGGATCTTATGCGTTCACAATCAAACCTATTATAGATTTTCACTACGATTCCAGTATACGCGTTTATTGAGATTGCTCGATTAGTTGATACGTGTGAATGTGACTATGTGTTTACTTTTGTTATGGTGGTTGGTATCTTATCCTCAATAGTATGATCATACGTCGTCGAATTAACTCGTTATCAATATGATTCGGGTGAAAAGACAACTTTTACTTATTGTTATACTAGTTGTAGCGATTTACAATTATCGCATGGAATTGTTGTATTAAATATTATATATACCAAAACTGTGATTTACCTGCTCAACTTTATGTTGACAAATATATATATATATTTTCACGCATGACGCAAGGAGCTTTATTGGATGAATCAAGTATTGAAGTTTAGATGATACATTAGGTTGCTTTTATGAATGAAGAACACATTTATTTTAAGTTATTTATAATTTGAATATTTATTTGTAATGATATTTTTGAGATAACGTTTGTGCTTTTGAAATTTGATATATGAATGAATAATTTGGACACGTGTATTTTACTTAGTGTCTTCTGAGCTATGATACAATATTGTCGCGCCCTGGCATATTCCACCGCCGGTTGGGGTGTGACAGATTGGTATCAGAGCCGAAGGCTATAAGATAGGTGATTAGACGTAACGACCTAGTAGCATGCTTAGGGTCCCTATACATGTTCCTATACATACACCCCACTTGTTTAAATTTTTGTACATAACTTAGCATATTTATATTTTTTATCATATACAATTGTACACAAAAGCACACACTTATTCTGAGGCTATGCCTCACTCAAAAAAAAAATCTCTAGGATGATTTTTAATCGGGAAATTCCTTGAGAAAACCTACCTTTTACTCCCCTCTCCTTGAAGATGATTCGTGGGACGGATATGTAGTAAACTGTAAGAGGGACGCACTTGTTTACCGAACCCTTGACACCAAGGCTTGTGAGACTGAGGAAGTGCGATGCGCATAAATCTCAATCAACCGCGAGACCTGGTTGCCTTCCTGGAGTGTTCGTTAAGGGTGTGAAATTTATTAAGCCAAATCATATCACACCAAACGAAACCGAATCTACTACCCTCATTGTATCAAATGTGGTCATGTGACGATCACACTCTTATATAATAAACTGAATTCACGGTGATACGTGGCTAAACTCGGTTTTTCCGTATTGTGTTTTGTTGAAATTGATGGGTGAAGTATGTAGATACGGGGTGATTCCCGAATTACTTCAACCGTCTACCTCAACACCCACTCAATTAGATTTTAAATGATTTTATTTGAGTTTTCAATGTGTTTCATTTGGTTGGAAGGACCCATGGTGATTCATGAAGCTATAACCAACAAATGAACCCATTTACATTTTAAGATATGTTTTCATAATATTAAAAAATGATAAGACTTCTATAATCAAATATGCATAGGTATTGGAAATTCTCAACCTCAAACACAATCCCAACCGCAAACTACTATTATAATACACAAATATCAATTTACATCAAATACTTATTTACTAAATCACTTTTAAATCAAGATATATTGATTCGATCTATTCTTACACTCAGAAATATTGTCATCCACATAATTAGATACAAATTCCTCATTTATTGAGACTCGACTATCACGAGTCAATCAAACAATTTACACTATATTATTGAGTTGATTTACATCTATTTATTTTATCACATTGTTAAAACATCAACAACATTATTACATAATTTAATAATCAAATGACTTTCTCATACTTATGGTATCACACACACAAACTATTTTCAAGTATTCAATCTGAGATTTTTAAAATTGTTAAAAATTATCAATTTATCAAACTTTGATAAAACTCATTCATCAAAATTATCTGATTAATTCTCAATATAGATTCTAACTTATCCTTAAGTTAAGAGTAAACGCTAGCTCAACACATTTCAAATTCAATTTTTCTTAATAGTTCATTTGTGGTTTACACAACTCATCAACTCATTTCTTGAAAATCGTGTCATTATTAATCATAAAAGGTTTTAAGCAATAAATCCTTGTACTCAAAATTAATCAACTATTCTTCTATGGTCACTCGCATAGTAACTTCAATGCAAAATGTTGAAAGCAATCAAACCCAATCTTGTGCGTTAAGCTAATTTTTGGAAATATTGACTCATTTACCCACTGCTTATCCTCACCACCAACATTGGCAAACGCAAGTAAAAATCGTTAAGCTTTACTATTCATCGACAACCCAACCCAATCTTAGTGTCTTAAACGAGAAGATTTTACGTCAAAATTCACCTATATGATCCTTTTGTATCTACCATCATCCCATTTCAACCTATGTTCTTATAAGATACCTTCACTAAGAAAATCAACGTTTCATCGCCGTTTGTCAGATTCACACGACTGCCTTATGGCTACTATGATCACCAAATAGCTTGCAACTACTATACTAAATCGTGACACGAGTTCAGAGCCTTAACTCTAATTGTGCTGCTACATCATTTGTTCCAGACAAGACCAAAACCGAATCATCCGCTGACGCTAAAGCCGAACCAAAATATGCTTCAGTTAACAACCACAACCGTAAAGTCAATCGCCAAAATCATGTTGTTTATCAAACCAACCCTCAACCTTGACAACAACCGAATCACATTCAAAAAGGAAACCATACATCGGTATTCACCCGTCATCACCCTGCTCAATCCCTATGGCAACTATGCACAAATTTCAATCGCTATGGTCACTTTGCTAGCTTTTTCCGTACCCCGCCTAGTGCACGAGCCATCCCATAACAGCCTACCTCACATACTCAAACCGGTGTTCTTGACACCCGCACTTGTTACGATTGTGGAGACCCAAATCATCTTCGTAATATGTGTCCCCAACTTGCCCTTTTTCATCAAGTTCAAACCTATCAACCCCACATCTTTCAAGTTTCTTTAGTCAATCAAGATCCTCATTACCTAATCCAACCCTACCAAATTCCATACCCGCAAGCTCAAGTTCACCGATTATACTCTATTGGAATCCCAAATTGCGCAACCCCTTCGAGCTCAACCTATTCAAGCTATTACGAGATAACCTACCCCGACTGATCAAACTTTTATGAAGTCAATTTCTCATGGTGCTTCACGTCACATCAGCTAAGCTACTCAAGAAATCCGAAGACTTGTGCTGTGTCTCTTAGCCGATCTTAGTTATTTTGGTCTTTTCTCAGTTATGAATTAGTACCGCCTGCTTATGGCATCGAATTATTTCAGTTTGAACTAATGATCATTCGCGTATCTTATAAATAAAGTTCCTTTTATTTAAGTAGATTGCTTATTAAAGCCTGCATCTGCCTTATTTTTATCATCCCCAATCATCACAAACCATTTTATTAATCTCGACTACTAATATGTTATTCCTTTACAACTTTAAGGACTTATATTTAAATAATGTCTTAGAAACTTCTGTACTTTTTCCTAGTTTATAGTTAAACATTTAAAACTAATGTTCCTTCATGAAATAATGTTTTCAAACGCTTGGTAACCCACACGATGGGGCGAATTATGCGGACCATCCGGCGACCTAAGTAATTATGGATGCAAACATAATTACCCAAGTCCTCGCATGAATATCATGATACGTACATTCGTGTGTCATAATCCTAGAACTGATGGTAGTTTGGGATAACGGTACAATGTTGAGATGATAAGAACATGGTGGATACACACCGCTGGTACATCCTATATATAAGTGTTCTTATCGGATTGTCATTTGTAGCGTTATTTCTATTACTTTAAGTCCCGAGTTATGATAAGTTTTAGATTTTAAAGTTTTTCCTTTCGTATTACGATTAGTTTTAGATTTCAACTATTCAAAGTTCTATATTAGTTTAAATCATAAGTAAAAAAAAATTTCTTTTATGGTGTAGATATAGTATTCCTTAATTTCGGGACAAGTCGTAAGAGTCACATTAAATCCATTTTGCTCAAACTGTGCCACCATCCAATCCGACCTTCAATACCGCATCCTTGACGCACAAAACGTCTCCGTCACCGAAGGTAACTTATACGACGAGATGTCATGTGGCGCCGAACTCCAACTTGAAACCAAACGTAACGGTTTACTCTATTATTTGGACCGTTTATGGGTTTCTGATCGTGACGGTCTTCGCATGTTCATCCTTGATGAAGCGTATAAGTCACGATAGTATATTCATCCCGGTGCGGATAAAATGTATGCCGATCTGCGTTCCATGTTTTCGTGGCCGGGAATGAAGAAAGATATCGCGGTGTATGTATCTAAATGTCTCACTTGCTCTAAGGTTAAAGCCGAGCATCAAAAGCCGTTTGGTTTGCTCGAGCAACCTCTGACCCCCGTTTGGATATGGGAAGGCATAGCGCATGGATTTAGTTACTAAACTCCCCACTACTCAAAGCCGCAATGATAGTATATGGGTGATTGTTAATCGTTTGACCAAGTCGGCTTACTTCATACCGTTCCGAGAGAATTCCTCCGTAAGATAATTAGCCCGAATCTATGTCAAGAACATCATTTTCCACCATGGAACGCCGTTGACCATTATCTCCGATCGTGATGGTCGGTTTACCTCTCATTTTTGGAAATCGTTGCAAACCGCCTTGGGTACCCGTATTGATCTAAGCACCGCCTGTCACCCGCAAACTGATGGTCAATCGGAGAGAAAAATCTAAACTCTTGAAGATATGCTCCGCTCTTGCATACTAGACTTTGGTGGAAATTGGGATACTCGCTTGCCACTTTCAGAGTTTTCCTACAATAATAGTTTTCACACTAGTATTGGCATGGCACCCTTTGAAGCTCTCTATGGCCGAAAATGTCGTTCCCCAATTTGTTGGAACGAGGTTGGTGAATCGCAAATCACCGGTCCCGAGCTTGTTCAAGAAACTTCCGATCGAATCGCTCTTATTCGTCAAAATCTTCTTGCCGCTCGTAACCGACAAAAGAGCCACACCGATAAGCTCCGTAAACCTCTCGAGTTCAACGTTGGTGATCGAGTTTTTCTTAAAGTTTCTCTATGGAAAGGGGTAGTTCGTTTTGGTAAAAGGAATAAACTATCTCATTTTGTTGGCCCGTTTGAGATCGTTGAAAGGGTTGGTAGAGTTGCTTATCGTCTCGAGCTACCCGAAGAGCTATCCATTGTTCATCCAACCTTTCATGTTTTCAACCTCAAGAAGTGTTTAGCCGAGGGGAATCTCCACATACCCCTCGACGAGGTCCGAATTGATGAGTCTATGCGCGTTATCGAAAAGCCTGCTGAAATTACGGATCATATGGACGAAGAAACCAAACGTAGTCGTATTCCGTTTGTCAAAGTTCGCTGGGAATCTAAACGTGGTCCCGAATTCACTTGGGAGCGTGAAGACCGAATGATGACCAAGTACCCGCACCTCTTCTTTACGACTTAATCTCTAATTTCGGGACGAAATTTCCAAAAGTAGGGAATGCTGTAACATTTCGGGTTTTCGAATCTCTCATATTTGTAATCATTACCCGACCCGGGTTCGGGTTCAGGTAATTTATCAATAAAGTCCCATATTTGTTTGATATTTTTATTTATTTATTGTTTTTATATAATTGATTATAACTATGAGACTTGTACAAAATCAACCCCAAACTAACAATTTATTCACTTTTGCATCCAACACCATAGATCAAGGACCAAGTTGTAAATAAACATAAAAAATAATAATATATTTTTCTCCTTTCTATACCACCACCATCTACATACCCCCCCATTGCTTGGACCTCAATTTTCGTACATAATAAACGGAATTGATCACAAATCAATTGTTTACCTTAAACGCGTCACACCGACACTTTAATCTTGGTAAACGATTAACTATTGACAACCATTTTACCAAAAACGAACCGCGGCTAACAAATTTCTAAAACACTATATAAACACCATCAAAACGTAATTAAACGCACACACATCATCCTCACACCAGCGCCACCCTAAAGCCTATGCCAATTGCACCCTAGCAACAACGTAAGATCAAGATTCATTCGTGTTTTGACGCCGTGAAACCTAGGACCCGTACACATTCAATCCGTTAGATTTCTGGTAATTTTAATATGAATTTGATTCGTTTTTTAACCAAGTAACAATAACCCTAACCTAATTTGAATAAACATCAAACAATTAAAGGAATTCTATTCTTAGGGTTTGTTTTTGAATTTAGGGAAGAAGATAAAGTAGACATAGTGTATTTATATAAAACAGTGTCGTCCTTTTATCAAGTAGAGTCGCTGGACTGATAGCCAGCGCATGTTCTCTAAGGCATTGAACCGACCTGGGGCGCAGGTTCGAGTTTCCCAAGCCCGATTTTCGGGTTTATTTTATTAACAATTCTGTTTTAACAACTTTTCACAATTATTATACCTACATAACACTAAATAAACATTGTTTTGATAAACCGAACCCCAAATCAACTCTTTTCATTTCATATTCATGTGCATATATACTTGTTTAAATTTTTCATAAATAAGTCTATATAACTATATATATATTATATACATACATTTAATTTATAAGATAAATATATATATATATATATATAAATAATAATTCTTTTTACGACTCTCGCTGAAGAACCAAATTACATTAGATATTCAAAATTTTCCGTTTAACTTTTTGCTAATATATACCTATATTATTCTTAATGTCTACCTTACTTATGTAAATATTAAACATAAAAGTAATAATAAGAATGATAATAATAATAATAGTAATAATAATAATAACGTTAATGATAATAATCACAACCATAATAATATGAGAATAAGAATAATAACCCATCAAGACTTGCTCCATACAGGTGATCACCCAGATCCTATGTTTGCTGAAAAAGTAGTTGAGTGTTACTTTGCACTACGTGAATATCGACCTTCGGCCACACATGTGGTCTGGGCGATTTGCCACACTTCGGCTTAAATGTGTGGCTAAAAGGTCTTTGACCATGTTTGAAAACCTTCCAGAATGTTTTGGCCACACATATTATTCTTCATGTGACCATTCTATACCTACTCAGGTACTTTTGGCTACACTTTGAAAAAAACTGTGACAAAAACTAGCCACATTATAAAAACGTGTGGCGAAATGTGACCTACAGTCATAGTTTGTTTGATCTTTGATACATGTGACCAAAAACACATGCATTAGCCACAAACTGTGACATTTAACTAGCCACATGTTTTAATAGTGTGGCCAAATGTGACAAACGGCTACTGTATTGATAAGTGATGTGTCTAAAAGGTTAAAGATATAGCCACTTATATTACGTTGTGTGACCTAATGTCACATTTTCTAGCCACATTTTTAATAAAGTGGCGAAATATGACGAACAACCATTGTATTTATTAGTAATGTGGCTAAAACGCTTAAAATATATGGCCACTTATACGAGGTTGTGTGACCAAAGAGTAGTTTACTTTTATTTTTCCTAAGTTTTTTATTGTCACGGATACACTTATTATGTGTGGCTATAAGTGATAAATTGTCACACTTAAATATTTTTAAGTGTGTCCAAATGTAATTAATGGCCACTTATACGAGGTTGTGTGACCAAAGAGTAGTTTACTTTTATTTTTTCTAAGTTTTTTATTGTCACGGATACACTTATTATGTGTGGCTATAAGTGATAAATTGTCACACTTAAATATTTTTAAGTGTGTCAAAATGTAATTAATGGCCACTTATACGAGGTTGTGTGACCAAAGAGTATCTTAGTTTTATTTTTTATAAGTTTTTTATTGTCACAGATACACTTATTATGTGTGGCTATAAGTTAGAAATGGTCACACTTAAATATTTTTAAGTGTGTCTAAATGTAATTAATGGCCACTTATACGAGGTTGTGTGACCAAAGAGTATGTTAGTTTTATTTTTTCTAAGTTTTTTATTGTCACAGATACACTTATTATGTGTGACTATAAGTGATAAACGGTCACACTAAAATATGTTTAAGCGTGTCAAAAACATAATTAATGGCCACACGTTGATTTGACGAGTGGCGACGTCATCATTGCCTTTACAGTTTCTTGTGCCGCCAAATTCAAATTGTCAGGGAGATGTAGCGCCAGGTTACGATGGTGTTTAAATACCAGTCACAGTCACAATCAAAATCCACAATCACAATCACAATCCACCTTTCTTCCGATTATAATTTCCGATAATAGCTTCAACATGGGTCGAACGTGCACCGGGTGCTCATGCCCCCATCTACTACGACCCCACATTTTTCACCATACGATTCCACTTTTCTTCCGACGCTGTCCGGAGGAATCGAAGGGTGAGGTATGTGGACTATGTCCACCCTCACACCTTCAC
The DNA here is from genome assembly GCF_021521415.1 of Bidens hawaiensis. Lineage (NCBI taxonomy): Eukaryota > Viridiplantae > Streptophyta > Magnoliopsida > Asterales > Asteraceae > Bidens > Bidens hawaiensis. The sequence continues at coordinate 24,418 of NW_027491353.1, forward strand.
GTACCAACAACTTAAACAATTGGTTAGGTGGCTTGGGTACACAACTGCTGATTATTTTAGCATTGATATGGTAGTGCCGGGAATCGAGGTGGCCTACATCGAGTTGAACGACTTGGAGGACTTCAAGGCGGTGTCCGTTTATGAAGCATTCCGTAGTCAGGTGAACCTTCGCCTCCAAAGGCTTAGGGACTCCACCTATACCTCGGATGGCATGTACGAGAGGATCATGCCCTCTCATACTCCAGAAGAGAATCCGGATGTAGATTCGGATACAGAATCTATAGGGAGGTCTACGATGGATTTCGATGTAGATTCTGAGACGGAGTCGGATGCTAGGAGCTAGTTAGTTTTATGTAATTTGGTTTTCTATATTAATGTAAATGTTATTATTGTAAATATTATATTTTGGTATTAATATGTTATGTGATTTGATTAATCATATTAATTTTTTTTAATACATAATCACTTATATTATGTGAATGTTATTATTGTAAATGTTATTATTAACTGTAAAGCGTGGAGCGTTTTCAAAGCGTGATATATATAACTGGTGGCTGAAATTTAATGACTGGTTTTTTTAATACCTCATCACTTATATTATGTGAATGTTATTATTGTAAATGTTATTATTAACTGCAGAGCGTGGAGCGTTTCCAAAGCGTGATATTATTAACTAGGAGTTATTATTGTAAATGTTATTAATTATTAACTGCAAATGTTATTATTATATTTTGGTTTATGCGTATGTATAGTGTATTGGATGTAGTTTTTTTAATTAACTTTAAAATAGATGTTAGTGTGATTGAATAACAAAATAGACCTAAAATTTAATTTTTGGTAGTTGAGACAGTAATTTATTGTAGTTCAGTTGATTTGTAGCGTATCTAGTAAGATATACTAGTTTTTTTATTTTAATTAACTTGAATGTAGGCTATTATTACATAAATATATTTCCAAGATTTTTAACAGGTATTAAAAGCGTACAAAGTGTGTGATTTACTAGTTTTTTTTTATTTTAATTAACTTGAATGTAGGCTATCATTACATAAATATATTTCCAAGATTTTGGACAGGTAGTAGGTATAAATGTAATTAATTTCCAAAAATAATTAGCTTCTGTGCGTTTCCAAAGCGTGTGGAAACCATTTTGACAGGTAGTATGCAGTTATTGTGTGTTATACACTCAACAACCAACTATATAACAACAAAGACTTTAATGACTGCAATAAAACTGGTGACTGAAATTTATTACACTTCTATATATGTTATGTGAATTCCAAAATTGGCCAAGTAGAAAAAATATAAGGTTTCCACAGATCTTAAACTTCCCAAAGATCTTAGATTTTGATAAAATCATTTCCAAAACTCAATGCCATCACCAAATCTTAAATCTAAGGTTACTGGTGATGGCATTGAGTTTGGAAGTGGTTTTTCAAAACTGAATTTTATTTGTTCAAAGGCTTCTTCAAAGTCTGGAGGGTACAATTTTGGTATGCAGGTTAGTGAAAAGAAGGGCATAATGGTCTTTTTTTTATAAAATGAGTTGATAATATTTTGCAGGAAGCCAGCTGTTGAAAAGTATGTTGAAACATAACCAAATAGAGGTTGTGCAAGAAACAAAACCATCAGACGAGAAATGATGACTGTCACCGAACACCCTAGACAACATGATGCATTTTTGGGTTTTCTTTGTATTAATGTAACTTTGATATAGCACGAGTCAGTTATGAGTGTAATGACTTTATTGATCTTACTATGGTACACTACAAGTCAATTGTGACTTTTATCGATGTAACATGATGTATGTTTGAACTTGACACCAATTGACCAAAATAGCCAGAAGATGAAATGAATTCAACAAACCGGCCTGTACGTATAAGTAGTAATAGTATTAAAAACAACCAATATTTCTTTAGTTTGAATTAATAAGTACAAAGTAAAGAATGGTGATATCATGTATCACAACTATATTTAAACATTATTTACATCTAACTAGCCGAACGAACACAACTGCTGGGTCGACAACCCGGACATCGGTGTCAATCTCCATTACGAATAGTTGTAGGCTTTTTCCCGGGCCTTCAGTAATCATCCGGGGACTCATTACGAAGCAGTTGATTTGGTTGTACAAGTGGCAATGTATTACCCTCATGAGGGAAAGTTACCGTACTAAATTCCTCATTGACCTCGTCATACGAATGCCTATAATTCTTGGGTGGAGTCATGAGGACAACATGCTTTTTTCTATCCAGCTGATCTTGAACATAAAACACCTAGCGTGCTTGCGAGGCCAATATGAACGGATCATCCTTGTGGCCAAATTTGTTTAGGTCGACCGACGTGTAACCAAGAATATCATGTTTGACATGTTTACGGTCAACCCATTGGCACATGAAGACAGGAATACTTTTAGTATGATAATCTAGGACCCATATCTCTTGCAAAACCCCAAAATAAAAGTTTTGTCCATACGTCACCATGTCTTTTTTGATGTGCATGTCATCCGCCTCTACACCAACCCCGCTGTTCTGGTAAACTCTACCATCATGAGATTTTGTATGAAATTCAAAATCGTTGATGTCGTACGAGTCGTATTTGTAAACGTTGCGGTGTGCTCAGTGTGCAATCCACTTTACGGTTTCCGATACAGAACCCGGGGAGCCCGCTAGCTCTCTTTCATCCTGAATTTCATTACAAGGATTAGATTCTTCACCTACATTGCAGAAACTATAAAAGAATTTTAAAAATTATTGAAGACTTAATAAATTGACCTACCTTGTCGCGTAACCAGTCACCAAACTTTAAAGTATGCTCCTTCTCCAGCAATGCTTGTCGTTTACCAGGTATTTGGTTTTTCAAAGAGGTCTTGTGTTATCTGCAAGTAAGAGTATAATATATTGCGAATTAATATATATACATACATACATATTTATATATATATATATATATGTATATATTAATTTTGGGTGCGTTTGCTTAGCGTTTTAGGTTTTTAGCTTTGTTTTTTGCCTTTGAACGTCTCGCGTAACTACCGTAAGTTAAGGCATTAGTGTACAGTAACTGCACCCTACATATATATTTATATATAGATAATATAGAGTATATATGTTAGTAATACTTACTCGATATACGGTGCTATTTCATGCGTATTCTGCAGCACATAGAAATGTGCTCTCTTGAAAAGATCAGGAGAAACTTCAACTGATTTAACGCCTGTGACAGGAATTGTCTCCCCATTATCATCATGCTTATCATGTGGAATACCAACAATACTCTTGATGTTTTTTTGGTATTCGCTCAGAAACTCGATTGTTTCTTCCGCAATGTTCTCCTCAGCAATGCACCCTTCTGGATAAGTTTTGTTTCGCACATGCCCTGTGATAACCTTCATACACCTTTCAAAGGTATACATCCAACGAAAGCATGGTGGCCGCACATAATTTTATCTCTCTTACAAGGTGCACTGTTAAGTGAACCATGGCATCAAAAAATGATGGTGGAAAGTACTTCTCTAGCAGGCACAGTGTAACTATTTGCTCTTCCTGCATCTTATCAAGCTCTTCTACAATGATTTATTTGCTACAAATTGACTTGAAAAAAAAAAACAAAGCCTGATTATAGCATTTCTCATTGGTTCTGGCATGATGGACCGTATTGCAAGGGGCAGAAACTGTTGCATAAGCATGTGATAATCATGTGATTTAAGGCCTTGTAGCTTCCTTTCTTTAAGATTCACCAAACTAGAGAAGTTAGAACAATACCCTAGTGGAGCCTTCAATTTATACAGTGTTTCAAGAAACATGTCTTTTTCTTGCGCTGATAATGTGAGGCATGCTGCAGGCAGTTCTGTATTGTTGCCTTTTGCTTTCGGTTGCAACTCCTTTTTAATCCCTAAAAACTCCAAATCCTTTCTAGCTGCAATCCGTCTTTTTGTCCTACCGGGAATGTTCAGCAACGTCTTTGTTTGTTTTCTGAAAGGGTGGTCATGTGATAAATACCTTCTGTGGGCAGCATAACTCTGCTTCTTTGTGTGATAAAGTCGAACACACTGTCGCCCCGACACACCACACAACCTTTGAATCCACTGTAAGGGCAACCACATAGTGTACCAAGAGCAGGGTAATCATTAATCGTCCATAACACTACTACACGTAGTGTAAAAATTTCTTGTTTATATGTATCATATGTTGGCTCCCCAACCTCAAATAAAGATGCTAGATCGTCAATTAAAGGTTGTAAAAACACATCAATATTGTTTCCTGGCACTCCGGATATTAATAAGGAAAGCATGATGAATTTTCTTTTCATACACATCCATGGCGGAAGGTTGTAAATGACTGCTAAAACAAGCTAGGCATTGTGGTTTCTGTTGCCTCATGTACGTCGACCCCATTAGTTCAAATCCCTAGACGAAGATTTCTTGGATTGCTTCCAATGGTATCGGAGTACCTGTCATCTATGGCTTTCCATGCTGGTGAATCTGATGGGTGGCGTAAAACACCGGGTTTGTTGGTACTCGTGGCGTGCCATGTTAAATTCTCTGCTGTGGTTTTTGATTGAAAGAGGCGCTTGAATCGTGGAATAATGGGAAAGTACCACAGTACCTTAGCGGGCGTGTTTATGTAAGTTTTGTTAGTCTTCTCATCCACCTTCCACCTTGACTTGTTACAAACTGGACATGCTTCCAAATCCTTGTAATCCTTATAGTAAATAATGCAGTCATTGATACACACATGTATCTTTTCGTATCCTGAGCCCATTGCCTTCATCATCCTTTTTCCCTCATACATATTATTTACCATTTCGTTATCTGCAGGTAGCATCTTTTTCAACAATTTCAGAAGTTCATCAACGAACTTATGAGATACCCCGTGCTTGCTCTTCAAGTTGAGTAGTTGTACTAATGCAGACAACTTGGTGAAGTCAAGACATCCTTTATATAGGGGCTTCTCAGCGTCAACAAGTAGTTGTAGAAACTATTGATACTTCTTGTCGCCTTTGAAATTGTCTTTTGTAGCATTTACCATTTCTACAGTTTCACAGAAGACTAGAGATCTTCATAAGTCCATATCATAACAAGTATCTTAAAGTACATAGCATGAAATCATTCAAACTTTTTGTTGCCTTTTCTTAAGTTCATCAATCAACTCTTCTCCGGTTAAACGAGTGTCGTCATTTTCATGGAATAGCAGTGCATTCTTGATAAGAGTATTTCTGTGTTGGTTTGTATCCGAGAGGAGGATTTTGCACAAATACTTTAACCTCAACCCTTTTAGCTATCTTTGTTGTTCAGGGCCTTCCTTTTGGAGATTACCACCCCATGGTCTCTTCCCATCATATTTCTCCATGTGTCTCATAGCAAAAATACCACAATCTATTCCATTACTTTTTGTTCTCCATCTCAACTTCAGTCTATTGATTGTTGCTACTTGGATTTGCTGAGTAATGGGGTGTTTGATTGTTTTAAGATACATGTAAAAAACGTTTCTCTACACAAAATAGAAAGCAATTTAAGTATTTTGACAATTTTTATAACAGGTATGTATGTTTTTTGGGTTAAAGGTATATATGTTTACCAGTATATCAGGAGTCTTTCCGTATCTTTCTTCAAAGTTCTCTCTAATTGCTTTTGATTTGTCTTCTAAGCTTTTAAACTTTGCATCAGCTGGTATTTCTTGATTTGAACTGTTGTCAAGTAATTCTATCACTCCTGTTTGAAGATTGAAGGTAACCACAAAGAAATGATCGCGTTGTACTATTGGCACGAGCATTATAGCAACCTCCTTGAGTGATAGAATTCCACTCATTGCCATTTCTCTTTCGATATTGTCTGAAAACACATCTAGTCTTTCTTTGTCTGTGAAACCCCTTGACTCAGAATAATGGTCACTTGTCTGTATAATAATTAAAATGCAGATGATTAAAGCGTTTATTGTGCGTTTTCTAATAGTGCAAACAAAATAGATTAATTTGTACCAGCACATTGCTTGAAGCAAAGAATCTGAATGGTGATGCTGCAGATTTTTTCTTTTCTTCATCGTTCATTACATAGCTGAATGCATCCATTGCATTGGCGGCTATATAAATGCCAGGACAGAAGCTTTCACAGACCACCTTGAACGATTCTGTGTGAGTGGACTTGTAGACCTCCTCCCAAATGTCTCCAAGACAAAAAAATATATACTCCGAAATTATTTCTTCATCTTCCGTGACACCAGCGGATACGTCAACCTCTCTCAGAAGATTTAGAGAGTTCAGTGTATCCGGGCTATCACTTGTTGACAATCCGGTGTCAAATGTTAAACATAAAACAACTCACATTAATTTGACTGAAAATAATTGTAACTATAATTAAATACCTTCAACCCCTTTTGGTTTTTATTTATAATTAAATACCCTCTTTTAATGTCGCAAGCACTGTATTAACAACTTCATCAATATCTGTGCATGAGACATTGTTTTCTTGACCTGCATCACCTGCATCATTTTTTATGACAGCCAAAGACGTAATATGTTCAACTGTGAATATAATTAAGCTGGTATATAATTAAGCTGGTACATATATGATATACCTTTCTAAGCAGCCACTGGACCACCAACACCAACATCTGAATCAACTGCATCACACAGATGTAATAAGTTTAAAATAACAGTATAAGTGTTTTAAGAGCGTTTTAATTATACTAATAATTAATTTAGCCCAAATACCTTTCTGAGCAGCCACTGGACCACCAACACCAACATCTGAATCAACTGCATCACACAGATGTAATAAGTTTAAAATAACAAAAGAAGTGTTTTAAGAGCGTTTTAATTATAATAATAATTAATTTAGCCCAAATACCTTTCTGAGCAGCCACTGGACCACCAACACCAACATCTGAATCTTGTGTTTTAGGGACCACATTATTAGTGAATCTGTTTTCCCATTCACAACATCTAGCAAAGATATTCTCATTTGATGGATGTCTATCCTTTCCTTGACGGACCAACTCGTTGATCTCGGAGCAAATTTTATCAAATTTCTTCAACTTGTTATCCATTGCCTTATTCCAAGACTATAAAAGAAAATATAGTTATTGTTAATTCAAGAACATTTTCAATTTATCCCAGCCAGTTGTAATGGAGTTAAATAATAGTCAACAAGCACGATAGGCATTTGCAAACTTAAAGGTGAATAATTGCTTACATAATCATTCAAATCTTGTTCAGCTGTTTGATCGACATTATCTGTTTCAGATGCACTTTGACCATCTATTTTTTAATTACATATAATGTTGTATTAAATAAAATGCATGTAGAGATAAGAGATATGAGAGTTTTTTAGAAGAAAATAACAAGTTTAATACCATGTTCTTGTTTCTCTTCAGTTGCAGTGTTTTCTTCAACTCCAGGTTTACCGGCAGCACTAACCGTCACAGCAGCGGTAGCAGCAGCAGCCGCAGCAGCAGTCTCATCAAGTCTCTTCCTGGCAGCACAAACTGTCACAGCAGCAGTATCAGCAACAACAGCATCAGCAGTCTCATCAAGGCCCTTCCCGACAGCACTAACGGTCACAGCAGCAGCAGCCGCATCAATCCCTTTCCCGTCAACACTAAACGTCACAGCAGCAGCAGCAGCAACAACCTCAGTAGCATCTTCTTCTAAGGGAGGACCATTATTCTCCAAGTATTTTTCCATCTTATTAAGAGTAGTTGTTGTTATGTAGTTGACTACAGGCGTGGTGACGGGAGTCCCAAATGGACCATATTTTTTTCTGGTATTCATGCGTGTAAAGCATCACAAGGAAGGTCATCGGACCGTTGTATTGATCGTTGATACCTCTCCATTCTTCCTTTGTCATTTTCAAGTTTTCAATAACATAGCTGCACCAGTTCATATTTGGAATATCCGAGGTTTTATGAATTGCGGAGATGAATCGTTGATTGACTGTTGTTGATTTTGTCAAAAATCCTATACAGGTGTTGACCAACACAAGGAAATTAATCTTAAACAGTTCACCAACTCTTTGATCCGCGGCCAGTTTGTCTTTCACATGCTTTATACTTATTCTTGCATTTGTCGGGAATTGATTTTTGAACAAATCTGTAGTAACATCTCCCCCCAATCTTGGTCTACTCTTGCTTAAAACAGGAATCTTACCCATTGGTATCCCTAACACTTCATGTACTTTTTGTGGTGTTATCTTAATAACACCGCTCCCAGTGTTCAATTCATTTAAACGGTTATTATAGTTCATGAGCAACCAATATCCCAAAGTTGTTAGAGTTTGGCTTACTTGAAGTCTTAACATTGACCCGAAACCCATTTCTTCTACGCAAGTTTTTTGGGCAATGGTCATTGCCTTCACTGCATCAACAATATTAATAGGTGCACACCTATTCATCAATTTTTTGTCTACAAATTCAACAAAAGGTTGTCCCCTCTCGGCTGGCTTCTTTTCTTTAATGGCTCTCTTTTTCGGGCGCTGAAAGTCCGGGCCAGAGGTGCTGTGTTCCACCTGTTTCCTCTTTGACAACAACTTGTCGATTTTTGTGTCAAGGTCTGAATCAGAGACTGCTTCTACAACATGTTTTGTTTTCCCCACCGGAGCAACTTTTTAGTCTTCCTTTTATCAGTCTTGTTTTTTCGACAACTGAATCACATACATACAATAAAACACGGGGGTAGGGGATAACAACACGAATCACAAAACATAAAACACTTATCAAACATCACAATGATAAATTCTCATACCAAAGCCATAACATGCTAATCATACGCATATAACATGCTTTAATATTATACATAGATTTAAAAAAACAAGGATATGTATTACAATAACAACACGCTTATCAAACGCATTAATACATAAGAAGATTCAAACAAATGCTTACATTTTAAGATTAAGTAAACCTAAAACGCTAAAAAAATCATAAAGTAACACCTATTCCATCTTCATTCTGAGACCTATCGTGCTTTTGCTTCGTCCTTGGTTCCGTTCCAGAAGTAGATGAGTTAGGGTTCTTCATTTTGGTTCCGTTCCAGAATAATTAAACCACTCGAGCTTGTGCTAGTGCTTCACAGTAGAAACGAATCGTCGACGGTTTTTAGGAATTTTGACTTACTTATCCACGTTCCAGAAGTAGATGAGTGACTTACGAGGGTAGTTATTTGACCCTTTTAAAAGAAGGCGCGTGCTTTTAAATTTTAATCATACGGTTAGTATTTTATAGTAGCAATATATATATATATATATATATATATAATATTAGTGGGTGGTGGTGGGTTCAGGTGGTCATGATGGTGGTGGACGGTGGCGGAGGTGCGGTGGTTCGTGGTGGCGGATGTGTGGTGGTGGGTGGTGGCGGATGTCGGTGGTGGTGGTGGTGGTGGGTGGGTGGTGGTGGTGGTGGTGGGTAGTGGGTGGTGGTGGTGGATGGGTATAAATAAATGTATATATATATTTATATATAATATTAGTGGGTGGTGATGGTGTGGTGGGTGGTTGTGGTGGGTGGTGGTGGAGTGTGGTTAGTGGTTGGTGCTGGGGGTCGTTGTGGCGAATGTGGGCGGTGGTGTGTAGTATGATTGCGGATATGTAATACATGAGACAATGACAGTGCTATCCCGTATGATAACCATGATGATTGGCCCAATTATGACGAGACGATGCTAATATAACTACCTGGGTTGGTGGTGGTTATCATATTGATGCTGCTAACCTATATATACGGTTTGCTTACGCCAACCCATACGATGGCGATTGTAGCTCGTACGAAGAGAATGACGTCTATGATGATGATCACACACATATATGACGAGTACCAATTATATGTACCTATATGACAATACGCCACACAGGAGCGCGCGCGCGCGCACACACACACACACACACACATATATATATGTTGATGATGATGGTGACACCGATGTTTAATGACATGTAACCCGTATGATCGACGACGACCATGATAACGTATACGATGGTCATACTTATGGTAGCATGTACGACTGATGATGTCATTTAATGACGACAACAATTCATAAGATGGTGCCGACAGTGATCGCTAATATTGGGCATTTTGTTTACGATAACTTATACGATGCTGACTACATCCCGTACATGGCAATCGGATGATGATGATGATGCTGATGATGATGATGGAGATATGTGAAGACGATGACGACACTGATAGCGAGATATATGTTACCCGTATGATCAACGCCGACTACGATAGCCTATATAATGACCACGTTGATTACCCGCACGTCTGATGATGATGCCGTTTCATGGTGATGGTGATCGATGATTATGATGATGATAACCACTATAATACATGATAACGATGATAACTTTATGATGTTGATCATCATCATAACACATATGGTGATGATGATAACCTAGAAGATGATAATGATACAAAACTACATATGATAATGATAACACTAGAATGTTATGAGCCTCTCTATTACGAAGTTGTAAATCTTATCCTATAATCTTACTAACAGTTAAGATAATACTTCAATAATGGATAAAATTTCAAATTTATTTAAAAAATACGATTTATTAAACGAACTCAACTTTTAACGAAATTTAATACCGGAATGTTAGTAAAAAAAAACTAAAAGTAAGACTATGTTTTTATACTATTTTTTTAAAAAGTTATAAAACAAAAAACCAAAATATATAAATAATTAAATGTGTAGAAATAAATAAAACCAAAATTCAAAACCCTTTTAACTTCAAAACCCTAAATTGACTTCTACTTCGCTTTACTGTAATTCGTAGACATCGCTTATCCTGGTAAGAACATAAAAATGCCACATCTCAATAATGGAGTTAAGTTTCTGGTAGATATCGACAGTGATTCCATGAGTAGGATGGTATGTTAATGTTATCTGGTTAATTTTTTTTTATGAAACATTTTACAGTTTTGCAACATATACATTCTAAGAACATTTTTTGTGTTACTTATAGCTCATTCCTAAAGTTGTTCAACCAATGTTTGCTGACATGAAATCGAATACTGACTGTTGTTTGATTTATGATCAAAGTGGTAGAATATTTTCTGTTGTTATAATTAAAGTACTTGATGGCTTTTATTTTGGAACTAGTTGGACTGAATTAATCAGAGAATGTTGTATACAAGTTGGAACATATGTTGTTTTTGAGCTTAAATCAAGATCTATGTTGAATATGTTTACTTTCAAAAGAAACGTAAATGATCAATCCGGTACTATGATATGTATTCCAGTCAGAAACCGACATGTCCATTACTTGGTAAGTTTTTAATTTCTGTTTTTAATGATTGTTTCCAAATTCAAATGTGTTTTAATTAACATGTTTAATAGGATTTCCTTGAGTGGTATGTGATTCAAGAATTTGGTGACAATTACATGAATTCTCTTTTCGAGCTTATTTCTCCAGATAGATATATGTTTAAAGTTTCATGTCTTTGGGATGGAATGGGTTGTAGGCTAGAGGATGGATGGATTTAGGTTTTTAAACAAACCAACTTGAAAGGTGGTTCGTTTGTTGTGTTTGAAATCATATCAGATAAGACATTTCATATTAATGTCTTTCATGAAGATGGCATAGAATTTATCCTTCCTGGTCCAAATCAGCTGTTTCTCAACTATCAATTAAGCAATCAAGGTAGTTCCTCCCAAAACCCAATTCATCTTGATGAGCAAGATGATGACTCTAAAATCGTCTTCCACGTGAACGTCACCAAGAAATTGGTAAATTGAATTTTTAAATTTCTTTTTTATTTACAAGTATATTTGAAATTTGCTTTTCACAACGTCTTCCGTGTCACATTGCCACCAAGATTGATGCCTATGATGGAATGCCAATCACTTTTGTCAATCCTGAAGGTCGTAAAAAAAATGAGACTTCATGGTGAACTGTCGGACCTGAAATTCAGATATCGGTTACCAAAATGGAAAAAATTCAAGGTGGAAAATGAAATACAGATTGGTGTAAGTGCAGATTTGAATATGACTTCAATGAAGCTACGTTGTTAGTTTCAAAAGTTGATCAGTGATTTGGTGATGTTTGGAACATTTGGGAAATATTTGGTGACGTGTTTGGTGAATTTTGGAACATTTATGATTTGGTTGGTTATTTGTATATGTATGGTTGTATTAATACACTTTTTAGTTTATTGTGTTGAATGTTGGTTGGTTAGCTTTTAAATGCTTTAATTTTATAGTTTCTTTTATCATCTATTTTGTTATTCACTCTTATTTTGTTTCATGGAATGTATTGTAATGGTGCCTTTTGTTTGAAAACTTTTAATGAATGGTAATTATGGTTAAATCTAAAAATAAAACAAAAAACACTTTGTTAAAAAACACTATTACGCTTGTAACACGCTAATATACATTTGTTAAAAAATACTATTACGCTTGTAACACGCTAATATACATAAACATATATAAATATCCTAATACGCAATACACGCTTATCCAACCATCTTCTGTCAAAGTGCCTATTTTCAACCACAGGTTCTCTGCCATAAAAACTTTGTCAATAATCTATTGGTTCTTAATTAAAAGGGAGGCAAAACTCAAAAAGCTCCAAAATATTGGCTCCAAATATTCAAAAACTCCAAATTACATTTAACACTCAAAAAATCAAATTACACTCCAAATTATTAAAAATTTTCCACTCCACAAATCGGCCGACAGTGATTTATACTCCAAATTATTAAAAAACAATCGAAGATGAAGCTTATAGATGAAAGAATCGAAGAACATGTTTTATACTCCGATGAGGAAGCCAACTACGACGACGACTCTCAATCAGACGACACTAAAGGCTACTCCAGCAAGGAAGCCAACGACGACGACGGTCAAGCAGACGAGGTTATAGGGACGATGGTTATCGAACCCCTCAACAGTTTGGAGGCTATCGAACCCCTCAAGAGTTTTGCTACTACGAAAAAACCTACAATGGGGTTGACGAGGTTACCTAAGCTGCGTACCCAATATGCAAACTCTGGTGGTGTCAAACTGGCAGTGGAGTTTGATAATCTGGGTAGGTTCACTGGCCAAAACAGATCAAAGTTTGCAAGTTTTTTAGGGGATGTTGTAAGGGAAATAGTTGGCTTGAGACATTTAAGTTGGAGGGAGGTCACAAAGGAGCTTAGAGATAAACTGTGGGAACAAATAACGGTTATTCTTAATTTTTATTTGTGCATTTTATATTTTGAGAAGTAATTTACCTTTATTGTATTATATTATGCAGAAATATTTTGAGATTGAGGCGTCTCACAGGCCTTCTGTGATGAATCGACTCGAACACCTTCTTCGGGATTTCAGAAGAAAAATGTATGCCAAATACATTATGCCGAACATCGGTAAACCTCTGAAGCTGAAGGCGATACCCTAGGGACACAGGACGATGATTAGGCAAGAAGACTGGGATCGCTTCGTTGAGTACACACAATCAGAGCTGTTTCTGGTATAAATTCTCTACTCTGCAAACGTAGATTGATCGACTATATATGGTTTATGTTTTTTGTTTAAATATAATGAAATGATTATAATGTGTGGTTGAAGAAAAAATCGGCTTCATCAAAGGGAGCTCGAGCAAAGAATGTTTTTGATCATCACATGGGACGAGGGGGTTATACCTACCTTCGAGAGAAACTGGTAATCACCGTCAGCTGCTTTCTCTCTAGTTCAATGATTTGTTGGTTATGTGTCTAACGCATGACCGTCAGCTGCTTTCTCTTGAATATTTTACAAGGTCAAAAAGAAGGAAATTGGACCGTATGAGATCCCCGGCCGTGCATTAATGTGGATGAAAGGAAGGGAGGACAAAGATGGTGCATACAAGAATGCTGTTGTCGAAGGCGTGACAACCAAATTAGTATGTTTTAGTATTAAACTTTTTAAATCATGTTAAAGTCAATTCATTGCCTTATATTGGTGTCAAAAAAAACTTGAGTCTGTATAACTTGTCTCAACACTTTATGTGGATACATAAGCGTGTTACAAGTGTATTATAATATTTGTTTTCTTGCAGGCTCAGCATGAGGAGCAGATCGCCTCCGGAGCCCTGGCACTTAAACCGTACACAGATGCCGTCACCTTAGTGCTTGGCATAGAGAAAGGTGGGTTTTTAAAAGGGATTGGGTACGGATTGACAACAGGTAAATATTAGGGTGTGAGTCGGGTAAAAGGCTCGTTTAAGCAACGGATTGCCCAACTTGAGTATGAGGCGGTGCAGAGAGATGAAGTGGTGAACAAGTTGACGACTCTACTTGAATCCACGAGTACTATGCTAGCAAGCCGTGAGAAGGAACTGTTAGCATTTGAGGCCAGGTTCAGACATCTCGAAGGATTGTTGCCGCAAATTTCGGCAAGTCAAGTAAGTGACGTATGCTACATATTATTAATGCATTCGACATACATAATTGGCACTGTTTTTGTCACAATTCGTAGGTAAATCCTGTTCCCAACCAGGTTGGTTCTAACCAAAGTACTAGTGCTGTGGCGCAAAATAAAATGCCAGGACCAGTAAGTATCTGACAGTTTCTTTGTTTTTTTACAACTTTCCATGTGATTTTTCATTTTCCATAACCTAATAAATTGATTTGTAGGCCAGTTCTGTGGGAAACATCTTAACCTCAGGTGAGGCTGTGCAACAAGAATCCGCTTCTCAGGTAACCATTTGACAGTTTGATTGATTTGTTTTAATAATTAACTTTCCATGTGAGTGTGCTGATTTTGCATAAGTTAATTGTAGCCCAAGTCTGCGGATAAAATAGTTGTCGAAACTGTACCCGCTCCCTATATCGCGACATCAGTACTTATTTGACAATTTCAGTACTTTTTATAATTCGTTTCCAATGTGAGTGTGCTCATTTTCTATTACCGAATTGTAGGCCAAGTCTGTGGAAAAAGTGTTAACCAAACGGTACCCGCTCCCCATATCGCGACATCAGTAAGCATTTGACAATTTTAGTACTTTTTATAATTCGTTTCCAATGTGAGTGTGCTCATTTTCTATTTACCGAATTGCAGGCCAAGTATGTGGAAAAAAGTGTTGACCAAACGGTAGTCGATCCCCATAGCGCGACATCAGTAAGTATTTGGCAGTTTCAGTTTTTATATTTTATAACCTAATAAGTCCTAACAATTCCAATTTCTGTTATATTACTAGTGAAGCCTGTAGAGAACAATGTTGACCAATCATCAACACAACTACACCACACTCCGGATAGTAACGGCTCGAAAAACCATCAGTAAGTATTTGGCAATTTCAGTTTTTCCTTTAATTGTTGATTGATTCATTGAACGGTTTTTAGGTAAAACGGAGAAGCCGTAAAAGAAAAGTTGATGTATCTATGGATGAAGCTTCCCCACCTGCTGAAATAAAGGTATGTACTGCGCGAAACATTGTTAATTTCCACCAACATGGGTATGTACTTATATATTGACTTCAACTAAGCCATCTTAATTTCACATGCTGGTTTATAGGTGTAGTGTGTGCATGACAAGCGTAACAAGGTGGAAAATGGTAAAGTTTATTGGTCACCGGTTCCACAACAGTTGCATGGAAAAGCAATCCCGGAGGGTTGCTATAAAGTTAGTATTGATGAAGTCATAAAGGAACAAGCAATTATTCCTTGTGAGGCAGGTGAAATTGTGACTGTTGGCAACGTACGTGGTTCTTTTGTTGCTTGGCCAGAACACCTAATTTTATCTGACCAAGAGGTTTGTTCCCTTTTAACTTAACCGAACAAATATCTATGTTCTTTTTCATTTAGTTTAAAAAATGAACACTTGTGTTCGTTTATGTCCGTTTGTTTATAATCTAAACTAACGTAATTGAACAAAGATAAACGAACATAAACGAACTTCCCGCCGAAAGGTTCACGAACAGTTAAACGAACGTTCGGTATGTATGTATGCATACTATTTTGTTCTATTCAATTACAAAATACGACATTAATTATACATATTTGTTTTTCATATTCTGTTGTTCCAGCTACCACCACTCTCATCCTCAAAAGAACCAGACAGAGCTGGCAAGAAGGCAAAGGCAAAGTACACAACGATAGACCGGGTGACCAAACAGAAGACAAGGAGCAGTGCCAAGAAAACCGACGCCTTAGCTAGTATATAGGTAGTCGTTATTTTTGTATTTTGTAAGATATTTTGCATATACATTTGCTTAAGTGAGTATTATTGTTAATATAATTTGTTTCTAATTTTGTTTTGTCATGCTTGCTTATAGCTGTTTTATATTACTGCATAAAAAATAAAAATAATTATATATTGCCTAATTACACACAATTTGGCCACATAGAACACATGAGAGTCTATAAATGACCATTAGCCACAACATAAACATTTTTGTGTGACGAAAAGTATGATAATAGCCACACTTTATATTACAAAAGCATTATGTGTGACAAACGGTAAAGACAATGGCCACACCACAAACAACAAAAGAGTGTTTGAGTGGCAATTTCACATTTTTAGCCACATTGACAACAACCTCCAGTGTCTATATGATATTATTAGCCACACAGTACCTCACTATGTGTGACGAAAAGTTTGACAATAGCCACACTTTAAATTAGGAAAAGCATTATGTGTGACAAACGGTAAAGACAATGGCCACACCACAAAAGAGTGTTTGAGTGGCAACTTCACATTTTTAGCCACATTGACAACAACCTCTAGTGTCTATATGATATTATTAGCCACACAGTACCTCATTATGTGTGACGAAAAGTTTGATAATAGCCATACTTTAAATTAGGAAAAGCATTATGTGTGACAAACGGTAAGACAATGGCCACACCACAAAAGAGTGTTTGAGTGGCAACTTCACATTTTTAGACACATTGAAAACAACCTTTAGTGTCTATATGATATTATTAGCCACACAGTACCTCACTATGTATGACGAAAAGTTTGACAATAGCCACACTTTAAATTAGGAAAAGCATTATTTGTGACAAACGGTAAGACAATGGCCACACCACAAACTAAAAAAAAGAGTTTTTGACTAGCAAGTTCACATTTTTAGCCACATTTACAATAACCTCCAGTGTCTATAAGTTATGATTAGCCACACAGTACTTCACTATGTGTGACGAAAAGTTTTACAATAGCCACACTTTATATTAGGAAAAACATTTTGTGTGACAAACGGTAAGACAATGGCCACACTATAATCTACAAAGGAGTTTTTGAGTGGCAAGTAAATATATTTAGCCACTTTTAATGTAATATCCAGTGTCTATATAATATAATTAGCCACACTATTATTAAATTAAGTGGCCATTGCTTTGCTATATCCACATGGTATAGGTCACAATGCACGCTTAACACAACCCTATTAGCCACATTATTATAAAATTCATGTGGCTGAAACATTAATTCATGTGGCTATATACGTGAAATGGTCACTCATAGTAAATACTCATGTGGCCATTTTCTACCGTTTAGCCACACTTATTGGAGAGGCTTCTTGATGGACAGCAACTAATGCCTGTACCCTTTAGCTACATTTATTACCACATAAGGCCACCAAAAACTGTGTGTGGCCATATCATACCCACGGTGTCGCGACCTTTGGCCACATATGACTTGAACCAAATGTGTGTGGCTAAAGGCCTACGGCCACACTTTTTTCGTGTGGCTGAAGGTCAATATTCACGTAGTGTTGTCGGATATGCTCCCAACAAAACAGCTTATCGTGTCTACAACAAGAAGACTAAGGTGATGGTGGAATCCTTCAATGTTGACTTGAAAGATCTTAACGCCACCAATGCTCGCACGGGACCCAACTGGTTGTTTGACTAAGACTACTTACTCATGTTCCATATTCTCTCCATGAACCACTGTTGATACAAACTCTTGCCAACAGTTTGTCTGATGTAAATCTATCTGCTGGCACCTCCAACAGATTTGTACCACCTGCAACCCCTCCTTCACCAAATAATAATCCAACTGTTAACAACCCTGCTCCTCAGTCCGCTGATTCAACTAATCTAGTTGTCGTTGAAGACGCATATGATTCTGATTTAGACGATTCGTATACGTCAGTTGAGAATGTTGAAAAAGTTCAGACGGAACCAGTATAAAATTTTCAAGCAGCACCAAGTGTGGTAGAATCTGTTGTCACACCTCCCTTTTCAAATGACATGGTGCAAGTTGTTGATGCTAAGGAACCCACTACTGGTGAATCTGATAACACTGCATCAACTCCAGTTCCTGCAGTTGTTGTTCCATTTGTTGAGAATCTCTGGGATGAACCCATTTCACAAGAACACTTGGTTGATCAACCTGACACTGTTCAGACTGTCAATGATGTTCTAATCAATGCTTTTCGCATATTCCATCCTGTTGAGAGTCTGGCGGTTAATCTTCAAGCGGAACCAGTCACTTAAGTGGAAGACACACCCCAACTACCCATTCATCGGACACATCCCACCGAAAACATCATTGTCCCTTAACCGGCATCCAAACATAGAGTAAATATGGTACTATTAAGAGATGTCTTCTTTACTTGCTTTATTTCACAGGTCAAACCAAAGGACTACAAGGTAGCTCTGAAGGAAAACTTGTGGGTTGAAGCAATGTAAGATGAGTTGTTATAATTCAAGAAGCTAAATGTTTGGAGGCTAGTTAAGAAGCTAGAAAACAAGAAACCAGTTGGGAAAAGATGGGTATCCAGGAACAAAAAGGATGATAAGGGGGTGATTATAAGAAATAAGGCATGGTTGATAGTTCTAGATTTCTCTCAGCATGAAGGTCTCGATTACGATGAAGTCTATGCTCCTGTTGCTAGGCATGAGGCAATTCGTCTCTTTTGGGCCTATGCATCATACATGAACTTTAAAGTGTATCAAATGGATGTGAAGACTGCTTTTATGTATGGAAAAGTGAAAGAATATATATGTCAAGCAACCAACAGGTTTTGAAGATCCTGATCGTCTAAAAAATGTTGATCGTCTTGATAAAGATCTCTATGGCCTTCATTAAGAACCTTGTGCTTGGTATGCTACATTAGCAGAACATCTTTTGAAGAATGGCTACAGAGGAGGTGTTATTAATCATACACTTTTTATCAAGAAGGTAAAAGACGATCAGATTCTGGTCCAAGTGTATGTTGATGACATTATCTTTGGATCCACATATGATAAGCTTTGTAGAGATTTTTCACAAGTCATGCAAAGTCGGTTTGAAATGAGCTCATTGGGGGACATGACCTTCTTCTTGGGACTTCAAGTTAAACAAAAATCGGACGAGAATTTGGTACATCAAGAGAAATACATTCATGACATTATTCAGAAGTTTGGTTTCAAGGACTCCAATTACTTCCTCACTCCAATTTCTACCTAACCCGTGTTAGCTCCAGATCCATCGGGAGAATCAGTTGATCAATACCTTTACCTGCCAATGATTGGCTCCCTAATGTATCTCACTGCCAGCAGACCGGACATTATGTTCCATGTCTGTCAGTGTGATTCAAAAGAATCTCACTTACCCGTTGTAAAGCGTATCTTTCGGTATCTAAAGGGAAAGCCTCGCTTAGGTCTTTGGTACCCCAAGGACTCCCCTTTAGTACTGCATGCTTACGTCGATAGAAATTGTGGGGGATGCAATCTTAATAGAAATTCAACATCATGCGGATGTCAGTTCCTAGGAGGCCGATTAATCTCTTGGCAATGCAAGAAGCAAGTGACCGTATCCACCTCCACCGCTGAAGCATAATACATTGTTGCCTCCGCGTGCTGTTCACAAGTGATTTGGATCCAACATCAGCTGCTGAATTACGGTTTGAATTTCTTTAACACCCCTATCAAGTGTGATAAAGAGGAAACAATTTGTATTGCTAAAAACCCGGTCCACCACTCTAAGACAAAACATATTGACATCCGAATGCATTTCATTCGTGATTATTATGACCGAAAACTTCTCAATATTGAAAGGGTCGACATGGATTACAACTTTGCTGATCCTTTTACCAAAGCCTTTGATCGTGCCCAATTTTTGTTTCTTTTTGAGTCATTGGGCATGATCGCCTTTGATTAATTTTGGTTTATCTTTTTGTATATAAACGTGCAAATATTTTAAAGACAAATGGCAAAAGACGTCCTTTATGTTTAATCGTTGTTTCAGTGGACGCCCTTTAGCGAAAGATGTGACATAAAACATCCTTTACATTTAAAAACACTATCACATTATGTCCTTTAACCCTAACCCAGTTAACTTTTCCTGTTAAATATAGTCATGTGCATCCCACATGAGGGTAATTTTGTAAAATACATAAATATATATTTAATAATTAATATTTGTAAAAATAACTCTCTCTCTCTCTCTTCAACCCATCAATTCATCTTCATCTCCATCTCCATTCCACCTACGACACTTTCTTCTTCCACCACTCCTCCGGCCACCACCACCGCCATCATCTGCACCACCCAACACCACCACCACTTATCCCCTCCAACATGTGTCACCATTACCACTACAAGACATCTAATCCCCCTACCCCCCCCCCCCAAAAAAAAACCCACCTCTGTCTACCATTAAATCCGGCCACCCAGTCACCACCAATATCACTACTAGCTGACCAGGCCACCACCACAGCAACGTCATCTACAAGTTGTAACTAGTAGGAGCCTTCTAGGGTTTCGATTCAAAATTAGGATGGAACACATATTGAAGCCTTCAATCTCTGCTTCAAGTTCTAGGATTTTGTTCAATTCAATTAAATAGTAGGGTTACGGTAAGGTGTTGGTTTATGGTTGTGATGGGGTTTTGATGCGGCGGCTAGGGTTATGGATTTGGGAAGGCGCTGATGGTGGCCAGCCACATTTCCAGCGTCAACTTGTGGTGGTGTTTGGGTGGGTAGTGCAGGTGGCGGCAGTGGAGGAGGTGACCGGAGGAGGGGCAGTTGAAAGGTGGAAGAAGAAAGAGTTACATGTGGAATGGGGATGAAGATGAATTGGTGGGTTGAAGAAGAAAGAGAGTAGAGATGTGGAGAGAGTTGTAATATTGATTATTAAATATATATTTATAAATTTACAAAATCACCCTCATAAGGGATGCACATGACTATATTTAACATGAAAAGTTAATTGGGTTAGGGTCAAATGACATAATGTGATAGAGATTTTAAATATAATGGATGTTTTATGTCATGTCTTTCGCTAAAGGACGTCAACTGAAAAAACGATTAAACATAAATGACGTTTTTTTGCCATTTTGTCTATTTTAAAATATGTCTCAATTTTAGAGGGAGAAAATGAGTTATGTTTAACTCACCAAAAATATTTTCACTTTTAATCTTAAGTAAAACAAAATTAAATCACTTGACTTTGCCAAAAATATTTTATATTTTATCTTTATTTTATTATATTATATTCAGAAAAAGTTTCAAAAAATATATTATGTCGTTTAAAGGGAGCTCCTGTTTAGAGAGAGTTGAATATTATGAAAATTATAATTTTGAGAAATCGATCCGACCGTTGAAAAACGATAAGAAATTGTCTCTAATGATCCTAGCATATGAAAAGAGTATATAAAAAGGCAATAAGATCATCCCTTGATGTGTAGGTAGGCTTGACAAACAAGTAAGTGTCAACGTGATATAAACTTAAATTCTTGCCTATGCTAGTTGGCACACACTCATAAGCAGCTATCAACTCCAATAAAAGTCATATAGATAAAGGAAAAAATTTTATTAGTCAGCCATACACGAGCCCGTTAGTGATTGATCACCAGAAAAATTATTCTTGCTTCAACTACAAATATTAAAAATTAAAATGATAAAGCAGAAAAACTGCAAAGTGCTTAAAAGAATTTAATTTCAAGACAAAAATGTTGAAAATCAACAAACAAAAGGGGGCATATTAGAACCACGTAATGTGGGGCAAACAAGTAAATTCTAAACACTTTATATGAAGGCTTGTAAATCAATATGGCAAGAAATTCCATGGTTCAAACTTTATTGTTTGAAAGAAAAATTTGCAAAAAGTCTAAAAATGCTAAAATTTTGATCAATCATTAAGGAGTCGGAGTCAATTTGGGGTGATACTGATGAACAGAAACTATGCCCAATGTATGATGGAGTTAGTAATTTGGGGTGATACTGATGAACAGAAACTATGCCCAATGTATGATGGAGTTAGTAATTTGTTGTGCTTAATATATACCTTAACGTACCACAATGACATTAAATACTTGTTAAGCTTAAAGTGGAAAAAGTATATCCACAATTAACTTTGGGTTTTTGGCATAATAATATCTAAATAGAAGTGCGACCTAGAAAGTTGACAGACAATGTGATTTCATGTCTTGATCTTTCTCACTAAAATATATATACGCTCTTAATTTTTATAATTAGTATAATTAATATAATTTTAATTTCATCTTTACCTTTTTATTTTCATTTTTGTTTTTGTTTTTTTTAACTTAATCTATTAAGTATGTTTCAATTTTAATTTTAATTTTGATTTTAATTTTATTTTTTTAATATTTATTTTATTTTATCTTATTTTACATTTTATTTTAAATTATTATTATCTTTGATTTTATGAATGGTTTATGGGTTCAGGAAAATGTCATTCGTTCAAAAGTTGTTAAGTGTCGGATCGACAAAAATATATCTTGTATATATTACAGTGTTTGGATTCGGTAGGTAAATATTTTTTGGGTTTAAATTTGTAAGTATTTTCAAAGTTTGGGGGCCGAGAGTGTAAATCGTTTAAAACTAGAGACGTTTTGACCCTATCGTGAGATAGGCTGACCCTATAAATAGGGCCAACCAAAATATCTTTCACTTTTAAAAGAAAAACACTCTCAACTCTCTCTCTACCGTATCTTTTCATTACCTTGGTTCTTCAAACCCAAGATCCAAAATTCAAACCTGCTGCTTATATCTTCATAATCCCACTTGATAATCACTATGATGAATCCATCACCCGCAGTAATACACCTTTCATGGTGGTTTTCGTCCTCTTTATGTTCTGGGTCTTAGAACAATTCCCTTAAGAACTGTTCATATCCAAATAGGATAATACATGTTGTTATTGGCTCATATTGGTGTTATAGTCTTGTTATCGCCGTTATAAGGGATTAATATATTGATTTAATTGAATTTTGGTAGTAGTTTGTATAGTTTTTCATATTTAGGTCTTTATCGGACCTTCTGGGTCTTATTTGACCTGGAAAAGGTGTTTGAAGATAAGTTTAAGATGCCCAGAAACTCATGACGGGATTATAAAAACCTAGAAAAGAGAAAGACTTTGAATCTGGACAAGTTATAGAATTCCATTTGAATCTCAATTCCATTCGAATCGAATGTATAAACCCTTCGAATCGAATGTATAAACCATTCAAATCGAATGTGGATTCTATTCGAATGAAATGAAGTCTCTCAGAATTTCTCTATGGATAAAACAAATGAATCGAAGACAATATAAAACGAATTCGAATCGATGTTGAATTTGATTCCAATCAAATCTAATTCAAAACCGTTTGAATCGAATTCCCATTCGATTCGAATGCTTTGAAATTCGATTCGATTAATTAGTTTCAAGCTCAATTCGAATGGTTGATACTTGGACAATTTGAAATCTTAACTAATATAAAGGATTTGAATAACCTGTATTCCAATTCTAACTAAATACACTTAACTAATCCAACCTAAGTTGTTGTGATTCGAATCGAATCCTTGGATTCGATTAGTTTCATTTCAAGTTAGATTCGATTACTTCATGTATTCGATTCAAATGGTTTACATTCGAATGGTTGGGACTTAGAGTTTTTCATCGGTTGTTATTATTATATTAAATTGTTAACAAGCTATTCGATTCGATTGGTTTTTCCTTGGCATTCTTAAATACATCTTCATATTAACTTAAATTTACTTTATTTTATTTTAAAAAAAATTAATTTCTTAATCTTTTATGTTTAATACATCACCTATCTAATTAAATTACATACTGTTTATATATATATTTTTTTTCTTTTAACAGTTATATAGTTTTACTTGTTTGATTAAAACTCAATAATTATCTCTAGTGTTCCTTTTATGTCTTATTATAGCTACACAACATGTTATGTCCGCTTGATCTTCCAAGGAAGAGGAAGCACATGGTGTTTACTTCAATGATCAATCGATTGCAAGGTTGCCCGTTGATGTTTGACATATCCGCCAACTCATAGATTCATGACTCTTGGGTTGAACAATTTTGGGTAAATGCAAAGCCTACAAAGAAGGGGACCTCAATTAGAACTGAAGTAGCTAATCAAAAGCTGATTATTACTGAGGAGGTTGTGAGAAAGGCACTGAAGGTCAATGATTCCCCTGATGATCCATATGAGAAGTTTGACAAGAAAGACATTCCAAAGTTCCTCAAAGACATCGGGTACGACATTGTTTGGACCACATGCGTGAAGAGACATCTACCCGCTTATTGGAAGTTTCTTTTTTTAATATTGTTGCCCACCGTTTATCTGCACAAAAGGGTGGGTGTAAGGCCCCGTTACCGGTAGCCCTACTTTAATGTTGGATTTACTCATAAACGCAGTTCTAATATCAGAGTTAATTAAAACATTCGCGGAATATAAAAACTTTCGTAAAACATTTCATAGCAAAACACATCTTGTCTTAAAACAACATCTTGTCTTTCAAAATGAACAAAACATTAAACTTAAACGTCTCAAATCTTCCGATGCCAGCCTCTTATTCAGTGCCACGTGTCTCCTCAAGCGAGCTGCCTCATCCTACTCACCTGCGTGCATACTAAAAGTCAGCTACGCTGAGTGAGTTCTAGTTAATCATACATTATACAATACACATAAACTTATATTCTTTCATTCATACTTTCATACGTTCATACTTTCTTACTTTCATACTTTCATACTTTCTTTTGTATTAACTTGCTTTCATATCTTACGTTATAAAGAGCATTACGCCCTACATTCCTCGAGTATTATTAGGGCTCGGTACCCTCCTTCCTCGAGTATTATTAGGGCTCGGTACCCTCCTTCCTCGAGTATTATTAGGGCTCGGTACCCTCCTTCCTCGAGCATTATTAGGGCTCGGTACCCTCTTTCCTCGAATATTAGTAGGGTTCGGTTCCCTAGTTCTCGAATATTAGTAGGGTTCGATTCCCTCTTCGTTACCATACAACCATACATCATACCTCGAGTATTATTAGGGCCCGGTACCCTCTTCGTAACCATACAACCATACAACCATCCTTTCCTTCTTTTATTAACTTTATCACATTCATACACATAAGCGTACATATCATACTTACCTTACACATAGCGTTACAACCTTTGTTGAGGAGTTCTTGCAGTTGGGACATCAATTCTTTCATCTTGGACGGAGCTAGACGGTAAGGTGCTTTCGCGACGGGCTGGGCTCCTGGTATTAAATCTATCTGGAATTCTATCTCTCGCTCCGGTGGTAACCCCGGAAGATCCTCCGGGAACACTTCTGGGTAGTCACACACGATAGGAACATCTTTCATTTCTTTCATCTCGGCCGTAGCGTTGACAACATACGCCAAGTAGGCACCACATCCTCCTCGTAATAACCCATCGGCTTTTATCATCGAAATGACGTTAAACCCAGAACTTTCTTTATCACCGTAAACCGTCACCGCACTACCATCTAAAGACCTTAGCTTTATTATTCTACTCTTACATACTATCTGAGCTTCAAACTCAGACAACCAATCCATTCCCAAGACTACATCGAACCCTCCTAAGGTCATAACATACAAAGTAACAGGGAACTCATGTCCCTCTAACTCTATCTTACAATTCTTTACCATTTTTGTTAAATTTAACCGAAGTGTCACTGGCGGTTTCTACTATAAAAGTTTCAGACACTCGGCAGTCTTTCATTTTAGCTAGTTTACTAAATGTCGTAGCTACAAAACTTCTATTCGCGCCAGAATCAAATAATACGGAAGCAGAAATGCCGTTTACTAAGAACGTACCTGTCACAACATCAGGAATCTGTCTAGCTTGTTCCTGGGTCAGCATATAGGCTCTGGTTCTTGGCCTAGCTTGATCGGCATCCTTCCTTCCACTACCTCCAGCTTCACCCTCGGTGCATTCTCTAGCAAAGTGACCTGTCTTACCACACTTGTAGCATGCAGGCTTAGAACTGCACTCATGAGCATAATGGCCTGCCTTCCCACACTTGTAGCAAACATTCGACCCAACTCTACACTCTCCAGCATGCATCTTTCCACACTTATGACATGTATCTGAACCCTTTCCCCACCTACACTCACCACTGTGTGCCTTGCCACAAGTCTTGCACGACCTGTTCTCCCAAACTCTTGGCTGCTTGTTCTTAGGGTTCCATATCTGGGTACCGGGTCGTTTAGCAGGAGCGACCCATTTCTTCTCTTTCTTCTCGTCTCCCACCACCACATCATCCGCAGCCAGGTCTGCATAGACCATCTCTGCGAGTTCGACAGCAGAATCGAAAGTAGCAGGTTTACTTGTCCTGACTAACATGCGGACTCTCTGTGGTAATCCCCTCACATAACAATTGATTCTCTTAGCCTCAGTGTTGACCATATCGGGCACCAACCTAGACATTCGGTTGAACTCAATGGTGTACTCACGATGTGTCATCGTCCCAGCTTTCAAGTTCAGGAACTTCATCTCCGCCCTCTCAACCTCGGCGTCAGCACAGAACTTCTTCATCACTAATTCCTTCAGATCCTCCCACTTCATCGCTTTGATCTCTTCACGGGTCTTCCTCTGCTCCACACTCTCCCACCAATACATAGCCTCATCTTCAAATGATTGGGTGGCATAACCGACAGCTTGGTCATGACGACACTCGCTGATTCGGATAATTTTATCCATAGCGGTTATCCACTGAAGAGTAGCGATTGCGTCTCCTAAACCAGTCAGCATAGGCGGGTCACAACCTTTGAAGGACTTATAGTTGCAATCGCCTCGGCCCCTCTTCCTATCATCAACTTTCACAGACCTTACCTCGCTTGAATCACCCTTTTCCCTCTCATCATCTTTCCTACCATCACCACCTGCCCCTTCAGCAGTTCTTTCACGGCTTCCAGCAGACCCTCCAGGAGTTATATTCTTCACAGCAGTGGCTACAGCTTGAACAATAGCTGCTTGAATTGCGGGATCCAGTTGAACCCCTTCGATGTTGACCGGGCCTCCTCCAGCTGCACTCCCTTCATCCCCGGTGTTGGAAGCTGTCTCAACCGAAGGTTGCTGGACACGACGAGGACTGCCGCGTCGTCCAGTGCGACCTCCAGCTCCAGCAATGTCTCCAGCTCCAGCCATCGTATTCTAAAATGGAAACACAAACATCATCACTCAAGGAACTATTTAGTACAAGGATAGTAAGGCTAACAGGTAATAACAGTGGCCAGCTGTGATTAGCTGATCACGTTACCTTCCGTGTCCTATACACTTCCCGTTATGAGTCTATTTGTGCTGGTTCTACTTAAACAATTAGTCAATCAAAATGATCAAGTAATCCTATCCCTATCGATCACATATCCTTTCTTTATCTGTTATCATACATCATTTAATCATACATCTTACCTTTGCTGAGCTTGCTTGAGTGACCCATGGCATTCTTGAACTGGCATCTTGTTTCTTTTCTTACGTAAATCCCATTCTCTATTCGAGTCTAAGCATGTAGGATGCTTAAATCTCTCGAACTTTGCTCTGATACCAACTTGTAAGGCCCCGTTACCGGTAGCCCTACTTTCGTGTTGGATTTACTCATAAACGCAGTTCTAATATCAGAGTTAATTAAAACATTCGCGGAATATAAAAACTTTCGTAAAACATTTCATAGCAAAACACATCTTGTCTTAAAACAACATCTTGTCTTTCAAAATGAACAAAACATTAAACTTAAACGTCTCGAATCTTCCGATGCCAACATTATTCAGTGCCACGTGTCTCCTCAAGCGAGCTGCCTCATCCTACTCACCTGCGTGCATACTAAAAGTCAGCTACGCTGAGTGAGTTCTAGTTAATCATACATTATACAATACACATAAACTTATATTCTTTCATTCATACTTTCATACGGTTCATACTTTCATACTTTCTTACTTTCATACTTTCATACTTTCTTTTGTATTAACTTGCTTTCATATCTTACGTTATAAAGAGCATTACGCCCTACATTCCTCGAGTATTATTAGGGCTCGGTACCCTCCTTCCTCGAGTATTATTAGGGCTCGGTACCCTCTTTCCTCGAATATTAGTAGGGTTCGGTTCCCTAGTTCTCGAATATTAGTAGGGTTCGATTCCCTCTTCGTTACCATACAACCATACATCATACATCGAGTATTATTAGGGCCCGGTACCCTCTTCGTAAC
This sequence comes from Bidens hawaiensis, assembly GCF_021521415.1. Lineage (NCBI taxonomy): Eukaryota > Viridiplantae > Streptophyta > Magnoliopsida > Asterales > Asteraceae > Bidens > Bidens hawaiensis. The sequence continues at coordinate 52,785 of NW_027491353.1, forward strand.
CATACAACCATCCTTTCCTTCTTTTATTAACTTTATCACATTCATACACATAAGCGTACATATCATACTTACCTTACACATAGCGTTACAACCTGACAGTACGTGCAATATCCGAAGATCGTTCACGTACCATCAGGAAATCATTCATACATTTCACATTTTTCACATAAGGCATACACTTATCTCTTAGGATAAGCGTATTAACAAACATATTGAGTATGCACACAGCCCCGAAAACATAACACATAAATGGGGCTAGAAACTCACCTGGATCCTGTTACGCTCTCCGTTAATAGTTATTCCCTTCTTGAGTTGTGCACGGCTAACTGTATAATATTTACATGTATCAATTAATTACTACTCCTCATGTTGTATTTCTATCTTTACATAACCCACAACGAACGGGGGTCCGGGGGCAGCGCCCCTGGCAGCGGGGTCTAGGGGCGGCAGCCCCTAGCAAGGTCTAAGGGGCAGAGCCCCTAGCTGGGGTCGAGCTGCCAGGTCAGCTTGGAAAAATTTTATTTCCATTAACTGTCGTAACACATTTTCCATTATAATTTCGAATCATTAATTAATTTGCTAACTCAAAAGTTCAAGGGGTGAATTGTAATTAATTCATTCTTTTTCTAAATCCAGGGACTGTTCTGTCATTTTATTAAACTTTCTAGTTCGTTATTCAGTCTTTAACGAATTGACTTATCTTAGCGAACTGGTCATTTGTAACGAACTGAACCCTCTAGCGAACTGGACCTCTGACGAATCCGTCCTTGTACGAACCAGTCCACATAGCGAATCAGTTCAAGTAACGAACTGGACCTTCTAATTCGTTATCTCCTTTAACGAATGGCTATAACGAAATTGGGGGGGGGGGTTAATTCGTTATCTTTTCCTTAACGAATCAGGACACGAACTAAGGCTAGTTCGTTATCTTTCCTTAATGAATCAGGACACGAACTAAGGCTAGTTCGTTATCTTTCCTCAGCGAATCTACTTAACGAATCACCCTTAATTCGCTAAATTCCCGTTAGCGAACTAGGGTTAGGTCAGGGAATGTCAGAACATTCCCTGACATACCCTTAACCTCGTATTACTTTTCCGGCTCCGCCTTTCCGGCGCTGTCATTGCCGGAAAGCCGCCGGAAAAACGCGAACTCACCGGAAAAACGATTCTTAACTCGTTTTTCACCGTTTTTCGCCCCGTTCGGTCCAGATCTGAGCTAGGGTGATCCCTAAGCTCATCATAGGTTCGGTTTATACCCGATTCCACCCGGATCTCGTGATTTAAACGGTTTAACGGTGTCGGCTCGTCGTTTCGCAACTTTATCTAACGGGTTAAGCTCATACAATATTAAATTATCGTTACCTCGGGTCGGTGCTCGGTTTCCTTCTTGATTTCGGCTAGAGATAAGGAAGAATTAGAGAGAAATTTTAAGTGTGTGTTTTGGGTGGTGTATGGAATATGTGTGAATGAGGATTAAATGGATATTAAGGGTTTATATATTTATGGATCATGGGCTTAAGCCCATGGTCTTTCCTTCTTTCTTTCCTAACCCAAGTCCATAACCCATATTCATTTACCCAGCACTGGCCCAACTCGTATTCTATTTATCTAAACCGATAACGAAACACTATGAAATAACGAAATTTATTTTTATTATAATAACCGAAAGTAGGATGTTACAGTGGGGTTGACAAGTTGAGCATAAAGTGGGTTGGAGTGATGTCTTACCTCACCAATTAAATTAAGTACAACTTTTATAGGCTTTTCTTCATGAGCATGCATTCTAATATGCTCGCGAAGAAAACCTGGAAGATGTATCCTCATTTCGTTCAACTTATTCTGGATGATCTACTGAAGAACATTCCAAGACCAGAATATCCAAAAGAGGTTGACGATGAAGGAAACGTTTTCGATCCATCTAAGCCTCATAATGCAAACATGGTTAGACAGACGGTGTTTAAGGCGATGTTGGAACCTGCTGGGAGAAGCGGGTACAAGTTTAGGCACCACCTAAGCCCATGCCCTCATTATTTCACCATCTAGGCTAGACGAACCCATGCCCTCATTTTTAAAAAATCTTCCTATAACAACCACCTAAGCAGAAACCGAACCTGCACAACACACACTATCACCTCCTAGGACCACCTCACAATTTAGCTCACCAACATACCAATTCACCTCACCCATTAAAGGTTCATCTTTCGGGACCTCTACATTTACCTCATTTATCCACACCCAAAACTACATCACAAACCATACCAACATCAACCGAACCAATTAGCCTACCATTAACCATTACCACATCCTTACCAACCCAAACCATAACCATGCCTACCCAAACCACCATACAACAAACCTTCTCAATCACACCTCCCCCCACAAACAAAATCCCAGTCATAGCAGCCAAACCCATGTCAAGTGGTAAATCAACGAAGTCTCCTGTGTTTCGAGATCCTATTCTCGATAGGATTAGAGCACTTGAAGAATCAAAAGAGAACACGGTGAAGAGAGAACTCTTGATGATAAAGTTTGTGAAAAAACAACAGGCGATCAACGAGCAGGTGACAAGGTAAATGGATGCTCTTGCTATACTGGTGGCTCAGCTGGAGCATGATAGAGAGCTTGATAGAGCTCGGATTGAAAGCCAAAGGAGCTTGATTGAAAATCTACAAAAACATATAGACAATCAGCAACAGTTGATCAATTAAAACACGCTGAGAAAAGTCGAACATCATGACGATATCTTAAGGCTTATGTCAAGAGTTTCTCATCTGGAAACTGATCTTCAATCCTTCTCCAACTTTGCACAAAATCTGAGGATGTAGCTTGAGTCAATCGTTGATGGGGCGATGATGGAATTTGAGAGATTTGAGTCTCGGGTAAGCTTCTTAGAAGAAGAGTCCAGTTCCTCAAGGAACGTGGGCTTGTTTATTGGTGAGAATGTTGAGTTGCGGTCAATGATCGAGCGGTTGGAGAAAGAGATAGAGGAACAAAGACGCTTCAGCAATGATCAAAATTGTGTTAAAGAAGGTATTGTAAACCGCTATATTGCAGCCACTGAAGTGCTGAGGATAATCGAAGAAGACGCTGACAACTTGAGGACACGTTTGATGGAAACGTTTCGAGGGTTGGTACTCGCTGACCTTGTGCTGACGCCAAGAGGGTTAAAGCATAAAGCAATCTTGATGGAACCCTCCCTCAATCCTCAAGGAAAGAAGCTGGTGGAAGTAGTGTTGGTGTTGCCGTTGAGGGGCCAGTTGTGGTTGTTGGAGCCATTGTAAGCAGAGAGATTGTTGTTGCTACTGCTGCTAGCACCAGTCAGGTCAGTGCAATGACTTTTGCACTTGTTGCAGCTACATCAGTTGCTCAAGTAACTGCTCCTGCTGCTCATATGATTGCTCTTGATGTGCAAGAGCAAGTTTTTGAAGGTGACGATGGTGATGACAACGATGATGACGAGTTAAATGATGATGACTTAGATGGTGATGATGATGAAGGTGATGATGAACATGATGATCCTCATGACAGCTTTGACGAACCACGTGATGAAAGCGGTGATGATGATTATGATGACAGTGGCGATGATGAAGCCACTTGTGGAATACGACGAGCAAATCACAAGACTCACCAAGTGAAGCAAGGAGAGTTAGGAAGCTGATGCTGCACTGGAGGCTGAAATAGCCTCAATTTTTAATGTTTATTCTTTTGAAGGTACCAACTCCTCTGTTTAAGAAGTCGTGGAAGAAGGAAATAAAGTTGATGATGATGACATCAACTATTCACGGAACCCGGATACTCCGATTCGTGGTGATGAAGGAGAGTAACATGAGACTTCGACAACTGGTCAAGCAATTGGTGGCGAATCTTCTCAACAACTGAGATGAAAAATGAAGAAAAGACACTATGTCAACCAGGTTGCAAGTCTTAGGGATCGACTTTATCCGTACCATGATGACTCCCTATACTATACAGCAATTTGCACCCTTCTAGCAAAACTTAGGATATTAGACGTGCCAATAGGGATTTGATTTACATGTATGACACGAATATGCATACCTTGTTTGAGCTGGACATGAACTACTTTAGAAGATTTGTTGGTCCGGGTGCAGAAGAGAAGGAGTTGAGAGGCAGGTTCTTGAGATTTCTGACCAAGGAACGGAAGAAAGGCTACCCCAATTTCAAACTGAACAAGGGTAAGTCTTACCGCTGCCGAACCAAGGATGCCTCTGCTGAAGGTAAGAAAAAGAAGGCGTGGCAATACAAGACCCACAAAGATGGGAGGCCGATATATCATGGAGAACCTTTCAAGCTGCTAGGAGTTCGAAAACGACATTAGAGAATTTGTGATCCACTGTGAACGGATGCACCATATTCGGTTCTTTGATGAGCATGAATTGGTTGCTCATGGTAAAGAAGGTATGTTGAAACTATATAATTCGCCACTGGAAACGATTGAGGACGTCAGACGTGACAAAACTGATGACATAGTTGAGAAGTTCAACAAGTTCGTACACTTTCTTGTTGACAATCAACTATACGATTGCGAAGACAGCTTTGACTATGAAACCGACTAAAGACGAGAGCTAACGGATTAAATATTAAAGACTAAAGGGAGACTACAAGGCCTTGTTTTGCCAATTAAGTCTTTTGTATTTACTCATTCTACTATTGTTGTAATTTAGTTAGCTTGTCGGTTTATTTCCTTGTATGTTTGGGCCTAAGGCCATGTAAACATAAGCCCATTTGGGCCCATGTAATGGAAGAGTGCATGATATGCTCTCACCTATATAAGGTGAAGCATACTCATGCACAATTAACCTTTTGCATAATATTATCTTATCCATTCACCAACTTTCTCCTCTCCATATCTAACTTTCCATTTTGGGCAAATAAGAAACCCAAACAAGATCCAAGATCTCGGTTCCTCACTGGTGATTTTCGCTAGCTAGTGTTGAGATTGATCCAAGTAAACTAGTTGTTTGTTGTTTGATTCGTCCTTAGGGCATACAGAACCGTCACTTTGTAAGAAAATAATTATTATAGTAAGTGTTCTTAATTCTGGTTTTTAATTATACTAAACTAGTGTTTTTTCAGGCGCATTGCAAGCACAACTACGTGTTGGCACTCAATTAGTAGCGCTAGCACGTCACTCGGCTCCTCGGCTGACTTCGGCTGCAAAGACTTTCTCCTTAGGCGCATGTCTCAGCAACACAAAATGAGGGTTTCGCTCGTTATTGGACTTGACCAATAAAACCCGGGCGATAGTAAACCCAAGCGTTGATGCGGTAAGTCGACGCGAATTCGGTCGGTTATCTTAAGTGTGTTATTGTATCAGAACTAACACAAAAAATAAAACATAAAAAAATATATAAAATTGGGGTGGACCAATGGTGTGGCGTCGATTGGTAAAAATCGATTATTGGTAAAACCCGACCGTTACTGATCTCGGACGTTGAGGCGGTGAGTTTACGCGAAATCAGTCAGTTTTCGTCATGTTCATTACGTTACCGGAACTAAAAAAAACAAAAATTAAAATCAACATTCGTTCCGTTTTAGTTACGGTACTGGAACTAAAACAAAACACGGTGAGTCTACACGAATTCGGTCGCTTTTCGTCACGTCCGTCACGATGCCGTAACTAAAACAAAATAATAAAAAACAAAAAAAAATTGACATTCAGTCAGTTTCCATTACGTTCATTACATGACGAAACTAAAACAAAATAAGAGACTAACAAAAAACAAAAAAAAAACACACACACAAAAAAAAAAAAAAGAAACAAAAAACAAAATACCACCGACATGAGTTTATCAATAAAAGATGAAAGAAATCATCCATGTACATCAACATTCAAGATAACCCATGAGCCTAAACACCAAATCCCTCATTTGAATCAATTCCTTTCCTTTTGAAGTCTTTCTGAATCCGGTACAAATTGAATATGCTACTTTTCTTGTGACTCTTCGCCGTAACATTACATGGGGCGGTACTATTCTTTCACACTCATAATCATCTTCAAATAAATCAGACTCTACATATCCGACACGGGAATTATATTTTGGAATACTGATTGGAGTCGAATGCTTTTTCGTTTTCTTCTTACTTTTGGTCTTTAAGTTGTAATGTCGCCTTTTGGTGTGATGTTCTTGTGTGTTTTGTGCTTCAAACTCCACAAAAGTAACTTCTGATTCGTCAAATTCTTCGCTTATCATGGTGTTTCTGAAGAAGAAATGATGGCAAAGGAATGGAATTTGTACACTTTTGAAAATTGAGGAATGTGACTGATGTGTGAAAGCAACGAAATTGAATCGTAGAAGGCACAACATCATATAGACATTATGTGTGAAATCATGTGCAAGATTACTGTTGTATTTTCTTATACTCATAAAAGTCTATTGCTTTTAATACTAAACAACTTTTATGCCAAACACTTTCTCAAAGCATTCATGCATGGAATTGATTGTATCACTTAATTATATATTGTTTTCCTTCACTACTACAAACACATAATAGTCAGATTTTGTGAAAAAGAAATAAAAACTACTCATATATTATATGTGCAACAAAAAACGGACTAGGACACTAGTTTGAAAAAATGAGTTACCTACCTACATAATCTTTTCATGTGAAAGAGTGCCAAGCCATTCACTGGATCAATGAACAGTAGCGGATCCAGAAAATTTTTACACAGAAGTCGGAATATTTTTGGGTCGGTACTCAATTGACAATCGGTATTTGAATTTTATTATGGTTGGGTTCGGCTGTTCGGGTCATGTTAAATCGGTATACAAATTCTTTTCCGGATCGATTCGTTTTCTTCGGTCGGGTCAAATCGGGTACGTCATATAAAAAAATAACAAAATAACTAAATAAAATACCATATAACAAAAAAAGAATGTGAAATGTAATATTCAGCAACTAAATGTTAGTTTTTGTCGTAACTATATATATATCTAATAACTTAACCTAAAAACTAGTTCATCTTCTTACTTGTGTCATTATTCCTTAGCAAAGCTATCAGAAAATCTTAAACTTTAATGTTTCCCATTAACTTTCTTAATTTCATGGGCATTAGTTTTTCATGGGGATCGTATGCATGCCCGATAAACCATTATGTTCGGTCGGGTCATGAGGTCACAAATTCATATATTCATCTAGTTTTTATTCTAAAAAAAATAGCATGGATACAAAACATTGAAAGAAATTATTAATAATGATATACTGATAAAACAATAAATAGTAAATGAATATATATTAAGGATACAACAAATGAAAGATGGAAAATTTGTTTATTAATATAATGAACTAAGATATAAAAAGGATGTATAGATATGTCTTTTACTAGACTTTCTTTTTACAATATAAATTACAATTCTCATTTTTAAATATTAAGTCATCATCTTCCTCGTTTAACCTACACTATGAGCTCCCTCTGCGTCTTCACAGACAATGGAAAATTTCCTGCTAGTGCAAATTTAGTCTTTTCTTTTTATCTTACAATTTCACTGGTTTCGCAGAGGTTGGTGTCAAAATTTCACAGGGTTGGTCAAGATTTTAATACATGTATAACACTTTTTTCACAGGGTCGGCCGATCCCTATGGCATCAACTTAGGTCCGCTGTCAATGAAACCATGAATCTCATTTCCTTTTAACAAATAATGGTTTTAATTGGGTTATTATTAATTAAGGGTTTTAAAAGTCGATAATACTAATACTAAATTTGTTTCCTACGTCTTCCTCTAATTCCAAAATTTCTACGAAATCTATTCTTGATGTTGAACTCAATGACATAAACTTCAGAGATTGGTATAAGAACTTTAAACAAGGAAAAATGTCACATTCTTAATCTTTTCAATACCAAAAAAACCACCCGAGAGTGCTAATGAAAAGTTCCACAGTTGGTAGCACGATGCCAGCCCGGGGCCTTCCTCTTAGATTTAGGGGCTTCATCCCTAAGAATCCTTAAGGTTCCATGGTGCTTGAAATCATAAAAGTCTTTATCGAACATGCACCTCATACTTCCTAATATGTATCAAGGTTTATAATATTTCGATAAGTAAATCCCATTTACATAAAATAGATCGATTATACTAAAATCACAAACAAAGAATAAGGCTAATCCCTCATGTTTAAATGGGTTAAATTGATGTAATTTTAAATTGGTGTGTAAACTTACATATACATTAAGCTAGATCTTTAAATAAAATAATATCTATGTCGTTAAAAAAGAGTACATAATTGGCATTCACACTAAAAACTTAATTTAAAAAAAGTTAGGTCTTGGGATTATGTCATACCCGTGCCAAAAAAAAAAGAAAAAGAAAAAAAGAAAACAAAATAGCGGATTTCAGGTTGGGTTAAGGGTTTTCTCATATTTGATGGGTTTTCTCTTGAGGATGGAATGAAGATCGATGCGTCAATGGTTCGTTGAAAAAAAAACATAGTTAGCATATGTAAACACAAGCAAAGGGGTTAGTAGTTCGCTAAAAAAGACAAAACATTTAAACATTTGAATGGGAGGGAGACTTGAGTTCAAGTCCTATAACGGAAAATGAATAAAATAAATAAAAAGTATATATATCTAAACAAAGAAAGTTGTTATCAAAATTAAATATGGCTTGCTGTGTTATAATCGTTGTTGGTTATCCATGAAGTCAAACGCATTAATTGGTTGCATAGTTGAACAAGTCAATCGTAACATGTAGAAGGACAATGCAGAGCGAAATGGGCTGGATTTAGCCATAATTACAAGTCGGTGATGATGATTCGAGGTTTAACTATAGACAAAGATGGATACGAAGATTATTTGTTTGATGTTATTTTTTAGCTCACGAAAATATTATATAAACTGTGTTTTTCAAGTAAATCAGATTAAATTAAAAATAATTTATTCATGGTTTACAATAGCGCTAGATCAACCTATTTTAATTCGCGATGCTTGTCCGATATTACTGGAGAGCCGAAAGATTAATCAAACAAAAGGAATAAATAAAGGTTTCTAGATATCCGCTAGTGATCTATCAGAAATCATTGACCGGTTTCGGTTTCCATCGAATTCTCTAGAGTCTCCTCAGATTTTAAGTTCACTATCCTCGATTTCTCTATAATGGATGTGTTTGTCGGTGTCACCTGATGATTTTTGTACATATGTGGTCATGGATTCTTCGCATGCGATGCTGACATTGCCATTTAGGCACTTGGATGTATGATCTCTGAATATTTGGGCCCATAAGTGCCTAAAAAGGTCGATTAATGTTGTACATATGTGGTCATGGATTCTTTGCCGGAAATTACTATATTTCGCCTGCTTCGCCCCTACTGGTATTGGGAGGGGTACATAGCCGCCACCACTAAGGGCAGATCTATAGCATGAATGGGTGGTTCTCCTCGGAACCATCCAAGTTTCGAAACAATAGTGTATTTATATATAGAAAACATTAGAGAAATCACCGTATAAATTAGGAAGGAACCACCCTGTTAACATTAAAGGCGCTGGTCCATATGGTAAATGGTTGGTTTTGTAAACTAAATGCAACATGTTCAATTCCGGATTCTAGCGAAATTTTTGATTTTTTTTTATAATTCAGTCTTATACCATATACCTACCACCGCTGCTGCATGTTGCTTTTCCGGCCGACCACACACCACCGTTGGTCCGTATCTCCTTCCTCCTGCCTTGCTACTCTTCCTCGAATCCTCCCACTTTTAAGGTAAGCTTACATTCATTTGTTAATTGTTATTGTTAATTATATTTGATGTTGTTACTTGTTAAGTTATTTGTTAAATTTTAGTTTTAATTTGTTAGTTTGTAATTGTTGATTTGTTAGTTTTAATAAGTAACTCACATCATCATTTTCACCTCTTGTTCTTAACTGTTTTTCAAAACCGTACCCTATGTGGGTATTTGTTGGTTACTTGATCTTGTATGTTTGTTTAAATTACCTTAGGGCTTTTGTTATACGCATGATTAGGAAAGTAGAAGGTATATACATGAGTAATTGGATTGATATTGTGTTTGGTGATGATTTCAAATTGTGGGTTCAGACTAGCTGAACCCTAAGTGTTTCAGAATTGATTTGTCGGCTTGAACCATCGAACCTCAAACAGACCCGAATCTCGAACCACCAAAACGACCCAAACCATCGAAACGACCCAGAACTCTTTATACCCGACTCTATGAAACTGAAGAATCTGAAAATAGTGCACCTCCGTTAGTGGCCACCACTAACCACCACCATTGTTACTCTTCGTCGCCTCTCATATATACATGTGCCATCAAAACTATGCTAGCTTTTTCTGCCACTTTTTAAAAACGTCGTTTTAAAATGGTAAGACCGAAAGAATACAAAACGGATGACTTGATTTTATTGGCTTACATTAGAGGGGCTCGAATTTGTTACACAAGCCGACGAATGATTTTATAAATTCCATGAACATTTTTAAAAAAGTGGAAAGTGAAAATAGACATTTTTGAAATTTTGTTATTTTGACCATTTCAATAAAGAAAACTTGATTGCTATCGCATTTAATGAACCAATCAGCACTCAACCAGAAAGACACTAGTACTCCCACAAAAACTTATGCTTACTGTACTTGAAACCCACACAATTCCGCGTGAATTCAATGCATCCTGCCAACTTCCCAACTACAAAACTTCATATGGGAAAATAGTCATATGCCACTTGATATCTCTCCATCATAAACACACACAACACATGTGATTTTGTGTGTATATATACACCAACCAAGACCTTAGATATCAATATCATCCCACACTTTTGCTATTGATAACTCCTCTTGCTTGCATTCACTTTTCACTATTAATTTGTAGAAATGACACGTGAGCAAAAAAGATGGTTTGTTGTGCATGTCATTTCAATAGTCATAACACTAACAATGGTTTCTTTTGAGGTTCATGCTGACCCTCAAGTTCCATGTTACTTTATTTTTGGCGATTCTTTGGTCGATAACGGGAACAATAACGGTATCGTATCATTGGCAAAAGCTAATTACTTGCCATACGGTATTGATTTCCCGAATGGCCCGACAGGAAGGTTTAGCAATGGAAAAACAGTTGTTGATACTGTTGGTAAGTTTCATCACTTTACTTTGTTACTTATATAATCATACACATACATATTTAATATGATCATGTATTAATCTTACAAAGCTACATATTTCTTCATCTGTAGCTGAGCTTCTGGGATTCGACGCTTATATTCCACCGTATGCGAATGCTGGGGGCCGAGCGATACTTAAGGGCGTAAATTACGCCTCAGCAGCAGCAGGAATCCGAGATGAAACAGGACAACAATTGGTACATTTTATCTAAAGTTATAAAATGATGTTGCTGGCACATCTATAAACATTTCTTAATTACCCAACTACACGCTAATAATTCATTCATCGATTTATAGGGTGCAAGAATTAGCTTCGGTGGGCAGGTGAATAACTATAAAAATACAGTGTCACAAGTGGTGAATATACTCGGAGACCAAGATTCGGCAGCGAATTATCTTCGACAATGTATATACTCGGTCGGATTAGGAAGCAACGATTACCTTAATAACTATTTCATGCCTAATTACTACCGAACTAGCAGTCAGTATACACCGGAGCAGTATGCTTCAGTTCTCATTCAACAATATTCGGAGCTAATACGAGTAAGTAATAGAATTATTATTTCAACAGGTGTTACTGGATTACAAGATAATAAGGTAATGATAAAACTTCAATAACTATCCTAATATTCAAATGGAAGATACAATAGTAGCATATAAACACTGTCAAAATAAATCAAATAACAACAACTATAATAGATGGGTAAACTCTGTTGACATTTTGTTTTCAAGAATAACGAGATATATGAATTTTGGTACTATCAGGAATTATATAACTATGGTGCAAGGAAACTTGTGTTGAATGGCATTGGACAGATAGGGTGTAGTCCAAACGCATTGGCTCAAAACAGTGCCGACGGATCTACATGTGATGAGAAAATAAACTCTGCGAACAAGTTGTTCAACAACGAGCTAATATCTCTTGTCGATAACTTCAACAGGGACCTACCCGATGCAAAATTCATCTACATCAACAATTACGACATTTTCCAAGACTTGATCAACAACGCTCAGTCCTACGGTATATATTTATATCAAATAGTTTGTAATTCGAAGGAACATTTTTCAAGAAATTAACACTGTTCTGATCAATGAAACATGTAGGTTTCACAGTGACAAATGCCGGATGTTGTGGAGTGGGAAAGAACAACGGGCAAATCACGTGTCTTCCTGCTCAAACACCTTGCCCAAACAGAGATGAACATCTATTTTGGGACGCTTTTCACCCTACTGAAGCCGCAAATGTAATCGTTGGCAGGAGATCTTACAATGCTCAGTCATCGTCTGATGCTTATCCGATTGATATCCGTCAACTGGCTCAGCTTTAAACTTACTAGGTTTCGCCATACCTACGGGTCAGAATACAGGAATTTTTTGAGAAGGCAAAATATTGGTTTTAGATCCCACATACCAACTACTTCAGTAGGTATCTATTACCTTTGCAATTGTGTTTGATAAATTGTGTCTACTGTGATTGTTTTGATAAATGTATTTATGATATTGTTAATGAAATGAAAACAGCAAGTTTAAGCTTAAGTATACGAATACATTTGTTAAGCCATGTCTCAAATCCGGCTCCATGCTCACCGAGTATTGAGCATGTAACTAGGTTTGTCAAAAACTTCCGATTGGGATTTAAAATGCATTTCTTCCTATTTATAGTTTCATATATATAATTTTATTAGTCAAAGAAATTAAAATATATTAAAGCCAAAAGTAAATGAATTAGTAAATTATTCTATTAACCAAGAACAAAGGAATAGAAAACAAAATAGATAACATTTACATGTATGGTTTGGTAAACTAGAATACGTGTTTCGGGTACCACCTGATACCATATATACTCGTCTCTTACCCACGGAATTTTTAAAACTGATTCCATGCCAAGTACCCCATACATGAATACCCGTCCCATTATTTTGTTATCGGATCTATTCGTCAGGATCAGGTTCACTTGTCATCTCTATTTAGGGCTTCATATACATCACATGTGCGTGGTTTTCTGTACACTATTTGGGTCTTGATGGTCCCACAATGTGTTAGATAGGTTGTTTTGTCTATAAGGCTATGTATAGTGGAGGGACTACAATGAGGCGTTTTGCGTCATGTTATATATATATATATATATATATATATATATATATATATATATATATAGAAAATGGTTCAAATAAAAAGAAGTTGTTTCCTAGGAATGGTAAGAACCAATAAAATTTTGACATTTGGCATTAAAACCTATGGTGAAAGAATAATTCTAGAAAACTATGTCGGTTATAATGGTGAAAGAGTAATTCTAGAAAACTATGACGGTTTTTGGTAATTTTAAATCTCAACCATTGATTGATATGATCCAATGGCTATGATTTATTTTTAGTCTTCCTAGGAAACTACTTATTTTTAGGATAATCCTCCCCTTATATATATTTATATATATATATATATATATATATATATATATATATATATATATATATATATATATATATATATATATATATATATATATATAGTAAGGTTAAAATAAGAAGTAGATTTTTCTTAAGAAGTGTAAAAAGTGTGTTTTCACTATTAGATCAACATATCTAACGCGCCAGATTACTTCTTACACTTTTTAGACAAACTCCACTTCTTATTTTAACCCCACCCTATATATATATATATATATCATACACGCATATATATAATAGTAATACACAGACACAACACTGGCGAGAAATACCTCGTGCCCCCCCCCCCCCAATTCGCCCAAAAAATCGCTCACGGAGACGGTGTTCGCGCCCCAATTCGCCCCTTGTCGCCCTTCTTTGTCGCCCGGTACATATGGCCTAACACACTTAGACATAACAAGTTGTTTTGGGCCTTCCGGTCCTTGTTTGTAGGTTACTATACAAGTAAATTAGATTGCATATCCACATGGTGGTGAGCACTATAACCACATATTTTTCTCTTAGATAGAAAGGCTTATGTGTAGTAACATGCGGCTTTTATCGAAATAATAAATAAAGGAATATTAATATAATTGTGCGTTGTTATTTATCTTATTTTAAATAGTAATTAGTTGAAAGATGGACTTAGAAATGAAAACATTAGGTCCATAGGCTTAGCTTATAAAAACACCCTAAACCCCTCCTTAAACCCTATTTCATCTACACATTCGAAACACACACTTCATATTTCATACCATTTTGAGTTAAGGGTAAGAAGGAAATTGAAAGCTTGTTTCTTGCTGTTTTGGATTCAAAAGGAAAAAAAAAAGGAAGCAAGCGACCATCAAGATCTAAACCCATTCAAAATTCAAGTCCCAAAACCGAACTCCCAAAGAAAAGAGGTACGTTTTTAGTGAAAATGTCACTTGTTTAAGTACTGTTTGCTTGGGAATTTAGTGCGTTATTAGATTGAGTTATGAAGGCGAGAAAAATGTACAACTTTATCCTAAATCTTGAAGTTTACAACTGAAATGGTGATTTGGCAAAAAAAGAAAAAAAAAGAAAAAAAGAAAAAAAAAAGGTGTTAAAAACTAGTTCCGAGTCAACAGTTGACATCCTAATAAACCTTGTGGATAATATCAATAACAATAATAAAAGGTGGGATGTTAACAAAGTAAGAAAATCAGAGAACGGTCCGATACATGCTCGCATCCACTAGTGTTTTAGCAGGGCCGGCCCATAGCATGTGCGGGCTAGGCCACCGCACATTGCCCAATAATTTTTTGGGTTCAAAATAAACCTTCTACTCTGATGCATGCATAGATAAGTAATAAATAAACTCAAGGAAAACAGGAACGCATAAAACCTTTAACACAACTATATCAATAAGTTATCGCAATAAAATCTGAAAAAAAAGGTTGCGATCCTCTATTGTGGTACTAACGGAACACTTTGTGAGAAATTGCATTTTTCAGGATGTGCATTGTTGGGAAACTTCATATGGAAAAGATTACAAGAAATGAGAAGATTCGAACTAGCATCATAAAAGGCTAGCAACATGTACGATCTAAGTGGGTTTGATGTAAAGTTAATGATTAGTTTGGGCATTTGTCTTCATTTGATCATTAGATGGATGGGGTGTGATGTGCGAAAAGCTATATATAAATATTAATAACTAATTCTCGCAAAGTCTTAAATTTATAAAACCAAATAAGCCTAATTAAGCTTCACACAAACGGCAAGGGTACCGGTCGCGTAGCAACACACTCTAATGGAAGTCCATATGTCGAACACAAAGACACGTGAGAACGGCTCAGATAATTAACCCTAATCTAAGTCCAGCCTAAACAATATATTTATTTATCTTAATTATTTAAACTAACTAAACTTAACTAACTTGACCTTACTAACGGTGAAACTTAACGGAACTAACGATAATAAGAAAGAGAATCACCTAGGTAGGATGAGTAAACAGTCGTAAGATGACACGGCTACTAACATGTGGTTGAAGCCAAGGTTCTGAAGATGGTCTAACATAGGTGAGGTCAAGGCAACTGGGTCCCTACGGTCACTTTTACCATAACACCCTAACGACGTCTAGATAGCTTTTTAATTCGTGGTTATTTATCTACGTACCCTAATAACTCATCACTTGGTCCATGTCTAAGTTACAGATCTCACTAAGGCTCAAGCTATTACAAACCTAGAAGAAGAGGGGTAATTCAATACTATGGACAAAATAACTCAACTTACAAACTTAACCTAGCCGACAATGGGAAAACTGTACGTGGTCTCGCAACGACTAGCCCGATCAACTAACTAGTAAGATAAGCCGACACCTAAGATCTTGGTCCAACTCAAAGGTGGTGGACTCACTGAATTTAATGATCCAAGAAACACAAACCCTAATGGTAGCCAACCACAATCAATCAACACGCAAAGTATTAACCGAAACATGCAATTAACGCCTACACGAAACTAATTCGTTCAACAATCAACCACACGGTGCACATGCAACCTGAGATATATCTAAGGCAGCGGGTGTACACGGAATAATATCACAAAATATGAACTTTACAACAGAAAAACAATCAACCACTTGTTAAGCACCCTAAACTAGTTAATATATACGTTAACATCAAACTAGGCGATTCAAACAAGTTTAGCCAATCATCATAATTAATCTCAGAGTATCCGTTACATACTGATTGGAACTTTATTCAAAGTCTAAAACTCAAAAAGAACTCACAAACGTTAAAACAAGCAAAACGACAACCGGTTGATGAAACTCCGATCCAGAAGCTCCTTCTTCTTGGTATTTTGCCTGGAACAGGTCTTGGACGGCTGGGAAGGTCTATTTAGTTCATCGGGTTTTAGGGTTTAAATGGATTACTTAAACTTGATTAACAAGCAAAACTAGGTCCAAAACAAGCCCACAAAGAAACAAAATAGTTGTGGTCAACGAAAGTCAAAGGTCTGGGCAGCCCCTAGGGCGCCGCGCAATGTGACCACCAAGGCCTAGGTGGCTGCGTGGTGTGGCCAGGTCACTTGGCTGGTTTTTCGTTTCCTGACTCACTTATCTTCAAAAGTGCATACCGGCTTTATCGAATCCCGTTTGAGCTGATTTCTTCTTCATTAATCTCATTTTTTCGCTCTCTTCAACATGGGACCTATCACATACACAAACATGTAAATTAATGCAAAAACAAATGATATTCATTAACGTTTAAGCGTAAAACGACATAGAAACTAGCAAGGAAAAATGTGTGTTTGACATCACATCAAACATTCCCACACTTAAACCTTTTTCGTCCTGAAAAAGAAGTATGCACAGCCACAGGATCATAATCGATATAGTAGCAACTCAACTCTTGAATTTTTCAATATTCAAAAAAATTATCAAAACATTAACTACGATTGCCAGTGTGTTGGTCCACTTTAAATCCATGCCCTTTCCACACGCAACAAGACAAATAACATGATGTGACGGTTTTTAAATTTATATGAACTAGTGGATGCCAAGATTAATAAATATCTTTCTTTTGCTCGGTTTTACTGACCCGGAACCACCCCAAGTTGACTTAAACCTCATATCTAACTGAGTAAAACTATTATATAACATTTAAGCAAAACTGAGACGATCAAGGATATTGTATATCCACCAAAGTTTAAGCATTAAGGTCTACTAGGCAACCACTTAGATACTCAATTAAGTGAAATTAAGAACTAACTAGCTAGTGTTCCCCACTACATGACATACCCACGTTATCAATAAACACCCCGGGACCATCACCATCGTTGAGTATACACGAATTCATCTGTGGGTTTACATATGACGTGAGCCTTCTGGTCTGTTTCTTAATGGTAATAGGACGCGAGCAAGGAGATATCATATGGCTAACAACATGGTTTGATCAAGTCAGTAATGTAATTTGTAATTTAAAGCACGAGTGATCAAGTTTTATGACTTGTGATTTGGCAATAAATTACGGGTTTGCTAATTTTAACTTATTTAAATATTCACAAATCCACTTAAGCGATGTGAATACCCAGATGAAATACCGTATACCGACCCATAGTCTCCGAACCCTGGAGCATCCCATCAATACAAGATTTAAGGTTATAAAACCGTACACCTATGAAGTGTCTACCACTAAACTAGAAGTATGTTTTTAAGTTTATATAACGGGCTAACTAGTATGCCCCAACGTTAAACCTACCCAAGCATCGTATTTCAGCATTCAGGGTTTCATAAAAATTTAGCAATCAAATCAAACATGAGGCTTGAGTACGGCCTAGGCTTTCATCCCAAAATTATTATAATGCATCCCACTAAAGTTCAAGCAATTTTAAGAATCAGTTAAAGTCAAACATGTACTGTCTATATCAACTAAAGAGCTGGGCCCACCGACACATCCCAAATTATATGCTCTAATTTAAATAAATCATTTTCTTTTAAGAATTCAAGAGTGATAATGATCGGTAGTTAATATTATTTTCTGTTTAATGCATATAAAATTTGAAAACAAGGGACAACAATTTTAAAATCCTTTACCATTTTTAATCAAATTTTCTTCTAAGCCTTTCTTTAATTTTATTTTTGTTATTTATTAGTACATTTAACACATCAATTCCCTACCCCCACACTTAAATTTCATATTGTCCTCAATATGAGACAGGAAAAAGATAAAAATAAAATAACAAAAAACTAGAATAGACTCTCCTGGTAAATAGAAGTGAACATGTGTCATGAGTCATGTTCCATGCCCTACAATTTGAACGCAAGCCTCAAACTCAAGTTCTCTCTACCAAGCTGTCACTCACTCACGAACGCGACTCCTCTATAACAAGTGGCATCCCCACACTTCTTTATAATCATCTCATCAACCGTCATCAACCAGCAATTAAACAACCTGTAATTAAGAAAAGAAGCAACTGGAGTATCTGAGAAACAAAACCGAAAACTAAAACAAAATAAAATGAAACATATTACCGGGTTGCCTGCCGGGAAGCGCTAAGTTTATATGAGAGTCTTCAGCCGGACTGACTCCCTAAACCTCAAGCAGGAGGCTTCTCCTTTACCCGCTTCCCATCAACGCTCCTCAACACTCTCTGTTTACAATAAGTAGGGAAGAAACCAACTGCAAAACTCATGTGGCCCTGAAAATTTGAATTCAACTCGAACCACCAATCCTTGAATTCCCCCGAAAATGATTCAGTAAAGTGAGGTGGGGAATTCAAACTCTTCATCATACTATGATCCTTGAGCACGGATATCCTCCTTCTAATTCTTTTAGCCAACTTTTTAAACCTCGACACGTCCCGAATGGAGATTGAGTACAGTTCATGTTTTGGTTTTCCACAATTAAAGTGCAATAGTGGAAAAACTGAATCACCAACCACCTCATGGCTCTCCTCACAAGGCTCCTTCTTAATCCCCACACTTGGCTCATTATACAATAGATCTTCAAGCAACTTTAAATCACCAAGTGGGTCAAACTCTCCTTCATCCATCATGGTAAAATCTATCAACTCTTCACCAAACTCACCCCTAAACTCGTCTTCCCACTAGGGAACATACTCCTCTGACTGCTTTTCCATTCTCAAATTCGATAATCGGCTCACTAAGTTGTGACTAACTCATTAAACCAAGCCGAATTCCATCTAAAGCTTGTTGGGTCGGAAATGGGGCATTTGGATTTGTATCATGGATGATGCGTAACCAATTAAACAGTACCTCATCCGGATCTGGTATTTGCTCAATGAATTCACCGGTTTAGTTTTCATAACCCAGAAGATTCCCCCTTAAATCAAACATCAAACGTAACTGGGGTTTCACTCGATTTCTCTCATTGCAATCTAAAATCCTCTTTATCTCCATATGCCAAATGGTTTAACGTTTTTTTTTTCTTTAAAGCCATTCCCATAAGTCTCCATTACTGCAAACTTAAATAGAAACGGATCACGGGTACTAGATAGTAGTAGACGAAAATTAATTAAAACTAAAATTAAACTAAAACTATACAATTAATAAAACAAAATATAAACTAAACTAACTATATTAATCTAAATATAAGCAAAAATACAAAAGGGAAGTCCCAAAACGCGGGTCGTTCTCTAATTGCCTCAAACCGTGTCCCCGACAACGGCGCCAAAAACTTGATGTGCGAAAAGCTATATATAAATATTAATAACTAATTCTCGCAACTTAACACTAAGTCTTAAATTTACAAAACCAAACAAAACTAACTAAGCTTCACACAAACGGAAAGTTTACCGGTCGCGTAGCAGCCCAGTTTAATGGAAGTTCAGGTCTCGAACACAAAGACACGTGAGAACGGCTCAGATAATTAACCTATTCTAAGTCCTTCCTAAATAATATATTTATTTATCTTAATTATTTAAACTAACTTAACCTAACTAACGAGGAAACTTAACTGAACTAACGATAATAAGAAAACGAATCACCGAGGTAGGATAACTTAACGGTCGTAAGATGACACGGGTGGGTGCTAACTTGTGGTTGAAACCAAGGTTCTGAAGATGGGCTAACGTATGTGAGGTCAAGGGAATTGGGTCCCTACGATCATTTTTACCATAAAACCCTAACGACATCTAGATAGCTTTTAATTCGTGGTTATTTATCTACGTACCCTAACAATTCATCACTTGGTCCATGTCTAAGTTCAGATCTCACTAAGGCTCAAGCTATTACAAACCTAGGAGAAGAGGGGTAATTCAATACTAAGGACAATACCCGTCCCATTATTTTGTTATCGGATCTATTCGTCAGGATCAGGTTCACTTGTCATCTCTATTTAGGGCTTCATATACATCACATGTGCGTGGTTTTCTGTACACTATTTGGGTCTTGATGGTCCCACAATGTGTTAGATAGGTTGTTTTGTCTATAAGGCTATGTATAGTGGAGGGACTACAATGAGGCGTTTTGCGTCATGTTATATATATATATATATATATATATATATATATATATATATATATATAGAAAATGGTTCAAATAAAAAGAAGTTGTTTCCTAGGAATGGTAAGAACCAATAAAATTTTGACATTTGGCATTAAAACCTATGGTGAAAGAATAATTCTAGAAAACTATGTCGGTTATAATGGTGAAAGAGTAATTCTAGAAAACTATGACGGTTTTTGGTAATTTTAAATCTCAACCATTGATTGATATGATCCAATGGCTATGATTTATTTTTAGTCTTCCTAGGAAACTACTTATTTTTAGGATAATCCTCCCCTTATATATATTTATATATATATATATATATATATATATATATATATATATATATATATATATATATATATATATATATATATATATATATATAGTAAGGTTAAAATAAGAAGTAGATTTTTCTTAAGAAGTGTAAAAAGTGTGTTTTCACTATTAGATCAACATATCTAACGCGCCAGATTACTTCTTACACTTTTTAGACAAACTCCACTTCTTATTTTAACCCCACCCTATATATATATATATATATCATACACGCATATATATAATAGTAATACACAGACACAACACTGGCGAGAAATACCTCGTGCCCCCCCCCCCCCAATTCGCCCAAAAAATCGCTCACGGAGACGGTGTTCGCGCCCCAATTCGCCCCTTGTCGCCCTTCTTTGTCGCCCGGTACATATGGCCTAACACACTTAGACATAACAAGTTGTTTTGGGCCTTCCGGTCCTTGTTTGTAGGTTACTATACAAGTAAATTAGATTGCATATCCACATGGTGGTGAGCACTATAACCACATATTTTTCTCTTAGATAGAAAGGCTTATGTGTAGTAACATGCGGCTTTTATCGAAATAATAAATAAAGGAATATTAATATAATTGTGCGTTGTTATTTATCTTATTTTAAATAGTAATTAGTTGAAAGATGGACTTAGAAATGAAAACATTAGGTCCATAGGCTTAGCTTATAAAAACACCCTAAACCCCTCCTTAAACCCTATTTCATCTACACATTCGAAACACACACTTCATATTTCATACCATTTTGAGTTAAGGGTAAGAAGGAAATTGAAAGCTTGTTTCTTGCTGTTTTGGATTCAAAAGGAAAAAAAAAAGGAAGCAAGCGACCATCAAGATCTAAACCCATTCAAAATTCAAGTCCCAAAACCGAACTCCCAAAGAAAAGAGGTACGTTTTTAGTGAAAATGTCACTTGTTTAAGTACTGTTTGCTTGGGAATTTAGTGCGTTATTAGATTGAGTTATGAAGGCGAGAAAAATGTACAACTTTATCCTAAATCTTGAAGTTTACAACTGAAATGGTGATTTGGCAAAAAAAGAAAAAAAAAGAAAAAAAGAAAAAAAAAAGGTGTTAAAAACTAGTTCCGAGTCAACAGTTGACATCCTAATAAACCTTGTGGATAATATCAATAACAATAATAAAAGGTGGGATGTTAACAAAGTAAGAAAATCAGAGAACGGTCCGATACATGCTCGCATCCACTAGTGTTTTAGCAGGGCCGGCCCATAGCATGTGCGGGCTAGGCCACCGCACATTGCCCAATAATTTTTTGGGTTCAAAATAAACCTTCTACTCTGATGCATGCATAGATAAGTAATAAATAAACTCAAGGAAAACAGGAACGCATAAAACCTTTAACACAACTATATCAATAAGTTATCGCAATAAAATCTGAAAAAAAAGGTTGCGATCCTCTATTGTGGTACTAACGGAACACTTTGTGAGAAATTGCATTTTTCAGGATGTGCATTGTTGGGAAACTTCATATGGAAAAGATTACAAGAAATGAGAAGATTCGAACTAGCATCATAAAAGGCTAGCAACATGTACGATCTAAGTGGGTTTGATGTAAAGTTAATGATTAGTTTGGGCATTTGTCTTCATTTGATCATTAGATGGATGGGGTGTGATGTGCGAAAAGCTATATATAAATATTAATAACTAATTCTCGCAAAGTCTTAAATTTATAAAACCAAATAAGCCTAATTAAGCTTCACACAAACGGCAAGGGTACCGGTCGCGTAGCAACACACTCTAATGGAAGTCCATATGTCGAACACAAAGACACGTGAGAACGGCTCAGATAATTAACCCTAATCTAAGTCCAGCCTAAACAATATATTTATTTATCTTAATTATTTAAACTAACTAAACTTAACTAACTTGACCTTACTAACGGTGAAACTTAACGGAACTAACGATAATAAGAAAGAGAATCACCTAGGTAGGATGAGTAAACAGTCGTAAGATGACACGGCTACTAACATGTGGTTGAAGCCAAGGTTCTGAAGATGGTCTAACATAGGTGAGGTCAAGGCAACTGGGTCCCTACGGTCACTTTTACCATAACACCCTAACGACGTCTAGATAGCTTTTTAATTCGTGGTTATTTATCTACGTACCCTAATAACTCATCACTTGGTCCATGTCTAAGTTACAGATCTCACTAAGGCTCAAGCTATTACAAACCTAGAAGAAGAGGGGTAATTCAATACTATGGACAAAATAACTCAACTTACAAACTTAACCTAGCCGACAATGGGAAAACTGTACGTGGTCTCGCAACGACTAGCCCGATCAACTAACTAGTAAGATAAGCCGACACCTAAGATCTTGGTCCAACTCAAAGGTGGTGGACTCACTGAATTTAATGATCCAAGAAACACAAACCCTAATGGTAGCCAACCACAATCAATCAACACGCAAAGTATTAACCGAAACATGCAATTAACGCCTACACGAAACTAATTCGTTCAACAATCAACCACACGGTGCACATGCAACCTGAGATATATCTAAGGCAGCGGGTGTACACGGAATAATATCACAAAATATGAACTTTACAACAGAAAAACAATCAACCACTTGTTAAGCACCCTAAACTAGTTAATATATAC
The DNA here is from genome assembly GCF_021521415.1 of Bidens hawaiensis. NCBI lineage: Eukaryota > Viridiplantae > Streptophyta > Magnoliopsida > Asterales > Asteraceae > Bidens > Bidens hawaiensis. The sequence continues at coordinate 76,238 of NW_027491353.1, forward strand.
GTTAACATCAAACTAGGCGATTCAAACAAGTTTAGCCAATCATCATAATTAATCTCAGAGTATCCGTTACATACTGATTGGAACTTTATTCAAAGTCTAAAACTCAAAAAGAACTCACAAACGTTAAAACAAGCAAAACGACAACCGGTTGATGAAACTCCGATCCAGAAGCTCCTTCTTCTTGGTATTTTGCCTGGAACAGGTCTTGGACGGCTGGGAAGGTCTATTTAGTTCATCGGGTTTTAGGGTTTAAATGGATTACTTAAACTTGATTAACAAGCAAAACTAGGTCCAAAACAAGCCCACAAAGAAACAAAATAGTTGTGGTCAACGAAAGTCAAAGGTCTGGGCAGCCCCTAGGGCGCCGCGCAATGTGACCACCAAGGCCTAGGTGGCTGCGTGGTGTGGCCAGGTCACTTGGCTGGTTTTTCGTTTCCTGACTCACTTATCTTCAAAAGTGCATACCGGCTTTATCGAATCCCGTTTGAGCTGATTTCTTCTTCATTAATCTCATTTTTTCGCTCTCTTCAACATGGGACCTATCACATACACAAACATGTAAATTAATGCAAAAACAAATGATATTCATTAACGTTTAAGCGTAAAACGACATAGAAACTAGCAAGGAAAAATGTGTGTTTGACATCACATCAAACATTCCCACACTTAAACCTTTTTCGTCCTGAAAAAGAAGTATGCACAGCCACAGGATCATAATCGATATAGTAGCAACTCAACTCTTGAATTTTTCAATATTCAAAAAAATTATCAAAACATTAACTACGATTGCCAGTGTGTTGGTCCACTTTAAATCCATGCCCTTTCCACACGCAACAAGACAAATAACATGATGTGACGGTTTTTAAATTTATATGAACTAGTGGATGCCAAGATTAATAAATATCTTTCTTTTGCTCGGTTTTACTGACCCGGAACCACCCCAAGTTGACTTAAACCTCATATCTAACTGAGTAAAACTATTATATAACATTTAAGCAAAACTGAGACGATCAAGGATATTGTATATCCACCAAAGTTTAAGCATTAAGGTCTACTAGGCAACCACTTAGATACTCAATTAAGTGAAATTAAGAACTAACTAGCTAGTGTTCCCCACTACATGACATACCCACGTTATCAATAAACACCCCGGGACCATCACCATCGTTGAGTATACACGAATTCATCTGTGGGTTTACATATGACGTGAGCCTTCTGGTCTGTTTCTTAATGGTAATAGGACGCGAGCAAGGAGATATCATATGGCTAACAACATGGTTTGATCAAGTCAGTAATGTAATTTGTAATTTAAAGCACGAGTGATCAAGTTTTATGACTTGTGATTTGGCAATAAATTACGGGTTTGCTAATTTTAACTTATTTAAATATTCACAAATCCACTTAAGCGATGTGAATACCCAGATGAAATACCGTATACCGACCCATAGTCTCCGAACCCTGGAGCATCCCATCAATACAAGATTTAAGGTTATAAAACCGTACACCTATGAAGTGTCTACCACTAAACTAGAAGTATGTTTTTAAGTTTATATAACGGGCTAACTAGTATGCCCCAACGTTAAACCTACCCAAGCATCGTATTTCAGCATTCAGGGTTTCATAAAAATTTAGCAATCAAATCAAACATGAGGCTTGAGTACGGCCTAGGCTTTCATCCCAAAATTATTATAATGCATCCCACTAAAGTTCAAGCAATTTTAAGAATCAGTTAAAGTCAAACATGTACTGTCTATATCAACTAAAGAGCTGGGCCCACCGACACATCCCAAATTATATGCTCTAATTTAAATAAATCATTTTCTTTTAAGAATTCAAGAGTGATAATGATCGGTAGTTAATATTATTTTCTGTTTAATGCATATAAAATTTGAAAACAAGGGACAACAATTTTAAAATCCTTTACCATTTTTAATCAAATTTTCTTCTAAGCCTTTCTTTAATTTTATTTTTGTTATTTATTAGTACATTTAACACATCAATTCCCTACCCCCACACTTAAATTTCATATTGTCCTCAATATGAGACAGGAAAAAGATAAAAATAAAATAACAAAAAACTAGAATAGACTCTCCTGGTAAATAGAAGTGAACATGTGTCATGAGTCATGTTCCATGCCCTACAATTTGAACGCAAGCCTCAAACTCAAGTTCTCTCTACCAAGCTGTCACTCACTCACGAACGCGACTCCTCTATAACAAGTGGCATCCCCACACTTCTTTATAATCATCTCATCAACCGTCATCAACCAGCAATTAAACAACCTGTAATTAAGAAAAGAAGCAACTGGAGTATCTGAGAAACAAAACCGAAAACTAAAACAAAATAAAATGAAACATATTACCGGGTTGCCTGCCGGGAAGCGCTAAGTTTATATGAGAGTCTTCAGCCGGACTGACTCCCTAAACCTCAAGCAGGAGGCTTCTCCTTTACCCGCTTCCCATCAACGCTCCTCAACACTCTCTGTTTACAATAAGTAGGGAAGAAACCAACTGCAAAACTCATGTGGCCCTGAAAATTTGAATTCAACTCGAACCACCAATCCTTGAATTCCCCCGAAAATGATTCAGTAAAGTGAGGTGGGGAATTCAAACTCTTCATCATACTATGATCCTTGAGCACGGATATCCTCCTTCTAATTCTTTTAGCCAACTTTTTAAACCTCGACACGTCCCGAATGGAGATTGAGTACAGTTCATGTTTTGGTTTTCCACAATTAAAGTGCAATAGTGGAAAAACTGAATCACCAACCACCTCATGGCTCTCCTCACAAGGCTCCTTCTTAATCCCCACACTTGGCTCATTATACAATAGATCTTCAAGCAACTTTAAATCACCAAGTGGGTCAAACTCTCCTTCATCCATCATGGTAAAATCTATCAACTCTTCACCAAACTCACCCCTAAACTCGTCTTCCCACTAGGGAACATACTCCTCTGACTGCTTTTCCATTCTCAAATTCGATAATCGGCTCACTAAGTTGTGACTAACTCATTAAACCAAGCCGAATTCCATCTAAAGCTTGTTGGGTCGGAAATGGGGCATTTGGATTTGTATCATGGATGATGCGTAACCAATTAAACAGTACCTCATCCGGATCTGGTATTTGCTCAATGAATTCACCGGTTTAGTTTTCATAACCCAGAAGATTCCCCCTTAAATCAAACATCAAACGTAACTGGGGTTTCACTCGATTTCTCTCATTGCAATCTAAAATCCTCTTTATCTCCATATGCCAAATGGTTTAACGTTTTTTTTTTCTTTAAAGCCATTCCCATAAGTCTCCATTACTGCAAACTTAAATAGAAACGGATCACGGGTACTAGATAGTAGTAGACGAAAATTAATTAAAACTAAAATTAAACTAAAACTATACAATTAATAAAACAAAATATAAACTAAACTAACTATATTAATCTAAATATAAGCAAAAATACAAAAGGGAAGTCCCAAAACGCGGGTCGTTCTCTAATTGCCTCAAACCGTGTCCCCGACAACGGCGCCAAAAACTTGATGTGCGAAAAGCTATATATAAATATTAATAACTAATTCTCGCAACTTAACACTAAGTCTTAAATTTACAAAACCAAACAAAACTAACTAAGCTTCACACAAACGGAAAGTTTACCGGTCGCGTAGCAGCCCAGTTTAATGGAAGTTCAGGTCTCGAACACAAAGACACGTGAGAACGGCTCAGATAATTAACCTATTCTAAGTCCTTCCTAAATAATATATTTATTTATCTTAATTATTTAAACTAACTTAACCTAACTAACGAGGAAACTTAACTGAACTAACGATAATAAGAAAACGAATCACCGAGGTAGGATAACTTAACGGTCGTAAGATGACACGGGTGGGTGCTAACTTGTGGTTGAAACCAAGGTTCTGAAGATGGGCTAACGTATGTGAGGTCAAGGGAATTGGGTCCCTACGATCATTTTTACCATAAAACCCTAACGACATCTAGATAGCTTTTAATTCGTGGTTATTTATCTACGTACCCTAACAATTCATCACTTGGTCCATGTCTAAGTTCAGATCTCACTAAGGCTCAAGCTATTACAAACCTAGGAGAAGAGGGGTAATTCAATACTAAGGACAATACCCGTCCCATTATTTTGTTATCGGATCTATTCGTCAGGATCAGGTTCACTTGTCATCTCTATTTAGGGCTTCATATACATCACATGTGCGTGGTTTTCTGTACACTATTTGGGTCTTGATGGTCCCACAATGTGTTAGATAGGTTGTTTTGTCTATAAGGCTATGTATAGTGGAGGGACTACAATGAGGCGTTTTGCGTCATGTTATATATATATATATATATATATATATATATATAGAAAATGGTTCAAATAAAAAGAAGTTGTTTCCTAGGAATGGTAAGAACCAATAAAATTTTGACATTTGGCATTAAAACCTATGGTGAAAGAATAATTCTAGAAAACTATGTCGGTTATAATGGTGAAAGAGTAATTCTAGAAAACTATGACGGTTTTTGGTAATTTTAAATCTCAACCATTGATTGATATGATCCAATGGCTATGATTTATTTTTAGTCTTCCTAGGAAACTACTTATTTTTAGGATAATCCTCCCATTATATATATATATATATATATAGTAAGGTTAAAATAAGAAGTAGATTTTTCTTAAGAAGTGTAAAAAGTGTGTTTTCACTATTAGATCAACATATCTAACGCGCCAGATTACTTCTTACACTTTTTAGACAAACTCCACTTCTTATTTTAACCCCACCCTATATATATATATATATCATACACGCATATATATAATAGTAATACACAGACACAACACTGGCGAGAAATACCTCGTGCCCCCCCCCCCCCAATTCGCCCAAAAAATCGCTCACGGAGACGGTGTTCGCGCCCCAATTCGCCCCTTGTCGCCCTTCTTTGTCGCCCGGTACATATGGCCTAACACACTTAGACATAACAAGTTGTTTTGGGCCTTCCGGTCCTTGTTTGTAGGTTACTATACAAGTAAATTAGATTGCATATCCACATGGTGGTGTGCACTATAACCACATATTTTTCTCTTAGATAGAAAGGCTTATGTGTAGTAACATGCGGCTTTTATCGAAATAATAAATAAAGGAATATTAATATAATTGTGCGTTGTTATTTATCTTATTTTAAATAGTAATTAGTTGAAAGATGGACTTAGAAATGAAAACATTAGGTCCATAGGCTTAGCTTATAAAAACACCCTAAACCCCTCCTTAAACCCTATTTCATCTACACATTCGAAACACACACTTCATATTTCATACCATTTTGAGTTAAGGGTAAGAAGGAAATTGAAAGCTTGTTTCTTGCTGTTTTGGATTCAAAAGGAAAAAAAAAAGGAAGCAAGCGACCATCAAGATCTAAACCCATTCAAAATTCAAGTCCCAAAACCGAACTCCCAAAGAAAAGAGGTACGTTTTTAGTGAAAATGTCACTTGTTTAAGTACTGTTTGCTTGGGAATTTAGTGCGTTATTAGATTGAGTTATGAAGGCGAGAAAAATGTACAACTTTATCCTAAATCTTGAAGTTTACAACTGAAATGGTGATTTGGCAAAAAAAGAAAAAAAAAGAAAAAAAGAAAAAAAAAAGGTGTTAAAAACTAGTTCCGAGTCAACAGTTGACATCCTAATAAACCTTGTGGATAATATCAATAACAATAATAAAAGGTGGGATGTTAACAAAGTAAGAAAATCAGAGAACGGTCCGATACATGCTCGCATCCACTAGTGTTTTAGCAGGGCCGGCCCATAGCATGTGCGGGCTAGGCCACCGCACATTGCCCAATAATTTTTTGGGTTCAAAATAAACCTTCTACTCTGATGCATGCATAGATAAGTAATAAATAAACTCAAGGAAAACAGGAACGCATAAAACCTTTAACACAACTATATCAATAAGTTATCGCAATAAAATCTGAAAAAAAAAGGTTGCGATCCTCTATTGTGGTACTAACGGAACACTTTGTGAGAAATTGCATTTTTCAGGATGTGCATTGTTGGGAAACTTCATATGGAAAAGATTACAAGAAATGAGAAGATTCGAACTAGCATCATAAAAGGCTAGCAACATGTACGATCTAAGTGGGTTTGATGTAAAGTTAATGATTAGTTTGGGCATTTGTCTTCATTTGATCATTAGATGGATGGGGTGTGATGTGCGAAAAGCTATATATAAATATTAATAACTAATTCTCGCAAAGTCTTAAATTTATAAAACCAAATAAGCCTAATTAAGCTTCACACAAACGGCAAGGGTACCGGTCGCGTAGCAACACACTCTAATGGAAGTCCATATGTCGAACACAAAGACACGTGAGAACGGCTCAGATAATTAACCCTAATCTAAGTCCAGCCTAAACAATATATTTATTTATCTTAATTATTTAAACTAACTAAACTTAACTAACTTGACCTTACTAACGGTGAAACTTAACGGAACTAACGATAATAAGAAAGAGAATCACCTAGGTAGGATGAGTAAACAGTCGTAAGATGACACGGCTACTAACATGTGGTTGAAGCCAAGGTTCTGAAGATGGTCTAACATAGGTGAGGTCAAGGCAACTGGGTCCCTACGGTCACTTTTACCATAACACCCTAACGACGTCTAGATAGCTTTTTAATTCGTGGTTATTTATCTACGTACCCTAATAACTCATCACTTGGTCCATGTCTAAGTTACAGATCTCACTAAGGCTCAAGCTATTACAAACCTAGAAGAAGAGGGGTAATTCAATACTATGGACAAAATAACTCAACTTACAAACTTAACCTAGCCGACAATGGGAAAACTGTACGTGGTCTCGCAACGACTAGCCCGATCAACTAACTAGTAAGATAAGCCGACACCTAAGATCTTGGTCCAACTCAAAGGTGGTGGACTCACTGAATTTAATGATCCAAGAAACACAAACCCTAATGGTAGCCAACCACAATCAATCAACACGCAAAGTATTAACCGAAACATGCAATTAACGCCTACACGAAACTAATTCGTTCAACAATCAACCACACGGTGCACATGCAACCTGAGATATATCTAAGGCAGCGGGTGTACACGGAATAATATCACAAAATATGAACTTTACAACAGAAAAACAATCAACCACTTGTTAAGCACCCTAAACTAGTTAATATATACGTTAACATCAAACTAGGCGATTCAAACAAGTTTAGCCAATCATCATAATTAATCTCAGAGTATCCGTTACATACTGATTGGAACTTTATTCAAAGTCTAAAACTCAAAAAGAACTCACAAACGTTAAAACAAGCAAAACGACAACCGGTTGATGAAACTCCGATCCAGAAGCTCCTTCTTCTTGGTATTTTGCCTGGAACAGGTCTTGGACGGCTGGGAAGGTCTATTTAGTTCATCGGGTTTTAGGGTTTAAATGGATTACTTAAACTTGATTAACAAGCAAAACTAGGTCCAAAACAAGCCCACAAAGAAACAAAATAGTTGTGGTCAACGAAAGTCAAAGGTCTGGGCAGCCCCTAGGGCGCCGCGCAATGTGACCACCAAGGCCTAGGTGGCTGCGTGGTGTGGCCAGGTCACTTGGCTGGTTTTTCGTTTCCTGACTCACTTATCTTCAAAAGTGCATACCGGCTTTATCGAATCCCGTTTGAGCTGATTTCTTCTTCATTAATCTCATTTTTTCGCTCTCTTCAACATGGGACCTATCACATACACAAACATGTAAATTAATGCAAAAACAAATGATATTCATTAACGTTTAAGCGTAAAACGACATAGAAACTAGCAAGGAAAAATGTGTGTTTGACATCACATCAAACATTCCCACACTTAAACCTTTTTCGTCCTGAAAAAGAAGTATGCACAGCCACAGGATCATAATCGATATAGTAGCAACTCAACTCTTGAATTTTTCAATATTCAAAAAAATTATCAAAACATTAACTACGATTGCCAGTGTGTTGGTCCACTTTAAATCCATGCCCTTTCCACACGCAACAAGACAAATAACATGATGTGAAGGTTTTTAAATTTATATGAACTAGTGGATGCCAAGATTAATAAATATCTTTCTTTTGCTCGGTTTTACTGACCCGGAACCACCCCAAGTTGACTTAAACCTCATATCTAACTGAGTAAAACTATTATATAACATTTAAGCAAAACTGAGACGATCAAGGATATTGTATATCCACCAAAGTTTAAGCATTAAGGTCTACTAGGCAACCACTTAGATACTCAATTAAGTGAAATTAAGAACTAACTAGCTAGTGTTCCCCACTACATGACATACCCACGTTATCAATAAACACCCCGGGACCATCACCATCGTTGAGTATACACGAATTCATCTGTGGGTTTACATATGACGTGAGCCTTCTGGTCTGTTTCTTAATGGTAATAGGACGCGAGCAAGGAGATATCATATGGCTAACAACATGGTTTGATCAAGTCAGTAATGTAATTTGTAATTTAAAGCACGAGTGATCAAGTTTTATGACTTGTGATTTGGCAATAAATTACGGGTTTGCTAATTTTAACTTATTTAAATATTCACAAATCCACTTAAGCGATGTGAATACCCAGATGAAATACCGTATACCGACCCATAGTCTCCGAACCCTGGAGCATCCCATCAATACAAGATTTAAGGTTATAAAACCGTACACCTATGAAGTGTCTACCACTAAACTAGAAGTATGTTTTTAAGTTTATATAACGGGCTAACTAGTATGCCCCAACGTTAAACCTACCCAAGCATCGTATTTCAGCATTCAGGGTTTCATAAAAATTTAGCAATCAAATCAAACATGAGGCTTGAGTACGGCCTAGGCTTTCATCCCAAAATTATTATAATGCATCCCACTAAAGTTCAAGCAATTTTAAGAATCAGTTAAAGTCAAACATGTACTGTCTATATCAACTAAAGAGCTGGGCCCACCGACACATCCCAAATTATATGCTCTAATTTAAATAAATCATTTTCTTTTAAGAATTCAAGAGTGATAATGATCGGTAGTTAATATTATTTTCTGTTTAATGCATATAAAATTTGAAAACAAGGGACAACAATTTTAAAATCCTTTACCATTTTTAATCAAATTTTCTTCTAAGCCTTTCTTTAATTTTATTTTTGTTATTTATTAGTACATTTAACACATCAATTCCCTACCCCCACACTTAAATTTCATATTTTCCTCAATATGAGACAGGAAAAAGATAAAAATAAAATAACAAAAAACTAGAATAGACTCTCCTGGTAAATAGAAGTGAACATGTGTCATGAGTCATGTTCCATGCCCTACAATTTGAACGCAAGCCTCAAACTCAAGTTCTCTCTACCAAGCTGTCACTCACTCACGAACGCGACTCCTCTATAACAAGTGGCATCCCCACACTTCTTTATAATCATCTCATCAACCGTCATCAACCAGCAATTAAACAACCTGTAATTAAGAAAAGAAGCAACTGGAGTATCTGAGAAACAAAACCGAAAACTAAAACAAAATAAAATGAAACATATTACCGGGTTGCCTGCCGGGAAGCGCTAAGTTTATATGAGAGTCTTCAGCCGGACTGACTCCCTAAACCTCAAGCAGGAGGCTTCTCCTTTACCCGCTTCCCATCAACGCTCCTCAACACTCTCTGTTTACAATAAGTAGGGAAGAAACCAACTGCAAAACTCATGTGGCCCTGAAAATTTGAATTCAACTCGAACCACCAATCCTTGAATTCCCCCGAAAATGATTCAGTAAAGTGAGGTGGGGAATTCAAACTCTTCATCATACTATGATCCTTGAGCACGGATATCCTCCTTCTAATTCTTTTAGCCAACTTTTTAAACCTCGACACGTCCCGAATGGAGATTGAGTACAGTTCATGTTTTGGTTTTCCACAATTAAAGTGCAATAGTGGAAAAACTGAATCACCAACCACCTCATGGCTCTCCTCACAAGGCTCCTTCTTAATCCCCACACTTGGCTCATTATACAATAGATCTTCAAGCAACTTTAAATCACCAAGTGGGTCAAACTCTCCTTCATCCATCATGGTAAAATCTATCAACTCTTCACCAAACTCACCCCTAAACTCGTCTTCCCACTAGGGAACATACTCCTCTGACTGCTTTTCCATTCTCAAATTCGATAATCGGCTCACTAAGTTGTGACTGACTCATTAAACCAAGCCGAATTCCATCTAAAGCTTGTTGGGTCGGAAATGAGGCATTTGGATTTGTATCATGGATGATGCGTAACCAATTAAACAGTACCTCATCCGGATCTGGTATTTGCTCAATGAATTCACCGGTTTAGTTTTCATAACCCAGAAGATTCCCCCTTAAATCAAACATCAAACGTAACTGGGGTTTCACTCGATTTCTCTCATTGCAATCTAAAATCCTCTTTATCTCCATATGCCAAATGGTTTAACGTTTTTTTTTTCTTTAAAGCCATTCCCATAAGTCTCCATTACTGCAAACTTAAATAGAAACGGATCACGGGTACTAGATAGTAGTAGACGAAAATTAATTAAAACTAAAATTAAACTAAAACTATACAATTAATAAAACAAAATATAAACTAAACTAACTATATTAATCTAAATATAAGCAAAAATACAAAAGGGAAGTCCCAAAACGCGGGTCGTTCTCTAATTGCCTCAAACCGTGTCCCCGACAACGGCGCCAAAAACTTGATGTACGAAAAGCTATATATAAATATTAATAACTAATTCTCGCAACTTAACACTAAGTCTTAAATTTACAAAACCAAACAAAACTAACTAAGCTTCACACAAACGGAAAGTTTACCGGTCGCGTAGCAGCCCAGTTTAATGGAAGTTCAGGTCTCGAACACAAAGACACGTGAGAACGGCTCAGATAATTAACCTATTCTAAGTCCTTCCTAAATAATATATTTATTTATCTTAATTATTTAAACTAACTTAACCTAACTAACGAGGAAACTTAACTGAACTAACGATAATAAGAAAACGAATCACCGAGGTAGGATAACTTAACGGTCGTAAGATGACACGGGTGGGTGCTAACTTGTGGTTGAAACCAAGGTTCTGAAGATGGGCTAACGTATGTGAGGTCAAGGGAATTGGGTCCCTACGATCATTTTTACCATAAAACCCTAACGACATCTAGATAGCTTTTAATTCGTGGTTATTTATCTACGTACCCTAACAATTCATCACTTGGTCCATGTCTAAGTTCAGATCTCACTAAGGCTCAAGCTATTACAAACCTAGGAGAAGAGGGGTAATTCAATACTAAGGACAAAATAACTCAACTTACAAACTTAACCTAGCCGACAATGGAAAAACCGCACGTGGTCTCGCAACGACTAACCCGATCAACTAACTAGTAAGATATGCCGACACCTAAGGTCTTGGTCCAACTCAAAGGTGGTGAACTCACTGAATTTAATGATCCAAGAAACACAAAACCTAATGGTATGCCTACCACAATCAGTCAACACACAAAGTATTAACCGGAACATGCAATTAACGCCTACACGAAACTAATTCATGCAATAATCAACCACATGGGCACATGCAACCTGAGATACATCTAGGGCAGTGGGTGTACACAGATTAATATCACAAAATATGAACTTTACAATAGAAAAACAATCAACCACTTGTAAAGCACCTTAAACTAGTTAATATAAACGTTAACATCAAACCTAGGCAATTCAAACAAATTTAGCCAATCATATTGAACGAATAGCAGATAATAATCAAAATTAAGCTCAAGTATTCATTACATACTGATTGGTACTTTTTTCAAAGTCTAAAACTCAAAAACGAACTCACAAAGGTTAAAACAAACAAAACCGACAATCGGTTGACGAAACTCCATCCGAAAGCTCCTCCTTCTTGGTATTTTTTCTGGAACAGGTCTTAGACGGCTGGGAAGGTCTATTTCGTTCATAGGGTTTTAGGGTTTAAATAGATTACTTAAACTTGATTAACAAGCCAAACTAGGTCCAAAACAAGACCACAAAAAACAAAATAGTCATGGTCAATAAAAGTCAAAAGTCTAGGCAGCCCATAGAGTGACGTGCTATGTGACCACCAAGGCCTAAGTGGCTGCGCGGCGTGGCCAAGTCACTTGGCTAGTTTTTCGTTCTTATCTTCAAACGCGCATACCGGTCTCAACCGAATCCCGTTTGAGTTGAATTCTTCTTCCTTAGACTCGTTTTTTCGCTCTCTTCAACATGAGACCTATCACATACACAAACATGTAAATTCATGCAAAAATAAATGATATTCCTTAACGTTTAAACGCAAAATGACATAGAAACTAGCAAGGAAAAATGTGTGTTTCACATCACATCAGGGTGCATACACAATATGATGGTTTTAAGTTTATTAAATCATGTTGATCATGGCCAAATAAATGTAAAGTGAAAATAGATTGATTACTATGGGTGAGTATAAAAAGTCAAAACAACGTTTCTAGTCAAAACTGATTTTTAGTCAAAAGTTGTTTTCTTTTTATAAAATTGACATTATGATCAGAAAGTCGGTCAATAGGGTAAGGAGAATCTAATAGGCCGTCTGAGGTTGTTTGTTGGGAATTTGGTAAAGTTTGGGCCCAAAAATGGGCTTACTTTAATCGAAGAGTATGCTTTTTGTCGGATTTGGGTCGTATTCAATCATACCCAGTTAGTCCGGGGCTGGAATATTGTGAGATTGGTAGAGAAACTGAAGTTGTCATTATGTCTTTTATGAAAATCAAAACACAAAAGGTATCTTCAAATAGAGATGTTCAACGAAACCGGTTCCTGGAACCGAACCGGTGGACCCGAACCGGTTCCTACCCGATTTTTGTAGGAACCGGACCCTATATGATTCAACCCGATGATCCGTGACCGGTTCTTGCATTTCTGAGTGTGGGCGGGTAGGAACCGGAACCGAACCGGAATCGGTTCTGGAACCGAACCATCCGGAACCGGTTCCTAACCGGTTCTAGCCGTTGGATCGAATATAGCCGTTGGAAATCGTTTTTTTGGCCGTTTTTTGACCGTTGGGGTCAAAAATAGCGGTTTTTTGGCTCCCCCCAAGCACCCCACTACTAGTATAAATAGGTATTTGGTGTCATGGGTTCATCACAACACTCAAAACGCAAACCCGAACGCAAAAAAAATACAAAAAAACGCTATTACAACGTTTTGAGTTCTCTAATCTCTTGTTTTCTCTTCTTCTATATTCATATTTGTTGTTATGGCTACCTCACAATCATCGGTTGGTTAAGGTTCCAACGCCGAACCAAGTTTCGTTCGTATTGTACCTCATAATCGTAATCAAGAGATTTGGTGCAATTGGGATTTGGTTGAATTGAGTGACCATTCATTGAAGGCTCGATGCAAGTTTTGTGGGATTTATTTAAACCCACTTTCGAATTCAAATTTGAAGAAACACATCGAAAAACCGTATTGCAAGGCGTTGAAAAAGAACGTCGATTCGCAACAAACGCAAATGGATAGTGAAGGCGGAATATTTACATACCAAATTGATCGAGTTCAAGATCGTATGACGAAGTTTGTGATTCAAGAAGCTTTGCCGTTTAGCCACTTCGACAGACCTCGCTTAACCGCCATGATTCGAGATACGTTTCAACCACAATACACTCACATAAGTCGTCATACTCTTAAACGTTATTGTTTAAAATTGTGGAAGAAGGCCAAAGAGATACTAATTGCATATTTTGAAAATATAAATACGGGAATAAACTTAACTAGTGATGTTTGGTCGGCTCCACATGGTCTACCCGAATCTTATCTTTGTGTCCCCGCTCATTGGGTAGACCCGTCATCGTGGGAAATGATGAAACGCACCATTGCTTTCGAACTCTTTGAGTATCCACATACGGGAGATAATTTGTTTGAAATTTTAGATTATGTTATAAAAACTTATAAACTAGAAAATAAAATATTTTCAATGGCATTTGATAACGCGTCGAATAATACATCGGCGGTTGATAAATTAAATTAAAATATACGCCGATTTGCAATGGTGTATTTTTTCACTCAAGGTGTGTTGCACATATCATTAATTTAATCGTGCAAGACGGACTTGCTTCGGATGAGGTTACATCGGTTATAAACGATTTTAGACTAATGATACATGAAGTTTTTAAGAAAAGTAAAAAAAGACAAATGGAATATAGAAAATTTTGTAAAGATACGGGAAGAAAAGCTTTGGGAGCTAATTGGGATGTACCTCATCGATGGAATTCCACTTGCATAATGTTTCAAAGTGCTTTGAAACAAAGAGAAACTTTACAAATGTTTCATTCTAGTCTTGCCGAGAATAATTTGGCAATCCCCTTTTCAAATGAGAAATGAGAAATTATAAATGACTTATCGACTTTTCTTGAAGTTTTTAAAACATCAACTACGAAACTATCGGGAACGTATTATCCGACAAGTCCCTTGGTTCTTTCGGAGTAATTTTTAATCGTTAACAATCTTAAAGAATTTGAAAATAAAAGTCCAATGTTTTCAAACATCATATTACCAATGAAATTTAAATTAAAAAAATACTTTCTTGAATTGCCACCAGTTTTTACTTGCGCCGCCGCTTTAAACCCAATGTTAAATGTTACGGGGGTTGAATGTGTGATAGACGAAATTTTTTCAGCCTTAGATATACATGAAGTTGACCCAAACTTTTCAACAGAGGCAAAAAATGATTTTAACTTGAATTTTAAATTTATGTATGACTTTTATTTAAATAAATATGGGTCAAACATACACATGCCTATACCGGGGGGGGGGGGGGTCTTCATCAAGTTCAAGTGCTACTAGAGTACGAGATCCCATGATTAGCCTTATGAACACCGTTCGCAACGTAACGGCTAAAAAACAAAGGGGTAACACCCCTTCAAGCGAACTAGGAAGGTATAGTGCAAATGATTACTCTACCGGTTTATCCGAAGAGGAATATGGCACTTTTGATGTTTTGGCTTGGTGGAAGGTAAAGGAAACCGAGTTTCGATTCTTGCCACCATGGCCCGTGATTTACTAACCGTCCAAGCTTCTACGGTAGCTTCGGAATCCGCTTTTTCTCTTAGTGGCAGGATAATATCGGTGAGAAGAACAAGACTAAATTCGGAGTCGGTGGAGATGTGCATTTGCTTAAAGGATCACTTGGACTCAATCGATCGTATTCAACACGTAACCACTCTCGAAGATGAAACACCACTTGATGTTCGAGTGCACGACGAACAAGAAGGCATTTCTACAAGTAATTCTGAGGAAGAAGTCGCCGCTCAATAATTACGACGAACAAGAAGGCTTTTCTAGAAATAATATGTCACAACTTTATATTTATAAGTTTAATGTTTTGTTAGTTTGTTTTTGAAGATTTTAAAACATGTCACAACTTTATATTTATTTTTATGTTAATTGTTTTTTTTATTTTTCATGTTATACAAATACGAATCGTAGTTTAGAATCCAAATCGCAAACGAAAAACGAAAAAAAAAAAATTTTACACTGTAACCGGTTGGAACCGGTTACGGTACGGGAACCGGTTTAGGAACCTGTAAGAACCGGTTAGATAGGTTAGGGGTCCGAGGGTGGGAGAACCGGTTCGGTTCCCTAACCGGTTCGAGCCTGGAACCGGTTTAATTGAGGGTTTTGAATATAGGAACCGGTTAGGAACCGGTTCCGGTTCCTATTCCCAAACCGTTTTGAACATCCCTATCTTCAAACACCTCGGTTTAACAAATAAGCTACATATTATCAACGAATTACTTTTATATTTACTACAAAACGATTACAATAAAGTGGCAGGCAAATGGACAACAAGTTGCGCCGCAACTCCCTTTTGAATAGCAAAGTCAATCATACTAAAAACGAAGCTTTGGGACCTAGGAGCTGAAGAAGTTCCATGTACGACACGCTGAACCCTACTAAAAAAATTCACAGCCTCTGTGGCCAGAAAACCAAATTTATTAGAGGCAAATGGTAGAAAAACATGTTGATTCTCTAAACAAGCTTTTTCGTGTTTAACAACTTTGCCTGATTCAGCCTTCAACGCAGCCTAACCCACAACAAACCCACGGTCTCTGAGCCCAACAAAAGGATACACTCCTATAAGATCCACACAGGCGTGTAATTATCAACTAATTACACTTTTGAACAGATACGGATCTCAGAAAGCAAAAAATAAAAGGTGTAGGTGAAGACTGTAATTTATTAGGCCCGATGAAAAAAAAAATTCGCCCAGATATGGGCGTCACTTCATAGCCGGAACAACAAATACACTCTTTTGTAATTAGTACTACACATTATGTTCTTCATATTTGGTAACAATGAAATATGGCATCCACAATACTTTCAATTTTGTAAGTAATATACTAGATAACATCCAGCCATAAAATGAAATGGCTCAAGTATGTGGTTTAAGTATGTAGCAACAAATGTTGGGCATGTTTTGCAATTATCAAATGTTGTTGGCATTAACGTCCACAATATGCAGCAGTTAACCGTATCTCTTAAGACGATACACCTAAACTAGATTTGGTTGCGGGGACTTAATACTAGTTAATTATATTTTTGTTTGGTTATTAAACATTCTCTTTATATTATAGAACGTGCTATTATACTATTACTTACTATAATCATTTTTTAAAACTTCAATTATTGACATCTATTATGTCTGGTATTACTTATTAATTACTTATTATTGAACTAGGTTAGATCCCGTGTTACACACGGACAAAAATATATAAAACTTCATATATATGTGTTCGCGCGCGTGTGTTATATGCATTTTTAATAAATTGTAAACGTCAGATAATCTATTATTATTATTATTATAAGGTATCACATTACTGTTTTAATTAAAAGAATCTAATATACAAAGACAAATCGAGAAAAACAACAGTCTAAAACATAATTCTAAGTTATGCCACATATTTCTAACTTACATCATGAAACAAAAAAGACATATGAATTAAAACTTCATCTACTGAAGTCATATGTTGTAAACTATAAAGCGTAAACATGTAGATGTTGTAGAATAAATTTTGTGTTATAAAAACTTTTTTGTTGAAATTATAAAACATTTAAGTACACAACATAAAAAATGCTAAAATTATGAATCGAACAATTAGATATAATTATAATTTTTATTAAACCACGCACTTAATAAAGCAACAATATAATCAAACCTCGAGACTTAAACTACCATTTCAATCCAAACATCCATTCCAAACGTTCATAAACAATTTTCCAAAAATCCAAAAAAAAAATAAAAATAACAAAGTCTCAAAATTTTTAAAAGAATAATAATGAAAACAATTAATTGTCTTTATTACTCAATAAATAATAATTATAATAATTTATTTTGAAACTTTATTTAACTTAGGAGTTAATAGTTAAAATTAATGTTAAAATTAATATATAGGAATTATATAAATGAAAAATTAATGAGTTAGAACCCATACATGATAGTAGATATGGCTTGCTGTGCTATCCATGAAGTCAAACACATTAATGTCCAATAATTGGTTGCATAGTTGAACAAGTCAATCGTAATATATATGGGCTGGATTTAGCCATAAATACAAGTCGGTGATGATGATTCGAGGTTTGACTTTTGTTTTTAGACCAAGATGGTTGCAAAGATTATGTGTGTGCAGTTATAATTTAGCTCACGAAAATATTATATAAACTGTTTTATCAGTAAATCAGATTATATTAAAAATAATTTATTAATGTTTTTTAGTAGTGCTAGATCAACCAATTTTATTCCGCGATGATTCCTGCCTCTGTCATTTAGTTTCGACGACACCAGGTGATGATGAGAGACTAGGCATGTAGGTGGTGTTTACTAGTTAAATCCTTGAGCTGAACGAGTTTTATCTTATCCCACTGTCGTGTTTTCGAACGAGTGTTCATGGGTGTTGGCCTTAGATGATGGTTTTCTCCGGATTAGAAGATGAGTGTATCATAATGTGATGAATTTATCCATATCCCTGTTTCATTTGAAAGATACGTCGACCGTTAAATAAATTTATTTTGACCATTTCATAAAGAAAACTTGATTGCTACAGAATTTAATTAACCAATGACAAGAAACATTGTAGCAGTTGTATCAGTCTTGTTTTCCAAATCTCTAGATAAAATCATATCGAGTAAAGCTCATGAGGCAATGGGACTCCAAAAACAACTTGTGCCTAGATTGAGGGGTGTGGGGGCTTCAAAGGGGGCACTAGAGCCCCTCCGCTCGCGCCCCCAGGCGCTAGTACCACACCAAGGGGGCGCTAGAGGGGGCGCTAGGGGGGGCTCCAACACCACCCGTGAGCATTGTAGCGGGAGAAGAGAGAGAGGATGTGGGGCGCTAGCGGGGCGCTAGAGGGGCGCTACCCACACCAGGGGCCAGGGGCGCTAGCGGGGGCGCCAACACCTCCCTAATCCAGTTTCTCTCTCTGCCACACGTCATAATATTATTGGTTCTTGGCTCTGCTGGAGCCCCCACTAGAACCCCCACACCCCTTAGTCTTAGTGTTGAAACCCAAACATGTATTCAGCGTAAATTTAATGCACCCGTCCAACTTCCCAACTGTTTTAAACTTCATATGGGCTAATAATCGTCTGCCACTTGATGCCTCCATCATTAACTCACAGTCACACACAACATATGTGATTTTGTGTGTATATATACACCAACCAAGACATCAGATATCAATATCATTGCACACTTTTGCTATTGATAACCCCTTTGGCTTGCATTCACTTTTGCAACATTTGTAGAAATGACAAGTGTGCAAAAAAGATGGCTAGGCGTGCATGTAATATCAATAATCATTACACTAACAATGGTTTCTTTGAAGGTTAATGGTGCCCCTCAAGTTCCGTGTTACTTCATTTTTGGTGATTCTTTGGTTGATAACGGGAACAATAACCGTATTGTGTCATTAGCAAAAGCTAATTACTTGCCATACGGTATTGATTTCCCGAATGGCCCAACAGGAAGGTTTAGCAATGGCAAAACAGTTGTCGATACTGTTGGTAAGTTTATCAATTTACTTTGTTCCGTATGAAATCATGCATGTACATATTTATTAATCTCACACAGAAAAATATTAAAGTTTGACCATCTATGGTTAGAACACCCATTCATGTATTGGTTGCATCGGCAATTTTTTTTCAAAGTTTGACCCCCTATTGCTAAAATTAAGTGTTAACGGTCGTTTGATAGTGTGAAATTAGATACCCTTTTATATTGCTACTTATAATCATGCATGTACATGTTTAACATGATAATATATAAGTCTAACGAAGCTACAAATTTCTTCATCTTTAGCTGAGCTTCTGGGATTCAATGGTTATATTCCACCATATGCAAATGCTAGGGGCCGTGCGATACTTAATGGCGTAAATTATGCATCAGCAGCAGCAGGAATCAGAGACGAAACTGGACGACAATTGGTACATGCCAGACATTATTATGTTCCGGGAACATTATTAACTCTTAAATTAAGTTTAATTAACATCAATAAACACTAATTATACAAGCATTGATTTATAGGGTGCACGAATTAGCTTCGGTGGGCAGGTGAATAACTACAAAAATACAGTGTCACAAGTGGTGAATATACTCGGAAACCAAACTTCAGCAGCGAATTATCTTAGACAATGTATATACTCAGTCGGATTGGGAAGCAACGATTATCTCAACAACTATTTCATGCCTACTTTCTACCAAACTAGCAGACAATATACACCGGAGCAGTATGCTTCAGTTCTCATTCAACAATATTCTCAGCTAATACGAGTAAGTAGCTAGTACAGTTACTATTATTCCAAATCGGCCATTTTTTTCTTTGTTACCAATAAAAATGAATTTTGGTACTTTCAGGAACTGTATAACTATGGAGCAAGGAAACTCGTGTTGAATGGCATTGGGCAGATCGGGTGTAGTCCAAACGCATTGGCTCAAAATAGTAACGATGGATCAACATGTGTTGAGAAAATCAACTCCGCGAACAAATTGTTCAACCACAATCTTATATCTCTTGTCGATAACTTCAACAGGGACCTACCCGATGCAAAATTCATCTACATCAACAATTACGACATTTTCCAAGACTTGATCAATAATCGTCAATCCTACGGTATATATTTATATCAGCAGCGATCGTTAATAGATCAAATAGTTTGCGATTCAAAGTAATATTTTTTAAGAAACTAACACTGTTTTAAATGAAATGGGCAGGTTTCACAGTGACAAATGCTGGATGTTGCGGAGTGGGAAAGAATAATGGACAAATCACTTGTCTTCCTGCTCAAACGCCCTGCCGAAACAGAGATCAACATCTATTTTGGGACGCTTTTCACCCTACTGAAGCCGCCAATGTAATCGTTGGTAGGAGATCTTACAATGCTCAGGCATCATCCGATGCTTATCCGATGGATATCAGTCAACTGGCTCAGCTTTAAACTTGCCACGTTTAGCCATACCTATAGGTCGGAATACAGGAATTTTTTGAGAAGGCAAAATATTGTTTTGAGATCCTTTATACCAACTACTTTAGTAGGTATCTATTACCTTTGCAATTGTGTTTGATTATTTGTGTTTACTGTGATTGTTTTGATAAATGTATTTATATATTATTAATGAAATGGAAACAGCAATGTAAGTTTAAGGTTAAGTATACGGATTCAATCCATGCATGCTAGCACATACATTTGTATAGCCATGTTTCATATCCGGTCCCATAAGTTTAAGCGTATGGATTCATTTAAGTTTAAGCTTAGTTTGTCAAAAACTTCCTATTGCGATTAATTTAAAATACGTTTTTTTTACCATTTACAATTTCATATATATAATTTTCAGATCAATCCGTAAAACTGGTTAGCGAAAATCACTAAAGATATTCGGATCTCGGATCTTAGTTTTCAAAATCGAAAGAAATAAAGATGTAGTTTTAGATAGAGAAGGTTGCCAAAGATGTCCAAGGAGGCTATGATTGAAAGCTTTAGAAAAGAAGTCAGCTAAGTTGTAATTAGTGTGAACCTTTTCAAACATTCAATATCACAGTGGGTAACACTATTAAGTAAATTCAAACCGAAATCCAGTTGATGTTGGATTCATCATTTGAGAGAAACGGTTGGATGCGGTGAGTTTGAGAAACTCTCGACAAGTTATGGTCGAGCCAACTGAACCGGGTAGACGTTCAAGTAAAAAAGTAACATATGAAACCTTCCCCTTCTTTAATTTATATCCTACCATGTTGCTTACTAAAGACTCGAATCCACCATTGAATGGTTTAGCATCTAATAAAAAGGATTCGTCCCCATCATATGTCGGATGCAACCACTATCTAAGTACCAAATACTATTGGTAGTCCTCATTGACTGACACTGCATGCACTAAGCAACTAATTAATCATCGATTCCCGAGACATGTCTGTCTCGGGACGGTCAACGACATAGTGACCGAACTTGATTTTATATACTAAAAAAAATATTTTCTGATGTGGTGTCACTTGAAGATAAGTAACCTTTAGTCAACCAAGCAAATACTTGTTCCTTAATTTAACACTTTTAGGTTTCTCAATCTTCGGTCTTGAAACTATTTTTTGATGGATTGTCAGATTTTATAATCGTTGCATTCTTTGTCTTTATCTTTAACTTTTGTTTCAAAAAAGGTTTCCTTTTTCGTTTCACTTTATAACTTGGTAGAACTTTGACTTGCGAGTTTGATTTTTTTTTGTTTTTTTGTTTTGTATAGCCATGCTTCATATCCGGCACCATGCTTTATATGAATTTACAATTTCATATACATAATTTTATTAACCAAAGAAGTTAAAAAATATAAAAGCTAAAAGTAAATGAATTAGGAAATTGTTCTATTAACCGAGGACAGAAACAAAGAAAAAAAAACAGAAAACATTTACATGTATGATCGGTAAACTGGAATACAAGTTTCTGGTAATATGGTCCGGTACCTAATACCATATATATATATATATATATACTCGTCTCCTACTCACGGAAATTTTAAAGACTGATCCCATGCCAAGTCCCATACTCGTCCAATTTATTTGTTAATTGGTATATACGTCAGGTTCAGATTCGTTTGTCATCTCTCTTTTGGGCTTCATATACATTTGTGTTTTTCTGTACATTATTTGGGTCTTGATGGTCTCACAATGTGTTAGATAGGTTGTTTTTATATATCTACAACACATCGGGTCATAACAAGTTGCTTTGGGCCTCCCGGTCCAAGTTTTTAGGTTATTGTAGGTTCCGGAATTAATCTAACAACCTGTTTCGGAGGCTCTAGAGAATAGTGAGCAGAAATCACTAGAGATACTCGGATCTCAGTTTTGCAAAACCGAAAGAAATGAAGATGAAGATTTACATAGAGAAGGTTGCCAAATATATCTAAGGAGGCTCTAGAGAATAGTGTCTCTTTTATAGGGGAGCTCCATGCCTCCTAGGTTTTCCATTAATGGCCCAATTGGGCTTGTTACAACCAAAAGGGCATCGTACCCATACAATGATTAAACGAAAGCTAAATAAATCGTCAGATTACATTGAAGTATTATCTAACACACAAGCCTCTTATATTTAGCCATACAATCTCTCTCTACGTTTTTGTATAGATTGGTGCTTTCTTCTCTTACCATGCTTGGTCAGCCATTCATTAACATCTGCCATCTCGGACTCTAATAGTGTTTCAAAGTTCAATGGCTCCAAGCTCTTTTTGGACTCGGATCATTCTTTTGATGAATTAGTTCTCTACATTATTTGCTTTCTTATTTTATGGAAGGGTCGACAACAGTAGATGCGGGAGTCTCGACATCTAATTCCCTGTTTATTGACTTCTTGAGCCGACTGGTTTCATTCCTTCGCGTCTCGACATATCTTTAGACATGTTCAGATAATCTTCAGGTTCAACCACCAACTTTTCGAGTTCTCGTTAACTTTTACATGCTTCACCGTATTTCACATTTGTCCTCTAAAATGCACTAGTCTTTCTTGTTTCTAAGCCAACAGGCTTGTTTTTTATATGATTTTTCATTATCACCTGCATAAATCTTGAAAAAAGGTAAGATGCGTTAGCAAACCCTCTGTTCAAATGGTCAAAGAAAAATGGGGTTTTCAAAACACATCCTTAGATCCAAAGTTTCAAAAAAATAACCCATGTTTTTTTTAAAAAAAAAAGGAAATTACACATTAGGTTTCTGAACTTTGTAAAATTAACTCACTGACCTTTTAAGCTGGTAAAGTATTTAAAATCCCAAAAATTTTAAAGAACAAAATAAATGAAACAAAATTAAAAATAAATAATAATTTAAAATAAGTGAGCTACAATTGTGTGAGTTTTCTGACACAGAATCATATTGACTTTGACGATTCAACACATTCCAAATTATGTATCTCTCTCTCTCTCTACACACACACACACAATAAACACAAGTATGAGTAGCCTACAACAATAATTGATATGGATGTCCGCTTAAGCTTAAGTATTCAAGTCTACTTACCAGCCATTAGATCTATTTAGATATAAGATTAGTTAGACTATTAAGCTTGTTTTGATAAATGTATTTATGATATTGTTAATGAAATGAAAACATTAAGTTTAAGCTTAAGTACGAATTCCATCCATGGTAGTTGTCACACCCCGACCAAAGGCGCCAGAACATGCCGGGATGCGACGGATTGTCCATAAGCGCATGACACTATTTAAAACGACAATATTTAACAACTCATTTAATTTCACAAAATCATAACGTCACATAACATACTTGTTCATACAGTAATCATCACAAAATATAGCAAATAAATATATTGTTCATTTTGCTAATATTCTAAAGGTATTTGTGACGTTTTCTTCAATCTCCCAATATCAACCTAAATGCAAACCTATAACATTTCATAAAAATAAAGTTTATCAACACAAATGTTGGTGAGCAATTCATAGTTTTGAGCATATATGTATATAATAAGAAAAAGCCGCAATCATGTATACGAAACAATAAATAAATAGCAATAATTTGGATAAAGAGATGAGTTCACTAATAGAAATACGTTAGCGACACCTTGCTATAAGGGGATGCCAAATAGTCTAGGATTTATAGTTATCGTTAATAAGAATACATTAACGACACCTTTCTATAAGGGGATGCCAAATAGTCTAGGATTTATAGTTCAGCCAACCAAAAGCGGTAAACACATAAACATATAAGCATGTACGCATAGAGCACCAAATCGAACATTTATTTAAGTAAAGTATACAATAACGTTTGTGGTTTAACACTCAAGTATAAAGCATATAATTTGAATAAGTATGAAATGTCACCCCAAAATGAAAGATGGAAAACTGGGTATGAAAGTACTCTCATTCAAGTATTAAACTTGGTTCGAAAAAAATCGAGTAAACGGAAGGACGGGTCTAATGAGCAAGGCCTAAAATAAAAATAAAAGCCTTGAATTAGAAAGGTTGTTTTAGGAAAGCTTTGAAATAAAAGATAAGAAATGTAAACAATTAAAGTTTAAGGTTTAAAAAGAAACTATTTAAGAATCTTGTAATAATAACCCTTTAAAAATGTAAGTTTGCTCAAAACCGGGTTAAAGTATCTAACCTTAATATTTACTCAACCTATGTTAAGTAACAGGGTGAGTAAAAATGCAAGAATGCAAGTCCCTTTGGAATATAGATACTAAAACAGGGTTTTATCGAGTGTTCGGGTTGTTGGTTCGGGTCTTGATAATTTGTCAAACCTAAAGTCAACTTTCCAGAATATTAAATGTTATGAGATAACTCATAAAAATATATTAACACTTAACCAAGTATGTAGTTCTATTGTTTTAGAACTAACAACGCACGTTAAGCGAGTGTTCGGTTTTGTCGGTCCAAACTTTGTTATAAGATCAAGTTGGATTCAACATTCCAAGTACTTTAATAAAATATATAAAATCAGTTTGTAAAGTATGATTAAAAAAATATACAAGTCTTGATAGCTAAAAACACACCTGTGTGTCTTAAGCGAGTGACTATCGGTTTAGTTCGGTTTGGTTCGGTTTCCATCTCACAATAAGTTCATAGATGGTTTCCACATGCCCAAATATCAAAGATCTTGTATAATAACTTATAAATGATGAAACTTAAGTTTTACAACTAAAAAGTTAACAATAAAGTTTTTAAACGAAAGTTCGGTTTTTGGTTTAGATCTAGTTTCGGGTTAAGACCAAGGTTAGAATCTACAAACTCATAACCATAGAACTTGTGTAAATGATTTTAGAAGTTTAAATCTACATAAAACATGTTTAAACAATTATTTAACAAAACTAGTAAACAAAGTTCACGGTTTGGAGCTATTTATGGTTAAACCGAGGCTAGTCTCTTCAAACACATAACCATGGAACTTGATAAATAAGCAAAATAAGTATAAGTTATCATGGTTAGTAAGCAATAATAAAGTTAGATGGTTAGATGAGGAAAGTATATAACAAAGACCACAAAAGTCCTCTATGTAGCCTTGCCTTACGAGGCATGAAACTTGACCAACCGGGGCCGGATAAGTAACTACCAAAGGTAACAAGGGGTGTATTATATATATGTTGTGCCATATGCTTCAAGTATAAATTAAGAGTTAGTAAATTAATAAAAAAATAAAGAACTAACTTAGTTTGACTTTGGGAGTCAAACTTGACATAAACATGAAAAACAACCTTAAATGATTCTTGAATTTGAGTGAGGAAAGAGTTTATGAGTAAGGATTTATGTGGGAAAGGGTTGGGTATTTATAGGACAAGCTTAATTTGGTTAAACAAGAGGTTTGGTGGGCAAAACTCGGATTTATTGGTCAATAAAACAAGCAAGGAGACATAGGGGACAAGGTGGTCTGCTGCAGCACGCACTGCGCGGCGAGGTGGAGCTGGAATTTTTTTACAAGTTTCAAAAATGACATTTTGGCCCCCCGAAATTCGTTTTAAGTGATTTTAACGCATTTTAAGGCCCGAAAAAGATGTTTTCAAGACCCAACAAGTGTAAAACAATATTGTATCAAAAAAACCATCATTTTGATTATATCATAAGTTTCGATTTACAAAACGGGTTGGTTTACATGATAAATGGATCATAAACGAATACAAACGAGTACAAACGAGACCCGATTTTAACGAATGTTACAGTAATGTATACAATGGTAAAATATAAAATATCTTACCTTTGAATATTTTAATATATATTTTTTTAATTTGATTTAACCTTCACGGGGCGTTGATAATCCTTGTCTCGTATCCTTTTGTAAAACTGTGCTCCATATCCCGCCGATGCTTGACAAGTATCAGGATGCCAATTAGTTAAACACTTCTCGTTGGTTTTTCTGATACATTTTTTTACTATATATTGTTTAATATAATTTTATTACATAAGAAATTACATATATAAAAACTAAACATTATTAAATTAGAAATATTTACATGTGTGGTTTGTTGATCAACGGCTTGAGTGTTTTGGGTAATATGGTTTGATACTTAAAAAAATGTTAAAATATAAAAGGAGACAAAAATAAAAAGTCTAAGAAGTATCTGTGACATAATAAAAAAAACTTTAAAAGCAATTATAATAAATAATAACTCATAAAATAAATTAAAAACAGAAATTGTAAAAAACCTTAAATGTATTTCCCGTCGCCCTTAAAAAGAAAAAAAAACACAATGTTAAAAAAAGACATAATAATGAAAATAGGCAAACAAACACAGTGATAAATTAAAGAAGACACAATATATCGTAAAATATTGCACAATGCCGAACAAAATATAACACAATATTGAGTAATATAATACAATATCAAGGAAAAAAGATACAATGACGAAAAAAACACAATGATATATATATATATATATATATATATATATATATATATATATATATATTACAAATTGTGTCTTTTTTTTAAAGAAGAATGATGAAATATTTTAGTTTTTTTTTCGCTTTTTTATAATAAAGTTATAATTTTTTTATTAATTTATTATTATTATTTTAGGCCACATTCTTCATATCCTTCTCATTTTTGTCCTGCATTATATAATAACTCAACCCTTGGTATATGTTACTCACAAAATTTAGTAGGCCACAAATACTTCCTCAAATTCTTTCTATACCATATATACCCGTATGCTACCCACAAAAATTAATAGAATTGATTCCATGTCTATTCCTGTATCTGAATTTTCGTCCCAATATTTTAGAGGTAGGTTTATCCGTCGGGTTTGGGTTCGTTTTCCATCTATATGTTAGGTTTCTTATCCATGTGTGTGGTTTGTAGTACACTATTTCGTCTTGATGGATCCACCATGTGTTGATAGTAGGGGTGTTCTTTTCGTTTTTTGGGTTGGGTTCTTCGGGTTTTTCAAAATATTAAATCTTGACCCGAAACCCAACCCAAATCTCTCACGGGTTTTCCGGGTTCAGGTAATTCGGGCTCGGGTTTTTTTGGGTTGGGTTAACCGGTTTCAAGTATCATATAAATAAAAACACAAAACCAAAATTTTATTTTATAAACTACAATGCTACAATTATAACAACATATTTTTCTTTGTTTGTAACACAACTAATCAAATAATAAACTAACATAACTTAATAAAACAATTCAAAAGAAGAGTAAAATTAACTCGAACCATAATTGTATTCAATAGGGCGTGATTTGGTTATTCGAATACGGTTGATATTAGTAATAAAAATAAAATATAAATTAATAAACAATCGATCCATAATAGTTAGAATGACAACAATCGATTAGAGCCAAATTCTGATAACTTTAGTGGCTAACATTGCTTAGCCTATTATACATAAAAATATATTTAATTTCAAAACTAAAAGTTTATTCGGGTTAACCCAAATCTTATAAATCAAACACGAGAACCTACCTGAATTACTTCGGTTCGGGTTAGTCACCTAGGAAATAAAGGCCATATGCGGATAATGAAGAATTATAAGACTGAATTACCTGGGATGCCTGTGCCCATAAGAAATCGCTGAGCCACCCATTAATAGTGATAGAACTCTGTGCAAAGTTTCCTCCTGTGATATGAGTTACTACTCCTTGATCGCTTATAATGCCCCAAACATCTGACTGCATTTTCCAACTGAAATGAATATGACCACTGAAATTGAATTGTACATCCAGAATAGTCCTAAGAAGACATGATCCCAAGATGATACTTGACATGTCTCCCCCTTCCAGGCCATCACAAGGAAGACGGAAGCCAAGGTTTGCTTTATCTGGTATCAAACGGGAGCTACGAGCAAATAGAAAACATTTCAGGTTCTCGGGTTCAGGTTCCTTGAGTCTGGTTAGTTCGGGTTCGGGTATAGGTTTTTTTCGTGTTGGGATTCTAGTTTCAGGTAAAAGTGACTGCCCTAGTTGATGGATTGTTTTGGCCACATATTTGTTCATAACAAGTTGTCATCGGCCATACAGACATGTTTATGCAAATAATACCATAGACATATAAGGTAGTGTTTGATATACAAAAATGACTAGAGAAATTGAATACATCATTATGAGGGAATAAAAAAAAGGATATTCGGTTGGTTAGTGGAAATGAATCAATGATAACACAATGAATATTATTTTATCAAAACCATTTATTCGCACTCTATGTTTTTTTCATTGCATTCCTCTTTCACCTTATTTTCTCAACATCACAACCACCATTGCCGCAGACACCATCACCTGACCACCATTGTTGCCACCACCATCGTCCCAGCCACCCCACCATCACTACCACAATCCCCACTGCCCACCAACACCATCAACGTCTCCCTTACCATAGCCGCCACAGCCACCGTCTGCATATATCATCGTCGTCGTCGCTTGACCACCACCACCTTTTTCACCACCACCCTAACCACCATCATCGTCATCGTTACCACCATTGTCACCAACCATCGTCACTACTTCCACTGCCACCACCACGCCAACTGACCAGCGCCACTGTCACCGCCATTATGGTTGTCATACATCGACCGACTGCGAATTAAACGTTGGGATGTAACACTGATTGCACAAAGCACAATGACAATATATTAAATATGACAATATAATTTATTTATAAATTAAAATTCAAATCCAAGTACACATACTAGTTCAAACAAATACATGAATGATAAATGTTTATTTGCTAATATCCTAAGGTCTGCTAGTCATGCTTCATATGCCAATCTTCACACATTTAACATGTGGCATGGTTAAAATAAATAACGAGTTAACACGAATGTTGAGTTTTCGTAAGTTTTATATAAACGACAATTCATATGTAATCCTACCATACATAAAAGTAATGCAAAACAAATAAATAAAAGTCTCGTTCTATTTGGAATAAGACAAATATATTGAGGATAATGAGGACCTCTGTTCTATTCGGCACAAGGCCGGTTTAATAAGAGGCGTGGGTACATCCTCTCAGACCCTCCCACTATGAGTATGAGTATATAAAGCATAAACGATCGTTAATTTGAAAAATAGCATTTGAACACAATAAGTGAATTGTAGTGAAGAAAACAAAAGAATTGAAAAGACATGTAGACGATTAGGATCGACTTGAATTATATCTACTCTTTAATGTAAGATGCAGAATTCAATACGAGATGAGAAACACAAGTAGTACATTAACGTTAGGCTTTTATATCATAAAAATTCAACCAGTACAAAGAATTTGACACTAAGTACAATGCGAAAACTGAAAATTGCTAAGGAATTAACGGATATAAACACTATATATAGTGTTGAGACATATACGCCTGTATATGTTTATATACTTCATTTTACACTTAAATCCTATTTCCAAAACTTAAATATATACGAAATACAAGATCCTAGTACTAGACATTATGTTCTAACAAACTCCCCTTGAAAATTGCTAGATCTTTATCTTCACTCTTTCATCCCAAACACTCTTGCTATGTACTCTTTACGTGCTTCTTCAAACGAGGGTATGGTTAAAACTCCCTAAGGCTTAGGTCTTAAAACACCAACAAGCATATAACTAAACATGTTCCAAGAAGCTCTAATCAATATGTCTTTACGTTCAGCTTCGAGCTCTGCCTCTTTTTTGTCTTCTTCCTTTCCAACACTAATCCAATTTGTCTCCCATACTCTACTAGAATGTACCTTGTTAACATAACAAACATTAACGACCCGCTGGTATTATTGAGCATGTTCTTCGCCTCTATCACTGTAAACTTAAATCTTGTTGGCTTGAAGAACCTCGATATCTTTCTCCGAACAGTTAATCAACCACATCGGATCATGGACAGTAATCACATCGTACTTCTTCACCCCCTCTGTCCAAATTTTTAACCGCTTCACCTGTTGATTCATCATAATATCACCATAAAAAATACTCATGGAAATTCTGTTCCATCGGGTATAAAGGTATCACCTTCAAAGTATATGGCCTCGAATGTCTCAATGTCTTGACAAACTCCCCAGTTTCTGGATCTATCTTGACACGAGAAACATGAAGCTCCGGCTTTTGCGGAGTCCAACATTTAAATCCACACGTCGATTATGTAGAGCCCATTTTGTTTGTTAAGTCTTGTTTTTTACCTGTTAATAGATAAGATTTGTTTTTCACACCTAATTCGAGTTGATTCCTTTTGAGTCGATTTGTTTTAACTTGTATAATTTTTTAACAGATTTTGTACATATTCTTTTCTCTTTTACAGTCCTAATGGTTTGTTCTATATGTCTATACAACAACGCAACATGTACTGTCCATTGGATCTGCCAAGAAAGAAAAGGCATAAAGTATTCACTTTGATGATAAAGGGATTTAGGGAATTCCCTCTAATGCATGCCATCTCTGCTAACCTAGACATACATAGTTGCTGGGTTAAGGAATTTTGGATCAACACCAAGACATTCAATGATGGAGATGTTATTATCAGTCAAGTAGCTAGTAGAAAGTTAGATGTGAGGGATGAACAAATAAGAAGTGCCCAAAACAACAAGGATGTTGTTGATCACTAGTTTGACAAGATTCAAAAAGAGGATCTGGAGGAATATGTGAGTGATATTGGCTATGATACTACCGAGACTATATGAAAAAAGAGACACTTGCCACATTACTGGAAATTTCTTTTCCATATTACGGCATATTATTTCTCCAATCAAAAAGATGGCCTCGAAAAAATCAAGCTTGAATGGGTTGCGGTTATGGTTGCTCTTACTAAACAAACTCAGTGAATTACTCCAAATGGTTCCTCAAGTGCATGCAGCCAAATGTTTTGTCAAAAAAGAAATGGGCATTGTATCCTCGTTTTGTTCGGTTATTGCTTGACATGATGATGCCTGATGTGCCAAGGCCGGTTTATCCTAAGAAGTTTGACAAGCAAGGCAGCAAGTTACTTTCTTCTAAGCCATACCATGCAAAAAGGTGAGATTGACTGTCTTCAAGGTGATGTTGAAACCACCGGTCAGAAGTGGTTACGTGTATCAAGGTGAATCCCCAGGTCATAAATTTGGTCAGTTTGGTGAAACTGAGCCAGAGGACTAAGAAGTTCAAAGTGAAGGAGATGAAGACAGTGATAGTGGTGATGAGGGTGGTGATGATGAGCCACATAGACCGATACAGAGATCTAGGGGGAGCATAGAATGAAGAAGCTTCATGATCAAAGGCTGGAAGCTATGAAGAGGAAGGCCGCCAGCAAGCCTTCTGCAGATGGTACCTCTGCTGCTGCTGATGAATCCGCAAGGCAACTTAAGAGACTAAAGAAGCTAGCTGACTCCTAGAAGTTCTCATTAGAAGATACCGACTTCACTCAAGGTAATATTTACTTCAGTACCTTCCATTCCGACTGAGACCCTAACCACACCTCAACCCAATCCCTACATAGAAACAACCGAGGCCTTAACCTGAACCCTAGTTACAATGAAAGAGAAGCAGTTAAGGTTCTAAAAACAAAATCCAAAGCCAAAACCAAGACCAAGATCAAGACAAAATCTATTCTTTTAAATATACAGGATGAACCATAACCCCTCCCGAACTCTCACCTTCACATAGTGACCAACCCATCCAAGGATACATATTACCTAACATAACTGAAACAACCTCAATGCCATTCCATCCCTTATTCAACACTACACCTATAACCACTACACAACCAACCCTGACCATATCCTCTCCCCCATCTACCCAAGGCTTAGGATCCTCAACATTTTCCTTAACCTCACCTATCAAACATCCCTCATACTGGGATTCTACTTTCCTATCCTCACCCACAACCCAAGCCATGCCCATACCCACAACCCGAGCCATGCCCACATCCACAACCACACAAACCCAAACCACTAACTTACCTATAGTAAATCCCTCAACTCTCACAACCCAAACCATCACTATGCCCACACATTCAACTATCCCCACCCCTAGACCTATTTCCCAAGGAATGTCAAGGCAACCTGCAGTTTTCCAAAATCCTATCCTTGATAGGATTAAGGCACTGGAGGTCTCTCATGAATTAAGGGTTAAGCGGAAACATCTTATGATCAAGTTCGTCAAGGATCAGCAGAAGGTGAATGAGAAGGTGGTGAAGGAAAGAGATGAGTTGGCTGCCCGAGTGGCCAAGCTATGGAACTAGATAGAGCTATAACTGAGATCCAGAGGCAATGGATCTAGAGCCTCTAACACCGATTTGACAGTCAGCAACAGTTAATTTTGCAAGAAGCTCTTAAGAGAGCCGAAAGACATGATGTTAATGTTAGACTGGAATCTCGGGTGTCACACTAGGATAGAAACTTTCCATCCTTCTCGAACCTTGCCGAAAATTTGAGAAAGAAGTTGAGATCTGGGATTGATTCCACTCTGCTAGAATATAAGAGATTGGAGTCTCGAGTTGGGTTGTTGGAAAGCGTACCTTCATTGTCAAGGAGTGGTGTTGATAACTACGAACTTAGAGCCGAAATTGACCGTTTACAGGTTGAGATAAAAAGGCAAAGACGTCAAAACAACCATCAAGACTTTATCAATGAGGTCTTGGTCAATCGATACTTGGGGGCTACAGAAGTTCTGCAAGTTAGCGATGACGATGTGGAAGACTTGAAGTTAAGGCTGCTTTCTACTTTCAAGTTTTGGGAACAAGATGCTGATGCAGAAAACGTGAAAGGTCAGAAGAAGCGCACCTCTCTTGAAAATATTGTGTCATATGCTCATACTCTTGGTAACAAGAGCGGTGTTGGTGGTGTTGCTGCCAGTGGTGCAAAAGCTGCTATTGCTAGCAGTGATGTAACTACAGTTGGAACACTCGTCCAACAAGTTGTTTTTGCAACTGCTCCAATTGTTGGAGCATGAGTAGCTCCTGGTGGTGATAATGGAGATGAGTCGGGTAATGTGACTTCCCACATTGGTTGGGAATGAGAACTAAGCCTTCTTTATTAGGAGGTGGGTATCTTCCCCTTCGTAGCGCGTTTTGGGCGCTTAATGGTAGTGGATGAGAGGAAAATTCCATAGTTAAGCGTGCTCAGGTGGGAGTAGTATGAGGATGGGTGACCACCTGGGCAACCAAAAGCAAATCCGTGAGGCGATGGTGGTACGTCTTGGCCAAAGCGAACAATATTATGGTGTTGTGGTAGCTGGGTTGCTAAAGGAGCTATCAAAGCCAGGGCTGGACCGATGGTGCTAGGTCCCACAAGGACGCTGGACCCCTAAAGAGAGTGGATTGTGACATCCCACATCGGTTGGGAAGGAGAACTAAGCCTTCTTTATTAGGATGTAGATACCTTCCCCATGATAACGCGCTTTGGGTGATTAATGGTAGTGGATGAGAGGAGAATTCCACAATTAAGCGTGCTCAGGTGGGAGTAGTATGAGGATGGGTGACCGCCTGAGCAACCAAAAGCAAATCCGTGAGGCGATTGTGGTACGTCCCGACCAAAGCGGACAATATTATGGTGCGGTGGTAGCTGGGTTGTTACACAACATTATACACTTCCATATATTCCATGTTGTGGTTGATCTTCAGAAGTACGACTTTCACGAGCTTTATCAACCTGAATTTTACAGCCTTTGGAACTAATTAATACTCCAGTTCCTCCACCAGCATTATCATCGTCATCATCATCCAAGTCATCATAGTCATCGCCTAAGAAAATTCATTCTTACCTTCTACATCCTCGTCTTCCTCGTTTTCTTCCTTGTCACACCCCAACCTACGACGAAAATGCCGGGGCGTGGACTGATTGTCACAGCTCGTAAGGTTACTATCATGCGAATATTTAAAATTCAAATATCTATTTATTTAATTCAAATAACACCATTATTCATTACAAAAAGAAATCCAAGTAAACAAAACATCAAATAATTCAAATGCACATTTAAAGTCTCAAAATAAACTCTTCTAGCATAAGTCCTTAAACAATTCTTCTAAGTCCACACTTCACATCAAACGGTGACCTGCATATGCGTTGAAAATAATATAGTTTGTCAACATGAGGTTGAGTGAGCAACACACCAGTTCAGTTATACATACAATATATAATAAAATACGTAGCTGCAACGAGTCAAATAAGATTAACAAATCAACCAATGAGCAAATAAAATGAGATGTCGAAAAGCACAAGGCTATAACGACTAGCGTATGATCATACTATTTTATGAGATTATGATGGACCTCTTCGAATGCGGTTCACATTGAGCACATAAACATATAGCAAGTATGGCATGAGATTAGTTAACACATAAGACAACAATTGCATTTTTGTGTATAGATAAAGTGTGAAAATATATTAAGTTATGCATATATCCCCAAAACAGTATGAAAAACGAGTAAAATGGAGGGGAATGTGGTACTCACCTCGATAGAAGAACAAAAGTGAAAAGGGAACTATTAAGATTGATGAATCGCGGAAATCACACGTTGACGATAAAGCCTAATAAAGAAAATAGAATACGAAGATACTAAGTAAATGAAATAGATCAGATAGGAGGGCTCGATAAGTATAGTTATTATTACGTTAATATTATATTTCTTTAATATAATAATATGTATAAAGATTTATTATATAAAAACATATCCCTTTATCATATACTTATAGTGGTTATATAAAATTATTAGTTTGGTTTATATAGGTAAAACACACCTTAACAATATTACTATTAGTTTTAGAAATACATTTATATGTATATATTTTACTTGATTTACATACCAAAATATTAGTGTTAAGTATTTATATATATACATATATGCTTGCATATACATATATGATGAAAACGTGAGAAAAACATGTATTATAGAGTCAGTTTTCATAAAAAGAACTTTAAGTAATTATTATTATTAATAATATGATTATTAAAGGTTTAAAAAAAATAACATTAAAATACTAAAAACCACGGGTGAAGGGGTCGAACCCACGACCTCCACCCCGGGATTTAGATGTCTTAACCAGTTGAGCTAACCAGCACTTGCAAAGCAAACTGGTTTCTCTTAATTAAATACACAACGACATATGAACAAACTTGATTAAACAAACCCTAGAAACTGATCTCGTTCAATCCGTTAATATTAATTCAATTGATGTTAGGGCTTATGATCAGCAAGAAAACGCGACAAAAACCATATGTTTATTTACCTCATTCGATGATCGGAGGTAGTGAAACGAAGCGCAACAGTGGTCGGCGATGAAGAATGATGGACGGGCAGGTAAACGACAAAACTAATATAATTAAGTATAGGGTTAGTATCCGCGATGGAGAGGAGATGGTAGGTGCGATTTTAATTGCGATATTATGCTCGTTTATATAGGAAACGGGATTAGGGTTTTTCGGCTAGGTCTAAACAAGGAAGAATGAGTCAACAGGGTCTAATTAATTCAATTACATTAACGGTGAGGCCGTAAATCATGCACGAAATTGATTTCTCAAATCAAAAGTTGGTTACAAACGATTTTAGACAGTTAATTGCTTGTTTGATTGATTGATTACGGGTTCATGGAATTCGAATACAGGCCGGTTTTGGTAAACGGGTATCCAGGTTGATGATCTGGGTTATAATAATATTTACAGATTAGACCCTGGGGTTTAAGTATAGACACAAATGAGGATAAACTATATAGTATGGGCTAAAAGTGTAAAAGCTTTAAAGATATATTTATAAATAATTAAAAATTAATAAAATAGTCAATCTAATTCGATAAACACGATACTTTTAAATAAAATAACCCGAACATTGAATCGAGTCGGGTATTTAATAAAAATATAAATTAAAAAACCCGAGTTGTTACATTCCTCACCCAATGGTTCAGAAACCAATGGTGCAACAACTAACGACCCTACAGTCAAAGGTTCCACAATCAAAGGTTCATCGACCTTTGGTTCATATACCACCATGTCCAACACAAGTTCAGTGACAACTGGTTCCTGTGTAGCAAGCACAATTGCAGAAGATGATCCAACACCTTGCTCAATATGCACAAAGGTATCTTTGAATAGATCGATCGGCTCTTCAACTACCTTACCTTTACCCTTAATTTCAGCTTTCTCCCTATCATTCATCATTCGAAAGGAACATTCATCTACACCAACAACCCCACCATATACATGCTCAAACACTGTATCATAAGCATTTTTAGCTTCTGAAAAAAGTCTTATCCCCAACGTTTCTTTGATTATGACAAATACTTCATAAGTTGGTTCAGCAAATCAGCTTGTAATGATCTTTTGATTTCACTCTCCTCCAGCTTTTTCTTAATTTCCACATTCTCTTTCCTCAATTGAGTATTCTCTTCAGTAAGACTTTCAATCCGAACGTCTTGATCCTCAACTTTATTTTTCAACAAGTCAAATTCTCCATTAGTCGGACCATCCAAGAACGCGACCTGACTGAAATCAGGAATACTACCAAAAGATTGACCTTGTGGAGTACATCTCGGAGTAACTTTCGGGGTAACCTTTGGTGTAACCTTAGGAGTTCTCTTCCTCTGAGATGTATGACTAACCTTTACTTCAGGTGTCTACAGAATGTTACCATCACGACCCAAATCAACAACATGTTCATCAACCTCTAACTCAGACACAAACTTACCAGCAACCACTTCGGGTTCTGTTACATTCTCCTCCCTCAACTTCAGATTCGTCCACCAAGTGAAATGAAGTACTAGCACGCTTTACAATGTGTTTTATCCTTAAACCTTTCGTCTTCTTAGGTTTTACTGGATCAGGCTCAAAAGACATATCAATCTAATTATAAGTCTTATTTCGTTTCCTCTGATTCCTTAATTCCAACATTTCACGAGGATCAGCTAATAACTTCCTCTTACTCTCCGAATCAAACTCAATATTCTCGTCATCATGATCTGACGTAGCAGAGTATACTGGTAGTTTAACAGGTTCAACAAAATCATTAATTTAAGGTGGACGGCGAGTTAGGGTTTCGGCCAAAAATGTGAATTCAAAAGTGCTTCTAGACAGTTAAAAATATGCAATTTAGTTTGGGTTTGCTTCGTGAGGGTGTGAGGATTGTGAAGTGCTCGTGAATTGGATTTTGGACTAGTATTCATACGGTAACAAGGTCAATTTCAGTCGAATCAATTGTATTAGCTATCAATTACTCGATGTTTACCATATCT
This sequence comes from Bidens hawaiensis, assembly GCF_021521415.1. Lineage (NCBI taxonomy): Eukaryota > Viridiplantae > Streptophyta > Magnoliopsida > Asterales > Asteraceae > Bidens > Bidens hawaiensis. Next base: position 113,879 of record NW_027491353.1, read on the forward strand.
ATGATGTCGTGTTAGTTAAGAATCAATCAAATGGTGTGAATTATGGGTCAAACTGAAGCAAACAAAAAATTTGGGGGTGGGGAGGGGGGGGGGGGGGGGCGACAGGAAGAGGGGAGGAAAAATAAAAAGAGTTTTGGATATTTGCAATCTGGTCTTAGAGTTTGGTTCGATGTTTTAAAGTTGTAAAAAGCTTGGTTAGGCATACTAAATTATGTCCTGGGCTAAAAATGCAACTTAATATTCGTTCACGAGTAACTTAATTACGAGCAACATATATTGACATGGTCAAATAAAATTCATAGTTTTATTATATTACAAGAATCCGAATATAAAACATGTACATGAAACAAATACAAATATTAAACTGAGTTTGACAAATGTCGCAATCGCCACCACAACCGCAGCCATTGCCATGTCTTATTTAGTAAGCTTGAATTATGCTTTTTTTTTTTTCACTTGTGTGGTCAACAGAAAGATTACTTTGCAATTCCACTTTTGAAATTAACACACCTACACCCCTAACATCTACAAACCGAAGAACTTTTGAGTTCTGTACTAACCCTGTTAGTTTCTATCGTAAAAAAATGTTGAAGCAATGTAGAACACTGATTTGGTATTCTAAGGCTATTTTTCATGATTTTTCTTCTTCAAGTTGTTGGGTGGCTCTCCTTAATTCCTTTTGCTTTATTATCCTTTTCTTTGTTGCTGCACCACTCATACAATTTTCTTCCTTTTATATAACATGCCTTCATATTGAAAATGCTCATTCTATACAACTTTCATAACTTACCTATCATATTCTCTTGGACTTTCAGCACACACATATATCATTCTACTATTTGCATTTCAGATTAGTTTATTCAAAAAAGGCTTCTAAAGTTATTAGAATATACGTAACGCAATGATTGCGTTAATGTAACCATACATGCTAATTAATAAAGCTTTTTTATATATATATATTTTACCTATTCTAGTTGTCGATATAGGAACCATTGTTAACTAACCCTCATGGTGCAAGCCTTTTATGTAACATTTGCCGTTTAAAAAGGTTGTTGATGTAAGAAACATACGCTCACGGCTCTTGATCCTGGTTTATATATTTAAATTAAACACAATTACAATAGACTTAAAACGTTGCATAAAAATGACCTAAATGTTCATATAAACGTTTAGAAAATCAACTTAAATAAGCAGTTTTGGCTTTTAATAATTCTTGTTTCCATAAAAAACAGTTACGAGATTCTTAAGTTCATCCACGGCAATTTACCTTTTAAGTTGCTGGATGGTAATGTCATGCAGTGTCACACGTTCGTTATGAATATGATCATTTTACTAGTATCGGTGCACAAATTCTACGTGATCTTCTAACCTCATGGCATACATACGTGCTTGTAATAGAATTTTGGTTATTTACGGATTATAAAACTAACTAATTATAAAAGTAATATTAATAACGGAATGACCATAAATAGCAAACATAATTTACAAATGAGATCTTTTTCTTTTAAGGTTTTATATTGAAATAGAATGCAAGCGAACAACGAATGAGCTGTCACACACACACACACACACACACACACACACACATATATATATATATATATAGAAAATGGTTCAAATAAGAATAAGGAGTTTCATAAGGATGGTAAGAACCAATAAATATTTTACACTTGGCATTACAAATGATGGTGAAGGAACAATTCTAGAAAACTATGTCGTTTATAATGATGAAAGAGTAATTCTAGGAAACTATGTCGGTTATTGGTAATTTTAAATCTCAACCATTGATTAACATGATCCAATAACTATGATTTATTCCTAGTTTTTCTAGAAAACTACTTATTTTTATGATAACTCTCCTCTATATATATTATTGACAATAGGTAACAAATGAGTTCTCAAAGAATAATAAAGAACAATATATATTAATTGAATTGGAATAATAGAACTGTGTTCGTGGAATTATTTTCATTGATCCATGTCATCAATTCTCGTATTAAATTGGAATGATAGAACTGAATTAATAGTCAACGTGACATATGAAGAAAACTGTAAAATTATTCTTGGCCCTCTTTATGTTTGCTCAACTATAAAACTATAAATTTTACTCCTTCGGAGTTCTGCCATACATTCTACCAAATCCTAATTAAGATTCCCACATGGCAACCTACTGCGAATTTGTTATGTTCATACTGTTCTACGGTTTTATCTTACCAACATGGGTAGTTGGAAAGCCACAAGTACCGTGTTACTTCATTTTTGGAGACTCTTTAGTTGATAATGGCAATAATAACCGTTTAGTTACCTTTGCCAAAGCCATTTACCTTCCTCACGGCATTGATTTCAGCTCCGGTTCTTCTGGAAGGTTTTGCAATGTCCGGAACTTTGCTGATTTCATGGGTAACTAGATAAGTGACTTATACACTATATTTTTTACTTAGCACACCTAAATTCTCTTTTGATTGCCAATATCCCGCTAACTCATTTTCAACAATTACTAATATATATAAATAGAAACTTTGGTGCCGCAAATGGCTTATTGGGCCACTTGGCGGCACCGTATTGGTCGGTGAGTTTTGCTTTTTTATTTGTTTTTTATTTTTTAGTTCAATAACCATAATAAATGTAACGGAAACCGACCAAACGTCAATTTTTTTTGTTTTAGCTTCGCTACCATAGCGAACCTGAAAGAAACAGACCGAGTTCGCACAGACTCGCGATCTTATTTAAAGCCCATGACTGACAACGCTCGGGTTTTACCAATGCGCAAGTTTACCTACCGACCCCCCTCCCCCCCAAAAAAAAAAAAATAATAATAATAAATAAATAAAATTTGGTTGTTGGTTCACCTCTATTTTTTAATATTTTTTCATTTTTTAGTTCCGGTATCGTAACGTACGTAATCAAAACCAACCAAATTCGTGGCAAGTTACCTCCTCAATGATCGAGACCGACACCGCTTGGATTTTACCACCGACAATATTTGCCAACCAAATAAACATCATTTTCAATCTTTTGTATTCCTATATGTTAATTTGGCGAATTAATTTTTTTGGGTTTTAACGCTCAAATTTTACCAATAGTGTCTATCTCGTAACGAACACAGCTGGTATTGACCGAATTCGTGTTAAGTCATCGTAGTAACGCTCGGGTTTTAACGCTGGGGTTTTGCCAGCTGCCCCGGCGCAACGCGCCTGGGTAGAAAAACTGGTTTTAAATATTTTAAATAGCCGGTGCTTTGGCGTAGCAGATTCAATTCAAGTGTGCATTCAGTTCTTTGTTTAGCTAGATTCTTTATCATCTTTCTAAAATTGATATTAAAAAAAATTCAATGCTATTTAGTAAAATTCGTTGGTCAAAAATAATATTATTGTATACGCTCCCCTTAACCCCCCCCCCCCTTTTTGTTTTCTTTTACTAATTCTTGGACTAATGTGGTACATTATAATCCATGCATTTGCAGCTGAATATTTAGGTTTTACTAGTCCCATTCCTCCGTTTGCCTTTTCAAATGGATCCAATATACTACTTGGACTAAATTACAAATCGGCAGCTGCTGGAATTCGACACGAAACAGGCCGCCATCTGGTGATTTGAATTTGATTAGTACTCTAATAATGGTTCAACTCATAGTTGCAACCATAGACAACTTCTAGTTTACAGTCACATGCTTGATCATTTGCTTTAATCCAATTATGTAATGGTTTATAGGGTGACAGGATAACCTTTGATCAGCAACTTCAGAATCACAAATTGACGGTGTTGAGTATCCGTGATGTTCTAGGAGGGCCTGAATCGACATCAACTTACCTCCAGAAGTGCTTCTATCATATAGGATTCGGAAGTAACGATTACCTTTATAACTATTTCATAACATCTGTGTATGACACCAGCAGCAGGTTTACAGTTGAGGAATTCACCAAACTCCTCATTCAACAATATAGAAGCCAGATTTTGGTGAGTTCAATTCGAGTGCCTCCTCACTAATAAATAAGCCCGCTAACCATTCTCATCGCCAACATGAGGGAGGTAAATTACTGTGACCGATGATATTGGTAGTGTTTAGTAAATCAAGATACACAAATAGCTAAAAAATTTTATCCTTTTAAATATGAGTTTCCTAAGTACTCTTCAAGGCAACGTTTACATAATCATAAGGCTATGGTCTGTCACACATGCATTGACCTCCTTACAATGCATCATTATTGTAATAGAGTAAATAACCAGTAACCTTATAAATTTTCTATCTTTTAATTACACCACAGGAATTGTACAATTATGGCGCAAGGAAGGTAGCTTTGAATGGCTTGGGTCCAGTTGGTTGCACCCCTTATGAGATGTCGCGTTACTCTTCAAATAAAACATGTGTAGAACATATTAATACCGCGGTTAAACTATTCAATCACTATCTGAAGTTACTCGTCGACGAGCTCAACAACAACACTAGCCTACAAAATGCAAAATTTATCTATTTGAACTTCTATGATATGAGCATGGAAGTCATCCAACAACCTTCATCTTCTGGTAAAAGTTATCATACTCATTATCCAATAAGTTTAATCCTCAAGCCATATAATAAACTCTTAATTTTGTACTAGCTTTTTCTTTACTTTAGTTATCAAAAACTACTTTAAATTAAATAATTCAAATCATTTTCTTTTATCTTTAAAATCGTTCACAATATTTTTAAGCCTCATTTCACGATGAACTAATTAGATTATATGATCGTTATAAGCATCGACGTATTTACTTCTCTGTTGATTATATAGGATTTAGGGTGGTCAATAGCGCGTGTTGTGGAATGGGCTTGAATAATGGTGCTCTTACATGTCTACCGTTTGAAGTTCCATGTCTCGATAGGAACAAATATTTCTTCTGGGATGCATATCATTCTACTGAAGCCGCAAACAAGATAGCCTCAAGAAGAACATATCAAGCCCTTAATGAGTCAGATGTTTATCCTTTAGACATTTATCATTTGGTTCAACTCTAGTTATGTTTGGAGTACGAGTTTTCAGAGATCATATTTTATTTCAACAAATTTTGTGTTTGAAAATCTCCCACTTTATATGTAACACCCCCAATCGACTAGAGCTAACGTATTATTATTACATATATCAAGTAGAATCCAAAAATACCTAAGTCAAATTAAATTTACTCTAATGAACGTAAACTATTAAAAAATCCTGAACTTCACGGATTACAGGTGAACAAATCAGAAAAACACAGACAAAGAAAATATGACTAAGTCAAAAATAGCACAGTAATGAAAAGAATAAGAATGATGATTATACATGTAAAGACAGACAGAAAAAACAAAATACATTCAACTGAAGCACACCAACTTGACAGTAAAACTGATTTACACAATGTACAAGAATAAAACAACTATTGCTTACTAACATGCACATCATGGTCTATCACATTCAATCATTCATATTCAAATTATGTGTCATAAACATTGCATTCGTCTTGTAATCATTGTTGTAGAACTTCCTTGGCTAGTTGGACGGTGGAATAGAGACTAGCGATTAATCAGGATTAATATTGATTTATTGGAGTAGAATTTATATGTCAATTTTTAAAGAAACATGTATATTCTTAATTGTATATATACTATTTCAATTTTGAGCGATTTTGGACAAGTCAGGATCAATCAGTGACAAGTCGGTGGGAGTGGTGACTAACTATTAATCGAGGATTGATCGGCAGAAAATAAGAAGACATTATTTCTCGTATGTCACTTTAAATTATTGCATAAACCACACCATGTCATATTAGCGACAACAGTTTTGTCATGGCAAAAAAAACCTTCGCAGCTGTCTTTGTGACGGTTTTGATCCTTGCTTTTGGCCTTCTTTTTCCCTTCAAGGGTAGTGAACAACATTATCTAATTCGCACACAAGTATATGTTATCTTCATTAACTAAGTCGTGGATATTGTTACAGCGGAAGCTTTGAATATAAACATACACGTATTATAACTTATAAGATGTTATTATCTTATATTTGATTTGCTTACTTGTAATTCATAAATGGAACTTGTTGGATCTCTTCATAATGAAAAAGGTTTTATAAAGAACAAGTCAAATGAATAGATTGGATTGGAATTAATCAGAAAGTAACATATATAGAACAAACTTCCAACTTAAACAAGCTTCAAGCATAAACAAGATAAGAACAATCTGAAATTAAACTAAATGCTTGGTCCAAGGTTGAACCCTTTATTCGACAGATGCATAAACAAAAAGATAGATAACTTGGAGATTTGAATTAAGTCGTCCAACAGAACGGCAAAGGTATACGCATCATTCAGTCTTATTCAATGTTCATGCTAGCCAAACGATTAATATCATATGGATATGTATCCATGGAAGCCACCGCAATGTATGACCTTGATGCAATTACACTGTTTGTAATTTCGCTGGGATGAAAGCCATCATAGAAAATAGTCAAAGCTCGAAGAAGACAAGGGTTTGAATCCTGAACACATTGACCATCATCCCTAATTTGACAACAAGTAGCATTTGGTTCTGGTATATCTGCAAAATCCATACATTCAATTAAACAAATACCACCCATTTTAAAAAAGGTCGTGCCATAGACTATAGCTACGTCCACCACATCAAATTTCACACTTAAATGACAGGCCACAAAACACTTAGACTACGTTTTGTCAAAGAAAAAAGAACTCAAACTTTGAAAATTATTGGTTATAACGACCATTCGAAAAATATCCTGACGACTGTTATGACTATAGACGGACGAACTTGAAACTTTTTGGTAAAAAAGTCACCTGACCTCTATCCAGACGACTATTCTAATCATAGACGGTCAAACTTTGAAAATTTTCAACAAAAATGTTGGTCCAACCTTTATTTGGATGGCCATTAAAAACAATGTGATACTGGATGCCAGAGGATGTGTGTATAGCTGACCCCTTTAAATATTACGTATTATGTTGTAGTCAACATGGTACACACTACAAATTTGATATGTTTACACTCGTGCTTTACCTCCCTGTGGTGATGATATACTAGTGAGGTTGATGAAAGTAAATCTTGCGTCGAAAAAGTAGAGTTGAGCTCATCAACAAGGCTCTTAAGGTTGTCATTAAAAAGCTTAACCGCGTCATCAACCCATTGTACGCAAGGTCTCCCGTTGGTGCCATGCCTTGCTATCTCAGTTGGAGTGCATCCTATTTGGCCAAGACCAAACACAACAATCTTCCGAGCTCCCATATTGTACAACGTCTATCATGTGAAACAAAGTTTAAAAAACAAGTGTTGTTGGTATGAATCAAAATAAATGTTAAGATTTATGTACCTTTAGTTGTTGGGAGTACTGTTGGACAAGGGTTGTTGCATATTGGTCTGTGGTGTATGTGGTGTTGGTAGGGTAAATGGTAGGCATAAAGTAATTGTTAATGTAGTCATTGCTTCCTATATTTGCCAAGTAAATGCATTTTTTCAGGTATTCATTGGTAAAGGTTTTGTTGTTGTCTAAGCCTGTAAGGCGATTAATTACTTTTTCGTGATTAAGTAATTGAACATCCATGCAGACCCGATCACCCTGTAATGAGATAACATGATAACGAAATATGAATAATATATTTTGTTCTTAACGTTCTAACTAATAACTGCGTTTTACCTAATAAATTTTGTTATAATTTATTTTATGGATGCTTCGAAAACAAAAACAAAATCATCGAATACTAATAGATTTTGATTACCAGATGACTCCCAGATTCCTCTCTGATACCAGCACTACCACTACCGTAGTTTACTTCAGCACTGATCTCTTGGTCAGTTGCTGTAGCATAAGGTGGAATGAACTTAGAAAATCCTAGAAGTGCACCTGTAATCAAGAAAACAACGTATTATTTGTGTTTTCTCTAGAAAAAAAAAGTCTAAATGTGAAATGCTTCACCGACCGATGATGTCCGCAATGGTTCGACCATTGGTAAATCTACCGCTAACACCTTGCGGGAAATCAGCCCCATAAGGCCAATAATTGGCTTTAGCTGCCGTATTGAGTGCATTGTTATTACCACTATCAACCAATGAGTCTCCAAATATGAAGTAACAAGGAACTTGCTGTTGAGCAGCAACTACATGTGTTATAACCTGTATCAACCCGAAAAATACGAGGACACGATTTAAGATTCTAAGTTCACTAGTCATGTTTTCTTATTGGAGTACAAAGAGAGGGATTATATGGGTTTGAACTCAAAATGCGGACTACTTATAGAAAGAGAGAAACAAAGGTGGCCAAAAGTGAGAATTCTTTTATTTTGCATTTTTCAACGGAGGTGGGCAAGTGGTAATATAAAGTTAATTAGTATATATATAAACTATATATACAATCCTTTTTTGCAAATATTACTGATTAATCATGCCATGTGGCATCGAGCCAATCATTCTATTGTTTTAACTAACGTGGCTTAAATAATCAAATATGTTTATTCTTACTTTTGCTATTATGAAAACCTAGCGTTTAATATATATAACCATCAAACCTAGCCATCAACTATAGGTCGTGATTCACAAAAAGGGTTCTAGAAAGCCAAAGCATGGTTTGAACTTTACCATTGCGGACATGTGTTAGTTATCATGTATGTGGAGTTCTCTTCATTAACCTTCTCGTAAATAGGAAAATTGTTATCTTTAATGCAAGATGGGTTTGAAAATCATTGTGTAAAAAGAATAAGCAAATCGATCAATAAGCTGTTCATGTTTATCTGTTTAGCTTTTTAATGAACAAAGAACACTTCATGAACACATAAAAGGACAAAATTTTGTGTTCATGCATGTCCATTTGTTAAAGTAATGAATTTATTCATTTTTTGCTCGTAAAATTTATAAACTAACACAAAAAATATAAACGAACACAAAAGAACATAATATATTAGTTTGAAAGTAAAAAATTAATATGCCCAAACAAGTAGACATATAATCACCTAAGTTAAATATCACGTTATGTACTTGATCAAATTAGTATTTAAAAGTATATTATAATTATAAATTAATATAATTGAGAACTTTGGTGTCATAAAGTTTTAGGTAAGACTTTGAGTATTTATATAATTAGTTTTAAGAATTATTTAAATTGTTGAGTTGGTTTGATGGTTGATGCAAAGCTTTTAAAGTCTTGTCCCCATTCTATGCCCAAGTTTGAGTCCTCTTTAGGTAGTAGCTTTCATTTTTTTCTTATCTTTTTTGGCTTTTTAAGTTATCCTTCAATGTACTAATTAGGTTTTTTTAATTATGATTTATGTTTTTTATTTTTTAAATATGACAAAATTATTTATTATGTTTAGTTTCGTACACGTAATGAACCTAATTCATACCGATGGAATTCGCATCGAGACGTCATCGTAACGCTAATGTTTTTGTCTTAATAATGGTAACTTGACGTAACTATTTTTTATGTTTAGTTCAAAAACATAATAAACATAAATGATACCGACCAAATACAATGTCGGCCGAATAAACGTCGATTTAAACATGTAAAATTTTTGTATCATATGTTATACGGGTATCACTACTATTCTAAGTCTTTACTAATTTTTGTTTTGGGATCAATGTATGTATTGGTTGTTATCTATTTATATAATAATTATAAGACACAACTACGCAGTTCATACCTGACGTTTCTCAAAAGTAATAAGATTGGTACTAAGGTTTAAAAGTTACAAGTACGGGTACTAAGTTTTCTGTCATGTAGCAATGTTAGTTAATAACTTTGAATTCCGTTAACTTAACCGAATTCGCGTCAACTCGTCGCCGTAATGCTTAGGTTTACCAATGCCCAGGTTTCAACGCTCGATTTTGAACAACACATGATTTTTACCAACCGAATAAACATCGTTTTAAATTTATTTTTTTTTTCATGTTAATCTTTTTATATGTCAATTCAACAAATCTATATTTAGGGTTTTATTAAGGTACCTTTATGAACGTAACCGATACCCATCGAATATGCGTCAACTTGCCATCGCAACACAACTCCTGGTTTTACTCACCGAGTAAATATATCTTAAATAACGTAAATTTAAAAATAATGCGCTATATGAGGTCCACTAATTTTATTTTATTTTATTTTTTGGTTTTTTATATTAAGAATGTTAATTTGATGTTTTTATTGTTTAGGTTTAGTTCCGGTACCATAACGAACATAGTCAATACTAACCGAATCACTTTAACTAACAATGCCTAAGTTTTACCGACCATATCGTCGCACAACGCACAGGTAAATCACTAGTTTCCACGCAACGCACGGCGAACTAGGTCGGTAAAACTCAGGCGTTGCGAGTCAACGTGGATTCGGTTTGTATTGACTACGTTCGTTACGGTACTAGAATTGAACCTAAAAAATAAATTCATCAAATTAACATACTTAAAATAAAATAAACAAAAATAATTATAAATAGTGGCGCTCGTATAGCTATTTAAAACAATATTTATTCGGTTGGTAAAATCTGGTGAGCTGCGTTGTGGTTACGTTCGGAAAGATGCCTTTATAAAACCCAAGATATAGATTTGTTGAAATAACATATAAAAATATTAACATAAAAAACTTAAAATATTTAAAACGAAGTTTATCGCTCGGTAAAATTCATACATTGGTAAAACCCAAGGGATAAAACCTGGTCATTGATATACTTGAGCATTACAACGGCGAGTTGACGCAAATTATGTTAACTTTTAACGGAAGTTAAAGTTATTATCTAACATTGTTACAAAATTGAAACTTTGGTACCAATATTTTTTTAACTTTTAATCGTATTACCCAATATTTGTACTTTAGAAAAATGTCAGGGTTTAATTACATAATTGTGTCTGGTTATAAACATAATTACATGAATATAACATAATGTAAAAATTTGTAAATTACTATTACTATTACTATTAGTATTACTAATAGTAATAATTAAGAGTTTTGGCGCCTCAAGTCGCCCATTGAGCCACTTGGTGGCACCTTATTGGTGAGAAGCATTTGTTTTTTGTTTTATTTTTGTTTTTGTTTCGATATGTAACAAATGTAATTGAAACCGACTCAGTGTCAATTTTGTTTTGTTTTTTAATACCGATACCGTAACGAACGTGACACAAACCAACAAAACTAGCATAAACTCACCGCGTTTTGTTTTAGTTCTAGTACCGTAATAAAAACTGTCCAAAAACTGATTTTATTTGTTTTCTTTGTTTTAGTCATGGTACCGTCAATGTTGCAAAAGTCGTTAGGCGCTCCCACGGTCGTCGACTAGGGAGTTGTGAGTATTCGGTCTAGGAGGGGTGTACTCGGAGACGGTATTTTATAATTAAATTAATTTTTCTGAGATTATATATATGTCAAATATCAAAAGATTTCTAAATATTCTATAAAATACAAAAAAATCAATAATACTTACATATTAGTTCAAGAACATGTCTTAGTTGATGAAAGACGTATACCTCAATTGAACTTATATAAGAGGTTTGCGAGTTTAGAACTTCGAATCAGATGATAACAACGGTAATTGCGAATTTAGAACTGAAATTAAGTTGTGTTTTAACGTGAAAATGAAAAAAAAAACAGTGGTGGGCTCTTGGAGAACATGGGTTTTTTTAATAAAAGTCAAAATTTTGTTAAGACTGAGTTGGACCGCCTAGGACCAAGTTGGACAGCCTAGAGCGGATTTCGATTTTTTTGACATTGGAGAAGAAAAGCGGTGCAGTGAAGTGCCGATGAGCGCCTAGCCGCCGAGTACTCGATCTCCTAGGCCGAGTTTTACAACACTGGGTACCCTAACGAACGTGATAGAAACCAATCGAATTTGCGTAGACTGTCTGCTTAATGCCCGAGATCGACAACTGTCGGGTTTTACCGGCCGACACACCCCATTGGTCCTCGTCAATTTTGATAAACTTTTTTTATTTACTTTTTGTTTTTCTTTAGGTACAATAACACACTTAACCAAAACTGACCGAATTCGAGTCGGCTTACCGACTCAACGGTTGGGTTTTACCATAACAAACATAAAGGAAACCGAAAAAACATCAATTTTTTTTATTTTTAGTGTCCTTGCCATACAAAGCCGACGGAAACCTACAGAATTCGCGCATACTCGTCTTTTCAACGCCCATGATCGACAACGCTCGGGTTTACCAACGCGCAACTCCCCCTCCCCCCCCAAATTGGTCACTGGGCCATCTCAATTTATTTATATATAACGTTTTAGATCTAGTGCCTTAACAAACGAATTCGACCGAATTCGTTTCGACTTACCGTCTCAATGCCAGGGACTAACAGCTTAGGATTTTATCACCGCCACGGTTTGCCAACTATAAAAAACATCGTTTTATATATTTTGTTTTTTTATATATTAATTTGATGAATTTAATTTTTAGGTATGAACGCTCATGTAAAATTTTACTAATGATGTCTATACCGTAATAACGTAACCAATATTGACCGAAGTCGCGTCGACTCACCATCGCTTTTTATATTTCCCCCCTTTTTAGCTCACATACCGTAACGAACGTAACCAAAATTTACCAAATTCGTGTTGAGTTGCCTCCTCAATACCCGCGACCAACAACACTTGGGTTTTACCATCGTCCGAGTTTACGGACCAAATAAACGTCGAATATTTTGGTTTTAGTTTCGGTACAATAACGCATGTAACCGAAACCAACCGATATCAAATCAACTTACCAACTCAACTCTTGGGTTTTATCACTGCTTGGGTTTTACTGACCTGCCCGACGCGTTACCGGGTAAAATGCTAGTTAAATATATATACAAAAAGTCTCTTCATCATAGACCATGAATTTGATCCGAATAACCAAGTATTCAGTGTTAGCCAAGGTCCTAAATATTTATTGCAATCATGAGTTCGGTTAGGTCCAAATCATAGACCAACCCACTAACCCTGCTTTTTCGTGCTCGTATCTTCTTTTATAATAAGCTTATAATGTGTGTAGGAGCAGGGTTCTTTATAATTAAAAATAATCAATAAATTAAATATAATGATAGTCACGCTATGCAAGGAAATTACTTAGTACAATATCATTTACTAAACCTAATGAAGAAATAAATTTAAAGTTCAATTTATATTAGATATGATGATAGTACCGAATATCTTTGATGAAAATAACAATATAAATTTCATACTCGAGTCGTTCACACATTGAGTATCTTCATTTTTTGATAATAAATTGCTAACGTACTTTACTACTTAGTAAACAACAAACAAATGAGCTGAAACTAGTTAACTTTTATGTATATAACAACAACCATACTCAGTAAGATCCCACAAATAGCAATGCTATAAACAGGGTCCGGGGAGGGTGGATGTCGGCTAACCGTACCTCTATTCCATAGAATAGAAATGTTGTTTCCAGAGAGACCCTCGACTACGAAACCCGTATACATTAGATAATATAAATGTAAGATTAAATACATAACTATATATGTTTATATATGGCCATAATAACGATTTATTTAATAATGGATCAAAATATTAGTTATACCTTATTATATATTAGTTTGGTAATTGTTGATGTACCATATTACCCATACTATCTAATAGGGTTTCTTATTGGGTGTATATATAAAGGGAATAAATTAACACCGTAACCAAATTTCACATACAATTTTATATGGCTACTCTCTTCTAAACCAGGTTCCTCTCAAGAATCCTAACACCATCCTTAACTATACATCGTAAAGAGGAACTTAATAAAGATGACAAACATGTCAACTACATCATACTCTGCTGAAGTTACTACTCTCCTTCCTGTAACAGGTTCATAGGTTTAATATTTTTCAAGTTTTCTATTAATTTCATGAAGAACTGATAAACACGTGGTGTCAGAGCGATGTTGATTAATCAGTTCTTCATGTTTTCTCTAAATCTGGGATTAAATCAAATGACATGGACTAAAACTTGACAAAACCTAATGTTTTTGGTTTCCTTTTTCATGTTCAATTACGAAAACAATATATGAAATTGTTTAAAATCGTTAAAATTCATATTTAATAAACCCTAGTATTTTTTAAATATGTTAAGATCATGTTTAAAGATTTCGATTCCAATTTTTGTATATCTTTAACAATTAAAATTTTCAATAATGTTCTTCGTGTTCATTATAATTCTTGAAAATTATAAATATTTTGGTTCAAATCTGGATTAAAATATGTTAAAGTTAATTTAGGGTTATTATTTTTGAAATCTTGAATAAATTAAAAGTTTTGGTATTTTCTTAAAATATTTGAAATTGTTAATCCTTTAAAAATTTAAACCAAATCTTATTATTATCCTTTTAGTTTTCGAAATCATTTTTAGGTATTAACTAGTTTACGAAATTAATTGTAGGGGTTTTATTAGTTTTTTGTGTTTTCAGTTTAATTAGGATAATATTCATTTTTGGATCTTAGAGTTCTCGGATTTTAAACTTTATGGCCTTATACGGGTTTTTTGAATAGTTTTCCAATCTTTTTCCCACAAACACACTAATTTTTTGAAAACTAATTACTTTAACCGAAAACCCATAATACTCGAAAACCTATTAACCAAGAAGCCATATAATCTGAAAACTATAATTTAACCGAAAATGTCATTTATCAAAATCCTTAATGTTACCCAGAAAGTTTTTCTATTAAATGATTAAACAGTTTTGTAAATACTTAAATATTATAAATTTTTACCAAACATAAAGGCTTAAGTGTAATGAACTTCTGCCCAAAGGTGATGTGTTACATTTACCATATCAATCAAGTATAACAAGAAAACTTTTATTAGTTTTTGCCTAACATGAAACAAATGTCTCACTTTTACTGGAAAGTGATGTGTTACATATTTATCTAGAAATGTTAGCTCGTGCATAATTAAAATCGTTGTCTCACTTGTGTCCAAAGGTGATGCGTTACAATTGTTTTCCACACATACTTAGATAAATTTTAATTCTGCCCAAAGGAGATTTTTTTTTTTAATTATAACTTTTGATTATAGTCTATTAGTTTGATGTTAATACTAGGCATATCATATCTTCAATAAAATATAATGATCCTCACATTAATGATCATTCATTAATCTAATGATCATAAATTTTAATATGTATTATTTTAATATCTCATAACATTACTCACTATAATTTTCTTCTATAAATAATTATCTCATCCAAATCATCAACTATAATACTAAAACATAATATAAGTTTTACATCATAAAGACATTCAATAACATTTATCTCTTCTCAGTTTTAATTATCCCTTAGGACATGATATGACTATCTTACTGCTCTTTCTAGTAACAATCATTCATTTAAAACTAGAGCATAACAAATGAGACGAGTCAATCATAATGTCTCTTATGATAATGATAATCAAGAACTTATTTAAATAAATGCTATCACTAGAGTTATTAAAGATTAAGTTTTTCCTAAAACTAATCAAATTAACTCCTAAGATTCATGCATTCCTTAAAAACTCTAACTGTAAAGTTAAATGACATTCCTGAATACATTATAATGTACAATGTCATGACCCATAAAATTATGTGTGAGGCCTCGATCCCGGTGCCATACTTGGACGTTGAATTTACTCATAAACATAGTTCTAAATATCATAGTAAATTAAAACTTTTCACGTAATAGATAAATGTCAACAATTCATTACACAAGTATTAAAATTTAAACAATATAAAACATGTCTTTAAGTTCAAACATCGTTAATTAAGTCTTTAGATGCCAGTTTCTTTATTCTTCTGTAATGTGTCCCTCTTCAAGCCAGCTGTCTCATCCTACTTACCTGCGTGCATACTAAAAGTCAGCTACGCTGAGTGATTTCTAGTTAATTACGCAACATACATTACATTCACATACTTATACGTATCCGAAGATACATATTACTTAACTTGTTTATCTTTCTTTCGTGCATACATAAGTATATACCTTCATTCTTACTCTCATTCTTTCTTTCTTTCATAATTTCATATTTTAATTTACTTTACATACATAATTATATGTTTTAAAGAGCGTTTCGCCCTATAACCTCACATATATTATTAGGGTCTGCCACCCTCCTTCACATATATTATTAGGGTCTGTCACCCTCCTTCACATATTTTATTAGGGTATGCCACTCTCGTACCATACAACCATACTTTTCTTTATATATATATATACTTTCTTACATACTCTAAATATTTTCAATAGCATTCATATATCATTCATACATTATTTATAAACTAATCACATATCATAAACTTACCACTTAAGGTAGTGTATTAACTAATCACATCGAGTATTCACACAACCCCAAAAACATAACAAGTAAGTGGGGCTAGAAACTTACCTGAGCTCGGTTTCTTTCAGAGTTAATGGTAACTCCTTTCCTTAACTGGGCGCGGCTAACTGTATAACAATTACACGTATCAATTAACTATCCCTACCCATATCATATTTCTAGTTTAATATAACCCTCAACGAACAGGGGTGTGGGGGCAGCGCCCATTGCAGCGGGGTCTAGGGGCAACAACCCCTATCAGGGTCTAAGGGGCAGAGCCCCTGACTTGGGTTGAAAATCAATTTTTCATTAACGGTCCTTTACTAAAATTAAATCAAAAACCAATTTTTCATAAAATAATTAAATGATAATTTACTCTTGCTAAACATCATTCGCTATCTCATTTGTTATGACGAGTGATTCCATTCTTTATAACGACTGGTTTGGTCTGAGTCTTATCGAGACGAATGAGTGGATAACAAATGAATAAGACCATTCATGACTTCTATAAAACGAATGAGAGGTTCATTCGTTACAAGAGCACACGAGTGTATCTTATAATGAATGGTTTAATTCATTGTCTCATCAATGGATAACCAAGGAGTAAGACCATTCGTGAATTATAGGAGACGAATGATAGATTAATTCGTTATGAGAGTGCACCAATGTATCTTATTCGTTATAACTGGTTCAACGAATGAACAATCATTCGCCTATCATAACGAATAAGCATCTGGAATTATCCAACTGACTCCCGTTTTGAAATTCAAAATTGATAAGAACATAAACGGTCAACAGGAACCATATTTTCGATTCAACCATGAATCACGATGAAACAACACAAATTTTGGCATCAATCGACTTGTATACTCAGCGCCTATGAAGCCCAATCAACCAAACACTTACACATTAAGTTTTAACGATGTATTTGATCGATGTTTATAACCGGTTGGATGTTTGATTAATTAACCTATCAAATGTTAACGAATTTCAACGAGAATCATCACGTTTGATTAGTCTTTACCTAATGAATCTCAATCAATCAAATGGAATTGATTTTAACGGTTTCCTTTTGGTATGAACAAACCGAGCATAAACGAACTAGCTTTTAATTATAAAACGTACCTTAGACGAATTGGTTTCACGAAAACAACCTAGTCTTGGTGTATGCCTTGCTCATCAAGATGCTCTAACACCCACGATCTCGTGTATTTTCCTTCGGATCTTGGTCCGAGATAAAGGAGGATGTTTGTGTGTGTTTTTGTGAGTGTATGGAGACTCTAGGATAAGAATGAGGGTTTTAGGGGTTTAGGGAGGTTTAAGGGATTTATATACCCTTAAACCCAAGGACCTAAGGCCCTTTACCATCCCTTACTCCATATTTTAGACGTCCAAGCCCACACTCTAATACTTTATTTTTCTAAACTTAATAACACCACATTATTAAATAAACGAAAGTTCTTTTATTATTATCAAATGTAGGACATTACATTAAGGGTTCGCACATTAAATAAGTACAATTTTCTAATACATTACATACTAAAATTTTTAATAGTACAATTTGGTGCCTTAAGAATCAACTATAACATTCAGAAGTAAAGAGGAAAATGAGTGTGTTGATCAACAACATATGTACAAGATTAGAATGTTTGGTCCTGGAAAATAGATGTTATTCAACTCACTACCACTAAAACCTTAAAAAGGATAATTCTAAGGTTCATAGACAAAATACAAGTATTACTTCCTACTTTAAATTCTTTAAGGAGAAGTTTCATTGCAAAAATATGCCATTAGATTAGGCATTACAAGACTATCCATAATTCAAAAGAACAATGGTCTAAAATTGATAGTTGTATTATGTCTGCTGTCACACCCCAACTTAGGGTCTATGAGTGTGACCAATAGTTGGTTCATTTTTTGTAAATATATCTGAATTTAAGGTTGTCAATCGGAAGTTTTGATTAAATTATTAATATATTCTAAAAGACGGGAAATTAACTTCCGTTATTTTGTTACAAAAGAGTTGAAGTTATAAACCACAATTTAAAATATTTTAATAATAAAACTTCATGAGCCATTAGATCGTCTAACGGCTAGACTCCAACTCCAAACATCTACTCTTGGTTGTCTATAAAACAGTTTATAAAGTACGTCAGCAACACATGCTGGTGAACATGCTGACGCTAAAATATTTATGAAAACCTTTAATTCATACTAGAAACTATCAGCGGCCCTCTAGACCGGAGTACCAATTATATCACATTAGTCAAGCCCTCACCACCCTATAGACTGGCTCAATGAGACAAGAACTTGTACCACGCGTGGAGGGGTATCCATACCCTCTACCACATATGAGAGGATACAAACACACGTATAACTAACCCAATTACCAGTAGATACTAAAGTTATAGGGATATATTATCCCATGTAAACTTCGGTTTACGGGTAAATGACTCGATTAAAGAGTTTTAAAGTTATGAGCGTATTCACCCTTGTTTTGATCAGAGCTTTCACTGATTCTGTTGTGAAGTTACCTCAGACCTATATTACGAGAAGAACCAAGTATAAATATTAGATCAACGATATAGCTTTAGACCTTTAGTCTATTTGCATAATCATTACCTTGATAATTATTTCTTTATACTTGGACCTTTTGTCCATAAAATTCATTAATAAAACATTACGTTTCTTCTTGAAGAAAAAACATATATACTAAGTTTCTTCTTTGCTAAGAAACATTATAAAATCTTTATAATACTAAAGAAATAGTATTTTATCTATGCACTTGTCTTATAAAAACTATATTTCAGTTTATTATCTCATCAATGTATAGACTATACCCCCGACTAGGGTCTAAGCCATATATAATTAAATAATCGGGCAGTACTCCTACCTTGTATGGCTAGCTTATATGAAATGCCTAAGCTTGACGCAGGCATCACTTCTACTTGCTGGTGGGTAATCAAGAATAGAAACAAACAAGCTTCCACACTTGCATGTTTTTCGAGAAACAAATCGTCGGAACGTCGGAATCGAGACACGAATATCGATATATTGTGAGTGGATTGATTTAGGATGCACATGGCAGATCCCGACACCCCTATTTGTAGAGTTTAAATTATGACCCATCACGATACGTCATGGGCTAAAATGGGGATCCATCGCATATCACGATGGACCGCTTAACCGTCGTTGAATATTATATTCCATCGCGTATTGCGATGGAATTTTGGTTTGGCCATCTCGTATTGCGAAGCTTCCCACTAGGTCTGATTGGTCACCTAGTAGGACTGCCACGTGTTGCCACGTGGTTGTACACGTGTCTATGATTACTTCGACAGGTATCGCGATGACCAAAAATGTTAGGTGATCACGTATCGCGACACCGCTCATCCTGGGGCAATGTGATGTGCCCGCCGCGTATCGCGATAGGTTATCTCTTAATCCATCGCGTATCGCGATGGGTTTTGAAATCCATAATTTCCTTTTTGGTCCCTTTACTTTTGATGACTTGTCACGTCTTGGTCTTGCTTCCATTTTCCAAAAACAATAAGGCGGCTCTCAAGCGGCTCACGGTGATGCGAGCATGCAAAGTGCAAAGTGAGCCATCAAAGCGCCACATTGATCCCATCGCCGAGCCTGTGCGTGTGCGCTTCAGGTGCTTCATACCCTCCGCTAGGACCACTGGTGCATCCATGACATATAAGAATATTACTATGGAAACTCAACTTCTTATAAAGAGCTTCCAAATATTTCCTACTTTCCATGTGGGATGAAATTTATCATACTTATTTATACACATGTGAAGGAGTTCCATTTTCTTACTTCTTTCCATCAGGGATGGAATCCTTTACCCCATTCCTTAATATGGAATTCTTCAAACTTAATATAATCCATATATATCTTATTATTTCTTTACCATATTTATTATTAAAATATTTTTGGGTCTCTATATTTTCAAAGTTTACATCTTTAACGCAAAATAAATATGGTATTTATCGAGATGTTACATCCTCCCCACCTTGAATGAATCTCGTCCTCGAGAATCGTTTAAATAGGTACGTGTATTTCTTTCTCATCTCCGATTCCAATTCCCAAGTAACATCTGGTCCTCTTCGGGAATTCCATCTTATTTTGAATAACTTTAGTTTTCGCCTTTTAAGGTTCTTAATTTAAAAATTTTCAACTTGTAGAGGTTGTTCTACAAATTTTAGATTTTTGTTGATTTCGACATCTCTTAAAGGCATATCTTAAGTTTCTCCAGCCAGACACTTACGTAGGTTGGAAACATGGAACACGTCGTGTATTCCTTTCATTTCTTCGAGCAAACGTAAGCGATAAGCTACAGTGCCGATTTGCTCAAGCACTTTGAATGCTCAAACCAAACCTAGACATAGTTTTCCTTTCTTTCCGAATCGGACAACACCTTTCCAAGGTGATACTTTCAATAACACCTTATCGCCTACTTGAAATTTCAACGGCTTACGGCGAACATCAGCATAACTCTTTTGTCGATATCCGGCTGTCTTAAGTCGCTCAAGGATTTGTAACACTTTATCTATTGTTTCTTGGACTATTTCGGGTTCAGACATTTGGTTATTTCCAATTTTCATACCAACATACCGGCTTTCTACATTCCGTCCATACAAAGCTTCGAACGGCGCGGTTTGTATACTTGCCTGATAACTATTGTTATACGTGAATTCCATTAGGGGAAGATGATCGTCCCAACTTCCTCCTAAGTCGATCACACAAGCTTGGAACATATCTTCAAGCATTTGAATTGTTATTTCGCTCTGCCCATCAGTTTGAGGATTATAAACAGTGCTAAGATTTAATTGAGTTCCTAACGCCTTTTGTAAATTGTACCAAAAATGAGATGTAAATCTACTATCTCGATCAGATTTGATAAGATAATGGCACACCATGTAATGATACGATGTTGTTTACGTATATTCATGCTAATTTATCCATAGAGTAAGACTCATTGTTAGGTAAGAAATGAGCAGATTTTGTTAACCTGTCAATGATAACCCAGATTGCATTATGTTGACGAGTAGTCTTTGGAAGTTTTGTTATAAAGTCCATGGTTATCATTTCCCATTTCCAAACGGGAAGTCCGGGTTGCAGAAGCAAACCCGAAGGCTTTTAATGCTCAGTATTTACATGTAAACATGTTAGACACTTGGCTACATGCAGAGTAATGTATTTCTTCATTCCATTCCACCAGTAGTTAGGTTTAAGATTCTGGTACATCTTATCACTACCGGGGTGCATCATGTATTTCGATTTATGAGCGTTATTCATTATCTTTTCATGTAGCTCTGCGATTATTGGTACCCAGATTCTATTTCCAAGTCTTAGTATACCATCGTCTCCCTTGACTAGAGAGTCGATTGCGCCATTACGCTTTTCTTCGGAGATGTTGTTTTCTTCAATGGCTTGCTCTTGAGCTTTCTTAATTTTCTCGATTAGATCTATTTGAAGTTCTAATCTTAAAGCTCGAACCCTCTTGGGTTTCTCATGTTCCTTTCGGCTTAACACATCAGCCACCACATTGGCTTTACCTCTGTGATAGATGATTTCGCAATCATAATCATTTAAGGTTTCCATACATCTTCGTTAACGCATGTTAAGCTTTTTCTAATCAAAGATGTGTTTTAAACTCTTATGATCAGTGTACACGATAAATCTAACTCCATAATAGTGCCTCCATAGTTTTAAGGTGAAATTTATGGTACCTAACTCTAGATCGTGAGTTGTATATTTCTTTTTGTGCACTTTTAGTTGACGAGAAACATAAGCTATTACTTTCTTTCTTTGCATTAGTACACATCCTAAGCCTGAACGGGATGCGCCACTAAATACAATGAAATCTTATGTACCTTCTGGCAAGGCCTGTATAGGTGCGTTGGTTAGCATTTGTTTAAGTAGGTCAAATGTTTCTTGTTGTTTGGTTCCCCATTCATATTTGACGTTCTTTCGAGTTAACAAAGTCAGAGGAACGGCTATACGTGAGAAATTTTCAATGAACCTTCGATAGTATCCAACCAAACCTAAAAACTTCGGACTTCGGTTGGCGTTTTTGGAATTTCCCACTTAGCTATAGCTTCAATTTTAGCAGGGTCTACTTGAATTCCTTTGGCATTAACCACATGACAAAGAAATTGTACTTCATGAAGCCATAATTCAAACTTTAAAACTTAGCGTACAATTTCTCGTTCCTCAATATTTCAAGTAAGATCCTAAGATGCACTTTGTGATCTTCTTCCGATTTAAAATAAATGAGTATATCGTCAATGAATAAGATTACAAATTAATCTAAATAGGGTTTGCAAATTATGTTCATCATGTCCATGAAAGCGACTGGGGCATTAGTGAGTCCAAATGGCATTACTGTGAACTCATAATGTCCATACCTTGTACGAAATTCCGTCTTCAGAATGTCTTCTACTTGAACTTCTAATTGATGATACCCCAAACATAAGTCTATTTTAGAAAAGTAGCTCGCTCCTTGCAATTGATCGAATAGGTCGTCAGTTCTAGGTAGCAGATATCGATTCTTAATAGTTACTTTGTTCAAGGCTCTATTATCAATACACATTCTCATGGATCCGTCCGTCTTATTGAAGAATAATATCGGAGCTCCCCAAGGCGACGAACTTGGACGAACGAATCCTTTTTCCAGTAGCTCATCCAATTGTTTCTTCAACTCTTTAATTTCTGCCGGAGCTAAGCGATATGGAGTTTTGGCTATTGGTGCAGTTCCAGGCATCAAGTCTATTCTAAACTCGACTTCTCGATTTGGTGGAATACCTTGTAACTCATCGGGAAATATGTCCAAAAATTCGGCAACTATAGGTACATCTCTTATCTCTTTTAGTTTTGGCTCTTCGGTAATGTAGGCCATGAATGCTAAACAACCTTGGTTTAGACATTTGTTAGCTTTAATCATGGAAATTAGGCTAACTTGACAAACATCTTTGTCACCGGCAATTTGTATTGTTCGTTTATCAAGATCTTGTAGTTCTGTAGTTTTTTTATTGCGGATGATAAGGGCATGGTTATCGGATAACCAGTCCATACCTAGAACTATATCAAATCCGGCTAATGCCATGGGTAATAATTGAACGGGTATGACATAACCTGCTAACAAGATCTTTCCATTTTCTAAGGTTTCGGAAATCTTAACTATCTCACCATTGGTTGTTTCAACGTTTAAAGTTTCATTCAATTTCGTTAAAGGTTCGTTTAATAGACTACAAAAGTTATAATCTACAAAACTTTGGTTTGCACTTGAATCAAATGAAACTCAAGCATAAACATTATTAACTATGAACGTACCGATGATGGTTTCCAGTATGTCTGAAGCCTTCTTGGTGTCGAGTACAAAGAACCAAGCGATTCATTTCTTTCCGTCATTCTTGGTGCCGCTTACTCCAGTTCTTCCAACCAAAGTATTCTTTTTAAGGCAATCGAAACTGAGATGCCCCATTTTTTTGCAATTAAAGCAAATCATGTTTTCCTTCCAACAATTTGCCGCTAAATGGCCGGGTCATTTACATGAGTCACAAACTTTTGTTGTTGAAGTAGAAGCGTCATA
Source organism: Bidens hawaiensis (assembly GCF_021521415.1). Classification (NCBI taxonomy): domain Eukaryota; kingdom Viridiplantae; phylum Streptophyta; class Magnoliopsida; order Asterales; family Asteraceae; genus Bidens; species Bidens hawaiensis. Next base: position 137,753 of record NW_027491353.1, read on the forward strand.
TCTGCATCGCCCCAAATGGCATATTTTGCAAGTCTTGAATAGAGGAATTGCTGGAGTAAATCCTCCCTTATTTTTCTCTACTTGTTTACCTTTAAAGCGGGTACCCTTCCTTCGTTCGCCATCTCCTTTCTTGTCTTCTTCTTTATTTCTAATCAACCCATTCATTAAGTAACCAACCAGTTCCATTGCAGAATCGGCTGTTTGTAGTAAGTAGGATCTTACCATATCTCTGATTTCCCTAGTTTAACCCCAAATGTATCGGGTTACCTTACTTGATTCGGGATTAACTAATTGAGGCACCAACCTACCTTACTCTTGGAACTTAGTATTGTAGTCTTTCAGATTAGTTATCTCCTGATCCATCACGTATCGCGATGGGTTTTGAAATCCAGAATTTCCTTTTTAGTCCCTTTACTTTTGACGACTTGTCACGTCTTGGTATTGCTTTCATTTTCCAAAAAAGAATAAGGTGGCTCTCAAGTGGCTCGTGGCGATGCGAGTGTGCGAAGTGCAAAGTGCGCCATCAAAGTGCCCCATTGCCCAAGCCCGTGCCCGTGTGTGTGCGCGTCGGGTTCTTCGCACCCTCTGCTAGGACCACTGGTGCATTCATGGCATATAAGAATAATACTAAGGAAACTCAAATTCTTATAAAGAGCTTCCAAGTATTTCTTACTTTCCATGTGGGATGGAATTTATCTTCCTTATTTATACCCATGTGAAGGAGTTCCATTTTCTTTCTTCTTTCCATGTGGGATGGAATCCTTTCCCCCATTTCCTTAATACAGAATTCTTCTAACTTAATATAATCCATATATATCTTATTATTTCTTTTCCATATTTATTATTAAAATATTTTTGGGTTCTTCTATTTTCAAAGTTTACATTTTTAACCCAAAATAAATATGGTATTTTTCTAGATGTTACATCTGCTAATCCTAATATTCCCATTAACACATGATTGGTTGAGTCCAGTTCTATATGTTTATCCGAAATCAACAAATAACTAACACAAATGTCAGTGACAAATTTATATGTTAAGGTTATTAAAACCATGATAAATTGTCTTCTATGTACGCTTTATGATACCTTAAATATTCTGGAGATTAATCAGAATATAGTATCAATACTTCGGCTACAATATGACAGTTGTGAGGTTTGCATAGCCAATATAAAGTCACTTTTAACTCTCAAATTTTTTGTTATCAATATCTGGCTTGAAACATATATAAAATAGAACTAGATGATACTATATACTTTGACAACTTTTGTTATCATGAAAATAAAAATTTAACAAAAGACGAATGAGACCTATAAAATTCATCCATTAAAATCAAATTTCATGAGAAATCATGACATGGTTGATGAGAATGATTTTCGTAAAATTCATTCTTAGTGATTTTAAATCATGTGTTAGATGTCCTAAACATTACTTGGCTTAAGAAATAAGTATGGGTCCACCAGAAGTTATATATCCCTTACATTCGTGGAACTTATTCAAACGAAATATTCTAAGATAATTATTTTATCATTTAAAATGCTATTTACTTGTATCTAATCGGTCTTCTATGGTCCACGTTCTTAAACAGATCCATTCATATATACTTAATACGATTTCTTCTATATATACCCCTAAGTTTATTATGACATCTGGACATGAATGACATCAAATAAAGTCATATATAACAGATTCCCACGTCACGTGCATAATTGAAACTTCTCTTTTATTTATCCTAGAGATATTAAAGATCAGTTGGAGCCTTAAGTGTCTCAATCATAACTTACAAGCTTTGCAAGAGGTGGGAGAGTGAAAACTTGATATTATCTCAATTACACCTCTTGTACAAGACACTGCTCCATCACAACACTATTTCATCAAAACTTATCTCTTTAGAATTTACTACTACCCTTACAAAAGTTTTATTGTTTCTTAAACATGGGCAAATTCAGATATCTTACTAAACTAATTCTCACCTACAGAAATTGCAGCAACTTATATTATTAACTTGTTTCTCTGTTAGAATCTATTGTTCTTTAAATATTGACTCTAAGCATGTTAATTTCCTAAAGGTTTCTAAGGTCAGTGGGAGCAGTAAAAGTCCTTATAATGACTTGACAAAAGTACAAGAGGCGAGGGGAAGATAGTCATTATTTTTACTCCAAATTTAACTCCAATTGCGCCTCTTGTACACGATACTGCACCAACTCTTACCCACTTGGAATCCTAAAAATGATAGCAACCTAATTAAGAGTTAATCTATAAAACGGAAACTTATAATAAATCCAATAACTAACTCAGGAGGTCATCTAGGTTTTATAACCAACTAATTTGATGATTATGTAACCTTCCTAACTAAGTTGATATGGATGTTGGAAAGTAAACTGATCATACCTCTTCTAATTAAACCATTAATATCAATCAAAATTCTGAATATGAATAAAGCTATTATTAGCAAAATTGACTTCATAAGTCAGAATAACATTTGAAATTTGGTTGAATCACCTAAGAGTGTTCATAACTAAACTAAATCCCAATAAAAAAAAAGTTTAGACAATAAGAAGAACGATTGATTGTTAAAAGTTATATTCAAGGAGAAACGACTTATTAAAGAATCTTCTTACATATATTACAAAAGATTTCTTTTAAGATCATTACTGTTCTAGTAGCTTATAATAGTTAAGAGCTACATTAGATGAACATTAAAACAATTTTCCCTAACAATCGGCTTACATATTTATATGTTCATAGAACAACCTAAAAGTAATAAACTGAGGGTCGAGGAACATTTAGTATGTAAGTTAATAAAATCCATATATGTAGCGAATACAAAAGCCGACAAAATAATAATAATAATATTTCACTACCAATAAAAAGTTGAGGGGTAGTAGAGGCTACCCCTGCTTAGCCTGTATGCCTTCCACTGGTTCAGGGGCGGATCCAGTGTTGACCCGGGGGAGTGTAGGCACCAACTCAAATCTCTAGTTTATGTTATAAATTTATAATATATTCAGCACAATAACTCATGTGTCCCATCCTTACTTTTTTCAGTGCCCTAAACTCAACATTTTCAGCTCAACTTTCCAAGCCTAAATGTTATTTTTCTTTAAGATTTACGCCTAAATTGCTTAACTGTATAACCATATCATAAATTGAAAATTTTTTGATCCGCAAGTTATACGAGAGTATGAGATGAAAATGTTTTCACATCTGATCAGGTATATGATGTTCAGATTTTTTTTTTTTGTGATTCCGGATTCTTCTTTTTATTTTGAAATATGAGATACGCTCAACGATTGTTTACATTTATTATTTTGATTTATGTTGGTTTTATTTTGATTTGATTGTTTTAGGTGCTTTTTGAAATTTTAAAAGCATGAGATTTTTGTTATCATTAATGAGAAACAATGATTTGGATTCTAGGTTTCTAAAACATTTTAGCTAATTTAAAGTTTAATATGATTGTTATAATAATTACACCGAAATATGAATTTATTTTGAGTATCATTTTTTTTAATGATTAATAGTACTAAACTATTTAAATAATGAATAAAAAGGCATTGACCATTTAAAAAAAATAAAATCACATAAAGATCAATTGTAATATGAATTTTGTTTGTTATGTTTAATGAATTTTCTTGCTTAAGTTTCTATGCATAGTTTATTTAATGTAACTCTTTTACGCTCCTCGTTTTGGTTTGACTCGACCCATCTTCGGTTGACCCGTTTTAGTTTAACAAGAGCCGTTCTAGGTTAACCTTTTTTAGCAGCCACTAGCTAAAATTTATGGAGCTGTCACTGCTTAGGTTAAAATTAGCGGCTGGTTTATTGGTTATGTGAAATGACTGAAAGCTCTTTTATTGAGATTGTATTTCCATTATACGATCCATATAACTAATGTTTTTAAACCCGGACCGGACTGGCCGATGCAACCCGTCCAACTGGGACCAGTTGGCTTTCCGATCCGGTTAACATAGTATAGTCCGTTTTCAAACAAACCGGTCGGGTTAGGCGGTTGGCGGTCCGACTGGAACCGGTAAATCACCGTTAAACCGGTAAATTTTTTGTTTTCTTTAAATCGAAAAGGTTGTACGAACAAGGAATCCATAAACCTGGTTGAAAGTTTAAGGAAAACAAGAAAGCTAACCAATCAGACCTGATTTGTGATTACTTGAATGAAAACAAATCCTAAATATATAAATTTCCGTTATGCTTTATTTTCAATAAATTAATTAATGATTCAACTTAATAATGGGAGCATTGCATGTGAGGTTAATGATTTAATTTTCATTAACTTAATTAATAGCGTATTTCAAATACAAATTAAAGAAGATAATAGCTTATTTCAAATACGAATTAAACAAGATAATAGCTTATTGCAAATACATATTAAACAAGAAAAAAAAAGAATACAAAATAAACAAGAAAAACAAAGTGTGGACGCTGGCAATCGAACCAGGGTGCATAAACCAGGGTGCATGACCGATATTAACTATTGATGAATGCTCAACTAACCAATTAACCAAACTACATATATGTACATAGAAGTTGGTTATTATTATTGTTATTATTATTATTATTATATTTATAATTTTTTTATATACAATATATATTTTTATATTTAAATTATTTATGATGTCATCCGGGTCATACACCGGTTCGCCCTGGGTCGGTCCGACCTTTAACCCGGTAAGGCGTCTGGATCGATATCCGGGCCGGGTCTGAAAAACTTGTTCTTGAACTCGAAACTTTGTAGCTTTGACGGATTTGACCCCACAACGTTCGGCAACACTTTTGAGACTTTTAATTCTCATTATCATAACATCCTTTAACATGTAGCCATGTAGGGGAATATAAATAACTTCAAACATCTTGGTTTGACTCCCGAACCTATCTTTGCAATATTGGCGGTTTTAGTAATTCGACTTTTCCCTCACCAAAACGAATTTTTATACGGGGTGTTATAGTTGGTTTCGTATTAGATAATTTATAATCAAAAAATAAAGTTTGATGATTTTATCCTGTTTAAACTGTCAACCTTCTCGTGCTGTAACTTTTGATAATTTGTATATATGTTAATAGTTATGGCATATAGACTTGTAGATTAGCCGAATAGGTTAAGTAGCACAGTAGGTTAATTAGCTAATTGTGTCGTTCATATTGCCCACATGTATTTGTATATATATTTTCATGTCATGAGATAATATTTTATAAAACTTACTAATCTTTTAATATGTAATAATTCAATAAACAAATCGCATGCATATTTAAGTAATTAGAAATGATTTTATCAGATGCATCTTCGTGGAATACTAGCTCTAGCTTAGCATAAATAAAGAAAAGATAAATTGTTTCTATGGTTTTGTTTCCGATTTCTACAACAATATCGTTCGACTCACGACTCACGAGTCACGACTCACTCGTTTAGATATTAATGATGTCTGAAGTTATCTTGCAACACTCAAATGTTCTTCCATGTTTATATAATTTCCCAAATAGATTTCTTTTAGGCTCTCAGGGTTTTATTAAGTTGATTTTGATTTTTCAACTCAAAAGATTTCGCTCATCACAATATGGTCTAATATTAGGTCGCAAGCTGTGGCAAATCTAACCAAACATTCAGGGTAACGTTTAAATTTTTATGTTTACCGTATTTGATACAATGTAAATGAAACAAAAACCAAAAACACGATAATAAATAAATTTAAACACACGTGGGTATAAATTTTTCATATTTGGTTTTTGAATGCTTAAAGTCGAGCCATTACATTGTTCTCTTTTACTTTATCAAAAGTTTATCTTTTGATCGTACAAATTAAAGCATTGTATAAATATGTATCATCCATTCGATTACACAAATCCGTCTTCATAAGCTTAATTTTAGAAAAACATCTTTCAATGTCTGTGGTTGCAATCGGCAAAACTAATGCTAGCTTCAGTATTCGATAAACCAAAAGAAAGTAGTGTTCTTTCCGATTTCCACCATTACACGAGCAATGTCACACATTCCACTCAATTTGCAAATTTATCATCTTACTTTGAAGTGCGATAAAAGGTCGTAAGGTCAACCAAAATACACCATCTTTCTTCGTTACTAAAATCATTCGGATACATTTAATAAAATGTAACTCTCTTAGATATGTCAAACTTAGAAAATGCATCACAAAGATATAACCAAACATATTTTCTAACAAACTAGTTGACTTCACTGAATATATTTCCAAGTTCTTAAATTTGCATATCCAAAACTATATTATAAAGTAAAAACCTTTAACCTAAAAAAGATATCAATTAGTAGTGACATTATTTCGGTTTCTTTGATTACCATTACTTTTGTCATATCTAACATCTTAATCTAGTTTTTTTCCCATAGAAAGATGTCACTCTTACCACTTGTCAAACCCATTTTGTGTTAGATTATTCATGTAGGTCCGTTGACCAGATCTAACAACACAACAACTATTACTAGTTATCTTGGATCAACCTATACACTAGTTGGCGGAAACAACTAGTTAGGACCGAGATCTCGGATCTTGTTTGGTGGTTATTACTGCTGTGAGTTAGAAGAGAGAAAGAGAGAGTTTGTAGGTTAAAGATAATATTTGAAAAAGGTTATGTTGTGTATGAGATACACACACATTATATAGTGTGTGTATTCTCATGCACACATGCATATCACTGATCATGGCCAAATGGGCTCCATATTCAAGTGGCTTTGGGCCCAAACATAAATAAGTAAACTAAACATAACATAAACAAAATACAAACCAAATACATGTTACAAATACAAAAGACTAAACTAGAAATGGGTCTTACAATCTCCCTCTAGTCTTTAGTATTTGTGTTATTATCTTCCATCACCACTCGCACTCGGACTCGTACTCGAAGATAGTGTCTGGATTTTGAAATGGTTGCTTTTCAACAAGTAGTTGGACGAACTCGTTGAACTTTCTGACGATGGCGTCCATGTTGTCACGACGGAAATCTTCTACCGTACAAATGGGTGACTCCAAAATCTTCTTTAAGTCGCTCAGTCCGAAACTTGCCAGTTCATGTTCGTCCGCAGTTTGTGAGTGCGAGTACAGTGAATGATGACTTCACTGTGCACGTTTTCGAACTCCCAAGCATTGAAATCAAAGAGAAAGTCGTCTTCAAAGGGCATTCCATGACATATTAGTTCACAATGATCTTCGAACATCTTGTATCTTCGACCTTTGGACGACTTGTTGGTGAAAGGATTGATTTCCTTTGACTTGTAAGACCTACCCGGATTGACTGTGAACGTCGGGTAGTCTTCCTTCCACTCCTTTTTCAAGAACCGCTTGAACCATGATTCCATTGATTCTTTGCTATCATCTCCAGCTATAGTTTTTCTGAAATAATTCATGTCGAGAACAGAAAAGGTGTGCACATCTTTATAAGTGAGATAAGTTAGATCACCATTGGCACGTCGAATAGCCCAGCTTTTTCTATCTTTGTGCCATCTTGCATTGAGAATGAGATCTGAATCATGAAACAGATTTGACCTCCATATTTGGCTCGCTATCCTGCTCACACTGTAGTATTTGTTCCCCTTGCGAGACTTCTTTCGAGCAGGCTTAGCAGCAGGAGTAACAATTGGTTCTTCAACGGCAGGCTCAACATTTTCTCTAACCGGAGTGTTAGGGTTAGGAGAGTAGTTGATGCCATCATCACTGTCATTGTTATTTTCTTCCACGGATTTCTCAACTGGTGAAACGGTACCTCTAAAAGAACAACCCTTAAATAAAGAGGCTATCAACCTCAACAGTAGCATCCGTTTCATAAGTTTTCTCAGCCTAAAGTTGGCGGTTGATCATCACCCGCCTTATTTCCAATGGCATCACCACTGCCACTACCTTCACCACCACTACCACCATTACTGCTACGAGGTTCATCGAAAATATCATGCTCGTGGTCGTCATCATCATCCTTATTTTCATCCTCATCCTCCTCATCGTCGGTGTTGTCATCATCATCGTTTTCACCATCAGACTCATCATCGTCACCGTCATCATCATCGTTTTCACCATCATACTCATCATCGTCACTGTCATCACCATCATCACCACCACCACCTTGCACTTCTTTTTTTTGTGGAACATATGTAACTAAAGCAATAATAAACACAACACTAACTTGTGCACTAGTGATAGGTACAACAAGTGGTGAACTTGTAGAACTGACCTGCCTCGATGTGACGACAGTAGTAACTACAGGCTCAGTGCCTACAACGGTTCCAACAACGACAGCAAGCTCATCAGCACCAGCCTTTGCTCCAGACCCTCCTTCACCACCATCATTTAGAGGTTCATCTGTGTAGAAGAAGCCATGAATGCTTCCTAGAGCTCTGACCCTTTCGGAATCAGTGGCAAGTTCAGCAAAAACAATTCAACGTTGGCTGCTCTGCTCGGACCTTGGCTCAGCTACACGAAGAAACCTTCGAAAGGTCTCCATCAAGTGCATCCTCAAATTCTTCACGTCCTAATCCGTCAACCGCATCACCTCAATGACTGCAAGGTATCGGTTCACCAATGACTCGTTTATGCGACCTTGTGAGTCAAGTTGATCCTCCATCTCACACTCCAGCTGCTCAATCATATCACGCAGTCTCACACTTTCACCCAACAACCTGTTCCATCCATGTTCTCTCCACCTTCCAACCCACTGACTCTTGAGCCCAAACGCTCAAAGTCGATCCACACTTTATCAAGAGTAGAATCAATTTCCCTTCATAACTCGCTTGTAAATGTAGAGGAAAATGGAAGATCAGTATCCAACTTAGATACTCTTTACTCAAGCCTTTCAAACCCATCATGTTGATCAGCTTTTCATAGTGAGTTGCGGTTGATCAACTCTTGCTTATTTTTGATTCTATGCTGTAATCTATCAATCCATCCCCTTTGACTTGTGATCCGGGCTTGATCCATATCCCGTTGTTCTTCCAGAATTGCCACCTTATCAGCTAGAGTGTCATGTTGTCGAGTGACTTCTTGATTAATAGCTTGTTGATCTTTGAGGAACTTGATCAACATGAGATATCGCTTGGCACGATTCTCGTCCACTTCTTCCAATTCCTTAATCCTATCGAGGACAGGATCTCGGAACACCGGTGACTTCTTCAGTTTTCCACTTGAGATGGGAGTGGTGGCTATGATAGGGCTCCTATGGGCTGAGGGAGGTGTGGTGGAGAGATCAAATGTGGTGTGATTGGTATAGGTAGGGTTAGGGATAAAGTTGTAAATGATGTGGTTAAGGTTAAGGGTAGGCTGGTTGGGGTGGTTGTGGTTAAGGGTAAGCTGGTAGTTTGGATTTGAATGGATGTTGTGAAGGTAGAGGACCAGAATGAAGTGCCTCTAATCTGTGAGGTGAATTGGTAGGTAAGAGAGGTGACGGGTGCGGTGGTCCTAGGTGAGATTAGGGTTTCGGTTTGGGTGGTCATAGGTATGTCCTCAAACATTGTAGGCATAGGCTCGTCTAGGCGGGTTGGTGAGGTTTCGGGAGATGTAACGGGTTCGTCTCTAAGGGATGGGGCTTTTGATTTTGGTTTACGCTTGGTCTTAAGGATAATCCTAGTCTTAGATTTGGCTTAGGGTTTGGGTGGTGACTTGAGTTTGGTTTTGGACTTGGTTTTAGATGAGATTGGGTTTGGGTTTTGGTAAATTTGATTTGTTTAGTTTCGAGGGCTTCTATGGTTTTGGCTAGCGTGGTTGGTGATCCAATGTATGGTTCGGGAATGGTGGTGGTTTGTGGTGTGGTGGTTTGTGTGGATTGGTCACTCATCATCTCGGAAATTGAAGGAAAACGTACCTTTATGTGAGGTACCTTAGAAGGTGAAGACTTCTTGGAGCCTTTGACATTCTTTAAGCGTTTACCAGGACGCTCTGTCTCATCTACATCTTCCTCCTCCTCAGATGAAGCAGCAGATATCTTAGAGGTTTCACTAGCTTTTCTCCTTTTCTTGTCGTGTTTCGTCTTTGATATGCCTTCAGTCACCACATCAACCTCCGGCTCTGTCTCAGTTTCATCAGTCGGCTCATCAACATGCTCATCCTGTTCCTCCTCCTCTTCATCACCCTCATCCTGACCATCATCATCATCATCATCACCTTCCTCCTCAACCATGGTCTCCTCACTATCTGTTTCAGTCTCCTCAACCTGACCAAATTTCTCACCGAACTCCTCACCCTTGTACTTGTAAGAACTCCTCCCAGAAGGTTTAAGGATAGCATTCATGACAAATGGTCTGATCACTTTCTCATGAAAAGGTTCAACAGCTTCAACAACATTTCCTTCTTCATCAACTTCATCAGTATCTACGGCCTTGGATGTGTCAGGAATCAAGTGATCCAATATCAATCGGATGAGATGAGGATACATCATCCATCTATTCTTAGCAAGCACATCCATTTGAATGTATTTGAAGAACAGTCTTGAATAATTGTACTTCCTCTTCCGAGTTAAACTCAACATCATGCCAACCCAGTCTGCATTCAGCTTGTCAAAACCACCGTTTTGAGACGACAAACAATTTTCCACAATGTGAAATAGAAGCTTCCAATATACAGGTAGATGCTTCTTCTCACAAGTGGACCACTTAACATCATATCTTATCTCCTCCAAGTAACCAGTAATTTGTTCCTTGGTATATGTAGTAAAATGGTCACTAGAATTATATTTGATCTGCAAAGCATGCCTAATAACTTCCTAATTAATTGTCACCCTCACCCCATCTATCTCTGAAGTGATTCTAGAACTAACCTTCTTTGATCTAGCTTTGGTCCAGAACTGTTTTACCTATAAATAATGAACTTCAGGGTTAGTAGAGATAGCATAAGACAGTGGACACTCTTGTAATCCCCTGATCATTGAAATAAATACTTTATACTTTCTCTTTCTAGGGATTTCCAAAGAACAAGGGTTGTTATGACACTATATGACACAAAAGGAACATTAGTGTTGACAATTGAGTAAAAAGATAACAAATATGTACAACAGTAGACTAAAAGTAAATTAAACCTAAATTAAAAGTTTTACAAAGTTATATACAAACATTGAGCTTAAAACAGAAAACTGTCTAAGTCCAAAGTATTCGAATCGAATGTGTTATAAAGTTACAACAGAAGACACTAAGGCATGAGTATTCGAATCGAATCAGGAGAAAATAGCTCTTTAAAATATTAAGTATAATCTAATCTGAACAAGTTTAAAAATTTCACAAGTATAGAACATTCTAATCGAATACAATTTTCATTTGATTCGAATACAGTGCTTATTTGATTAGAATCCCTTTAATTTTAGCATCTCTGATTCTTTAATCACAAGAGATTCGAATACTCAAGACTTGGTTTTTCAGGAAGTTATATCTTCTATTCGAATGGTCATTCGAACATATGGCACTTGGAAATATTTGAGAATTTCATTCTATTCGAATGGCCATTCGAATGTCTTATTCTTAGGTGTTTTAATTGTTAATTCGAATACATGACACTTGTTTTTCTTTTTCAGACTTGATAATGTTTTCAAGTTACAGTCATTCGAATCGAATGGTCATTCGAATCGAATGGTCATTCGAATCGAATGACCATTCGAATACAAGTTCCTTAGCCATACATTCTCCCAACCTTTAGTCGAATCCCTCATTCAAATATACCAGATCATTCGAATACAATTGTCATTCGAACACAAGATTCATCCATTTGAATACACAGTCCATTCGAATACATATTCCTTAAGAATTTGTTTATAACACATCAAGGGAAATTGAATGCCTCATTCAAACTTATTCCCATCCACATACATAGACCATCCGAATACCATGGCCATTCTAATACACAGTTTCTTCCATTCGAATACATATTCATTCGAATACAATTACCCAAACTTCATAACATCATAACCTCAACCCTTATACATATTTTTGGGTTCATGTTCATGCGATATGATGATCTAGGCAACTTTTTCTTGCATTTAAGCCCTTTTTCTGTGTTTATTATACCCAAAATAGACTGAAAACACCTAAAATTATGAAAACTATACAAACAACAATAAAAACTCAATTAAATCAACGTAAATACTCCTAATGACATCGATAATAAGAATATAACATCAAATCTAACAAAGAACAACATAAAGATGTCCAATCGGATATGAACAGTTCTGACGGGAACTGTTCTTGAGTCCAAAACACAAGAATCATGGATTAAAAGCATAGAGATTTTACCATAAGGAACATATCCATGTTTCTATGATGATTTAAGTGTGTTATTTAAACAGATTTGATGTTTAATTTAAAGATCTGGGCACAACTCTTGATAAATATTGAAGGCGGTGGAGGAGAGGAAAAAGGTAGAGAGAGAACTTTTGGATAAGGTTTTTGAGTGAATGAATCAAAGAGAAGTTTGATTTACCTATTTATAGGGTCAACATATCTCGCGATCGGGTCAAAACATCTCGAGTTATAAACGATTTTACACTCTCAACCCCCAAACTTTGAAAATATTTACAATATAACCCGCAAAACATTTACCCACCGAATTCAAACACTTTAAATATATACAGGATATATTTTTTTTTTGTCGGGCTAACACTTAACAAACGTTGCATAGAGGACCTTGTTTTATAACATTGACCCATTTATCAAGACACATAAAAATAAAGTTTAGAAATAAAATTAAAATTAAAATATAAAGAAAATAATAAAATTAAAAAATAAGAAATAAAAGAAAAGATAAAAATAAAATTAAAATAATACAAGTTAAAGTAATTTTAATACGTAAATAAAACAAAAGGAAACCTTAAAGATAAAGTAAAATTGAAATTTGAAGTAAAGATGAAATTAATATTATATTAATTATATTATTAATTAATTTACAAAACTTTTGAAGCACATGCTTTTGGTGAGAAAGATCTCGACATGGAATCACATTATCTATAACGTCCTAGATCACACATCTATTTGGATATTATTATGCCAAGAACCTGTAAGGCCCCGCTACCGGTGCCCTACATTGGACGTCGGATTTACTCATAAACACAATTCTACAATCAGAGTTAATTAAAACTTTCGCGGAAATGTTAACTTAAATAATTCATTACAAAACAATTAATGGTTTCTTTAAAGCCATAACATAAAACATCATTTCTTCCATATTTAGATGTCAGCCGTTCAATCCATGTCATGTGCCAGCTCATTATATATATATACCTGCGTGCATACTAAAAGTCAGCTGCGCTGAGTGAGTTCTAGTTAATCAGGAGACATACAATGCATACACATATCGTACGTACATGCATATCTTAACCTTGTATATATATATCCATAAGAGGAACGTCATGAAATATCTATTAAAAAACTATTATTATTTCTCATGCTATATATTCTCCATAGAAGGAAGGCTATGCTGTATACTTCCCATAGAAGAAACACTATGCTATATATTTTCCATCATTGGAATACCGTGCTTTCCATTAAAGGAACACCGTGCTTTCCATTAAAGGAACACTATGCTTTCCATTAAAGGAACCCTGTGTTGTCCATTAAAGGAATGCTATGCTTTCCATATAAGGAACACTCTATATATAAGTTATTAATTCATATCCACATAAGGAGATAATCTTTATTCTTGGCAATACATGCAATATCCGAAGATCGTTCACGTATCGACAAGCAATCATCCTTACATTACATACAATATTCATATCTTTACATATAACCTGGCAGTACGTGGATCACCGAAGATCGTTCACGTATCGACAAGCAATCATCCTTACATTATATACAATATTTATATCTTTATTTATAACCTGACAGTACGTGCAATATCAGAAGATCGTTCACGTATCAACAAGCAATCATTTGTATCTATCACATATATCATATATAGCATACACTTACTTTTTAAGGCAAGTGTATTAACTATCACATCGAGTGTACACACAGCCCAGAAAACATAACAAGAAATGAGGCTAGAAACTCAGGTGAATTCGGTTACACTCACCGTTTATGGTTATTACTTTCTTGAGCTGTGCGCGACTAACTGTTTAATAAACGCAATATTAAATACTACTCTGGCCATTCTCATAGTTTACTTAATTATTATTAAGTGTCTAAGCCGATTTTACTTCATTGAATCTTTACTGGTTAGTTAATCGTTACTCGATAACCTTTAAAGGTATCTTTCATAAATTATCAAAGTCTAGGAGCTTCTCTGTAATTAAATCATTCTATCTTAAGTCCAGGGACCACTTCTGTAATTACTTTAAAGTCTAATTTGTTATTTTTGAACACAGCCTGATTCGATATCTGAACAGAGGATGAATAACGAATCATCTGATTCGTTATCTTAACGTAACGAATTGGTGAATAGCGAATAGCGAATCTCCTTATTCGTTATCTGAACATAACGAACCGGATGAGTAAAGAATCACTTGATTCGTTATCATAACATAGCAAACTGGCTTTCCATAACGAATTGACTTTAACGATTGATCATCACGAACTACTTAACGAATTGAAGCTAGTTTGTTACTCTTCCATAGCGAATCAACATAACGAATTACCGTTAATTCGTTAGAACCCCGCTAACGAATTAGGGTTATGTCAGAGAATGTTGACATTCGTTACCTCATATTCAGAAAAGGCGGCGCCCTCATCGCCGGAAAACCGGGATCTCACCGGAAAAGAGAGATCTCGCTTGTTTCACTACCGTTTTCACCGTTTTTCGTCTTGTTCGATCCAGATCTGAGTTAGGGTGATCCCTAAGCTCATCTTTTGGTCGGTTTATATTCGATTCCATCCGGATCTCATAACTTTAACGATTTAAGGTGTCGGCTCGTCGTTTCGCGACTAGATCTAACGGGTTTGGATCGCTACAATATCATACTATCATTACCTCGGGTCGGAAATCGATTCTTCTTCTTGGTTACGGCTAGAGAGAGAAAATAGGATGCGAGAGATCTAAGTGTGTGTTTTGGGTGGTGTATGGAATTTGTGTAAAATGAAAGGATTAAGGGTTAATTACTGACTTATTGTTTATATATTATGGGTCATGGGCTTGAGCCCATGGTCCATCTTCCTCTCTTTCTAATCCAAGTCCATTAATATTACTTAACCCAACACAAGCCCGACTCATAATAACTCCTACTTTATTTTATTATTTTCCCACTAACCCGAGTAAACTTTCCCACCAATATTAAATAATGTATATAATGTTATTTTAGAAATTTCAGGATGTTACAAACCCAAAGTCGATTTCACTGTGATACGTTAAGGTATGAATTAGGCACAATACTTATGCGGTCCCCTGTTAATCTGATATGTTACAAAATCCATCGTACCTCACACATAGTTTGTGTTTATCATTATCACCCCGAATTGACTCCGACCCCCTAATAATTGATCAAAACTTTTTTGAGCTTATATAAACTTTTTTCAAATTTTCTTTCAAACATATTAAAGGTTGAACCATGGATTTACATGTCATCCGGACTAACAAGCCTTCATATAAACTGTTTAGTTCTTACTTGTTTGCCCCACATCACGTAGTTCTACTATACCCCTTTTTGTTTGATAAATTATCAACATTTTTGTTGTTGATTTTGAATACCTTTTGAGCATTTTGCAGTTTTTCTGCTTTCATAATTTTTGATTTTTCAATATTTGAATCTAAATAAAGAAATGATATTTTTATTGTGACCAATCACTAGCGGGCTCGTGTATGACTGACTATTAACATTTTTGCCTTCATCGATATGACTTATATTGGAGTCGGCAACCGCTTCATAAGAGTGTAACCACTAGCATATGCGATTATTTAAGTTTATATCACTATGATAATTACTCATTTGTTAAGCCTATTTACACATCAAGCAATGATCTTGTTGGCTTTTGATCTACTCTTTTCAAGTGTTAGGATCACTAAAGATAATTTCTTATCATTTTCCAAAGGTCGGATCAATTTCTCAAAGTTTTATAATTTTTATATTATCCGACTCCCTGTAAACAGGAGCTCCCTCTAAATGAGAGAATATATTTTTGAATCTTTTTCTGATTTTCTTAACGAAAATATAATATAAAATATAAAATATTTTTGACAAGTCAAATGACTTAATTTTCTTTTTCTGAAGGAAATTTAAAATCTTTTTGGTGAGTTAAACTTAACTCATTTTCTCCCTCTAACCTTGTGACATATTTAAAAAATATTTACAGTTGTATATACAAAAAGATTAAATTTAATAAATATAAGAATAAAGTAAAATAAAATAGAAAATAAGACAAAATAAAAAAAATCCGAAAATAAAATTTAGAATTTTTAAATAAGGGTAATTAAAAATTTTAAAAGAAAGTAAAAATAAAGTAAAAGATAAAATAAGATAAAATAAAATAAATTAAAAATAAATTAAAAATAAAATAAAATAAACTAAATATAAATTTTGAACAAAAGGATCATGCCAATTGACTCAACAAGATAAAAAAATCGGGCACGATCAAAGGCTTTTGTAAACAGGTATGCAAAGTTGTAATTAGTATGGACCTGTTCATTTGTGACAAGGTTCCGGTCATAATAATCACGAATGAAATGTATTCGGATGTCAATTTGTTTTGTCTTTGAGTGTTGGACCGAGTTTTTGACAATTCAAACCTCTGCTTGATTATCACACTTAATGGGGGTGTTAAAGAAATTCAGACTGTAATCCAGCAGCTGATGCTGAATCCATATCACTTGTGAATAGCAAGCGGAGGCAGCAATGTATTCTGCTTCAGCAGTGGAGGTGGACAAGGTGACTTGTTTCTTGCATTGCCAGGAGATCAACCTATCACCCAGGAACTGACATCCACCTGAAGTTGATTTTCGATCAAGATTGCAACCCCCCATAATTACTATCAGTGCAAGCATGCAACACCATAGGGGAGTCTTTGGGATACCAAAGACCTAAGAAGGGCTTTCCCTTAAGGTACCGAAAAATACGCTTTGCAATAGTTAGGTGGGATTCTTTTGGATTACATTGATATCTGGCACACTGACACACAGGGAACATGATGTCTGACCTGCTGCAAAGAGATACATCAGGGAGCCGATCATGGATCTGTAAAGATGTTGATCAACTGGAGTCCCCGATGGATCTGGAGCAAGCACATGTCTGGTAGCAATGAGAGTGAGAAAAAGAGAGGATTCTTTAAAACTAAACTTCTGGACGATGTCTCGAACATACTTTTCTTGATGAATTAAGATTTCGTCCTCCTTTTGTTCAACTTGAAGACCCAAGAAGAAAGTCATATCTCCTAACGAGCTCATCCCAAACCGGCTTTGCATGACCTTGGCAAACTCTCTACACAACTTATCAGATGTAGATCCAAAGATAATGTCATCAACATACACTTGGACCAAAATCTGATCGCCCTTTACCTTCTTGATAAATAGTATTTGATCGATAACTCCTCTTCTATAGCCGTTCATTAGAAGATGTTCTTCTAAGGTAGATACCACGCACGAGGTGCTTGGTGCAGGCCATAAAGAGCTTTATCAAGACGGTAAACATGGTTTGGATGATCAGGATCCTCAAAACCTGGTGGTTGCTTCACGTAGATCTCCTCCTTTACTTTTCCATACAAGAAAGCAGTCTTCACGAGTTCACGTCCATTTGAAACACTTTGAAATTCATGTACGATGCATAGGCGAGAAAAAGACGAATTGCTTCAAGCCTAGCACAGGTTCATAAGTTTCATCATAATCAAGGCCTTTCACGTTGAGAGAAACCTTGCACAACCAATCTTGCTTTGTTTCTTATAATAACCCCTTGTCATCTTTCTTGTTTCTGAAAACCCACTTTGTCCCAATGGGTTTCTTGTTCGGCGGCATCTTGACCAGTCTCTAAACCTGAAACTTCTTGAATTGTAACAGTTCTTCTTACATAGCCTCGACCCACGAGTTTTCTTTCAGGGCCATTCTGTGATCCTTTGGATCAACATGTGAAATAAAACATGCAAAAAGACATTTGTTAATGGTACCAAAGTTGTTTCTCGTTTGGATGCCAGCAAATGGAGAACCGATGATGTTCTCTGTGGGATGACGTTGGTGAATGGGCAGCTGAGGAATGCCTTCAACAATGGTGACTGGATCTGCTTGAATATTAACAGACGATGTCTCTATGGGATGAAAGATGCGAGGAGCATTTTCAAGAGCATCAGTAATCGATAGAACAGAGTCAGGTTGATCAACCTCTACTGTTTTGTTGCAAAACTCAGTTCCGTTGTCGCTCCTTATACACTTGACCTTCTTATTCGTCTGTCTCTCCACTAAGGTAATGAACTTGATCAGAATTTGGGCGTTTTATCCTTGTGCCCTAAAAGGAATGTCAAGCTAAAACGGGAAAAGTCATCAGTAATCACAAGACAATGGGCTTTCCGGCCGATTGCCATAGGATGGATAGGACCAAACAAATCCATATGTAACAGCTGAAGAATGAAATACATCTTCAATGCAAGAGAAAGATTTAATAGGGAAGCCCCTCACATGTTCTCCTTTAACCAACTTGTTTAAATATTTGAAATTCACATGATCAAGACGCCAGTGCCATATTGATGAGTCGTTCTCGGAGGCCTTATATAACAAACATGAAGCAATTGATGTGTGAAAATCGTATCTAATATTAGAAACCAAGTTTTACCGAATTCACCTTAAAAAAAACACAATCGGCAAGTGTACCGATCGCAATGTAGTTAGCAAGTAAGAACGGATATCGAACCAGGACACTATAGGTAAACTCTAATTATTAAACCTAAAAGATTACTAACCTAGACTTTCTTTTGATTTTTTATATTTTTTTATATATTAATTAAACTAATAAAACTTAACTAATTAAAATTTAAACTAAAAATAAAACTTTATAAAAATCGGGTTTTAAAACAAATATGAGGAACGACTACCTAGGTAATGGAATCCTACTAATTAAATTAATAGCTAACGAACTTGACTTGATTGAAAAACAATATCTTAAAAAATATGACACTAGAGACCACTAAAATACGCTAGATCGCCTCCCGGCCTCACCAACGACACCCTAGAACTCTAATGACATGTGAAGCTCAATTGTTAAAGGGTTGGATCACCTCCCAGTCTCACCTTACCTAATAATACTATGGTACCCCAAAACCCAAATCACCTCTCGGCCTCTTCGGATACAATATATATTAATATAAAGGGTGTACTTTTAATTGACTTGAACACAACTTGTATCACAATAATCTAAAGGACCTAGGATTACTCACTCCCATGCAATTATTACCCAAATCCGCAAAAGACAAAGATGACACAACACTAAATTGCCTCCCGGCCTCTCTAGTGAAAGAATAATAAAAATCTAGACCACTTTCAATACTTATTCCTACGATTTTTTCGACTATAAACCGCAAACAAGTTGAAAACACAAAGTAAACAACCTAATCATGTGTCTAACAATCACCAAAAAACTATTAAACCCAAGTGGAATAAATATTAAAGTAATAAACTAGATTTAATTACTCAACCATATCATGAACAAACCAATAAAAAAAACTTTACCATAATATTAAATCAACCAAAGTCAAATAAATGGTTCGTCAAACCATTAATATAAACTAGTGCTCAACCAAAACCTAGGTAGTATAAAAGTTTAGCTACTCATAAAAAGGTATAAAACAAAAGTAAAATAGAGATTATGATTCATCAACAAATTAAAATAAAGTTGACCCTGTTTGTACCAAAACTTCCAACTCACGGAAATAATAATAATAATACACACTTCTTCCGTTGACTTCTGTATCCAACACCGTATGTGCACCCCAAAAAAATAATAATAATGTCCTTATTTTTCTTCACGTGAACCCTCCACCAAGAAAACCCCACCAAACTTTTACTTCCTTTTAACTTTGTGGCTACGATTTATGCCAGTGGCCAGCGAGAGAAGTAATAATAATAATAATCTTCTTTCATAGGGCTTTTTTCTTTATATATGTATATCTATTCCAAAATCCCACCGTCAGAGCCTCTTTGTTGGGCCCCCATCTTTTGTCAATCACAATCCAAAAAAAAAGAAAATGCACCCTCTCAAACCTGTACATGAACATTTTTTCAATTAAGGTCCATTGGGATTTATTTGAAGTCCAAAGACAAAAGATGAGATCGTAAAGAATTGATTATAATGTTAAAAGCCCAAATTTTACTAGCAGCATAAATTATGATTCAAATTATTATTTTCCTATGCTTTGCACATCCAACAGAATTGGAATTGTATATTTCTTTTACTTTATTTTTTTATTTTATTTTTTGTTCTTTTATTTTCATATTTTAACTCGCTTATCTCTTGAAACCTTTAAACATTAAATACGAACAAGAAACATGTATAATTAAACCAAAACTAACTCAAAACAACTTAAAAGTGTAGGGAATACTTATATAAAATATTTATATTATAAAACACATCAAATATCCTCACACTTAAACATTTTTCATCCCTGAAAAAGTATATATATTGCAATGGAATCAGAATTCAAGACTAGTTTTCAAAACATATAGGTTATCTTTTAAGCACATATAAACGCAAAAACCGCGATTGCCGATTTTGTTGTCCACTTAAACCCAACCACCAGCCTATCAAACCCCCAATTTCATTAAGCGCTTTAAGTTCAAAAACCACGGCCACACCTACCCTATCTCAGACAAAGAGAGCTAGAAAAACTAGAGTTAAAGCAAACTGGTTTGACAAATCACCATAATCCAAGGACTCGTTGATGGTACTAATTAGATGCACTCGGTGAAATTTTGATGGATGAATGGTCATGTGGAGGCCGTACGATCTATTCCTAAATATTATTGGACTTTGTCCTATAAATTCCTAATTTGATATTTATTGACTAAGAACCTTCGAGCCCCAATAGTGTATCTTCAGAGTCACTATCCCCTTGGTAACACGTAAACTCTAAGTCTCGTCTAGTATGCGCAACTTTGGCCTCTTTTACTAAATTTAAAGAATGCTCGTTTGGCATTTTACAATACATAACTTTCTTCACAAGAATTTTGCTTTGCTTGAACAACTTTTGATAATACAATACATAACTTTCATAACAAACTTTCAAAACATACTTCTTTTTTTTTCTCTTTTTTTTCATCTTTTTTTTTCTCAATCTTTTATATCACCCTAAAATATATAACTAAATCTAAGCTCGTAAAAAGACGGACATGTGGTGGTGTGCTGATTTGAGTGCATTTAATTCTTACCATCTCAAAGTTTTCAGATTATGGTAATCCTATCTAAGCATCGAAATTCGGTTTTACCGTTTTTCAAATTACTATATGTATAAAAACTTGCTAAAGGGGACTATCAAAGCTAGTTGGGTCTACCGACACATCCCAAGTTTAGTTCGTTATCTTTTATTTAATCTCATATATAATAGTAGTTTCAAAAACCAATCTCAAATTTTTCTATCATTTTCCATTATTTGCAAAAAAAAATTCGTTAAAATTTCGGGACATTTTTTTAACTTTCTTTTTTTTAACCATTTTTTTATTTTTATATTTTATATTTATTTCTCTCTTTTTTTTATAAAATTTGAAACTATTTTTTTTTACCAAAAGAAAACGTCAGTTCCCATCCCCACACTTAAAATCTACATTGTCCCTAATGTAGGAATAGAAAATGACAGAAAATAAAGCAGAATAAAAAATGTAAGCAAATAAAGCTATAAATTGGAACAGACTCCCCTGGTAATGATGCAGTTATCTTCAAAAGTCTCGTTCCAAGGCGACCGTATAGCATTTCATTCGCGGCCGCAGCTTCTGGGTGTCCTCTACGATATGATAGGATCAGAAAATCCTAATCCGAATGGAGATTGAGTACGAACAAGAAAATCCAATCCTGCAAAATAAAACTCAAAACAGCCCAAAGCAGACATCAAACAGACTCTAAGCTCTAAAAAGACTCAAAGAAAAATAAAATAAAGAAGAATAAAAATAAAAATAAAAGAAAACAATGCATCTAAGTTTTGTACAAACTATATGTGACACCCTCAAAATCCACTAACGGAGTTTTACCATCAGAGGGTGTGAACTAACAGGATCGGAATCATCAGTTATAATCAAACCATAAAATAAAGTTTCAAAACCATGAAAACGTTTACGAGTAAATAAATGCGAAAGCGTAAAAACCTTTAATCAAAAGTTGTGTCACGCAGGACGACTTAAAAACCAATGATAACCGTTAAAAATAAGTTTTGCATAATTAGAATGTGTCAAGCAATGCATGTTCCTAAACCGCGCGCCCGCCTCGGCTACCTGAGAATAACATACTAAAAGAGTCAACACAAGGTTGGTGAGTTCACAAGTTATATAAAAATAAATCGTTTAGCGTTTGCGTTCAGCGTTTTGCGTTACAGCGTTTTGCGTTACAGCGTTACCAGATAGTGTTATGTCAATTATATATCTATAGGTAGCTAGCCTATAAAGCAAGTATTTACTAAGTGTTCGACACCGAAGCTGACTCGTTTATTAAGTGCCTTGTCACCAGGTCCTCCAGACCATGGTACGTGTTAGCCAAAATTACACCCGCTCGACCTCCAGTCGAGTTTAGCGTTGGGTGGGGTTTGTCAAACCCAGTAGTACTACTCAACAGTGACTCGCTATTCTAAATATTAACCGGTTCGATGTGTAGGACTTCAAATGTTTCGTTTGCCACTTAGCCTTTACAAGTGATATATAATTTATAACAAAATCTTAAATGCGTTGTGGAGTATGTTATCTCCCCCAAGTGAAAAGCGTTTGAAAACAGTTTAAATAGGAGAAAGTGAAACTCACTTTTTGCGAAGAATTTCCCAAATTAAATCACCAAGATGCGCGTCACAGAAAAACTCTCTCTAGCGTTCTAAAACAACAAAGAGATTTTTCTAAGTGTCGGAATATTATCGAGTCTCTAGACCCGGCACATAATACCTATGCACATAACATGTTTCGTGTTTCGTTTGTGAATCGTGTGTGACTTTAACAAGTGTATTTGTGACACATTACATGTGTAAGCAATCATATACGTGTCATGTATTCATAAAGTACATCACTAGCAATTTTTCCCTGTAAGGGCATTTTGGTCAAATCATGACAATTAACTAGCCATCATTCCCCATAAGGGCATTTTGGTCAAATTATGACAATCAATTAGCAGTTATTCCCCGCAAGGGCATTTTAGTCAAAACACGACAATTATCTTGCAATCATTCCCCTCAAGGGCAATTTGGTCAAAACACGATAATAAATTAGCAAGTATCGTATTTCATGCATTTTCACAAAACTCAGCAGCTAGTTTCACCGAGACAGAAATTCTACTTAAAAGATTATACTATTCCACCGATCATAGCATCTCAATTAATTTACCAAAAATCATCACAGAAGTATATATGTCTTAGGTTTACAGAACATATTTTATTATATTTTTATTCCACATAGTTTTCTCACAATCATCAAATCATTACAGCAAACTCATAACAGTCAAATTCATGCGCAACAGAATGTTATTTGCAATTCCCGTTAAACGAAAAATCCAATAAATGCAAGACCACATGGGTTAGGTTCCTAACTCAATGAGTCAACTTTCAGAAGTGGAACCAACCCAATTGGTCTCGTAGTTCATGAGATATAACATTTACAAAACAACCTAACAGCAGGTCTAACTGCTCAGCTTTACACAACATTTTTGTAAAATCATAAAAGTTAAATTCTACTTGTCCAAAAATTACAAGTTTATATTCTTTAGAAACTAGACTCAACCTAGTTTACTGTAGTATTAATAATCTCAACCAATTTTCATGTTTACACTTCGTTACAGTCACTTAAACATCAAATACACATTCTGTCCAGAAACTGTTTGCATCCAAACTCAACATAATAACAATCTATGAACTATCATGCATTCATATAACCCTCTAGACTCCATAAACACCATCAATGCACATCAATTACACATTACACACAAGATTAGGGTTTTTGTTTGAACTCAAATCAAAGACACAACAATCAACATGTTACAATATCAATTCTACTTATCAAATCATTACTCAATCAACAACAATCATATTGATTACATATATATATATGAAATCGGCAGCTTAGGGTTTACAATTAACCCAACAAACATCAAAATCAAGTAATAAGAATGTATAGGATAATCAATTATACCTTCCTAGCACCTAGTTCTTCAATCAAGGGCTTGATTTGGTGGTTGTATGTGTGTGTGAAGGTGACGGCAGCCAAGAGGGATGGAGGGGGTGGCTGATCGGTTTTGGGAGAAAGAAAAATAAGAGTTAGGGTTTATTATAACATAGTATTTATAGAATACTATGTTACACTTTAGCCCCTCCACTTTTAAGTATTACTTTTCCTAGCTTAAACTAACTTGTTTACATCTTGAGTTAACGTTTATAACCATGTTATCACACAACACATAAGTCTAACACATAATTATCACATAATTACTGTTTTGACGTTTTTCGTTTATTCATCAATCGTTTGCGTCAACTCGTTTGCGTTTCGGTGCAATTCCCGAAAGACTACACATGTAGTAAGTGTTAAGCGTCATTTAAACCCTAGTTTAAATGTAATGAAGTGTGCGTTATAGATTCAATGATCTTAAGTTTGAATTGACGAAGTTGAGTTAACGGAGTTAACCTGAAATTGACGATTGTCACATCATTCCCATGTTAAAGAATTTTCGTCCCGAAAATTTGAGTCAAGTCGTGATGAGTGTCTAAAAAAGTAAGAAAAATTTTCGGTTTGTCATATCATCCCCTAGTAGAAAGAAATTTCATCCCGAAATTTAATTCATACCTCCGGTGATGTCTGACGGTTTGCCGGGTTTCGCGGTTTTCTGTGTTTGGTTAGCCCTTCAAAAAGGTGAGGATACTTTTTCATCATTTGATCCTCGCGTTCCCACGTGAACTCCGGTCCACGTCTCGAGTTCCAACGAACTTTAACGATTGGAATTTTGCTGTGTTTGAGCGTTTTGGTTTCCCAATCCAAAACCTCGACTGGTTCCTCAATGAAACGTAACTGTTCATCAACTTGCAGTTCCTCCAAAGGAACTACTTGGATTTCATCGGACAGACATTTCTTCAAATTTGATACGTGGAATACATCGTGTACGCCACTGAGTTCCGTTGGTAGGTCCAGTCGGTACGCCACCGGACCAACGCGCTCAGTTATCCGGTAGGGACCAACATATCGTGGGTTGAGTTTGTTTCGCTTACCAAAGCGAACCACACCTTTCCAAGGTGAGACTTTGAGTAACACTCGATCGTTCACTTGAAATTCGAGAGGTTTTCCGCGCTTGTCGGCGTAACTCTTTTGGCGATCTCGTGCTGCTGCCATGCGATTTCGGATTTGAACTATCTTTTCCGAGGTTTTGAGTACCAGTTCTGGACCAGTGATTTGGCTGTCACCCACCTCTGCCCAGCAGAGTGGTGATCGACACTTTCATCCGTACAGCGCTTCAAACGGCGCTGCCTTAATACTTGCGTGGTAGCTGTTATTATACGAAAACTCTACCAAAGGTAAGTGAGGTTCCCAACTTTTTCCGAAATCCAATACGCATGCACGCAACATATCCTCCAGGGTCTGAATAGTTCGTTCACTTTGCCCATCCGTCTGAGGATGGTATGCTGTGCTCATATCATGACGGGTGCCTAGTGCGCTTTGCAGCGACTTCCAAAAGTGCGAAGTGAAACGAGAATCTCGATCGGAAATGATCGAGACAGGCACTCCGTGCCTAGACACCACTTCTTTCATGTAAACGCGAGTCAGTCTTTCCATTTTGTCCGATTCCTTAATCGCTAAGAAGTGTGCAGACTTATTCAACCGGTCAACGATCACCCAGATGGTATCGCATCCCGTCGGTGTCTTAGGTAAACCCGTGATAAAATCCATTGAGATGTGTTCCCATTTCTACATTGGGAGTTCCGGTTGTTGCAGTTGACCAGATGGTTTCTGGTATTCTATCTTGACTCTAGCACAAGTCAAGCATTTGCTCACGTAGGTGGCAATGTCGGCTTTCATGTTCGGCCACCAGTAAAGTGCCTTTAAATCATGATACATTTTATCTGAGCCAGGGTGGATAGAATATCGGGACTTGTGAGCTTCGTCCATTACTAGAGTTCTCAACTCTCCGTATTGTGGAACCCAAATCCGGTTCTCAAAATATCGGACCCCGTCTGATCTGGTTTCAAGTTGCTTGTCCATGCCCCGTATGAGTTCCGATGGAAGATTGTCATCTTTCAAAGCTTCAAGTTGCGCATCGCGAATCTGATCGGGTAAGCTGGCATGAACCGTGAGTTGCAATGCTCACACTCGTCTGGGTTTATCTGTTTCTTTTCTGCTGAGGGCGTCGGCCACTACATTGGCCTTGCCAGGGTGGTACTTGATGGCACAATCATAATCCTTGAGCAGCTCGACCCAACGACGCTGTCGCATGTTCAGCTCCTTCTGATCGTAGATATGTTGGAGACTCTTGTGGTCGGTGTAAATGGTAAACTTGGTACAGTACAAGTAATGCCTCCATATCTTAAGAGCGAACACCACAGCTCCGAGTTCCAAATCGTGGGTCGTGTAGTTCTTCTTGTGAACCCGTAGTTGTCGTGAGGCGTAGGTTATAACCTTCTCGAGTTGCATCAGCACACAACCGAGACCTTGTATAGATGCGTCACAGTGTACCTCAAAATTTTCTGTTCCCTCGGGGAGTGCTAGAATAGGGGCGCTACAAAGTTTGGTTTTCAACAGTTGAAAAGCGGATCCTTGCGCATCACCCCAATTGTACTTAGTACCTTTGTGAGTCAAAGCGGTGAGGGGTTGAGCAATCTTTGAAAATCCCTCGATGAAACGCCGGTAGTAGCCGGCCAGTCCTAGGAATTGTCGCACCTCAGTCGGAGTCTTAGGTGCTTCCCAGTTTTTGATGGCCTCTACCTTACCGGGATCGACATGGATACCATTCTCGTTGATCACATGTCCTAAAAAGTGAACTTCGCGAAGCCAAAATTCACATTTTGAGAGTTTAGCATACAGTTGTTCCTTCTTCAACAATTCCAGAATTTCCCTTAAGTGTTCTTCGTGGTCAGCTTCGTTCTTGGAGGAGACGAGAATATCATCAATGAAAACAATCACAAACTTGTCGAGGTACGCCTTGCATACTCGGTTCATGAGATCCATAAATACGGCTGGTGCGTTGGTTAAGCCAAAAGGCATAACCGAAAACTCGTTGTGACCATACCGCGTTCTGAAAGCCGTCTTAGAGATATCTTCTTCGCGCACTCTTAGCTGATGGTAACCGGATCGCAGATCGATCTTCGAGTAGTAACTCGATCCTTGAAGCTGGTCAAACAAATCATCGATTCGGGGTAAAGGATAACGGTTCTTGACCGTCACTTTGTTCAACTCCCGGTAGTCGATACACATGCGGAAAGTCCCGTCTTTCTTTCGGACAAACAAGACAGGGGCTCCCCACGGCGATGAGCTAGGTTGGATAAAACCCTTATCCAACAAATCTTGCAACTGAGTGGACAGTTCCTGAAGCTCCGCCGGTGCGAGCCGATACGGAGCTCGTGCTATGGGTGCTGCACCGGGTGTCAACTCGATTTGGAATTCGACTTGACGAATAGGAGGGAGTCCAGGCAAATCATCCGGGAAAACCTCCGGATAATCTCGCACAATCGGTATATCTTCAATTCGCTTCTCCTCTGCGGGTTTCTCAACAATCTGCGCCAAAATTGTCGGATGACCTTTTCGTAGATACTTCTGCGCCTTCATAAGGGTAATGACGCTGGTGGTCAAGCCGCTCCTCTCACCTCGGACCGAAATGATCTCGCCGGGAGGGGTAGAAATGTGAACTATCTTGTCGTGACATATAATCTCCGCTCGATTCTCGGATAACCAGTCCATGCCGACCACGACATCGAAACTACTAAGCGTAAAAGGAATAAGGTCAATATCAAAGACATGACCAGACAGTTTTAACTTACATCCCGCAAGTACATGAGTCGTTACTATAGTCTTACCGTCAGCTAATTCAACAGGAAACTTAGCATCTAACGGAGTTGGAGTTAAGACTAAGAGTTGGCTAAAGGCTTTCGACACAAAACTCCTATCAGCTCCAGTGTCAAAACAATACAGAAGCAAAACAATCGTTCACAGGGAACTTACCAGTCACCACGTGCGGATCATTGCGGGCTTGACCCGACCCAATCACAAAAGCTCTTCCCTTGCCATTGCTTCCACCATTACTGCCACTTCCATTACCCCCATTGTTGTCGTTCTGTTTCAGCTTGGGACAATCTTTCCTGAAATGACCTTCCTGCCCACATTCGTAACATCCTTTCGTCGTCGTAGGTGGTTTAGGAGCATCCGTTGCCGCAAGGTCTCCTCTACACTCCTTCGCTTGGTGACCCATCTTTCCGCATCTCTGACACTTGACACGGTTACACGGGCCAACATGATGATAGTTGCACCTATTGCACTTCGGATTTTTCCCAGCATATCCGCTCGAACCCTGCCCGCTACCGTTTTTATTGTTGTTGTGACTTTGATTGTTAAAGCTCCGAGTGAATTCAGGCTTACGGTAGTGTTGTTGCGGTGGGAGGTTCGAGGATGAAGATCTGGTGTTGTCAAACTTCCTCTTTCCGCTGCTCGGGTTGCTGTTGCTGTGGTTGTCATTATTCGGGTTGTCACGGGCTTTAGTAGTTGAACCCCTAGGTGGTAACGCACCTTCGGTCACAGCCTGATCCATCAGTTTGTGAGCTAAACGGATCGCTTGTTGAATCGTGGCTAGTCTGGAAGACGTCACCATGCCCTGAATCTGCGGTGCTAACCCATCAATGTACATTTCAATCCTCTTACTCGGCGGATCCACCATCCGCGGACACATCACAGCCAACTTGTGAGAACGAGTAGGTAGGCTTCAATTTCCGAGCCCACCATCTTCAGTGACCAGAATTCTGACTCTAACTTTGAAATCTCTTCTCTAGGACAGTACTCCTCTCGCATCATGCTTTTGAACTCCTCCCAGTTCATTGCGTTAGCCAGTTCCAATCCAAGGATCTGCACATTTGTACATCGTCTGTGGACACCTCTGAGTGTGCCTCTGGCTCAGCCGGTTCTTCCTCCGGTTCCTCTTCGGGTTCCTCCTCGGGATCTTCCTCGGGATCTTCTTCAGGCTCCTCTTCGGGATCTTCTTCAGGTTCGGCCTCAGGCTCCGCCTCAGGCTCGGCTGCGTTCTGAGCAAGTTGCATTTGTAAGACATCGCAACGCTCTAGAGCTATCTCGGTTCGGGTCCTTGCTACCTGGAGTTGCTCTTGCAAGTCTATCATCTCGGCTTGCATCTTCATCATAATCTTCATCTGTTGATCACTAGCCTCTTGCATTTCCTTCATTGCCGCTGCCATGCGGGCAATCTCCTCCTTAGTCTCGGTTCCGTCTTTTAACAGTCCGGAAACGTTCGCTCTCGTATAGCGCATGTAACCCACGTCACGCTCCAAGCATGAAACAACAGCTACGAGAACTCGCTCTACAGGCTCGGTTATGGGTGGTAGGGTGTTGGGATAAGCAGGATGGTTCGGGTGAGGTAACGGGGGAACTTGTTCGCGATAGACCATACGTCTGATCATGTTAGGGTACCAATCCCAGCTAACGTCGTTTTCGTATATGCCTCCGGATAGGCGGTACCTCTTCGGTGCGGGAGCTTCGAGTTCCGGGACTACTTGGGGCGGCGATGCGGTAGGTAACTGCAGTTCCTTCCCGTGAGCATGCGTCATCGAATCGGATGATGATGAGGGTGGCGTCGACATTCCTACAGGTAAGCCGTGTATGCGCGCGCGTATGAGTGAAAGAGGTAAAGAGATAAGATTACAAGACTACACAAACCTATGCAGAGCGTTTCATTATAATTAATGGGTCGTCGAGGTTATAGTCTAGTATGCATGCAGCTTCTAGTTCGCTATAAACAATGGCTCTGATACCAATCTGTCACACCCTCAAAATCCACTAACGGAGTTTTACCGTCAGAGGGTGTGAACTAACAGGATCAGAATCATCAGTTATAATCAAACCATAAAATAAAGTTTCAAAACCATGAAAACGTTTACGAGTAAATAAATGCGGAAGCGTAAAAATCTTTAATCAAAAGTTGCGTCACGCAGGACGACTTAAAAACCAATGATAACCGTTAAAAATAAGTTTTGCATAATTAGAATGTGTCAAGCAATGCATGTTCCTAAACCGCGCGCCCGCCTCGGCTACCTGAGAATAACATACTAAAAGTGTCAACACAAGGTTGGTGAGTTCACAAGTTATATAAAAATAAATCGTTTAGCGTTTGCGTTCAGCGTTTTGCATTACAGCGTTTTGCGTTTTGCGTTACCGGATAGTGTTATGTCAATTATATATCTATAGGTAGCTAGCCTATAAAGCAAGTATTTACTAAGTGTTCGACACCGAAGCTGACTCGTTTATTAAGTGCCTTGTCACCAGGTCCTCCAGACCATGGTACGTGTTAGCCAAAATTACACCCGCTCGACCTCCAGTCGAGTTTAGCGTTGGGTGGGGTTTGTCAAACCCAGTAGTACTACTCAACAGTGACTCGCTATTCTAAATATTAACCGGTTCGATGTGTAGGACTTCAAATGTTTCGTTTGCCA
Organism: Bidens hawaiensis; assembly: GCF_021521415.1. Lineage (NCBI taxonomy): Eukaryota > Viridiplantae > Streptophyta > Magnoliopsida > Asterales > Asteraceae > Bidens > Bidens hawaiensis. The sequence goes on from NW_027491353.1 coordinate 168,463, forward strand.
CTTAGCCTTTACAAGTGATATATAATTTATAACAAAATCTTAAATGCGTTGAGGAGTATGTTATCTCCCCCAAGTGAAAAGCGTTTGAAAACAGTTTAAATAGGAGAAAGTGAAACTCACTTTTTGCGAAGAATTTCCCAAATTAAATCACCAAGATTATACTTAAAAGATTATACTATTCCACCGATCATAGCATCTCAATTAATTTACCAAAAATCATCACAGAAGTATATATGTCTTAGGTTTACAGAACATATTTTATTATATTTTTATTCCACATAGTTTTCTCACAATCATCAAATCATTACAGCAAACTCATAACAGTCAAATTCATGCGCAACAGAATGTTATTTGCAATTCCCGTTAAACGAAAAATCCAATAAATGCAAGACCACATGGGTTAGGTTCCTAACTCAATGAGTCAACTTTCAGAAGTGGAACCAACCCAATTGGTCTCGTAGTTCATGAGATATAACATTTACAAAACAACCTAACAGCAGGTCTAACTGCTCAGCTTTACACAACATTTTTGTAAAATCATAAAAGTTAAATTCTACTTGTCCAAAAATTACAAGTTTATATTCTTTAGAAACTAGACTCAACCTAGTTTACTGTAGTATTAATAATCTCAACCAATTTTCATGTTTACACTTCGTTACAGTCACTTAAACATCAAATACACATTCTGTCCAGAAACTGTTTGCATCCAAACTCAACATAATAACAATCTATGAACTATCATGCATTCATATAACCCTCTAGACTCCATAAACACCATCAATGCACATCAATTACACATTACACACAAGATTAGGGTTTTTGTTTGAACTCAAATCAAAGACACAACAATCAACATGTTACAATATCAATTCTACTTATCAAATCATTACTCAATCAACAACAATCATATTGATTACATATATATATATGAAATCGGCAGCTTAGGGTTTACAATTAACCCAACAAACATCAAAATCAAGTAATAAGAATGTATAGGATAATCAATTATACCTTCCTAGCACCTAGTTCTTCAATCAAGGGCTTGATTTGGTGGTTGTATGTGTGTGTGAAGGTGACGGCAGCCAAGAGGGATGGAGGGGGTGGCTGATCGGTTTTGGGAGAAAGAAAAATAAGAGTTAGGGTTTATTATAACATAGTATTTATAGAATACTATGTTACACTTTAGCCCCTCCACTTTTAAGTATTACTTTTCCTAGCTTAAACTAACTTGTTTACATCTTGAGTTAACGTTTATAACCATGTTATCACACAACACATAAGTCTAACACATAATTATCACATAATTACTGTTTTGACGTTTTTCGTTTATTCATCAATCGTTTGCGTCAACTCGTTTGCGTTTCGGTGCAATTCCCGAAATACTACACATGTAGTAAGTGTTAAGCGTCATTTAAACCCTAGTTTAAATGTAATGAAGTGTGCGTTATAGATTCAATGATCTTAAGTTTGAATTGACGAAGTTGAGTTAACGGAGTTAACCTGAAATTGACGATTGTCACACTATACAACTCGGACAAGTTCCCGAGTGTGCTCTCCTCCTCTACTCTCCAGGCGGATCAAGGTAGATCGCCTCCTCTTCGCGATCACCAAGCGGACCTCCAACATAATGCTTCAATCTATGCCCATTCACTTTCCAAGAATGTCAATCATCAGCCTCTATCTCACCGTTCCATACGGAAATGTCTCCTTAAAAACGAACGGACCAGCCCATCGGGATTTCAATTTACCCGGAAACAACTTCAACCGAGAATTATATAGAAGCACCTTATACCCACAATTAAACTCTTTGGGCCCTTTAATATGTTTATTATGACGTTCCTTATACCCCCAACTTCTTTCATACGCCTCATTCCGTAACTCCTCAACCTTGTGAATTTGAAGAAACCGACTCTTTCCCGCCGTAGATAAATCAAGATTTACGGCTCTTAAAGCCCAATACGCACAATGTTCTAACTCTACCGGAAGATGGCACACATTTCCATAAACAAGCCGAAAGGGAGTGGTCCCTATAGGCGTTTTGAATGCAGTACGAAAGGCCGAGAGTGCATCATCAAGCTTTTCAGCCCAGTCCCCGCGATTGTTCCCAACGGTTTTCTCTAAGATCCTCTTAATGCCACGATTGGTGTTTTCCACTTGACCGCTAGTCTGATGATGGTAGGCCGTAGAAAGTCGATGGGTGACCCCATAACGTTTCATAACCTTATCTATCTGAGCATTACAAAAGTGGATACCCCGGTCACTGATTAGGGCCTTAGGAGTACCAAATCGAGCAAAGAGTTTTCTAAGGAATCCCACTACAACTCGCGCGTCATTTCTAGTAAGGCTTGAGCCTCCACCCATTTGGACACGTAGTCGACCACAACGAGTATGTATCTGTTCCCTCTAGACATAAGAAACGGACCCGTAAAATCAATGCCCCATATATCGAAGATCTCAACCACCTGGATGGGGTTCTGGGGCATCTCATTTCCGGATGAGATGTTACCAGCTCTCTGACACGCATCACACGAACGAACAAACCCAAGGGCATAACGAAAAATAGTTGGCCAATAGAATCCCGCATCCAACACGTGTTTGGCGGTATAAGTCGCACCGAAATTGCCACTAGTCGAGCCCTCATGACAATGCCGAAGAATACTATGAGCTTCATCACTAAAAACACATCTTCGAATCACCTGATCCGAGCCAATAAAGAATAAGTACGGATCCTCCCAAATGTAGAACTTAATATCTGCAAAGAACTTCTTCTTTTGCTGATATGTCAGTCCTGGAACTAACTCACCAGAGGATAGATAATTCGCAAGATCAACAAACCATGGAAACCCCTCATCACTCGCCTTTACATACAATAAAGTCTCACCCGGGAAATCATCACCAATTCCCTGTTCCCGGGTCTTATCCATGTCAGAATTTTCTAGCCATGACAAGTGGTAGGCGGCGACATTTTCGGCTCCTCTCTTATCTTTAATTTCTAAATCAAACTCCTGAAGCCAAAGGATCCAACGAAGGAGTAGAGGCTTCACATCATTCTTAGAGAACAAATACCGCAGAGCCGCATAATCAGAGAAAATGATAGTCTTAGAAAGCACGAGATACGAACGGAATTTATCGCACGCGAAAACAACCGCAAGAAGCTCCTTCTCTGTCGTGGTGTAATTCTCCTGAGCATCGTTAAGGGTCTTGCTAGAGTAATAGATGGGATGAAAATGTTTCTCTCGACGCTGTCCTAACACGGCTCCAACAGCAAAATCGCTCGCATCACACATGATCTCAAACGGAAGAGTCCAATCGGGAGCAACAAGAATAGGAGCACTCACTAACCTCTCCTTAATCAACTCAAAGGCCCTCAAACACTCCTCACTAAAATCGAACGGCCTATCTTTCTCTAGAAGCTGGGTCATCGGACAGGAGATTTTCGAGAAATCTTTAATAAATCGGCGATAGAATCCCGCATGGCCTAAAAAACTACAAATAGACTTCACGGAAGTGGGCGGTGGAAGTTTAGAAATAGTGTCTACCTTAGCTCTATCTACCTCAATCCCCGCACTAGAAATCTTATGACCTAAAACAATACCCTCACGAACCATAAAGTGACATTTCTCCCAATTAAGCATAAGTTTCATCTCTTCACATATAGCGAGCACTCGATCTAAGTTACGCAAACAATCATCGAAGGAATTCCCAAAGACAGAAAAATCATCCATAAAGACTTCCATGGAATCCTCGATTAACTCATGAAAAATGGTCACCATGCACCGCTGAAATGTGGTTGGAGCGTTACATAATCCGAATGGCATGCGTCGGTACGCGAAAGTGCCAAAAGGACATGTAAATGTGGTCTTCTCCTGATCACCCGGGGCGACGGGGATTTGGAAATAACCGGAAAAGCCGTCAAGAAAACAGTAGAACTTCTGTCCTGACAAACGCTCAAGCATCTGATCGATGAATGGAAGCAGAAAGTGGTCCTTTCGTGTAGCCTCGTTAAGTCTGCGGTAGTCGATGCAAACTCGCCACCCTGTTACAGTCCGTGTCGGTATGAGCTCATTCTTTTCATTCATGATAACTGTCATACCGCCCTTTTTAGGGACCACCTGGACTGGACTAACCCACGCGGAGTCGGAGATCGGAAAAATCAAACCAGCATCGAGCAACTTAATAACCTCCTTCTTGACAACCTCCTGCATGTTCGGGTTAAGTCTCCTCTGCGGCTGCGTCACAGGCTTAAACTCGTACTCCATAAATATTTTATGCGTGCAGAACGACGGGTTTATACCTTTGATATCCATAAGCTTCCATGCGATTGCATGCTTATGAGATTTCATAACAACCATCAGCTTCTCCTTCTGCTCCGTCTCCAAACTCGAAGAGATGATGACGGGAAGTTGAGACCCCTCCCCTAAGAACGCATACTCGAGGTGAGATGGTAAGTCTTTTAGCTCTAAAGATGGGGGGTTCTCAACATATGGTTTTTCAATCGGAAACTCTCGCTCTTCAACCGCGAGGACATTAGAAAAGATTTGGGAACTCATGATCGGCTCGTGTCCTCCTGCCTCAGGTAACTGCTGCTCCTGTTTCTCCTGCAACTCAAAATCAAATTCTGTCATCTCGAATGACTGATTCTCCACATCGATGATCTGGGTGTTGGACGTATCTCTCTCGCAGACGTTCATAAGAAAGTCGCCTACATGCATCATGACAGTTTCGATGAAGTAGAGAGTGTCATCCTGTTGCTGAGTATGCCTCATGAATTTTTGCACGTCGAATGCGACCGTGTCATCATGAACTCGAAGAGTCAATTTGCCATCGGCAACATCAATGAGAGCGCGTGCGGTGGCTAAGAATGGACGGCCGAGGATGAGCGGGACGTTCGAGTCCTCATCCATATCGAGAATGACAAAGTTGACCGGAAAGATGAATTTGTCCACCTGCACCAACATGTTCTCCACAGTGCCCCTTGGGAACTTAACGGATCGGTCTGCTAGCTGGATACTCATTCGGGTGGGAAGCAGCTCTCCCACGTTAAGTTTGGCAAACACAGAGTAGGGCATGAGGTTAATGCTTGCACCGAGGTCGGCCAAAGCATTGCTAACATGAAGATTACCAATCAAGCAAGGAATGGTAAAGCTGCCAGGATCTGTCATCTTCCAAGGCAGCTTGTTCTGTACGGCGGCATAACACTCCTCACTAAGAGTAATAGTCGAAAGCTCCTCAAGTTTCTTTTTATTAGTGAGCAAATCTTTAAGAAACTTGGCGTGTTTTGGCATGTTCGCGAGAGCTTCAATAAACAGAATGTTCACATGGAGCTTCTTAAGCATGTCAAGAAACCTAGAGTACTGCTCCGAATCATTCTTCTTCACCAGACGACCGGGATATGGCAGTTTTGGCTTATAGATGCGCGCCGGCTCCAGCTCAACCTGCTTCTCTTTCTCAACTGACGCACCACCTGACCGTGAGGTACTTGCTGGGCCTCGCCTCTGGTTCACCTTGTCAGGTGGTGTCTCTAACTCCAACTCCTCGTTAATTTCCTCCTCACTTGGTGTATCTCTAACGACACCTCTCCCACTTCGGGTAGTCACTGCCTTGGCCTGAGCATTTTGAAATGGTTTAAAATAGGTGGGGCCAGGATTAGGGACGATGTTATTTGGAAGACTCCCCGAGGGTCGTTGATCAATCTTTGCGGACAACTCACCAAACTCGGCCTCGAGATTCTGAAATGCGACCTATTGTCCCTTCATAAACGTCTCATGCTGCAAAAGAGTGGATTTGGTGTTGGCATCATTTTGTAAGAGCAAATTTAACAATTGAGATTGGTTAGCCAACATCTCCTAGATCTTAGAAGTACTATTTAGTACAGGAGCAGGTTTGGGGGCGGGTTCTGGGGAACAGATTCTGGCGTTGCTGATAACCGGTATTACCTGCCCGCCAGTTAGAATTATTGTTTCGCCACCTGAATTGAAGGTACGGTTTTGATTAGCAAGAAAATCTACCTCCTCTTGAGAATCAACGGGACAATCGGCTGTCTCATGATTTCCAAGACATATCTCGCACCTACGAGCTTGCAACTTAAGCTCTTTCATCTCCCTCTTCAGTGCCTCCACATCTGCCAACACACTCGTATTCTGATCAACATGATGCACTCCACGTGATGCTGAAATGGCTGCGGCCTTGGCAGCCGAGACGGACCTTCTACTCGGTGTATGCTGATCCCCTAATGCAATGCTCTCGAACATTTCTTCAGCCTCCTCTATGGTGAGTTTATCAAGCATGTCCTCCAGCTGCGGTGTTGAACCGTTGTTGGGTTTCGGGAGTAAGACCATTATCGAACTTTTCAACCACAGCCCAATCGTTCAGGCCATGCTGAGGACAACGGCTTATAAGAGTTTGGAAACACTCCCACGCGGAATAATAGGACTCATCGGGGTCCATATTAAAAGAACGGATTTGCTCGCGTAGACGCCCGACCTTTGATGGAAGGAAATACTTCCTAAGGAACTTGGATTGCAAGTCGGCCCATGTGGCGATTGAAGCATTTGGAAGAGAATCAAACCATGTGGCTGCACGGCCAGAAAGTGAGAACGGGAATAACTTAAGATGAATGACGTCGGACGAGATATTATTAATATTAAAAGTTTCACAGATCCGCACGAATCGGGACAGGTGTCCCAGAGCATCTTCGTCATCCAAGCCGTGGAACTGAGCAGAATTTGTGATGGAATTCATGACGTGAGAGGGAATTTGCCAGTTTTGGTTATTAGTCGCAGCAGGTCGAACAATTGCGGATTGGGCTCCCATGATGCCATCGTTGGCTCTAGCATGAACGGTCTGTCTCGGCGGTGGAATGGCGTCACCCATATCTATTCTAGGAGTAGAGACGCTAACCTGGATGTCGGGTGAATCGCTCTCGCTATCTGTAGTCTCATTAAGTCGCTCCTGAAACTCTCTCTCAGGCTCTTTTGATGCAGTGAATAAAGATGGGCCTTGAGAACGGGTATTATGCATAAACTGAAATAAAAATTATTTTATTATTTTTATTTTTAAATTTTTTTAAGGAAAAACTAAACCTAAAGGCACAAATAGCAAGTAAAGGCACCTAAAGGAAAAATAACAACTAACTAAAAAAACAAATAAACAGATCAGATAATCAACTCGGTTTAAACAAAGAATTTGCCAGTGTCCCCTGCAACGGCGCCAAAAACTTGATGTGTGAAAATTGTATCTAATATTAAAAACCATGTTTTACAGAATTCACCTAAAAAAACACACAATCGGCAAGTGTACCGGTCGCAATGTAGTTAGCAAGTAAGAATGGATATCGAACCAGGACACTATGGGTAAACTCTAATTATTAAACCTAAAAGATTACTAACCTAGACTTTCTTTTGATTTTTTGTATATTTTTTTATATTAATTAAACTTATAAAACTTAACTAATTAAAATTTAAACTAAAAATAGAACTTTATAAAAATCGGGTTTTAAAACAAATATGAGGAACGACTACCTAGGTAATGGAATCCTACTAGTTAAATTAATAGCTCACTAACTTGACTTGATTGAAAAACAATATCTTAAAAAATATGACACTAGAGACCACTAAAATACGCTAGATAGCCTCCCTGCCTCACCAACGACACCCTAGAACTCTAATGACATGTGAAGCTCAATTGTTAAAGGGTTGGATCACCTCCCAGTCTCACCTTACCTAATAATACTATGGTACCTCAAAACCCAAATCACCTCCCGGCCTCTTCGGATACAATATATATTAATATAAAGGGGGTATTTTTAATTGACTTGAATACAACTTGTATCACAATAATCTAAGGGAGCTTGGATAACTCACTCCCGTGCAATTATTACCCAAACCCGCAAAAGACAAAGATGACACAACACTAAATTGCCTTCCGGCCTCTCTAGTGAAAGAATAATAAAAACTTAGACCACTTTCAATACTTATTCCTACGATTTTTTCGACCATAAACCTCAAACAAGTTGAAAACACGAAGTAAACAACCTAATCATGTGTCTAACAATCACCAAAAAACTATTAAACACAAGTGGAATAAATATTAAAGTAATAAACAAGATTTAATTACTCAACCATATCATGAACAAACCAATAAAAAAACTTTACCATAATATTAAATCAACCAAGTCAAATAAATGGTTCGTCAAACCATTAATATAAACTAGTGCTCAACCAAAACATAGGTAGTATAAAAGTTTAGCTACTCATAAAAAGGTATGAAACAAAAGTAAAATAGAGATTATGATTCATCAAAATAGTAAAACAAAACTTTTATTTCCTTTTAACTTTGTGGCTACGATTTATGCCAGGGGCCAGCGAGAGAAGTAATAATAATAATCTTCTTTCATACGGATTTTTCTTTATATATGTATATCTATTCCAAAATCCCACCGTCAGAGCCTCTTTGTTGGCCCCCCATCTCTTGTCAATCACAATCCAAAAAAAAAAAGAAAATGCACCCTCGCGAACCTGTACATGAACATTTTTTAATTAAGGTCCATTGGAATGTATTTGAAGTCCAAAGACAAAAGTTGAGATCGTTAAGAATTGATTATAATGTTAAAAGCCCAAATTTTTTCTAGCCACATAAATTATGATTCAAATTATTATTTTCGTATGCTTTGCACATCCAACAGAATTGGAATTGTATATTTCTTTTACTTTATTTTTTTATTTTTTTTTTTGTTCTTTTATTTTCATATTTTAACTCGCTTATCTCTTGAAACCTTTAAACATTAAATACGAACAAGAAACATGTATAATTAAACCAAAACTAACTCAAACCAACTTAAAAGTGTAGGGAATACTTATATAAAATATATATATTATAAAACACATCAGCGATCTTACGTGAATAAGAGCTATTCATGTCTATTATAAAAGCATCATTATGCCTCGGAGTACACATCAAAATCCATTCTTCTGGGACTTTAAAACCTGGTTTGAAAATCAAGCATCCATTATCAATGAACAATGTGGAGTACTGTCTATCGCAGATTTGAAGAACTTGGTAGATTATGACTCAGCTGCTCCACCAGATTGACATCGTCGAACATCAGGATCCCATTTGACACTCTACCCTGTTTTGTAATATTCCCTCCCATATCTCCGGCGAAAGAAACGTATCCACCATCAAACGGTTTAACGTCGAACAACAATGATCCGTCTCCTGTCATGTGTTGGGTGCAACCACTATCCAAGTGCCAAATACTATTTACAGGCCGTCTTGGCTGACCCTACACACATTAACAGCTTAATTAGATACTGGTCCTGAGACTTATTTGTCTCGGGAGGGTCAACCACAAGGTTGTTAAATTTCCTTTTCATATATTGATTTATGAAGTTTTGGGTCGTGTTAGAATCAAAAGAACAGTCTCTAGGAGTCCATGCACATGCAGGTTTCCTATTTTTGGAAGATTTTCTAAACTGTCTTCTCCTTGGTTTTAAAACAAAATCCTCAGATTTTTCAATCTTTGGATTCATTTTTTGCTTCTTTTTGATGAATCCTTGACTTTTCAGTCTTGGAATTCCTTTTTGCTCTCTCCTTTTTGGTTATCCAGAAAGAAGGTTTACTATTTTTCTTATTTCTGGATCTTACGTCCATTTCATTTGCAGAACTATCAGATCGATCATTTCTTGTTCTTGAGCTTGGTTTAGCTTTGGAACGGATTTGATTAAACTGATTGTTTGTTTCTCTTTACATTTATGCCAGTTCTTGCAATTTCTTGCAAGGTGAGACGGGTTACCACATACATAACAAAGTCTTTTTCTGTCATCACTATAGAATCTGTTAGAATTATAGTGCATATGCTGTGGTGAATAAGGTGATGCTTGGAACGGAACAAACAAGTTGTCAGATTTATAACCTCGATCATCAAAAACATTTGAATAGAAAGAGTTGACATAATCTTGTAGATAATAACCATAGTAGCTGTTTCGGTCAAAAATTAACAAAGTAATTTTTTGATCAAATTCGTATGTGAGGTAGAGTGCTTGATCAAAAATATGGTGTACACAATGATTTGATTTCGATGGAAAAAGTCCTTGATCTTGAGGATCGCCAGCACAAAAAACCCCCGGACAGTGAAAACTATCACCGTCTATTTCTTAATAACAAAAAAAAGGTTGATTATAAGTGTTGGAGCTGATAATCGATCAATTGCTAAGTGTTACAATAAGTTTCAGTAGCTATGAGTGCGAGGTGTGTGTTCTAAATGACCAATTCAGCTCTTTTAAATAAATAAAAGATTACAACTGAAATTTCGAGAAATCCGGGATAAACCCTAGACCAAGTTTTCCACTATCCGTTGCTTCACACGTTCGAATTGATAGAGCCTCAGAAGTAACCGTTGCAAACCCACGTCTCTTAGTAGCACATTAAACATGTGGTTATATCTGCAAAACAAACAGAACAATAAAGGACAGTTGGATTAGCGAAATAAATCCTCAGAATACTTGCATCGGCAGGATAGGTTGAAATCTTTAAAATATGATCAATCCCGAGGATAAAAATCTTCTCCTAATAGTAGCTATTATCAAATTGATTGTACAGTTGAGGTTGATAAGATTGATTAGTTTATTAATAAAAATTGTTTCTATGAAGTGGAACATATTTACTTGATGTACTTGCTTTTTCCTTTTCAAAACAGTTTTTATTTACTTTAATTTCCTCAGCCTTACAATCATTTGATGAACAGCTAGGTAAGTTTGTATTCACATATATCTTTTCTTGCACATTTCTACTATAAACAATCTCTTTAAAAGTAGTTTCACAATCACTATCAGAAGTGGAAACATCATTTTCATTCTCAACATTAAGAGAAGTGCCAACATGAACACTCTCACAAGTTACATGATTGTTCAAAATGTTTTTAGAAGAATTATTATTACAGACCGGGTTAATAATAGATGTTTTTAGATTCACATGCAAATCTGTTGGTGCATGATGTCAGTAGTTCAGTATATAGTGTCTGTAATCGAGTCGTTTGGATTAGTATTTTGTATTAAGCGAAGTTAGCTAACAAGTTCGCTGATATAGGCGAACTTGTTAGATAAGCGAAGTTAGTGACAACTTCGCCTGAACATGCCAGGCGAAGTTGTCGTGTTTATAAGGTTTAGGTTACGGCAGTTTTGGTAATCAATCAGTAAAACAGAGATCAGTTAATCGAGTTGTAACGAGTCAGAGAGTTTGTGTAATCAGTGATCATTGTATCACGTGTTTCTAGTTGTAATACAACGTGTCATTGTTTATTGTAACGTGTGTTTAATCGTGTTAACTCGTATCGTCTTCTACGCTCGTAACGTCTTACGTAGGGATTCCGCAGCTACGTAGAACGAGATATTCAGTGTAGATCTGGCTGGGAACCTACAATTGGTATCAGAGCTTTTGCTCGTGATTGTGTGGTTCAGGATTATCACGCGGGTGTAGAAATCGTTCCGTTTGACTATTCGCGGGACGATTTTACCGAGTTTTTGTGTCCTACTCACCTCCCACCATCATAAACAACCCATAACACCTTCGCATACCTCGCAAAATCCAGAAATCAAACCTGCAAAATCATCGTGTTCATCATGCGAAGTTGCCGTCACTGTTTGTAGGGTTTAGGCGAAGATATAAGGTTAAGCGAAGTTATCCACAACTTCGCCTACCTCTCAAGTTCGCTTATCTCAAGCGAAGTTATCCAGAACTTCGCCTACTTCACAAGTTCGCTTATCTCAAGCGAAGTTATCTACAACTTCGCCGAATCAGGCGAATTTAAAAAGGGGAGCGAAGTTAAGAATCAACGAAGTTAAGACTTAAGCGAAGTTATCCACAACTTCGCCTACAGTACTGTTAAGAATAAAATTTTTATTTTTCGAGTTTCTTTGTGTTTCGTGAAAGATGACTTCAATAAATATTACGGAACTGGTGAAGATGGAAGTGGAAGCGGGTTCAGCTACTAAGGCACCGAAGATGCTTAAGGGTACCGATTTCGTGGCTTGGAAGGATCGGTTTGAGCAGTATGTTAAATATCAAGACGCTAAAATGTGGGTGTGCATTCAAGATGGATACATTCCACCAACTGCTGAGTATGAGGGTCGTGATCAGATTAAGAAATACAATAAGATGGAAGAAGAAGAAAAGAAAATGTATGAGGCTGAAAGCAAAGCTCATGCAGCAATAACAATGGCTCTTCCACAAGAAATTCTTCACACCTTCAGGAAGTATAAAACTGCTAGAGAGCTTTGGGAAGCACTTGAAAACCGATTTGAGGGTAATGTGGGGATTCGTGCATCAAAGATTAAACTTCTCAAAACCCAATTCTCGGTGTTCAAGTATCTGAAAAATGAATCACTTGTTGATATCATCACGAGATATTATCATCTGATGACCGAACTCAGCAATTATTCCATTGCTTACAAAGAAGATGAAATCGTAGAAAAGCTTCTTGATGCTCTCCCACCGAAATGGGAGATGTACACTGTCTTGATGAGAGAAGACAAAGAGTTTGCCGACTATGACTTGGAAACAGCAGTCAACAAACTAAGAACTTTTGAACTTAACATGGTTCGTAAAGAGACACCAACTGATCAGGTTCAGGATCCAGGAATGTATGGTGCAAAAGTTAACTCAAGTTCAAGTTCGAAGTCTGAATCATCTGCTTACTACTCAAAAGGAGACTCGGGCGCTAACTCAACACATGAAGGTCACGTATCTCTCAACATGAATGGTGATGTGTGTTTTGTAGCTGGTGGATCAAATGCTTCTAAACCTCAAGCAACCAAGGGTAGTTTTTCCCCAAGTGTTTCGAACAACAACTACTCTAAGATGCCCATGAGTGTTAAATCTGCTGAACAGCAGTTTGCTCTCTATGCATCTTTCATTGCTTCGTACGAAAATTACATTCAAGGTAAGATTGTTGATCCTGCAACGTTAGACGAAGACTATGATCAGATCGATGCTGATGATCTGGAAGAGATGGATCTGCAGTGGCAGATGGCGATGATTGTGAGAAGAGTTAAACGGTTTATGAAGAAGACTGGTAGGAAGTTTGTTGGTGAAAGACCAGGTTTTGACAAGTCAAAGGTGCGATGTTATAACTGTCAACAAAATGGACACTTTACGAAAGAGTGCACAAATGAACGTGTAGAACACAGTCAAAACAGGTCTACACAACAGAGTGGGGGTGGTAATGAGAATAGAGCCATGATATCCAGACAGAATGGGGAATACAATTGGAATCTGCATGTTGAGGAAGTGTTCGAACACGCCAATTTGGCGAACATCAAAACTACAGGAAGTGAGAAAGTAACTGGAGAAAATGAAGCTTAGATGGCAGAAGTGACAGACCAGCTCTCCGAGGTAAGTACTAAACTCCCTTGTACGAAATGTGAAAATCTGTCTGAACAATTGACAACTATAACTGATCAGTTTGTTAGTTTGGATGCTCAATTTAAAACCTTAAAAGAAGATCATCATTTCACTAAAGCTAGAGAAAATAGTTACAAGGTAAAAATAAAAGCTAGTGAGAAAGATATCAGAAGTCTTAAAGCAAGTCTAGCTGAAGAAATACAAGTAATTGATCTTAGCTATGAAGTGTTAGAAGAGAAAACCAAACTAATAGCTGAAAGGGATAAACAGATAGCTGATCACCAGGTGAAAGTGGTGGAACTTAACAGAAAACTTGAGCAATTCAGAAATTCCTCTGCTATACTTGATCACCTCGTTAGTGATCAAGGTTCCCCAGTTAAAAGGGGAGGAATTGGATATCATGAAGTTCCACCACCTTACAATCATAACTATACTTATGATCCTAGTAATCAGAAATCTGTTGATGTTGATTTTGGTCAGACAGTTCCGGTTAAGGTTACTATTAAAGAACCAGAAGTTAGTAGAGGCGAAACAAGTAAGCCTGTTTCGTGTATTAAGATTTCTGTTCCTAGTCCTGTCTCATCAAACTATGACAAGTCATCAGAGTCGAGTGAGACAAAAGAAGAGGCAGTGTTACCAAAAAGTGGAGAGAAACATAAATCATATGAAAAGAATTCTCCACTAAACCCGTATGTCCCACCATATGTGAGACAAACGGGCAGTAATGCAGCCTCAACATCTAAAACAACTATTGAAAAGAAAGTTGAACACAGGACTTGTTTCAGATGTAATCAATTAGGACACCTAATTGCTGATTGCCCTCTGAAAACTGAGAACAGAACTAACCGTAATCACTATAATGGTAAAAACGAAAACTCATCAAAGTTCAGAAATTGGACTAATCCTGGTTTTCAAAGAAATCGATCTCAGTTTTTCACTGCTAACAACCAAACCATAAGTAATAATTCATTTAATTCACGAAGGTTTGGATGGCCTCATAGTCAATCTACAAGAAGGTATCCATTTAGGACTTACAGAAATTATTCTGATACTAACTTTGGACAGCCAAAGTACGGGATGTATCGACCCAAGACCAATAGGTCTTGGGTCCCCAGATTTTAATCCTCTGCTTTAATCGTGCAGGAACAGTTGAACAGGGCTGCAAACAATCTATAGGTTGTGGATAGCGGCTGTTCCCGGCACATGACGGGTAACAAGAGTTTGTTACACGAATGGAAACCTGTTCAGGGAGGAAGAGTGAGTTTTGCTGGAGAAAGTGGTGGAAGGATCACAGGAATTGGGACGGTGACTAATGGAAAAATGACGTTAGAGAAAGTGAATTTCGTTGAAGAACTAAAGCATAATCTGCTGAGTGTATCGCAGATCTGTGACAAAGATTACACCGTGCACTTTACCAAGAATGAAGCGATCGTGCTGCATCCTGGTTTCAAGATACCAGAGGATTGGATAGTTATGAAGGCTCCAAGAGAAAAGAATACGTATATTATGGACATGAGGTCAACTGAGATGGCAACAGAAGAATCGTGTCTTCTGTCAAAAGCAACTGAATCGGAGTCCGAATTATGGCATAGAAGAATGGGGCATATTTATCTTCGGAAAATGAACTACATAGTCAAGAATGGACTGGTGCTGGGTGTTCCCTTGAAGAATTTCAACTTTGAAGACCAATGCCTATCAGGCAAAAAGGGAAAGCAACACAAGAAAACCCATCACACCAAGAAGGTTAATTCTATAGTCAGTACCCTAGACCTACTTCACATGGATCTCTTCGGTCCCGTGAATGTAAAAAGTCTAGGTGGAACATCAAACTGCTTGGTGATAACTGATAATTTCTCTCGATATTCTTGGGTATATTTCCTGAAGTCAAAGGATGAAACGGTTCAGATGGTAAAAAATTTGATTACCAAGGTTGAGAATATCATGGGGAAAAGGGTTAAATACATCAGGAGTGACAATGGGACAGAGTTCAAAAATTATGAGATGGAGATCTTCTGCTTACAGAAAGGGATAGAACACCAGTACAGCGCTCCGTATACTCCGCAACAAAATGGTGTGGCTGAGAGGAAGAACAGAACGTTAATTGAAGGAGCCAGAACCATGCTGGCTGATTCGAAACTTCCTGTGGTGTTCTGGGCTGAAGCTGTTGCAACAGCCTGTTATATCCTTAATAGAGTTTTAACTGTTAAAAGACTGAATAAAACATGTTATGAACTTATGCATGGGAGAAAGCCCAACTTGAGTGGTCTCGAACCATTCGGGTCCCCGTGTTCGATATTAAAGACAAATTCTAAATTTGGTGAAATAGCCGACGAAGGTATTTTAGTCGGATATGTTGTTGGGACTCCCAACAGACGAGTCTTTAATACATCGACCAGCAAGGTTGAGGTGGTGTGTAACACTGATATCACAAGTTACAAATCACCAAAACCAAGCACGGGACCCGCTGGGGTTTTTGACTATGATTGGCTTTTTAAATCTTTTAACATGCCTTATTTGGATTGTGCAGAAGTTGATGAGAGAATTGCTACGAAGATGATTTACGATGAGGAAGACACTTTGGTGCAACGACCGCAGTATGATGAATGTCAGCCTTCCTCGTCAAATGCTGTCGATACCCCTACTGCCTCTACAGAAGAGGAATTCTTCAATCCGTTTCACTCTCAACAACAATCACCCATTGATGAGATACCTTCGAACCTGGAAGACAATCTACAAGTCAGTTCGGTTCCGACTACGAGAATTCACAAAAATCACCCTTTGGAGAACGTGATAGGTGATCTGTCCGACGGTGTACAAACAAGACAAAGCTTGAATGAGCACACCTGTGTTTACACAAGCATTAAAGAATCAGACATCATTAACGAATGCTTGTACACCTGCTTCATCAGCCAGATTGAACCAAAGAACTATCAAATGGCTCTCAAGGACAGCTCGTGGGTCGAAGCCATGCAAGAAGAGTTAGCCCAGTTCAAGAAGATGGAAGTATGGATTTTGGTTGCAAAACCGAAGAATGTGCATGCGATTGGCACCAAATGGGTTTTTAAATGCAAGAGAGATGAGAAAGGGATTATTATCAGGAACAAGGCGAGGCTGGTTGTAAAAGGTTTTAATCAGCAAGAGGAGATTGACTACAATGAGGTGTTTTCTCCTGTGGCGAGATTGGAAGCCATTCGATTGTTTTTGGCATTTGCTGCACACAAGGAGATGAAGGTATTTCAGTTAGACGTGAAGAGTGCGTTCCTTAACGGTAAAGTCGATGAGGTTGTGTACGTTGAGCAACCTCCGGGTTTTCCTGACCCAGACTTTCCTGATCACGTATACAAGCTAAGTAAAGCACTGTATGGGCTACATCAGGCCCCTCGTGCCTGGTACTCTACACTATCCGACTACTTGCTTGAGAATGAGTTTGAAAGGGGAAAGATCGATAGCACACTGTTCTTTAAGAGAAAAGGAAGCGACTTTCTTCTGGTGCAAGTCTACGTGGACGACATCATCTTTGCTGCATCAAAAGTCGCCATGTGTCAGGAGTTTGAGGCCGTCATGAAAAAGAGGTTTGAAATGAGTGCTATGGGTGAACTAACTTTCTTTTTAGGACTGCAGGTTGATCAGAAGAAAGATGGGATGTTCATTCATCAGACTAAGTATGTCCATGATGTTCTCAAACGCTTCAAGATGGAGGACAGCACTCCATTTGATACTCCAGTCTGAGTCAACCATAAATTGGGTGCTGATTCAGACAATGATGCAGACGTGGACCCAACCCAATATCGGGCAATAATAGGTTCTTTAATGTACTTAACTGCTTCTAGACCTGATATTATGTTTGCAGTTTGTCTTTGTTCACGCTTTCAGGCAGACCCAAAGGAATCTCATTTGAAGGGTGCGAAGAGGATATTGCGCTATCTCAAAGGCAAACCTAAGTTGGGGTTGTGGTACACGAGAGGAGGAGACTTGGAGGTGGTCGCCTACACAGATTCTGATTATGGAGGATGCAATCAGAATCGGAAGTCAACAACAGGTGGATGTCAGTTTTTTGGAGGCAGATTAGTGTCATGGCAGTGCAAGAAGCAGACCTCAGTCGCCATTTCAACCTGTGAAGCAGAATACATGGCAGCATCGAACTGCTGCTCCCAGGTTCTTTGGATACAACAACAATTGCGCGATTATGGTCTGAATTTCACTCATACTCCTATTTGCATAGATAACACTGCTGCTATCTCAGTAACTAACAATCCCGTAAAGCATAGCTAAACTAAACACATTGACATCCGTCATCATTTTATACGGGATTGTGCTGAGAAGAAACTGATTGTGCTCGAAAAGGTTGATACGTTAGATAATTTCGCTGACATGTTTACTAAAGCGTTTGACAAAAATCGTTTTCAAAACCTTGTTGAGCTGAATGGGATGATCAATCCCGAGTAACCGTGTTTTGTGTTTTTGTTTAAAAAAAAAACGTCACTATCGCTTAGAATTATGTCGGTTGCCTCAGTTTGAAGGACATATCTTCGGATATGTTTGGTCCTCATTTCTACTTGTAGAATATGAGGATAGCCATTAACCAGATGACTGAAAGTGACCGGGGCGGTTTATGATGTGTTTTTATTCTTTCGCTGAAAATTAGTCGGTCATACGTAGTTAGAAGGACATATACTTGTATGTGGTCGGTCCAGCTGATCCATTGGATCTTCAGGATAGCCGTTTACCTGAAAACTTCAATTTGATCGGGGCGATTGAAGTTAAAATTTTTTTTTTGGAGATGAAATTATTTTTCAAGTCTACTACTTCGTAAGAAGTTCCTTTACTATGTTTAACAGAAAATTGATCCAACCTTGGAAAGTGATAGATATACTGATTCTGTGTGCTTAACTAGTGAAGTTATTAGGCCTAAAAGACTTTAGAACAGTCATTGTATGTCATGGTAGCTTTTTATGGTGCGTAAAAGTAGAAGTGATACTAACTAAATCTACTTGATTTTACGTGGAAACTCCTTAAGAGTTGTGCATGTCTTCATATATATCTTTCCGAATGATAGGCAGAAAAGCGATTACCCAGTCATACACGAGCCCGTGAGTGTTCTGATTCCCGTGAAGATAGCGTGTCAAGAAACTGCAATGATCCAGATTCGGGACTTGCAGTTGTTTACTACTCTGAAGTTGTGTAAATACTTAAAAAAAAATGTGTGTTATTGAGATATTCTAGAGTTCATAATGTTCATACTTCTCAATCAAGATGTAAGAAAGAGAACGGGATGACGAGTCTAAAGATCGAAGAGTACTTACTATTTAATCAGACACTACGGGTCGAGGTCAACTCGGGGTGACTTGGGGAAAGCCAAATACGCTTTGAGAATAGATAGGAGGCATCATAATCTCTGAGTTGTTGCCCATTTAAGTTTTGAACTTAATTGAACCTAACCCGTATCACAGAAGCGATGAAAACCATTTTAAGTTATTTACCTGCTTACAACCTGTTTCTTTATGTCATAATACAGCTGAACACGGATCTGTGTGACAGTCACTTAATTAGTATGATTCCTGTTCGGATCTTTTCTAAAACATAGTGGTCCCTGTTGAGAACGAAATTTGATCCCGTGTACTTTATTGTTAAAATTCTTTTTTACTTATGTAGTTGTATGATTTTATACCTGGTTACTTGGTCTTGATCATATCATTTAACTTTTTAAAGGATGTTTTAAAACTTAATTGCAAATTGTTCAAATTATAGGGGTTTGTTTTGTAAAGTTTAATATCGGCGAACTTGTGCATAACTTCGCCTGCAATAGGCGAAGTTATCCATAACTTCGCCGGTATAACTCCGCCCCTATATAAAGGATTTTTAAGGTCAGACTGTTCATTATTTTCAAATCGGCGAACTTACTCACTGAAACCCTAAGCGAACTTATCGATCTCGATTCATCTGTGTTACACTTTCTCAGTTCTAACTCGATCTAAAGGTGTGTAGGGTTATAGTATCGTATAATCAATGTTATTGCCGTTAATCATCGGTCATTTCTACCCGATTCTCGACCTCGCTTATTCGAAAACTCAATACCCGATTTTCAAACTTGTTATTACGTGGTCGTAATCATATTGATCGTCTAGAACTTCATAAAAACATGTTTTACGAGATCCTCAATCTCCAAATTCACCAACTACACGTCGATTCGAAAACCTAACTGTTGCCGATTCATATTCAGGCGAACTTACATGTTAGGCGAAGTTATTCTTAACTTCGCCTGAGGTTTAACTTCGCCTGATAATTAATTATTCAACAGTATATGAGGCGATGTTGTGGTTAGGCGAAGTTATCATTCACTTCGCCTGGCCCTTTTACTTAACTGTTATCCGGCGAAGTTCAAGTTGAGGCGAAGTTGTTTCCAACTTCGCCCCACCTCTAACTTCGCCTATACAGAATAAATCATAACTTCGCTCATGGTAAGATGCGAACTTGTGATTTGCCTTGACGTTTATCTAACTTAGCCTGTTTGTTGCAGAAATGGCTGCCGTAGCTGGAGCAGGTGGTGCAGGTGGTGATGACGGAGGAGACAACCAACGACAGTTTTTCCCGGGCCATAACATGTACATAACATTAGACCCGGATGCGAGCGGTGTTGATGATTTCCACGAGATCATCACGTTCTTACTCCGCTCGCGTATATTCCACGCGATTACCACAACGCTGCCGATATCCTTGCCAAACATTGAGGATTTTTGGCAGACCGTGGAATATGACTGTCGAGTCGAGCCCCCGGTGATGCGAGCAACGGTCAACAATCAGATTGTTCAGTTCTCATCTGAACAGATCCGGGCGGCTTTGCAGTTTGGAGATAAGACGAGAGACGATCCGACAGATTTCGTGGCTCCATTCCGAGATGGTGCGTTTCTGAGAATGGGATACTCTGGTCCCTTGGGGGACACTCAGAGACGCAAGGGGTTCTTGCTCGACCAGTGGCGCTTTCTCATGCATGTGATGATAGTGTGCATGTCAGGGAGAAAGGCTGGCACTGATGGGATGGGCGCGACCATGCAGTCGGCGATGACTGCTCTGACTTATAATAAGCGTTACAGCTTTAGTCAGATGGTCTTCTACGAAATAGATCGACAAAGAAGAGCGGTGGCGCGTGAGAGATTTCTCATGTATCCAAGATTTCTCCAAATGATCTTGAATCATGTTGCTCCCACGCTACCTCAGCGCCGCCCGATCAGATATGTAGAAAGTGTGAGCAAAAGGATCTTCGCCCAATGCAGATCATCCAGTGCGAGGAGCAAACCTGAGCTCCGTCCTCGACATACTCCTTTATTCGGGTACTTGATCAACCCGGAGTATGTGCCAGCTCGTGGGGACGAGTTTCGGGACCCGGCACCACAACAGGCTGGAGCACCTCAAGCTATACCTGCTGCTCCTGTTGTGTCACCGGAGGAGAATGTAGACCTTGATGCTGAATTTGGTGGTCAAGGCTTCTTTGACATGGAGAGGGTGGATCCAGAGGAAAATGTACAAGTCTCGATTGCACAGGTTTCGAGTGTGAATGTGACTAGGATAGCTACAACGGTAGCTGATTCTGATAATGATGTGAATGTAGCGAGACTATTTTTGGTAAATCAAGAACGTATTCATGGGAAAAGAAAGAGAACTGATGATGACAGCGAGTCAGATTATGAAGAAGAAGTACATCAGTTAATTCGCAGATCAAGAAGGAACGGGCAGGTGCAGGATCGGGAGCTGGTGAGAGCTCAAGGATGGTCCGTTTCACCCCACCCGCACTGTCCGGTATGACAATGGTCCCATCATCTTTGCAAGTTACAAGGCCAAGCGCCACGGATGTTCCCGTGGTGGCTACCTCGTCAGCATTCGGCCTCCCACCCACTACATTCCAACTTTCGGCTCCTGAGATTGTATCGTTGCCACCTCCAACTCTTACTCCAACGGAGGTTGTGGCAAGATTTATTGAGTCGACGGTTGTGGCCACTGCAGGGTTGTCAGTTACGTTGCCACCTGCGGTTACGTTTACGCCTACTTCTGAGGTCCCGGTTACATTGGAAATCTCTCCTCAGTACACTCAAGATATATCACATCTGAGGTTTTATTTCGATGCAACCCTATCAGACTCTGAACGAATAGCAGCACTTGAACGGGTTGTGGCAGAACAATCAAGGGTGAATCTTATCCAGACCCATGCTATTCAGCGCCTAGTTACAGAGAATCAGATACAGTCTTCCCTGCTGATAGAACATGGCAAAATCATTGATGCTTTGAAGGAGTTCTTGGCATCTCAGGGGGAGACGAGCTGTAAAGGCGATGAGCTGAGGACTAAGAAGAGAAATGATCGAGACGATGATCCCAATGCATCGAAAGGTGCAGGTGGAGAGTTGCCAAGAACTGAACGAGCTCTTGGGACTTCCACATCTCAGGGGGAGTCGACAAGTGCAGCTGGTGGTGATGATGTGGTGGTAGTGGACGTTGAGGAGATGGGTGATGAGTTTATAGGTGATGAGGATGTATTACCAGTTGAAGAGATAGAGAAGATTGGTGCAGAGATTGTTATTGATAATGATATTGAAGAGGGAGAGATAGTAGAGGAGAATGTGGAGCATGAGATTCCGGATGTTGATAAGACAGATATGAGTAAAGTTATGGGAAATGATGAGACGGAATGGGAAGAGCAGCCTAGATGGAAAGAAGGCTACGCTCAATGGTTTGTAAAAACGAAGAAACCGGCGGTCCCTACTATGTTCAAGAAGAGTTACAACATTAGAGGCTATGCTGAATCGAGAAAGGGGATTATATGCTGGATATATGATGAGCAGTTGAGGCTCTTTGTCATTAAGAGGTATGATGGTGTTCAGTACTTCAAAAGGATATTGAGATCGTTGAATACATTGCCAGAATGTGAAGTGAAAGACTTAGCCAGATTGGGGTTAATAAACAGGAGTGATGATAACATGGCTAGAGTCATTGGGAAGATTGTTTGGAAGGAAAGTATAAAAGAGAAGAAGTTCGAGCTGTTGAAACCACAAAAGGGAAAACTCATTGAAGACAAAGATAGAGGATTGAGAGCAGATGGCAAGCCTTGGATGATTATGAAGTATAAACCGATCCGGTGTCTAAAAGAGGTGTCGATGAAACAAATGCCCAAGGACGTGCTGAAAGATCTGAAGTGGTGGTATGTAGATTGTGAAACAGCTGAAGCAGTTATGGAGGACGAAGATGAACAAGAGCTGCTGAGAGTCTATGATCCGATGCATCTAGTGAACTTGTCTCAAGCTGATCTGCAGGTGCTGAATGAGAAGAAGATATTTTATATTCCTGCTTGGAAAGACGAAGCGAAGAAATATCAAAGAGTTGTTTCGGTATGTGTACGAGAAGGAGTGCATGCTTAAAGATGAAGATACAAGATTGTTGAAGATTACAAGACATGTGTTTGAAGATAAAGATATGAAGCTACTGCCAAGGGGGAGTCTGTTGGTGCATGATGTCAGTAGTTCAGTATATAGTGTCTGTAATCGAGTCGTTTGGATTAGTATTTTGTATTAAGCGAATTTAGCTAACAAGTTCGCTGATATAGGCGAACTTGCTAGATAAGCGAAGTTAGTGACAACTTCGCCTGAACATGCCAGGCGAAGTTGTCGTGTTTATAAGGTTTAGGTTACGGCAATTTTGGTAATCAATCAGTAAAACAGAGATCAGTTAATCGAGTTGTAACGAGTCAGAGAGTTTGTGTAATCAGTGATCATTGTATCACGTGTTTCCAGTTGCAATACAACGTGTCTTTGTTTATTGTAACGTGTGTTTAATCGTGTTAACTCGTATCGTCTTCTACGCTCGTAACGTCTTACGTAGGGATTCCGCACCTATGTAGAACGAGATATTCCGTGTAGATCCGGCTGGGAACCTACAGAATCAAAAAGTTAATTTAAAATCATTTGATCTCCACAACCCTGGTTTGTTTCCACACAATCACTTTCTTATACACAACCTGCCGAAGAAGATGAACTACCATTAGGACTAACAGAATAAACAGTTGGATCAACAGTCTTGGGAACAACAGGAACAAATGCCTTTTGTTTTGGCACATGACCAATGCATTTGAACATTTCATCCTCAGGGGGGGAATTAAAACTAGAGTGAGGAAAGCTAGTATAGTTATCATTAAAAGGAGGTGGATCTGCAGAACTATTATAGCTAATTCATGTCTTTACTCTTAACCCCATCTGTGCCCCAATTATTTTATTCAGCTTCTCAGAGGCTAACTCAAAGTTTTCAATGGTAATTTTTCTTTGGGCTAAATCTAGTTCTAACTCAAAAATCTTAGCATTTAACTCAATTACATGTTTTTCATGATGTTTAGCTATTTTTTGAGTTATAAAAACCTTTTCACTAGGTTTAGCAATGTCATCGTAGCATAGATCTTTTCAGCCTTTTTAGGTTCATCATTCTGACATTTAATGCTATGTATTTGATCTAAAATTTTAGCATTATGATTTCTATAATGTAAGACTTTATCAATGCAAGCTTGCGAGCAAAGTTTGTGTACCTCGGGAATGAGAGAGGCCGTGTAGGTATTCCATCAGTAGTGCTTGAAGAGGTGCTTGCTTGATCGGTGAAGGCCATCCCAGAAAAGGTCAGAGGATTCTTTAATTCCTCAAATTGATCATCCTCCCAATCTGGTTGAGAAGACTCAGCAGTTCTTGTGATCATGGCCGTTGAGCTTGACTCGAAGTTTCCCTTGGATCCACTTCCTTGACCAATTCTAGGGACTACTGACTTCGAGGAGTAATTAGGAACGTGCCTCTTGTCTGATCTTTTAGCACCTTCATTATCAGACATCTCGGTGATCTTGATGTCATTCACCATCGGTGGATATATGCATTCTCGAGCAAAGTGACTTGATTCGTTGTAATTGTAGCATCTCAACTTGTCCTTCTCAAACCCGATGTTCTTCCCATCAGCATCCTTGAAGATGTTCTTCTCATACTTCTTCATATAAAGTTAGTAGCTTTGTGAACAGCCATGGCCATCTGGTACTTGATGTCCATTTTCTTGAGATCTTTCTTGTTGATCTCGGGAAGATCTCTTTGCTCAAAGGAAGGAGGAAGCAACTTTCCTTGCAATAACTCCTCATGGCTTGCCATAAAGGCATGAAACAGTGCCAAGTTGGAGTCATCAGGTGAGATGGTTTGAGAAGCAGAGTAAGCTGGAGTGCTAGTTATTGCTTTGATCCCATGAGCCTTTAAGACTTGAGCAACGGCTTTTGTCAACTGCATTCTGAAAGGACCTTGAGTTTGATGATGCTTGGGGTACGACAATAGTTTTGAAGGTTAAACTTGCATTGTGAGCAGCAGTGTGAGCTTGGCTTATGAATGTCGTGCTTACACATGATCCAGTAGTCATCCAGCTTTAGAAAGAGAACTAATGTGATTGCCCATCCTTAATTTTTCATCCATTTCAAATGACTTGAGAATGGTGGTACGTTCTGTCCAAAGCGGACAATATTATGGTGCGGTGGTAGCTGGGCTGTTACAGATCAAAGCCAGGGCCGGACCGGTGGTGTTAGGTCCCGCGAGGACGCTGGACCCCTAAGGGGGGTGGATTGTGACATCCCACATAGGTTAGCAAGAAGAACTAAGCCTTCCTTATAATGAGGTGGATACCTTCCCCATTATAACGCGCTTTGGACGCTTAATGGTAGTGGATGAGAGGAGAATTCCACAGTTAAGCGTGCTCAAGTGGAAGTAATATGAGGATGAGTGACCACCTGGAAACCAAAAGCAAATCCATGAGGCGATGATGGTACGTCCCAGCCAAAGCGGACTATATTATGGTGCGATGGTAGCTGGGCTGTTACAATTCTAAATGTGACAAGCATTACCAAATTTTTGAATTTTAATCAGGTAATTAAATACTGAATTTATAGACAAAAAAAATACTAACAAAATTCATCTGTTGGTGACAACGATTTTCTGATCAATTTAAAAATCACGAAAATCTTCAAATTCAGTTTGAGATTCATTCACTATCGCCAATTTGTGTACCATTTCATTAATTAGGTTATATGTCCCTCATCTATGTGTTGTGTTGTTACACGCCCCATAAGAATATATAAGAATCATCGTTATTCCAAATAAGGTATGCTCAATAACGCAACTCGTTTACAAACTGAGCGGCTTGACTCGGTTCGTCTCATTATAATTTAAAAACATATAAACCAAAAAACTTTCCAAAAATGTAGTTCCATCATATCTTTTGGACTTCTGAAAGATAGCTTCAATAGTCGTCCATTATACGTCCCTAAAGGCTAGTTCCTGAATGCCGAAAACGTCTATAGCCGTCATACATAAAATGGGAAATTGACTTGAATGAGAATTGAGGATGAGAATTGCGAAGTCCTGAACGTCGTAAGGATTTTTAAAACAGGCTGAAGAGGGCTAAGGCCTGAGTAGCCAATAAAGATTTGATTTGGTTATGGTCCTTATGGAACCGGTCTGGATTTTGAGAACTTAAACGATTCATTGTAGGCCTTATAGCCAGATAGTGACTTTATAAATAATGAGGGAATTTAAATTGTATATTTGTGTAACTTAAAAAATAATTCGAGCCAAACGACTGAGTGTACCTTTCCCCATGCTAACTCATAATTAACCAGGGCTTTCCCCATGCTAACTCATAATTAACCAGTGCCAGCCCAACAGTGAAGGCCCCATATTAAAAAAATAAAAATGAAAACTCATTAATATTGCTATAACTGGGATTTTAATTTGGGCTGTGAAACAATAAGCATGTTTGGCCATGAAGGAAATAGTGAACAGTTTTTTTCAGAAATTATATGTTCTTTTATTTTTGGGATGCGACTATTAAAGAATAAGAATGAATTCAAATTATATTTCAAATATTTGAATTTATCCATTCACAATAAAGATTCATAGTCATCGTCCATAATCATCGTTTGTGTTTTCAATTTTAGGACAATCAGGAGTTTGTTTTCACCTGTATAGTAAATGCTAATTTGTAGTTGTACTATGATAGCCCTTTGTATTCTTTTATATATAGTAAATATATATATATCCAAAAAATAATAACTTTGATTTTCAAACAATTACACTAATTCTTAAAGTGACAACAAAGAAGGCTACACTTGTAGATTGTTATTAAGACAACTTGTATTTGGCAACAATTATAACATGTTAGCGATTTTAAATGTTTAGCAATCCAATTAAATTTTCATATATAGCACACATGCATATGGAGAAAAAAATAGCATCCTTTTGCAAGCCAGGACAATAACGAAACTAAGTTAAAAGGAGGCCCCAATTTTTCGTTTCGCTTTAGGCTTCAGAAAAGGTTGTGCCGGCACTGTAATTAACAAATCAAGCTGAAATCGAACGGACACTTTCAAAATGAGCTTTGAACATTTTGTCTTAATCCCAAAGCCTGCCTTGTGGGTTTGGCCATAGTTTACAAGAAAGAATCAACAATATTTGATTTGCAGATCGACATATATAGTTATCTCATTATAACAAGGCTGATATTGAATAAATAATCTAAATGTAAAGATGCACATTATAAGATGTTACTATCATCATGAATTGCTTATTGGTAACGCATACGTAGAATCACAAAAGAATATGTATCATCTAATCTTATATAAAGTTATAGTCGAGCCAGATGACTAATATCATATGGATATGTATCCGTTGGAAACACTAAAGTATATGACCTTGTTGCAATGACAGTGTTTGAAATTTCACTGGGATGAAAACCATCATAAAAAACCGTCAAGGCCCGAACAAGACAAGGGTTTGAATCCTGAACACATTGTCCATCATCCCTCACTTGACAACAAGGAGCATTTGGTACTGGTACAGCTGCATCCAAACATTCTATTAAGTAAATTTAATCCTTAATAACAATATAAATATGATATGATGTTAATTTGCGCTAGTGCTTTACCTCCCTGTGGTGCTGATATACCACTGAGGTTAATGAAAGTGAATCTTGCATCTTGATAATCAGTATTGAGCTCAGTAACAAGACTCTTGAGCTTGTCATTAAATAGATTAACCGCATTATTGATCCACTCGACGCAAGGTTTCCCCCCAGTGCCGAACCTTGTTATCTCAGCTGGGGTGCATCCTATTTGTCCTAGACCAAACACAGCAAATTTCCTAGCTCCCATATTGTATATCGTCTATCATACGAATCAAATTTGAATAAAAAAAATAGTTATATTTGACCATAACCATACCATACTCGTCCAAAGGGAAAATAGCAAAGATTGTGTACAGTGTACCTTAAGTTGTTGAGAGTATTGTTGCACAAGAACCACGGCATATTGGTCAGACGTATATGTGTTGCTGGTCGGGTAAATGCTTGGTATCAAGTAGTTATTTATGTAGTCGTTGCTTCCTATATTTGACAAGTAAATGCATTTCTTAAGGTATTCATTGGTAAATGTCTTGTTGTCTTGTAAGGCAGAAAGGCGGGAAATTGTTTTTTCGTGATTAATTAATTGTCTATCCATGCTGATCCGATCACCCTGAAATGAGATAATACAACCAAATATAAAACAAAGTTTCTAGCCTCGTCTGATTTGAAAAGAGAATCATAAGATCTAATATAAGTATGCGTGGTTTAAAACTGTTTAGATTGTCAACATACAAATAGAAACATAAGAAGAAAAGGTTGACTTTCCAAGGTCCATGGATATCAAGAGAACCGAAAAATAAAATAAACTAGCTACCACTAACGTCGTTTACGCCACAAATTGTGATTACCAGATGACTTCCAGATTCCTCTCTAATACCGGCACTACCACTACCGTAGTTTACGCCTGTGCTGATCTCTTGGTCCGTTGCGGTAGCATAAGGTGGAATGAACTTGGAAAAACCTAGAAGTTGACCTAAAATCAAGAATTTAACGATATGTTAACATCAATATATTAATTAACAACCTTTTTTCTCTTTAAAATGTCCTATTAATGCGATACGATTCACATACCGATGATGTCAGCGACAGTGCGGCCATTGGTGAATCTACCGCTGACACCTTGTGGAAAATCAATCCCATAAGGCCGGTAGTTGGCTTTAGCTTTCGTTGCGAGTCCATTGTTATTGCCACTATCGACCAACGAGTCTCCAAATATGAAGTAGCACGGAACTTGAGGTTCCGCGGCTACTACAAATGTTGTAACATGTAACAACTCTACAAATACGAGGACATGAAATAATAGGCTAAGTTCACGAGTCATGTTTGTTTGTATACAAAGAGTTTCGAATGCAAAATGATATATATACTGCTTAATTATAGAAGGATATATATAAAAGGCGAGGTTGGCAAGTGGGAATTCTTTATATTTTTCAACGATGTGGGCAAGTGGGAAAATCAAGTTATTTAACAAGATTAATTGATACCATGCTTTTGGCGATTACTGATTAATCATGTCATGTGGCATTGAACCAATAATTTTATGATACTATATTAGCGAATATAAAACTAGATCGTAAAATCACGATTAGAGATATAAATAAACTGAACGTTCGGCGAACAGTTTGTAAATTATTTGATGGGAAATTCGTTTATATTTGTTCATTTAACAAATGAATGAACATGAACAAGAAATTTTGTTCGTATACTACGTTTGTTCATTTGTATTTGTGAACATTTGGTAATGTATTCATTTATGTTTGTTTACATTCCATTGTTTATATTTGTTTGTTAATTTTTTTTTATTTTTCTAATATTTTATTTGTATTAACCAACCTAAGATTTAGTTTTATAATTATATTGTTTACGTTCAGTTCATTTCATTAATGATTTGTTTTATAAAATCTTATTTTAACCAACAACAAATTTAACTTGTGGTTCATTGACATTATCATAATAAAACCGATGATTGAGAGATGATTATCTTTATGTTATTATTATTATTATTTCAATTCTCAAATACTGCTTAACTATAGATTTAATAAAACTGATTATGTCATCTTTTGAATTAGAAATGTTGTTATTTTTGTTCTCTTTTCTTTTGTTTTTCTTAAACAGTAAATGTTCGTTTGCGTTGATAAGTCGTTCGTGAACAACTTGAATTCCTTAACTAACGAACAAGAACAAGACTTTTCTTTCGGTTAGCGTTCGTGAACATGATTAATGTTAAACGAACGGACATTAACAAGATTTCATTGGGTTTAGTTTGGTTTGTTTACATAATCACGATTCTATTTTTAGAGTAATATAGTTTTTTTTCCCTTTATAAAACGAATTGAAATCTCTCATACCATAAATTTTATACAATAACGTGCATGCCAATTAAAAGTACCATGTAAAGGGCTGCCATATATTAATTCTTTTTTCAAAGCCCATCATGTTATACGTATAAGATTAGAAACTTAGGAAGACAGGCGCAAGGTGAGTACACGAGAATGTGCATTAAAGGTAAGTGTGCCCCAAAAATTTATTTGTTCATCGACTTTCATATCATCCAGGCGGACCACACTGACTTTTGAGGGACAACGACATGAGAGGGACAACATAGAACGTTTATGCCTTTACAACTTTAGATTTACACTCACTGAAAAGAACAAGAACCTGTTTTATGTTGGATATAGTTAACTATGATCATATGCCCCACGATTGAGAACGAACATTCGACAAAAGGTGGGTCGATCTATCTATGACAAATTTAGATTCACATATTGGAACACAACAAAGAATGAAGGTGCATTAGGCAAGAATCAAGATTTAGGCAAGTAGGTAATTTTTCATTAAAATGTGCATTAGTGTTGATAGGAACCCAATTTGTAGGGTTTTTTTTCTTAAAAGAGATTAATTCTAGGTCAAACTTGGTTATAACCACTTCACACTCCCATTTCGACATCTTAGGCGAAAAGACCATAAATAAAAGAGGAAACAATCAAAAGCCTACAGAAGATTTATATTGCAAAGGATGAAAAAAACCTAGAACCCAACGGAAATAACCAAAATACCAAACATTCATATGAGTATTCACATGGTTATCCGTGTATGAAATTAGTGTTAAGTTTTCACGAGTATGAAATTAGGTGTTACGTTATCTGGTTATCGGAAACTATATACCCGTTTACCCAAACTATATAAAAAAAGTTAATTTTAAATTTTATTTTACCTTAACTATTGTCTAGCAATACTTTATTTTAGTTACTTCAATTTATGAAAATAGACTTCTATTTTAGGATACGTATTATTATTTATATTTTTTATGCCATGAAGTATGATTTTTTTTTGTTGAGATTTGTATTACAATAAAAGTAATACATTTTAGATATTTCATACATCTTTTAGCTGGCTATATGATATGCATGTAATTTATCATATTTAAATAATTTATTGTAATTGTTAATTTTTAAACATAAACCTATTTAAAAATATAGATTAATAAAAAAACAAATGTACATGAAAATCTCAACAGGTATTTTTTTAACAAACTAATGTGTACACATAATATGCGATGGGTAACTAGCGGACAAATACTCGACGGCTCTTTGGTCGACTATGGACACAATTTACCATACCCGTTCCAGACTCGCCCCATTGCCATTTGATCCCTACCTACAATTATAGAACCATGGCATTGACTAGTTGGGTGATTTTAGTGTTGTTAGTCTTGTTTAATTAGTATGATGAGATATAGTTAAGACCAAAGGAGAACCGTAATTGACATTAAATATGAATTAAGAGGTGTGAATTACACACTCTTATATCATTCATCATGTGATATTGTTAAGTTTGTACGTACTTAACTTAATACGGTTGATTATTTAGCCAACGAGTCAAAAACAGACTTAGTGGACTATAGTGACGCAGTTAAAGTTCGCAGAAAGATCTCTTATGTTAAGATACTCAATTTGATGGTGAATTTAATGTGGAAAGCTTGGCCTCAATGAAAGATAATGGATTGACTGAATTGTTTTGATTGATTCGCTAACAGCCGATTACAATAGAATAAATAGCACTAGGATCCTCAATTGACTCCTATAATTGAGGATCAATATTATGACCAAATCAAACCAAATAATATAAAGATAATATTTCCTCTAATATTCCCCCTCAGCTTGAACGTGGATATGCAACGACGTTTAAGCTGGCTCGAAACGTCTCGAAAGAGTGTCTTGGAAGGCCCTTGGTGACGATGTCGGCATATTGTTCCGAAGATGGGACGTAAAGGACTTTGATCTGATCGAGTTGAACCTTTTCGAGGAAGAAGTGGATGTCCATTTCCATATGCTTTGTACATTGATGTTGGACAGGATTTCCAGATAGGTAGACGGCAGATATGTTGTCACAGAAAACGACGGTGGTTTTGCGGGGCGGGGCTTGAAGCTCAAGAAGCAGGTTTCGGAGCCATGTAGCTTCTGCAACTGCATTTGCGACTCCCCGGTACTCTGCTTCTTCACTAGACCTAGAGATTGTCGGCTAGCGTTTCGATGACCAGGAGATGAGGTTATCACCGAGGAAAATACAATAACTAGAAGTGGATCTGTGAGTGTCTGGGCAGCCTCCCTAGTCGGCATCCGAGTATGCAATTAAGCTGTGGTCGTGGGAAATGGACAGGCGGAGGCCGAGGTCAATGGTGCCGTGAATGTAGCAAAGTACCCGTTTCATGAAGTCAAAGTGTGAGTCTCGCGGAGCATGCATAAACAAACAAATCTGTTGTACGGCATATGAGAGGCCTGGCCTGGTGATGGTAAGGTATTGAAGGGCGCCGACTAAACTGCGGTATAGGGTGCCATCAGGTAAAGAAGAACCTGCGTTGGCACTTAATTTGGAGCTTGTGTCCAACGGGGTGTGGAATGGTTTGCAGGCGGTCATATTTGCTCGGTGAAGGATGTCGCGAGCGTATTGAGATTGAGCAAGGTGTATTGACTGATGATCCCGAGTGACTGTAATGCCGAGAAAGTGGTGTAAGGACCCCAAGTCGGTCATGGCGAATTCTTTAGACAACAAGGTGATGATACGTGTGAGAAGAGCGGGTTCATTAGCTGTGAGTACAATATCATCTACATAGAGTAGAAGGTATGCTCGTTGACTGCTATTGGTGTAGATAAAAGAGATGCATCACACTTGCTGCTTCGAAACCCCAAGGATATAAAGAAAGTTGAAACCGCAAATACCATGCCCTCGGAGCTTGCTTTAAGCCGTACAGAGATTTATTTAAACGGCAGACGTGATTCGGATGGTTGGGGTCCGCAAAGCCAGGTGGTTGATCCATGTAGACAGTTTCTTGAAGTGTGCCATTGAGGAAAGCGTTTTTGACGTCCAACTGGTGTATCGGCCAAGAGCTTGACACAGCAAGGGATAGAACCGTATGAATAGTCGCTGGTTTAACCACCGGGCTAAACGTCTCGGTACAATTACACACCAGACGGGCTTTGTAGCACTCCAAGTTGCCATCGACATTGAATTTGTGGCGAAATAACCACATAGATTGGATGACTGGGTTGTTGACAGGCCGAGGAACTAATTCCCAAGTATTAATAGCCTGCAATGCACTAAATTCATCGTTCATGGCACGTAACCAGTTATGTCCGATAAGGCTTTGGTGTGAGAGTGCGGGACAGGTGAAATGTTGGTGGTGGCAGTGAGATTGTATCGTGGGTTCGGTTTGGAGATGCCACCTTTGGCGCGGGTCTGCATGGGGTGGGCGTTAGTGGTATGAGGGGATGGTGAGGGAGATGTAGAGGGTTGTGGGGTGAGGTTGGGTTGAACTGTAGTGGTATTTGGAGTTGGTGAAGGTGGGGTGGTGGCAGTGGAAACCACGGGTGGGGAAGGAGAAGTGGGTTCAGTAGAGGATGAGTTG
The DNA here is from genome assembly GCF_021521415.1 of Bidens hawaiensis. Lineage (NCBI taxonomy): Eukaryota > Viridiplantae > Streptophyta > Magnoliopsida > Asterales > Asteraceae > Bidens > Bidens hawaiensis. Next base: position 201,713 of record NW_027491353.1, read on the forward strand.
AGGTTGGGGTTATTTGGGTTGAAAGATGTGGACGGGGGTTGGGCAGTAGGGTAAATGGATGGGAAAAATTGGGGAGTGATGGTGTAGGATGGTGTAGGAGGTAGGTTTGTGAAAGGGAATGTGTGTTCATCGAATACTACATGGCGAGAAAGGTGCACTGTGCCAGTAATTGGGTCATAGCATCGATAGCCGCGGAAGTCGGATGGGTAGCCTAGAAACACACATCGTGTTGAACGGGGTAGGAGTTTGTGGGCTGTAGTGGCAGTCATGTTGGGATAGCAAGCACATCCGAAGATTCGAATGTGGTCATATTTGGGATGACGGAGATAGAGGGCAAAAGCGGGTGTTTGAAAATTTAGGCGCGTGGTAGGTAAAATGTTGTGTAGGTAGGCTGCGGTGTGAAGAGCCTCGACCCAAAATGTGGGCGGGAGGTGAGCATGGACCAAAAGTGCTCTTATGATGTCATTTAGGCGGCGGAGCATGCGTTCCGACCGACCATTTTGCTGAGAAGTTTGAGGGCAAGAGAACCGAAATAGGAGACCATTTTGATCGGAAAATGTTTTAAAGTTATTATTATCGAATTCTCCGCCAAGGTCACACTGAAAGGTTTTAATGGGTAAGTGAAACTGGGTTTGTATAAGTTTGTGAAATTTTGTAAAGGTGGTGTATGTATCGGATTTGTATTTAAGTGGGTAGACCCAAACATAGTGTGTAAAGTTGTCGACCAAAACCATATAATATTTATAACCTGAGTTGCTGATGACAGGTGATGTCCACAAGTCACAATGAATAATATCAAATGGTTTAAAAGTTCTAGAAACCGAATCCATAAATGGTAATCGTTTACTGTTTGCAATTTGACAAGATGAAAAAATAGATGTAGCAACAGTTTTATTAAAAGAAATATTAAAAGTGTGTTGCAGATGATCTAACACGTTCGCTCCGGGATGTTCGAGGCGATCATGCCATGGTGAAGTAGTAGTGGAGGAATGTAAGCCAAATTCAGGCTTGGTGAAGGAGTATAAATCTCCAGTGCTATTGTGGCGGGAAAGGAGTCGTCCATCCTTGAGGTCCCTCAAAGAAAAATCAAAAGGATCAAAATCAACGGAAACTTGATTATCAATAGTAATTTTACGTACAGATAACAAATTTTTAATAACACTTGGGGCATGGACAATGTTGTTAAGGGTGTATGTTTTGTTAGGGAGGGTGAGTATGCCATTACCGGAACCCATAACGGGTAAACGTTGACCATTACCAACAAATATAGGGCTTGGAGGTAATAAAGATGGGGTTAGAATAGTACCAGGATCGGATGAGATGTGGGCGAAGGCCCCGGTATCCATGTTCCACTGAGGATCATAATAGTTTAAGCTTAGAGTGGAGAGTGCAACTCCAAAGTCGGTGGGGCAGAGAGCATTTCCGGGGTAGTGATCGAATCCTGGAGGAGGTTGCGAGTTGGGTTTCTGGGCTAAATGGGCCTGCTGGGGAGAAGGGTGTTGGGCCAAAAACTGTTAGGGATAGGAAGATGGGTGAGAGGGGTACGGTGTGGGTGGAGGGGTCCAGGAAGGTTGTGGTGGGTAGTTGTAGTTGGGGTGTTGGGTGTGGTTGGGCTGTTGGTATTGGGCCGGTGGGTGAGGAGGGTGGCCCGTAGGGTTTTAAGGGGATTGGGATCTCCAAGAGTTGGATGTAGGGTGAGCATTAGGGGCAGGAGGCCTGGAAGTTCCACATTGTCTTCCCCCCCCCCCCCCCCGAGAAGATTGGCCACGACCCTTGGCGGCTTTAGCCGGGTCATAGTTTCGACCTCGATATCCGTTGGGGTAGGGAGATCGTACCGGGTCAGACTGAGCAGGTCCATTGGTGTGCACCAGAGCCGTGTCACGAGTGGTGTTTGATATTGCTTTGTGTCTATCAAGTTCGTCTTATAGTATGCCTCTAGCAGTGATCCAAGTGGGTTTTTTTTCGTTTATGATGGCTGCAATTGTGTCAAATTCGACCAGTAGGCCGCAGATCATTTGGATGACGAGGCGACTTTCAGACACCGGCTGATCAACATCTGCCAACTGTTCAGCCAGGTATCGTAGTGTTTGACAATATTCATCGAATGAGGCGCAAGAACTAAGGGTGGTGTAGGTAAATTTGGTTTCAAGGGTGACGGATCGGGCTTGCTTATTGTTGAGGAAGATTTCTTGAATCTTTGTCCAGGCGGCTCTAGCCGTGATTTCTATGTCGAGTACCCGTGCAAGTAGTACATCGGATAATGTGCTGTAGATCCATTGCAAAATGAGTGCATCAATTTCAGACCATACAAAGAATGTTGGGTCGATTTTTGCGGGTGCGTCAGTGCCATCGATATGATGAAGAACTTTGTAGGCACGGGCGTGGAGCTTGAAGAGCTTTACCCAGGCAGAATATTTGACTTTCTTTCCATCAAGAGTGCGAATTTTGTTGTTGATGTTGGTGACGGTATAGGCAGGGTGCAAGGGTTGTTTGTCAGTATGTGGAGTATTGGTGGAGGAGGAGGAACTGTCGGTTCCGGTCATGGCTGCCGGCAGAAAATTTTTTTAGGGTTTGGGAGGTTTGGCTTTGATACCATGAAAGATAATGGAGTGACTGAATTGTTTTGATTGATTCGCTAACAGCCGATTACAATAGAATAAATAGCACTAGGATCCTCAATTGACTCCTATAATTGAGGATCAATATTATGACCAAATCAAACCAAATAATGTAAAGATAATATTTCCTCTAATACTCAACACATTGAAGCACACTCAACACATTGAAGCACACGCATATCAAATTCAATAGGGAAATTTGCATTAAACACTTCCAAACAATCACATTATGCCACACTTACTGTTAGTATCCTTTAAACATGGACTATTAGTTCTTGCCTGTTCGTAGTAGAATTCTTTTAAGTCAAACAGGTCGTTAGTGCGTGTGCATTTCAAGCATATTTCATATTGTAGTAAGACTTGGTTTATTTTATCGTATTAACCTCAATACATACTCTACTTATGTCTAAATGTTTACTTAATTGCATAGTTCCATTTTCTTGTTTCAAATTGAATTCCAACATCTAAACACATTTTTCATTTATGAATTTAATATTTCAAAATTATTTTTAGTTCAACAGACCTGCTATTTCATGATGTAGGCATTACAAACCAAATTACTATAATATATAAACAATAACTTTGATGCCGCAAGTGGCCTAATAGGCCACTTGACGGCACTGTGTTGGTCGGGGATATTGTTTTATATTGTTATTATTTGGTGCCGCTAAGTGGCCTATTGAACCACTTGGCGAGTTGGCGGCACCATGTTGGTCGAGGAATATTGTTTATTATTATTATTATTATTATTATTATTATTATTATTATTATCATTACTATTATTGTTCAGTTACCATAATAAACGCAATGGAAACCGACCAAATGTCATTTTTTTTGTTTTAGTTTTCGTACTAACCTGAAAGAAACCGACCGAGTTCACGCAGACTCGCGACCTTATTTAAAACTCATGACCGACAACGCTCAGATTTTACCAATTCTCAAGTTTACCGATCGACCAACCCCCAACCCCAATTGGTCATTGGTCCACCTCAATTTTAAATTTTTTCACTTTTTAGTTCTGGTACTGTAGCGTACGTAATAAAAACCGACCGAATTTATGTCAAGTTACCGCCTCAATGCTCGAAACCGACAACGCTTAGGTTTTACCACTGCCCGGGTTTGTCAACCAAATAAGCATCAACTTAAATATTTTGTTTTCTTATATGTTAATGTTTTTATATGTTAATTTGACGAGTTAATATTTTGGTTATTAACACATAAATTTTACCATTGGTGTCTATATCGTAACGAATTCAGCCGGTATTGACCGAATTCATGTCGACTCATCGTCGTAACCCTCAGATTTTTACCAACGCACAAATTTCAACGTTGAGGTTTTACCAGCTGTCCCGATGCAATGCGCCAGGTAGAAAAACTAGTTTGACATAAAACACAAGTGCTACGGAAAATCACCAAATCCATGTTTCTAACTATCAAAATACATTCCAACATTAATATTTGCGCATCATTTCACTTAAAATTTCAATTTGTGTCAAAGGTAGTCAGCTTCACCAAGAAGTTAAAATATTTGTATTCCAAGTTTCCAACACAAATGTTAGGTTATATATAAGATTTAATTCATAGGAGATGACGTTGGTATTTTCAGTCACTAATTAAGATAGATTGGAGGATGCTCCAAACTCAATTCTTAACCTTCAATTCATAACCAACGTTAATCGGACTAATCTATAAGGTAATTACAAAACCAAAAATACAGGTTTTGACAACAAGAAGTTCCGGTTGATTAGATTCATCAATGGTCCTTTTGTCCATATTAAATGACTTTACTCATATTTAAATATTCAACCTGTCATACTCTACCTTCATGATAATTACATATATTAAAATTTATTCGGCTCACCGGATTTATGAAAAATACCAGTCTTTTAAAACAATTGAACAGAAGCGCATGTATAACGTACTGGAGTGGATTTATAAACATATAAGTCTTTTAAAACAATTACTCGAAACCCATATGTATCCAATTATCCATACTTTGATCCAACAATATTCGCCACCTATTTTAACCTAATGTAATTCCAAACTCGATTTAACCCACTACCTTCACATTTCTTTTGTATATCCTCTCATAGCTTCACTTGTGCGCCCAACCCACTACCCCCCGTGAAGCTTCCGAGTTAAACACCCATATGTGTTCAATAATAATAATAGGTTTTTAAGAGTCAGCTCGACCGTAAAAAACTGACACACTTATAAGATACTGTAATAATTAAATTCAAAATATGACGTTATAATTTGTTTTTTTTAATATACGTCTCTTTATAACATTTTGTTATTTTGAAACCGAGTTGTGAGTAGTAATGTATGGGTAATATAAGCACAAACGTACATGTTATCAAAGCAACTTCATATTTTTTTACACCGTTTACTTTTTCGTTTATGTCATCGCAAAATGCCTATATTTATCTACGTCTCTATTTAAAAATATTTTCTAAAATGATTTGTGAATATGTACGAGTAATTTAGTCACAAACCTAAATGGATCAACCATTTTGGTGACCTAAAGCGAATAAAAAATACGGGGCCTTTAAAAAAAAGAAGTTGAGTTCATGGTTTTCAAATTTTTATTTATTCTTCTTCGCATTTAATTAAATGAATAAGTTGAGAAAATATCAAATATTTTCATTTGTCTTTAGACAATATATTTTATAACGTAAGTTAGTAGACGACAATGTTAGATTTGTTTTAAAAAGAAACCAACTAAAGCGTGAACCTGTTAAAATCAACATGAAAGCAAGCTGATTGGAAGTTAATGAAAATCATCTTGAGGACAACACCAAACACATTAGGATACTTTCAACATCGACATTTACAATTATAATGTTCAGATGTGATATTTATCTTCAAAAGAATGAGTGTTATAACTAATATAATTTAATCTTCTAAACTTAAAATAGTTTTTCCCTATGGAAACTACAATATACATGTAACATCCCATTTTTCGAGTTTCGGTTAATAAATAAAATACGAGTTATTATGAATCGGGCTAGTGTTGGGTTAAATGGATATGAGTTATGGACTTGGGTTATGAAAGAAAGAGGAAAAGACCATGGGCTTAAGCCCATGATCCATAATTATATAAACCATTAATCACCCATTTAATTCATTTCTACACATATTCCATACACCACCAAAACACACACTTAAGCTCTCTCTCTAATTTCTCTCTCTCTCTCTAGTCGAAATCACAAAGGAAAACCGATCCCGATCGAAGGTAATGATAGTATGATACTGTATGAGCTTAAACCTGTTATATATAGTCACAAAACGACGAGCCGACAAAGTTAAACCGTTAACGTCACGAGATCCGGGTGGAATCGGGTATAAACCGAACCTAAGATGAGCATAGGGATCACCCTAACTCAGATCTGGATCGAACGGGACGAAAAACGGTGAAAAATGGGTTAAAACTCGTTTTTCCTGCGAGTCCGCGGTTTTCCGGCGACGGCGCCGGAAAAGGTAATACGAGGTAAGAGATGTCAGGGAATGTTCTGACATTCCCTGACCTAACCCTAGTTCGCTAACGGGAAGTTAACGAACCAGAGATGATTCGCTAGCTGATTCGTTTAAGGGAGCATAAGGAACTAGCTCTAGTTCGTATCCGATGCGTTAAGAGAAAAAGGTAACGAATTACCCTTGATTCGTTATAGCCAGTTCGTTAGAAGAGATAACGAATTAGATGGACCAATTCGTTACATTGACTGGTTCTCTATGGACTGATTCGTTAAGGGTCCAGTTCGTTAGAGGGTTCAATTCGTTACAAGAACCAGTTCGTTATGGTAGGTCAATTCGTTAAAGAGCCAAGTAACAAATTAAAAGCTTGACAAAATGACAGAATGGTCCCTAAACTTAGAAAAAAGAATGATTTAATTACAAAGAAGCCCTCGACCCCAGCCAGGGGCTCTGCCCCTTGGACCCTGCTAGGGGCTGCCGCCCCTAGACCCCGCTGCCAGGGGCGCTGCCCCCGGACCCTTGTTTGTTGAGGGATATAACTAAACTAGAATCGCGTTATGAGTAGTGATAGTTAATTGAAAAAAATAGTTGAAGTACTTCAAAAAAAAAAAGGTATTGAGTTTATCTTTATTGTGAAAAAAAAAAAAGAAGAAAATATTGATTTCTTGTTTGGATTCATGAGACATCTAGCTGTTTCTCTCTTAAGAGTAAGGTATCCAAAAAGAGAAATAAAATAGTGAACGAAATGTAGTTCGAGCACTGGTTAGCCATCTACCAACTAATTTGTATAGTTTACAGTTAACCAACGGACCACAATTGCTTGTTTCTTTTAAAACCAAACAATCGTTATTTTATATTAATCAGATATATATATATATATATATATATATATATATATATATATAATTTGGGGCCTAAAAATTATAGGGTCTTAAAGCCTTAGTTTGTAACATTAACGGGCCGGCCATGCATACATGTTATAAAAGCTACCTCTTATTTTATTTTTTTTATTAATTTAGCATAGAGTGACGTCATTCACTCTTTTTGGTTATTATAATAATATATTATTGCTTTAAGAATTTTTGAATATAGTATTGCAATGTGCTTATTTTTTTTATATATGTTCGATATCAACAGAATTCTAGTCGCAATGCGCGAAAAAATTTCACCTGTTAATGGTAAAAACTGACATTTTCAACAACTATTTATCAATAAAATCTAGACTCATGGTTGGTGATCTAGTGAGGGTGTGAATTTTTGACACGAAAAGAATCTAACAAGACTACAATATTTTCGCATGTTTGGGTTTGATACAAACGGGTTCAGCTCAGTTTTGGTTCGAACCTGTTAACCAAAACAGGTGGAGTTCGAGTCAACTCAATCAGTTTAACCCATTTATCTTTTTTTATTCTTTAAAAGTGTGCTTATTAAATTAAATTGGTTGGGAATGCCATGAATTTTAAAACTAAAAAGGAAACTAACATAATATTTTATAATTAAAATTTAAGTGTTACATATATATTTGAATATTTGTTGTAAATATGTAAATTTAAAGCATTAATATTTGAAAACAATTAATAATAATAATAATAATAATAATAATAATAATAATTTTTGGGTTAAACGGGTCGTGTTCAGGTCATATCAAGAATACGTGGCTTTGTTGTTCGGTTTATGGGTCATACATGATTTTTTGGGTCGAGTTCGGGTTTGTGTCAAATTTTTGGGTTCAGGTTGGAATGAACCCGCAAACTTGACACATTTAACACTCTTATAGTCTAGTAGCATAGAAAAAGACTTTTAAACACTCAAAACGATTCACCAAAAATAAATGATATTTGCACTTAAAAAAACTATCAATAATTTTTGGAAGAGTGATCTGTGGTTTTCGTCCCTATGGTTTGTTTAAATCTGCGATTTTTGTCCAATAGTTTCAAATTTACGATTTTCGTCCCTGTGTTTCATTTCACTTGCAATTAAACCCGAATTCATTAACATCGTTAAGTCTAGCAGTTAAACCCATTAATGTGAGGGGCATTTTTGTCCTTTTACTCTCCCAATAAACCCCAGTCGTAATTCGCAACCCCCCTCCTCACGTGAGGGGCTGAGGTGTATTTGGGGAAAAAAAGGAAAAAATGCCCCTCACGTGAAGGGTACGCTGATGGGTTTCTCGACCATACTTAATAGGGTTAATGAATTCGGGTTTAATTGCAAGTGAAATGAAACCACAGGGACGGAAATCACAAATTTGAAACTATTAAACTAAAATCGCAGATTTAATTAACAAACCATAGGGACGAAAACCACAGTTTACTCTTCTTAGAAAGGAAATTTGTTATCCGTAAGATAGCCAGAAGACCTCTAATTTAATTTAATAATTTTTACGTGTAAAAAGAATAACCAAATGTGGGCCGCGTGTATCGCCGTCATATGATGTGAGGGTGTCCAAGTTTTGTGCGATAACGACCAAGATGGGTACATACAATCATTTACACCGTTATATGCGTGTTGACTTAGTTATTTATTTTATTTTATTACTATATTAGTTACCCGTATGATATACGGATTTAATAAATAATAATTTATTTATATTACTTTTAATGAATGATAATAAAGATTAATTTATAATATTGAATAAATTACAAATTACAAAAAATAAAAAGAATTACATGATGAAGTTATTATAAATCTCTTGAAGTTTCTTATTTGAAAGCTTACCATTTTCATAAAAAAATAGCGATTCTCATTTTTCTTTGGTTTTAACTCTGGATACCGCAACATACAACTGACGACAACACGATTAAAAACTCTTTTTACGTGTAGTGTTGTTTGGTTTACCATATTCATAAATGACTTTAGTTTCAATAACACGATTAAAAATTCTTTTTACATATAGTCTTGTTTTATTTCATAAACCAATTTTTTTGTCCACATTTATAAGAAGCATAACTAAATAAAAGCGTGATCTTCAATTTTTTTAAATAAAGAAAATGGTTTTTAATGAATGAACAAAAAACTTATCCAGTGACACAAATATGATACAATTAGGTGTCATGTAGCAGAAAGGACTTTTTATTTTTATTATTAAATAAGTTAATCGTATTACTCGGGGTTTAATAAAAAAATATGTCTAACAAATATATATATATATATATATATATATATATAACATATCGTTAGGGATGAGCTCAATACTGGTATTGAAAGTACCAAAATATAGGTATCAGTACCTAAAATACTTGGCATGGTACAATACTGTTTTCGAAGGTATAAATTCGGGAAAATACCGGTGTTGTATGGATCTGTATCAATGCATGTTACATAAGTAACATAAATTTAGAATTCACAAGTTTGTTGATTATGACAAATTTACAACTAAATGTGAACAAAAGGCTCGTACAACTTTAAAATTTAATTTATAAAGTTACATCAATATATAATTTACTGCTTCCTAAATACCTCATTGTATATAACCTTTGTAGTTCTATTTGGTAACCTTACTGTTCTTATCAAAATTTAATAGTTTGAGTCGGTCTATAGTTTTTACTTTAGATAATGCTACGTCCAGTTGAATAGTCTTGTTGATTCAAAACAAACCTATTGTGTTCAGGCTGCCCCTTATTCTTATTTATCACAATTGCAAAACATGCTACTAATAGAAATTGTATTTATTGAAATTTGAAAGGAATTTTTTGTTCAAAGGTGTCAAACACATTCTATCCAGACTATCAGTATTACTTGATATAAGTTTCAATTATTGTTTTTATTTTTTCATGGTTAATATCGAGTTATGAAGAAAAAGTTTATCGCTTGAAAGTTGGTAACGATACTACTAAAGATAAAAAAGATAGATAAATTAATTGATTTGATTTCATATTTTTTTACCTCAAATTATTCCATGTCATTAATTAATGAAAATAATAATAGTATATACCAATCAAATTAGAAAAAATATATGTTAAATTGTATAATGTCACGAATTCAAGATAATGTTACGAAAAGATTTTAAATTCTAATTCCTTAAATTTTGTTTTGTAATTAGAATGACAATAAATAAAAAGTTGTAGTATCAAATATGAGCCAAATTTTTACCTTTATAATGTTAAAAGTCATTAAAAAATTGTTAACCGTAATTAGGTAAAACATGTTATATGACCCTAAATTGTAAAGAGTATTAAACTGTAAAGAGTATTAAACAATCTTATATAATATTAAGTCAACAGTTTGCCATTTTCACTAACATATGAAAAATGCTAAAATATGGTATATGTGCAAGTTATGTAGCTAAAATGCGTTGTCAAAATTCACCCTAAATCAAAACTCGACTGGCAACTAAATCTCTAATTTTTAACATATCAATTTACCACTGCACCAAATAAATTAAAGATATTCAAACTACGTAAAAAAATGTACATGCATTATCTCATCTGAAATTAAATAGTATTTTATGTAATTCAATAATTATATTTTTGAAGGTAAGAATATTTCATGTAATTCAATAATTACCTTCATCTACATATGTTTACTTAAGATTAGAAAAGTATGAATATATTTAATGATAAATCTATGTATCATGATAAAAAGGCTAAGAAAATAAATTATGAATATCCTTAGGTGAGGATTTGCAATTTGAGTTCAATGAATAGACCGAACTGAAAACCAAATTTGCAATCCGAATTGGTACTTTGGAGTTTTTGCTACGGATATGATTCGATTAACGGATTTTTGGTTTTAGGTTTTCTTTGCACCCCTCTAACTTGATTTTATGTAATGGTAATTGAAATCAAACACAATTTGTGAAATGAAAATTATAACATACATATATCTTTGTGATTATTCAAAATCAATGCATACACTAAAAAGTTTGATAAACACATATCCTTATCATTAGCGAACTCACCTTTTTATCCTTAATTAAAAATCAAAGAATTCAAAATACATAGCAAGCAGATAAAAACAAAACTTATAGATAACATATGATCAATGATATTCACAAACGAAATATGCAAAAACATAGATAATTTTGAAAATGAAATATGCACAAAGTTAAAAAAAAAAGATATTGGTTACACCAAAATTTCAAAACCTTGACTTACGGTTTATACATCATTGATGATCAAATAACACACTTGTTTAGATAAGAGGAATACGAAAACAAATCTTTAGTTACCTAAAACGATCAATGATAGCATAAAGATATGTTTTGAGCCCTAATATCCTTACTCTCAATTGAGTTACGCATGTTTCCAAACCATAAACTCATAAAATGATAATATAATTGACTATGAAAGCAAAGTTATTCTTAATCGATGATATCGGGTACTTGAAGAACAAACATGAGTTTTTATTAGTGATTGTTAAGAAATCGGTGGTTATACAATGAGTTTGATGGGGGATTTAACTTTTGATTGTATGGATATATTTTTACAATGGTCAGCTAACAATTAGGCTATTTATTGAATATGAATAGAAAGGTTAATTATTTTGGTAAGTAATGAGTGGGTCTATGTGAAAATAAATAATTTTGGTAAGTAATTATTTATTTTAATAAAAATAAATAAAAAATAAAGGTTAATAGATGAGGGGTCCCACTTGAAAAAATATTAGACCAATTAGGGGATATGTGGTTGAACCATCATTTTGTTTATTATAATAGTAAACTGTTTTTTTAACGGTTAAATTTTGAGTAAAGGGTCGAAATTGTCATTGATATTTGGTTAATTATGAGGTTTCTCATTTATTTCCAGTTATGTTCAAATCAATAACTCCGTTAATTTTTTTCGTTAACTCAAGGACATGTTTTTCTTTTTCCATATATGTTTATAATATAAAAATAAAGAATAATTATTTAAATATATGAGCCACCCCCACCTTTCACCCTTTCTTCTCCATAAACTCACTATCCTAGTTATTCGGCCACCTACAAATCCTAAAACGACACGTACAAAGAGGCGCAAGTTAATGGGGACTCGGGGTGTCTCCGGTCACCCCCGTTTTTCCGCTCAGTAGGATAAATTTTCGTTATTTCGTCCGAAAATATTTATAGGTTTCACACCCCCTTATAAAATTGAAGTGTGCACTATAGATCATCATCATCGTACTTAGTATATCCCACCAATAGCAAAGCTATGGTAGGGTCTGAGGAGGGTAAGATGTAAACAACCTTACATCTACCCCATAGGGATAGAGAGGCTGCTTCCGGTGAGACCCCCGATTCGATAGTAGTTTTGCTTCAAGCCTTGGACATAAGACACATAACACTCAATCATAAGGACACCGACTGATTGGTGCATGCACCCTTATCTTTCGGCCATCAATGCAACTACATGATGCATGATTAACCTTCTGCCACTTTTAACATTATTTTCACGAGATTAGTAAGATGACGTCAAAATTAGTGCAATTTCACTTTTGCCTACCCGAGGGTTCACACATATATACATTATATGCGTGCACCGCAAATTATAGAAATATTTTTGTTGTTGAAGTCTTTTTGTTACGTTTTGTCAGAGCGGTTGTTGAAACTTAAATTTGATTTGTAGGTATCATGAAAAACTACATTGTTTGACCTGCCTTGAATCGAATTACCGACTCGAAAGGTAGGTGACTTCGGTCATCCCTATAACTTCCCTATAACTTAGTCTAAGCTTCTCCACTGCGGCCACACTAAAATCATAAAACCCAACACCACACTCCCAAGCTGGGAATCGGAAAATCAGGCTCACTAGTTCCTAATTCTTCAAACCACGACATATCAACAATTGCAGAAAGTAGGTTCGACAGTTACACCAACTGATCACCGGGCCTGATGTTTGTCTTCAACATCTCCGATATTCACCAAATGATTATGTTAAAACACCATAAATTTGTTTAGAAATAGGTTCCATCGATAGGTAATAGATTTGGTGATGATTTTAGGTTCCAAATTGGACGGTGGGCGATGTCTGTTTTCAGATTTTTGTCTGATTTTGGGCCACGATGATGGCTATGGTGTGGTAATACTAGGTAACGTTGGGTAGTGGTGGTTGCAAGTAGTGGCGTCGGCAGTTGTTGTTACTGCTGGAGACGATTTGGACTTATTCACACAACATTTACTGGCGGTGTCTAAAATTCAACGATGGATATATGTTTATGTTAATGTTTTGGAGGTGACGAACTATGAGGGCCACCATCAACTTAATAATAATTTTTTTTGAAAGCTTTGAAAGAATCAAGATGATGGATTTTAGATCAAAGGATAAAAAAATATTAAAAAAATTAAGAGTAAAAGGACAAGCATACCCCTAATTTAGCGAAAAGAGTTAACGGAGTTACTGATTTGGACATAACTGACATTAAATGGGAAACCTCAAAGTCCTAGTTATAAAAAAATAACCTTTTGAACGAAATCGTATAATTGACCAGACCTCATAAATGATTTTAATACTTTGCTCGTTAAATTTTTTACTTCAACTCTTATTCTATTTCACGTCCTAGCCTTTATATATCTCATTAAAGTAGGAATAACATCTTTTTTTAGAACTATGTATATGTTTTGGTCAAAATCGGTTTAAGGATAATGTAACCATATTTGTTTAGTGAGGGATAGTGCTTTTGTAACAATGATGAATATGTAGCAAAAATGGATAAGAACACAGAGATTTGTTACGAGGAAAAGCCCTTGATCGTGATAAGATCGCTGACACAAAAACCCCGGGTGATGAAAAATCGTCTTTCACCATTTTATTAATAAAGAAAAATGGTATTACAAGTTTGGAGATTATGATAAGTTAATACAAAGAATCTAATTGTGTGTTAACTGCTATAGTCTGCTTTGTGTATTGTGTACGATGTGTGATATTAACCCTAGCTGATCATAATTCAATATAAATACAAAAAAGAAACTAACTAACAACCCTATAAAATCGCCACTACTCCATTAGAACGTTGCATCCACTTTGACCACGTGCTAGATGCTTTGGACTGCGATTTAGTGGACTGACTTGGTCTCTTGGCCGTTATACCTGTTAAATACAATACCATTCAAAGTATACAAATGTTGATAATTAACACTAAGGATCCTTAATCCTGAGCGACCTTGAACATATCTTAAGGATAAATGATCCATAAGTCATATAAGGATAACATATCCTCAGCACAAAAATTTGTTTCCTAACAATTTCCCCCGAAATGGCGGTTGTTTACGGATAACAACTGTCATTTTGAAATTCAAATTTCCTGCAAAAATAATAAGATTAGACGTGATAGGTCAGAAGTAATCATCACCCATCTTGATTTAATGCCTCCGCCTATACATGTGATCACTATTATTCATTTATAATCACACTTTCAGTGACAAAACAGGTATCCTTCTCTCTCTTTTCTTTTCGTCTTCTTTTTATTGTGTCTACTATCTCCATTTCATCTTCTTCCGGATAGTTAGAATCTAGCGATCTCCGACCACAAGGTCTTATTTCTAACTAGGGGTGTGCATTTCGTTAAACCTGAATCGGACCGAGCAATACCTGACCTGGACCGAAAACCCGAAAATCTTAAAAACAAGAACCGAAGACCGGACATGTTCAAACCAATTGGTCTCTTTTATGTTTTGGTTATTAGAACTCGGGTAAGATGTGAAGACCGAAGACTGATTTGGTTCGCCAAAATCTCATTTGCATACTCAATTTGGGTAGTAATCAAATCAATTTTATGTTGTATGTCATTAAATTGAAGTTGTTGGTAGCTTTTGAGACGACATTAAAGGAGGAAACCGGCTAGTAGCAACCAAAGTGGACCGTTTTAATGGAGGTTTCATGGAGGAGTGTGGCTATGGTGTAATGGTAGGGATAAGGTTTGTTGAAAAATAAAACTCAAAATGAAGTTTATGGAAATGTGTACCGGCAGCATGGATTAAATATATTAAGATACTTTATAATAAAAGTAAAGTTGAAAGTGACATATTAAACTAGAGTTAATTTCTAAATTGACGTCTGTTTAAAGCATTCACAATCATTTTCATTTTTACATCCATAAATCTTTTTTATATCCAACTCATTTTCTTCTTCAACTATACTTCATCTTCTTCCAGGTCTCATCGTCCTTATATGCCAAGTCCATGATAAACTCGGGTCGGTTCGGGTAAACCTGATATTTTTGGTCCTAAGACCGATACCTGACCCGAAACCGAAATTGGAAAAATATACTACCCGATGAAGAACCGAATGTAATATTTCGGGTCCGGTTTTTGGTATTTTTGGGTCCGGGTTCTCGGGTTTTACGGTCCAGCCCGAATTATGCACACCCCTATTTCTAACGCTTCATCTGAGATTTGTAAGTTCACTAACCCAAAGATTGATGATCTCCGATCATTATTTCCGGTCGGTACCATTTTTCGACCTTTTGACTCCACTGTCAGAAGTGACTGCATTTCCAAAACCTGGATTTCCTTTCCGTCGCAAACTTTTTTAATCGGCTATTCATACCCCTTTCCAGCTTTCACCCAAAGTTTCTTTACCTTAACCGACATAAGCTATATTCAAGCAATGCCTATGTTGTGTAGAGTGTTGCACACCATCGAAAGAATCATTGAGGATGAGTGTATCGAGTTCGGGTTATCGAAGCTCTCTTATCTTTATACTTTAGTCACCCACAGCTCTAATCGTTTTGTTTTAAAATCAAAGCCGCATCAACCAACTCCCATCTCCAAAGCCACCCAGAATGGTGCCTTTTGGAAAAATCAGTTTTTCTTCGTAAAAAAATGATTCAATCCCTAGTGGGTCTGACCTACTCAAAAGGTGGATTAAGAAGGGTAGGATCCCGGATCCTTAGATAATGTGGAGAGAATAGCATATCCTTTATCTAACCATTTCATTTTTGTTTCTCAGCTGATAACTTCGCCTTGCTGGCCGAGCTTCCCGGAGTCAAAGAGAGAGTGAAGAAATTTCTTTCACTGGATCTAGAAATCAGAACTTTTCAAGCCAAGTTTATTGAAGCCTTCCAAGAATCAATTTCAGAATCGGTCAGCAACATGTCAAGTAAGAGTTTAAATAGCATTATTTGATATTAACTGAAAATAAGTGAAGACTTATCTTTATGTTGTGCTTTGTAGGTTCTCAGAAATTTGTAGATCTGCCTCTTAGTTCTCTTTTTAAGACACTGATTGTCTTGTTGTGAAGAAGGAGACCCCTAAGTGCACACCAGTCCATGAGCCGCGTTCGGCAACAACTCGCGCTGGAGCTTCCAAGAGAAAGAAGACCGCCGAGCCAGAAGATCCGTTTGAGGCTGGAAAGTATCTCATCACCACCGTAAGAATCCTTTATCCTATTTATTTGATCTTGTGGATCCAAAATCCTTTTTAATTTATTTTGTTGTAACATACAGGCCATAGATTCCGCCAAGAGCTACTACGACAATATGGTCAAGGAGTATGAAGAAACCCTGTTGGGAATGAGGTTGATGGCTGCTTCTAAAGACAAGACAATCTCCCAGCTGACCAAGGAAAAGAAACAGGCTGAGGAACACGCATCCTCAGTTGAGGCTCAGCTGCAGGAGGAGGTGATCCGTGCTACCAACGATTCAAAAATCTGGGCCGCCAAGTCTGTTCTTTAAGCCAGGATCAAGATTGTGACCAAGGCTAATGATCCTTCTTTTGCAAGTCGGGATGGGATTTGGCAAAGTGGAAGCAAGTTCTGGCAGTGTTGGGCAGTGACGAAGATGAAACTGGTGAAAGCACGGATACTGCAGCTGGTGGTCAAGAGGCTGAGATGGCTGAAGCGGGGAAGGATGCAGCTGTTGAGAGGAGGCTGCTAAAGTGGGCAATGAAGGATAGAGAAGACAAGGCCCGAGCCCACTTTGTTTATTTGTTTGTGTTTTGATGAATATTGGCTGGTTTGTACTTAAGACAATAGTTAATTAGGGTAAAGGATTTGTGATCCTTAAGACAATTATGAGGGGTCGTAAAGGTGGATGAATCCTTTTTTTTAAGGGATGAAGCCTTTGATGCCCCTTTCCTTATCTTTCCTGCACTTTAAAACTGTTAGTAACACCTGCTTAACCTGGGTGGATGGTACATCTCTTGTATGGTGAAATACGGGTTATGATTTTTGGTAAGCCCAGGTGACCTTTTGTTAATAATAACTTAAAACTTTTGACTACTCGCCTGTTGTTTATTATTATGAAAGCATTGTTGTTATAGTTTAGGTCTATAAAGAGTTTTAAGAAAAGTTTCAAGGGTAAATTATCCTTTGTAAAAACAGATTAAAGATCCTGGATACTTACATATATAAACTTATAAAGATTTAATCTGAATAAATGTAAATTGATAAGTAGAGATCATACATAAGGTCTGATTAGACCTAAGTTACCATAAATGTGAATGATTCCACGATCCTTGTAGTTAGACTTAGGATACATGATGCAAATAGCTTATCATAATAACTGGGATTAAACCCAAAAAACTGAGGACAAACCCAATAAACTAGGGTCTAGCACAACAAACTGCGGACACACCCAAATAAACTGGGGACAAGCCTAAATAAACTGGGGACAAGCCCAACAAACTGGGGACAAGCCCATATAAACTGGAGACAAGCCTAACAAACTAGGGACAAGCCCAAATAAACTTGGAACAAGCCCAACAAACTGGGGACAAACCCAAATAAACTGGGGACAAGCCCAAAATGGGGACAAGCCCATATATACGGATGAAACTGGGGACTCGCCCAAACCGGGATTTAGCCCAAACGTAAGTGACGTGAAAATGCCAAAACCTCAGCTAACATGAAAATGTTAGAAACCTTGGAACTTGAGCTAACATGAAAATGTTAGAAACCTTATGTATGGTACGTCTACCATTTATTCGTAGGATCCTCCATATAGCCGAAAGCAATGAAATTGTCAGCCACTAAGCGTGTACTTGTCCCATTTCCCCGAACTACACTTTGGATAGCGTGTGCTACAGGCGAGAGTGTAGAAACTCTAATTTGTGAGAAAGGTGAAAACCCTTTAAACCTTAAAAGGTGTGATCATCGGGAATTACACCTTAATCATGGGATTAGATGAGAGAGATGTTGATGTACCTTAAACGTGGGGGAGAGTTGGCCAACCTCTTAATCATTGACTCTCTTACTGACATCTGCATTGTCATTTAAAGCTTGTAAAAGATACATGGGATCACGGATGCTTGTTCTAGCAGTAGGAACCACCATCTCTGTAGGGATCACATCTTCTGCTCCAAACACCAATGAGAATGGTGTTTGACCTGTTGCATTCTTGGGTGTTGTTCAATCAGCCCAAAGAACATAAGGAAGTTCCTCGGCCCACTTGCCTTTCTTGGATCCTAGATACTTCTTCAAGTTGTTGATGATAATTTTGTTGCTTGACTCTTCTTGACCATTGGCTTGAGGATGAACTGGTGTAGAAGTGATCATCTTGATGCCCCAACTGTCACAAAAGTTAGTAGTTCTTTTACCAATAAACTGGGATCCATTATCACAAACAATTTCATATGGGATAACAAATCTAGTTAAATATTTCTTTTAATGAAGGATATAACTTCCCTTTCTCGGACTTGCACGAATGCTTCTGCCTCAATCCATTTAGAAATGTAGTCTGTCACAGCAAGCATAAAGACCTTTCCACCTAGTGCTTTTGGTAGCTTGCCTACAATATCCATTCCCCATTTCATGAAAGGCCATGAAGAGGATATAAGACACATAGGTTCTGCTGGTTGGTGAAGAATGTTTCCATGCCTTTGGCAAGCATCACACTTTCTTGAATTTTCCATTGCATCCTTCTTCATTGTTGGCCAGAAGTACCCAGTTCTAAGTATCCTAGAGAATAACGCTCTTCCCCTGTGTTGTTGCTGCAATCGCCTCCATGGAAGTCTTGTAGCACCTCTTGTATTTCAGGATCCTCGATGCATCTCAAGTAGGAACCTGCAAGAGACTTTATATATACATTATCTTGTAAAATAATGAACTGTGATACCTTTATTCTGAAAGCTTTAGGGTTCTCCCATGTAGGTATTTCTCCATCTTAGAAGAACTTCTTGATTGGAAGGATCCAAGATCCTGCTTTCGTAGAGGATGAAGGATCCTTAAGTTCTTCTGTGCAATCCGTTGTCACCTTCATAGCTTCATGTTCTCCAGTTGCCGGAGATAATATGTGAATGATGAGTATCTTTACATCATCCGGGATCTTCAAGGATGATGATAAGCATGCTAAGGCATCTGCCCCAACATTTTCTTCTCTTGGTACCTGCATGATACTAAACAACTGGAAGGATTTTGCTAGTTCCTTCACAATTTATAAATACTTGATCATGTTCTCACCTTTCACGGCATAAGACCCGTTAAAGTGGTTAGTTATAAGTAAAGAATCTATATAAACTTGAAGATATCTGATCCTCATTTGTGTCACACCCCAACCTATGGCGGAAATGTCAGGGCGTAACTGATTGCTCATAGCTTTTCAAATGTTACTATTATGCAATATTATAAGTTTCAATATCTATTATATACATTTCAAATGAAACAGTCATCCATACAAAATTCAAATAAACAAAGTACATATATCAATCAATAGCAATATATCTCATTAAGTTTTCTTTTAATATAAATCCTTAAGTGATCTTGTACTTCAGTTACTTCTCATCAAACTATAACCTGCATATGCGTTGAAAATAGAATGGTTTTGTCAACACAAGGTTGAGTGAGCAACACACCAGTTCAAAGTATAAATAAAAATATGTATTTGCAACAAGTCATATGAGAATAACAAAATAACCAAATGAGCAAGTATAACTGAGATGTTGAGAAGCACAAAGCTATAACGACTGGCTTATGATCATACTATTCTATGATTATGTTGGACCTCTCCGAATGCGAAAGAATATAAGCATATAAACAAGTAAAGTATAAGTTGTTAACACATAAGACAAAGTTGCAGTTTTGTGTACAAGTATATATGAGAAATATAAGTTTTACGCATATGTCCCCAGAACGTGGAAAACAAGTAAAATAGGGGAATGTGGTACTCACCTCGATAGACGAACAAAGGTGATTGAGATATTAGGAAAGCGTGAAATCACACGTGAACGTTAAAGCCTAAAGAGAAACAAAGAGAAAACGGATACACTAAGTAAAGCACAAGATTTATTACGAAAACTCGATAACCATTATTAAGCTAATATTATAATAATGTAGTATTATATATAAAGATTTATATAAAATAATGAGTTTGTTAATTATGCATAAAGTATATAAAAGAAAAATACATCTTTTAAAAATATTGTTAGTTTATTAAATTATAAATCTATTTATATATAAAGTTTGCCTGTTGTATGTCTAATATATATATATATATATATATATAGGGAGAGGATTATGAGAGAACTCCATTTTATGGTGAGAACTAGAGAAATAATAATGAAGTATTTATAATTTAATTAAAAAAAATATTTAAAATTATTTTTTCATCCTTCTTATATGTTGTTATTCTTCACCACAAAAAAATAAAACTAAAAAAAATAAAAAAAAATAAAAAAAATTAACGAGTAATGCATATATGCAATACAACGACTTTTTTTATAATGCATATTTGAAATAGTGTGCATTTTGATATTTGAAATAGTGTTGAATAGCATATATATAGTTGTTTGTATTGTTTAGTTGCAATAGTGTTATATTATATACAAAAATTAAAAAAAATCGATATAGTGCATATGTGCATTAGTGTTGTATTACATATATGCAATAATGTGTTTTTCATACAATTATTAGTGTCGTATTTGCATATATTCAATAGTGTGTATTGGATAATGCAATTGTGTTGTATTATATGCAATAAAACACTATTGTATATATGCAATAGGCATTAGTGCACATATGCACTACGGTACTACACCAACAAGTTTTTTTTTTTTTTTTTTTTTTTTTTTTTTTTTTTTTTTTAGGGTTAATATCATTTTATTAGAATGAGAAAAGAAAAAAAATCACAAAATAATTTTTTTTAAAATAGCTAAAAATAATTACTTACTAGTTCTCTAGTTCTCTCCTTAAGATGAGTTCTCTCTAGATCCCACCCATATATATATATTAAAACATAACATACCTCCACGGACTCAAGATGTGAGAAAACAAGTATTACATAGTCGGTTTTTAATATAATAGCTTTATTTAATTATTAATATTAATAATACACTTAATAAAATGTTTTAAACTAAATATCAAAAATAAAACTGAAATCGAGGTGGCAGAGTCTCGAACCCGCAACCTGCCCCCCATGAACCATATGAACTTTCCAGCTGGGTTAACCAGTATATGCAACATAAACCAGAACCCAAAAATTTATAAACAGAAATCGATTAGACAAGTTTGATCATGAACCCTAAAGAATTCAATTGATCAAATTCTGTTGATGATAGACAAATTAACCATAGGGCTTGCACTCCCCATGTAAAACCGATCTTAAATGCATAAACAATTACCGTAATTCGATAAGGTTGATGGTGAACGAGGTATCACAGTTGTCAGCCACTTGTACCACCAATATTGTCCGCTTTGCCCCCTTTGGGTTGCCCATCCGGGAACTCACAGCTTTGTTTTTGGTTGCCCAGGTAGAGACTTCCCAGGTGGTCACCCATCCTAGTACTACTTCCACCTAAGCGCGCTTAACCGTGGAGTTTTCATGTGTTCCACAACCAACTAAGCCCAAAACGCGTTGGTAATGTTAAAAGGCAGGAATTAATTTTGAACTAAGGAACTCTCTTGTCCACGGCCGATGTGGGATTTGCCTAAGAGTGGGACGATGTTGTGTTTGCCACGGGTGTTACAAAAAACCCCCCTTTGGACTCATCGTCCTCTATAAGGCGTGTCCCATCATCCCAAACGGCACAGGAGTGGCTCTGATACCACCTGTAACATCCTGGCCTCTCGTACCACCAATATTGTCCGCTTTGCCCCCGATAGGTTGCCCATACGGGAACTCACGGCTTTGTTTTTGGTTGCTCAGGTAGAGACTTCCCAGGTGGTCACCCATCCTAGTACTACTTCCACCTAAGCGCGCTTAACCGTGGAGTCTTCATGTGCTCCACAACCAACTAAGCCCAAAACGCGTTGGTGATGTTAAGAGGCAGGACATTACTTTTGAACCAAGGATCTCTCTTGTCCACGGTCGATGTGGGATTTGCCTAAGAGTGGGACAATGTTGTGTTTGCCAAGGGTGTTACAATTCGTTTGGCTAAAAGTAAACCTGCGATAAGTGCTTCATATTCTGCCTCATTGTTTGTTGCTTGAAATGCACATGCAATGGACTGGGGTATTATGTCCCTCTGTGGCGATTTCAGTAGAATACTCAATCCTATTCCTTTTACGTTGGATGCTCCGTCTGTGAAGAGGATCCAAGGATCTTTGGTTTCTTCTAGTTTCTAGACTTCTAGATCAGCTTCCTTTTGCTTGTCACTACTGAAATCAGCCACAAAGTCTGCAAACATTTGTGACTTAATGGTTGTTCTAGGCTCATGCTGAATATTATATGCGCTCAACTTCATAGCCAACTTAGCCATCCTTCCTGAAAATTATGGCTTTCTAAGCACATTCTTAACATGATAGTTTGTTCTTAAAATAATAGTATGTGTTTCAAAATAGTGCCTCAACTTAGTTGAGGCCATAATTAAAGCAAGAATTAATTTTTTAAGGTGAGAATACCTGACCTTTGCGTCTAAGAGGCTTGTACATACATAATATACCAGATGCTGTTGACCTTCATGATCCTTTGCCAGAACAATACTGACTGCATTACCTGAAATGGCTAAGTATAGGGACAATGGCTCACCATCTATTGGCTTCATCAAGGCTGGTGTTGAGGATAAGTAATCCTTAAGAGCCTTCAGTACATCCTCATGCCTTTGAGTCCATTCAAACTTCTTATTCTTCCTCAAGATATCATAGAAGTCTTTGCACTTCTCTGAGGATCTGAAATTGAATCTGTTGAGGACAGCTATCCTTCCCGTCAGTCTTTGGACATCGTTAGCATTCACAGGAGACTTCAAATTAATGATGGCTTCAATCTGCTCAAGGCTTGCTTCTATTCTCCTCTTAGTCATCATATATCCTAGGAACTTCCAAGCTTTGACAACAAAATGGAACTTTGACGGGTTCAGCTTTATACTGATTCTGGATGTTGAATGCTTCTTCAAGATCTTTGAGATGATCGTTCAGCTTTCATTGAATTCAATACCATGTCATCTATGTAGACTTCCATGGTCTTCCTTAGCTGATCCTTGAACATCATGTTTATCAATCTTTGGTATGTTGCCCCTGCATTTCTTGGTCCGAACGGCATAACAATATAACAATATATGCCGGTAGGAGTCATGAATGTGGTATCCTCTTGATCAAATGGTTCCGTCTGAATTTTTTGATATCTAGAGGAAGCATCCATAAAAGTGAGCATTTCATGTCCTGCCGTGACATCCACCATAGAGTCAATGTGTGGTAAGGGGAAAGGATCCTTGGGACATACCTTGTTTAAATCAGTGAAATCGACACATACCCTCCACTTTCCATTTTTCTTAGAAACGACCACTACATTGGCTAACCATCGTGGATACTTTACCTCTCGTATCATACCTGCTTTGAGAAGTTTTTCAACTTCTTCCTGGATAATAATATTTCTTTCAGGCACAAACTTCCTCCGTTTCTGGTGAACAGGCCTGATAGAAGTATCTATCCCTAATTTATGTGTAATAGTATCTTTAGATATACCTGTCATATTAGAGTGTTTGAAGGCAAAGGTAGACTTCCTTTGTTTGAGGAAGGATACCAAATCCTCTTCAATATTGCCGAGGATATTGGATCCTATATATACCTTTCCATCTGGATCCTCAGGGACCAAGGAAACTTCTTTCAAATCTTTTTCCTGAGCCTCCAGTATTTCTTTTGAATTGTGCATTGATTGTTATGCGATGGTTTGCTTCGTAGCTGGCTTCATAGAGGAAGTATAATAGTTCCTTGCCTCCGCTTGTTCACTGTCTATCTTCACTACTCCTCATGGGGTTAGGAGTTTGATACATTGGTAACATGTGGAAGCTACTACTTTTATCTCATGTATCCAGGGCCTTCCAATAATCACATTACAACACGACAAGTTATCTATCACACAAAATTTTTGGAAATAATTTACTCCCTCAATATAACTAGGTAGCTTGATGTCCCCCAATGTGTTTTGGTTCCTCCACTAAAACCAACAAGGACAGATGAACTTGGTGTGATTTCTGATTCAGGGATGTTCATTTTCTTGAGTACATCGGCCTGGATTATGTTTATTGAACTCCCGCCTTCAACGAGGATCCTGCGAATGTAGTGATTAGCAATAAATAAAGTAATGATCAAACCGTCATGATGAGGATCCTAAAGGTGTATGCGATCCTCTTCATCAAAGGTCTTAACCCTTTGATCGGTTAACGTGGTTATCCGGATGGTTCTTTCACCATTCTCCAACTTGGTTTCCTTGGCGTGCCGCTTCGCCGAGGAGAATGAGGTTCCACAAATATCTGAACCCCCGGAGATAAAATTGATGATTTGTGCATCAGGTGGTGGTGTTCTTCAGGATCATGGATCCTTGATTTCTTTATTCCTAGAAGCTCCTTGAAGTGTCCCTTGCTTAGAAGATACCCAATTTCTCTGCTCAGACCGATACAGTCATCAGCCATATGGCCGAAATCTTCGTGGAATGCACACCATTTTGACCTATCCTTGAAGGATGTTGACTTCTCATTTTTCGAGGCCATCTTGCTTTTTCTCCAAGATACCTCGTAGCACATATTAAGCCATGAGTATCAACAGAGAAGCAATACTCGAAAATTCTTGTATAATCCTCATAATCATCGTCCTCTTCTTCGACCACACAGACAGCTTGGTTGTTAAACTTTGAATACGACTTGGGATTGTTGTTCCTGAATGAGGATCCTTGTTTCTTGTTAGGTGACTCCTATTTTGTTAGAGTTCCCAACCGTTCTTGGATCCTTTTATCATCCTCCAGTCTTATGAACCTGAGTGCCCTGTTCCTTACTTCATCTAATGTCCTTCATGGGGTCATAACAAGATCATTATAAAATGGGGAGCTCTTTTTAAACCCCATCTTGAATGCCTCAACAGCCATAGCCATGTCAAGATTTGGGATTTCTAAGGCCTCCCTTCCAAACTTGGTGACAAAATCCCTCAAGGATTCATCACGAAGTTGGACAGCGCGATATAAATCACTAGTTAATTTCTTGAATTTTCTACTACAAGAAAATTGGCCATTGAACAAATTAACTAAGTGTGAAAATGAAGTAACAAAACAGGGAGGAAGACTTAGCAGCCACTTCAGATCGGATCCAAATCCTTTGCACAGGCATGGCTCTATAAGTCTTTACGGAATGAGATTGATTTCCATTCTTTACTTGTACTAAGCCAAATGCTCCTCTGGATCGGTTGAGCCATTGTGAATCTTCATGTTGGGTGTTTGGAAACGTTTCGGGATTTCAACATCACATACTGGTGGAGAAAACCTCGACATCTTATGGCTTCCTTCTGGAATTTCAGGAATGGGTCGAACCACTCCTGGAACACTGGATATCATATCCTTCAATTTCTGCAGTACCTTGGCCATGGCTAGATTGATACATGTATCCTGCGCAGAACCAAGGTTAGAGTCTAAAGATATACGATTATAAAGGCTACCTCTTTATTGACTAAACGTTGACATCCCAGAAGAGTAAGAAGCATCAGCTATGATAGTTGGTCCACCAAAGGAAATGGTCTGCATAGGGATGAAGTCTACCTCATGAACCTCTGACAACCTTTGGTTTTGAAGTCCCGAGGATCCTTGATTCCGAATGAAGGATCCTTGAGGTTGAAAGTTGAAGGATCCTTGATGAAACAATCCAGAGGATCTTGGCTGAAGGATGGATGGTCCTGGCTGAAGGAACGAGGAACCTTGATTTTGCTGACCGATGGATCCTAGTTGAAGGATGAATGATCCTTGTTGAAGGATCAAGGATCCTTGAGTATGTTGATCCATGGATCCTGGTTGAAGGATGGACGATCCTTGCTGGAAGATCGAGGATCCTTGAGTATGCTGACCCATGTATCCTGGTTGAATGATGGATGATCCTTGCTGAAGGATGGAGGATCCTTGAGCATGTTGAGCCACAGATCCTGGAGTAGTGAAATCCAGCATCCTAGGCATCAATGGAGTCTGATCCTTCACTGGCCTCTTTGTCTTCTTGAGATCTTCTATCTCGCGTAGGATCTTCTGGTTGGTCCTATACTGCTGCTCCATGTACGTCTTAACCTATGAAAACATAGAAGAAACATCATTGTTAGAAGTTACCACAGAAGTGGCAACAGTGGACTTTGATCCTTGGAAGACAGGAGTTTGCATCTTGCTCCCTACAACGTTGCTCCTTTGTACTTTCGCGGGTAGAGGAGGCATTGGCAATGAGGTTTTCGATGAGAGAGAAAGTGATGAAGGCACGGTGGTTGAAGCAGAGGTTTGTTGAGAGGTCATTGGTAATAGTATAGGTAGGAAAGGTTGAAAATTGATGAGAAATATTCTGGATTAAAGCATCAATTGCCCCACGGTGGGCGCCAAATTGTTTTGGTCAAAACTCGGTTTAAGGATAATGTAACCAAATTTGTTTAGTGAGGTATAGTGCTTGTGTAACAATGATGAATATGTAGCAAAAATGGATAAGAACACAGAGATTTGTTACGAGGAAAATCCCTTAATCGTGATAGGATCGCCGGCACAAAAACCCTGGGTGATGACAAATCGTCTATCACCACTATATTATTCAAGAAAAATGGTGTTACAAGTTTGGAGATTATGATAAGTGAATACAAAGAATCTAAGTGTGTGTTAACTGCTATAGTCTGCACTGTGTATTGTGTACGATGTGTGATATTAACCCTAGCTGATATTAACTCAATATAAATACAAAAAAGAAACTAACTAACAACCCTATAAACTCGCCACTACTCCATTAGAATGTTGCATCCACTTTGACCACATGCTGGATGCTTGGGAATGTGATTTAGTGGCTGACTTGGTCTCTTGCCCGTTATACCTGTTAAATACAATACCATTCAAAGAATACAACTGTTAGTAGATAATTAACACTGAGGATCCTTAATCCCGAGCGATCTGGAACATATCTTAAGGATAAATGATCCATAAGTCATATAAGGATAACATATCCTTAGCACAACAATATGTCCTAACGGTATACAAATTAATTTTAAATTATATTTTGTAAATAAAAAGTTTTTAGTACCATATAAAGCTACTCTTACAAGCTAGATAAATAAAGTTTTAAATCTTTATGTTTATGTGGTTCTTTTCTTTTTTAACAACGTTTGTGTAAGTCCCGAATCTGGATCACTACAATTATGATATCAATATACAAGTATAGGTGCGGAATACCTATACCTGTGATTCAAGAATATGATATAACAATTAAGAGTAACAAGAGACTGCTTCAAAACACACGTATATTATTGAATACGTCGGGTGCTTAAGCACTTACATTACTTGAACAAAGACTAGGAATGAACAACCTTAACCCTATACATCACACATCTATATATAAGGAACCAACTAGTGTAGAAGGTCCAAAACAACCATAAGCCCACCAAGAACTCAATAGTAGTTCATGGCTCACATGTAAACCCAACACCCAAGCCCAAATAAAGTAAACCAACATTAAACTAAGCTCAAACCACACAACTAGGCCCAACAATCTCCCCCTTGGTTTGTAGGTTGGTCCTTTAATCATACTCCATGTAATCAATGTCAGCATCTTTCAACGCACCCGCCCAAAACCTGCATCTGATAATTGAGGCTACCATACCTGTGAATTCTTTGGCGGCCGTTTCAAAAATTCCATCAGCTATTATCTGAACTGTACTTAGAGTCTTGATGTCTCGTTCTTTGAACTTCAGGATATCTCTCGGATCAACAAATCTTAACTGACCTTTCCCTTTTGCCAGCTTGATGATGACTGTAGCAGTTACACTATCATACATCCAAAATCTCATGTTGTCTAACGTGCCATCTGGAAATTCTTCTGGTAGAGGAATATGAGTGGCCTTGGCAGTAGGAGGCCACATGACATTCACCATAGTCTTCCCGGTCTTTGGGTCTTGAATTTCCTTTGCCTTTTTCAGAAAAGATTCAGCAGTTTTCATGTTAGGAAAACCTCGATCAACTTGTCTTCGTCGAAAGTTCCAGAACTCAGTCCCGCGTTTGTCATGTGTTGGATTTGTGAATGGAGAGTTGATCAAATCACTAAGATCCACTTTGGTCCAGGAACCAAAGTCTTTCATCTTCTTGTAATACTCAGTTGCTCCTGACTTCCTTTTTACCCACCACATATTCTTATCCGCATCAAAACCCCATGATAACACTCCCGATCGATCACCATATTTATCATTAAAACCCCTTTTCAAATCAATAACAAACCTGTCTGGATGATCTGACGATTCAACATTATGATTTGAGTTTTTCATTATCAGCAGCTTTCTCTTTCCCTTTTCAAGGAGATTCTTCTTAATTATGTCAGATTTTTCTTTGGTGACCGGGGAAGCATCCATATACTGTTTCAGTGATTCGGAGTCATTAATGTTTTCAACAGGGCGAGCGGTAGAGCTACCACCTTGACTCACATTGGGCACTTTAGAAGCCACGTCATCATTGCCTTTAAACTCATCTCCAAACTTTTGAAACAGCTTTTGTTGGAGGTTGAGATACAAGGTGTTAGTTCTACCATGTTTGACTGGAGCTCTTTAATCTTGGAATCTTTATCAGAGTTGCCAGCTTCCAATTCTTGAATACAAACATCTTTGACCATCGAATCTTGTTCGAGTTCAAAGACTCGACCTTGTAATGCATGAACGTCAACAGGAGCATCTTCAAGAACCACACCCTTACCCTTGTCTCAAAGGTAGGTCTCTTGCAAAGCCAGAATATGGGCAACCTTGTCTGACGTACTGGAGCTTGACGGACCCTGAGTGTCTGGACCAGATGAACCAGAGGGAATATCTGTAGTGTCGGTGTGAGGAACATCTGCTGATGTGTGAAAATGTATAATATAAATAAAGAACGAATCACAACTAAGCTTTAAAAACCAAACAATCTATCCTAGTTCACACAAACGGCAAGTGTACCGATCGCGTATAGCACAGATAAGGAAAGTCCGGATATCGAACTCGAAGACACGTGAAAACGTTTATGATTAAGAAAACTCTAACTAAGACTCACCAAAATAATATTTAAATGATTTATTTTAGAATTTATTAAACTACTTAACTTAATTAAACGAAAACTTTTAACAAAACTCTTTTGAAAACTTTGACTGCAGTGATAAAAACGTCTACCTAGGAATGAATCATGTTGACAGAAATAACAAGACAATGGATTGAAAATATTCAAGACACCAATAAAAGATGACACAACCAAAACTTGTTTAAGAAAGTCAAATTACCTCTCAGTCTCTCTAACAAACTTTAACTTATTTTAGTTGATTTTTGTAGGTTCCCTGGACGGATCACACGAGATATCCCGATATACACAGGTGCGGAATCCCTGTGTAGATCGTTACGGACGTAGAATATAAGCTTACGAACACACGAACACAATACGAACAAAACCACGTTATATTAATAACTCGAACCGTGTTACTTACAGCCTCTCGACCTCACGTCACTCGACTCAATGAATCACACGTAAATAACCAAAACGATCAACCCTTAAACAATAGACCGTAGCCTATATAAATACACGACAACTTCGCCTGAAACTTCGCTCGTTCAGCAAGTTCTCAACAACTTCGCTTGGTTAACAAGTTCGCCTAAGCGAACTTGTCAACAACTTCGCTTCTAAACAAACAAATACATAAACAATATTACAGACTCGATTACAGACATTAGACATATGAACTACTGACATCTATGCACCAACAGACTCCCCCTTGGCAGTAGCTTCATATCTTGATCTTTCAGCTCTTGTCTCGTAATCCTGTATCTTCAAGCGTGCACTCCTTCTCTAACACACACCGTGACTACTCGCTGATATTTCCTTGCTTCATCCTTCCAAGCAGGAATATAGAATATCTTCTTTTCGTTCAACGCTTGCAAATCAGCTTTCGATAAGTTAACAAGATGCATCGGGTCATACACCCTCAGCACTTCTTGTTCATCTTCGTCTTCCATCACGGCTTCAGCAGTCTGGCAATCAACGTACCACCATTTTAGATTCTTCAACACATCTTGAGGCATAGTCTTCATTGGAACCTCCTTGATGCATCGGATCGGTTTGTACTTCATCACCATCCATGGCTTGCCATCTGCTCTCAATCCCCTCTCTGTATCCTCCACGAGCTTTCCCTTCTGTGGCTTTAATAGTTCAAACTTCTTTTCTTTTATGCCTTCTTTCCACACAATCTTCTCAATCATTCTTGCCATATTGTTGTCACTTCTGTTTATCAGGCCCAACCTGGCCAAATCCTTCACCTCGCATTCCGGCAACGTATTGAGAGATCTCAACATTCTTTTGAAGTATTGAATGCCATCATAACGCTTCACCACAAACAATTTTATCTGTTCATCATAAATCCAACAGATAATTCCCTTCTTCGACTCAGCATAGCCTTTGATGTTATAACTTTTCTTGAACATGGCTGGAACAGCAGGCTTCTTGGTCTTGTTAAACCAATGAGCACAGCCTTCCTTCCACCTAGGCTGCTCCTCCCACTCAGTCTCATCCGTCTCAGCACTCACGTCGGCTTTCTCAACATCAGGGATCTCGTGTTCAACGTTTTCTTCTACTATCTCCCCCTCTTCTATTCCATCTTCAATCACAATCTGCTCACCGATCTTCTCAATCATATCACTCGGCAGCAAATCTTCATCAAACAACACCTCATCACTGAACATGTCATCATCCAGCTCTTTCAGCGCATCAATAACATCATCCTCAACTAACACCACATCATCACCAGAACCACCAGCCACGTCAGTAGACTCCCCCTCAGCTGTGGAAGTACCAAGAGCTTCAGAAGTTCTTGGCAGCTCACCACCTGCATCTTTCGATGCATTGGGATCATCGTCTCGGTCATTCCTCTTCTTCGTTCTGAGCTCGTCGCCTTTACAGCTCATCTCCCCCTGAGATGCCAAGAACTCCTTCAAGGCATCTATGATTTTACCATGCTCAACCAGGAGGGAAGCCTGTAGTTGATTTGCTTCCACTAGGCTTTGAATAGTCTTCGATTGTTCTGCCACGATCCGCTCTAGTGAAGCTATTCTTTCTGAATCTGACATAGGCGAAGGCGAGACTCCAGAAGCAGGCGTAACCGCAGGTGGTACCATACCTGATAACCCTGCAGCAGTGACGACCGTTGACTCTACAAATCGAGCAACTACCACCGACTGAGTAAGCGTTGGAGGTGGTAGTGACACGATCTCCGGAGTTGACGTCTGGATGTTAGTGGTGGATGGAATGCCAGCCGTTGATGTAGCCACCACGGGAATATCCGCAGCGCTTGTACTTGTCACCTGTACAGAAGAAGGAACAATGGACATACCAGACAGTGCGGCCGGAGCAAATCGTACAGTCCTTGAAGTCTCTCCAGCTCCCATGCCAGCACCCGTCCTCTCCCGTCTTGATCTTCTAATCAGCTTATGTATGTCTTCTTCTTCTTCCGACTCTTCATCATCCTCCGTTCTCTTCCTCTTCTCAAACGTTCTTTCTCGAGACACCATCAACCGTCTCCCCTCATTCATAATCTCATCCAAATCGGAGTCAGCCATCGACGTAGCTGCTCTAGTCATACTCACACCCGAACCCTGTGCAGCTGAGACTTGCACCTCTTCAACTTGATCCATGTCAAAGTATCCTTGACCTCCAAAAACAGCGTCAAGGTCTATATCCTCAGCAGTTGATACAACAGGCACAGCAGGAGCAGGAACAGCTTGAGTTGCTCTTGCCTGTTGCGGTTGAGGATCTCTGAACTCGTCCCCACCAGCAGGAACATACTCTGGGTTGATTAAAAACCCAAATAAAGGAGTATGCCTGGGACGACGTTCAGGATTGCTCCTCGCACTTGACGTGCGGCATTGAGCAAAGATACGTTTGCTCACCGATTCCACGTATCTGATCGGGCGTCTCTGAGGTAGAGCCGGAGCGACATGGTTCAATATCATTTGTAAAAAGATTGGGTACATAATGAACCGCTCCCGAGACATTGCCCGTCTTTGCCTGTCTATCTCGTAGAAGACCATTTGACTGAAACTATAACGCTTGTTATAGGTCAGTGCAGTCATGGCAGACTGCATGGTCGCACCCATACCATCTGTGCCCGCCTTCCTCCCCGACATGCACACGATCATAACGTGCATGAGGAAGCGCCATTGATCTAGAAGGAAACCCTTCCTCCTCTGGGTATCTCCTAATGGACCAGAGTAGCCCATTCGAAGAAATGCTACATCACGAAAAGGAGCTACAAACTCTGTAGGATCGTCTCGAGTCTCCTCACCAAACCTTAATGCCACCCGGATCTGTTCAGAATTGAACTGAACCTGTTGATTGTTCACCGTAGCTCTCATCACCGGGGGCTCAACACGGCAATCATATTCTACCGTCTCCAAGAAGTCTTCGATGTTCGGTAGAGATATCGGCAGAGTGTTTGTAATCGCGTGAAAAATCCTCGAGCGCAGGAGGAAAGTGATAATCTCGCGATAGTCGTCCACACCGCTCGCCTCCGGGTCAAGAGTGATGTACATATTGTGACCCGGGAAAAATTGTCTCTGATTGTCACCATCATCTCCTCCTGCACCACCAGCACCAGCTATCGCAGCCATATCTGCAACAAACTAACCAAGTTAGAACGACATAAAGACATAGCACAAGTTCGCTTTGTTACCATGAGCGAAGTTGTGATAAACTCTGTATATGTTGGTGCATGTTTTGTAACAGATGATCTTTTGTGTTTGTTAGAATTGAGAGCAACGGTCAAAGGGGAGACTGTTGGTGCATTTTGTGACCGTCGCTATGCAATTCAGACCAGCGGAACGCCACAGGCGAAGTTAGAACAACTTCGCCAACGGCGAAGTTGTAACAACTTCTGCCTTAGGCGAAGTTATCACAGGCGAAGTTATGAACAACTTCGCCTACTGGCCCAAGCCCAAGCCCGAGAAGATGTTTCGTCTATATATATGTGTGACTTGTTTAGGTTTTGTATCCAGAAATTAGTGTGTGTTTTGAGTAGTTTGTTTGTTTAGAGAGAGTAAGAGACAAGGAGAGTCGTGTGAGACGACCCGAGGTAGAGCTCACCTCGGGTCAGTCGTGTTTTCTGTTTATGTTCTTTATGTCTCGTGGTTGATTATTATATATAAGAATCTGCAGATTTGTTTATCCCCTTCTTGTATTTGTTCGTGTATTTGTTCGTGTACGTGTTTGTGTTCTTCATCTTGTACACCATTAACGAGTCTAGGAGGATTCCGCACTCCTAGACCTCGTGCGGATCTCGTATTGATCGGCAACGCCCCCGGGGGGACCTACAAGTGGTATCAGAGCCTTAGGCTCTTATGCTATGGTTCGAGATTTGCGTTTTGGTGTTTCTGGCATGTTTCTGTGCGTTTCTGGCCGAACAGCGCCGTAGGCGAAGTTATTGTTCATCAGGCGAAGTTGCCGTCACTGTTCGTAGGGTTTCAGCGAAGATATAAGGTCTGGCGAAGTTATGAACAGGCGAAGTTGACTTTAGGCGAAGTTGACTTCTCGGCGAAGTTATAGCCAGGCGAAGTTATGGACAGACGAAGTTAACTTTAGGCGAAGTTAACGAGAAAAAAAAAAAAAAAGTATTTTGGTGTTTTCGTCTGTATGGCCAGGTGTACACGATTATTGTGAGACCGAAGATGTTGTTCCGTCAACGAGTGAAACTTGTTATCTCTTGGTCTTACGTGTGAACAAATACGTGTCAACTCTGGATTTGGAGTTGAGGTTGTGAATGGAATATTGTTTGAAACTGGATATTGACACATATTCGGGTGTTTGTGGGCAATGAAATTGTTGTTGTTCGAGGTTGACCGATTGAAGAAAGTCAAATTGAACTGAAGATTTTTGTCATTACTGGATTGCGGTCAGAGCATATTATTTATGTTACTTTCATGGCGTTCGAGAATTGGATCCTGAAACGTGATGCTTATTTATTAGAGTGAAAATTCTGGAACAAGTTGGATTTAATCGGTAACTAAAGTGTTTATGTTCTTGATCGTTATCCCTGGTGATTGAAGATGCTTCGGATTAATTAATGGTCATGTGTTAGATTCTGTCAAGGTGGTTTTGTGATGAAATTGATCACTTGATGTTGAGTAGTTGAAGATTAAACCTTATCGTATGCCGACGAGTTGGTGAAGTTGTGGAGGACGCCCAACTTCACGTGTTGGTGAAGTCAGATGGACTCACGTGATTGGTTGAGATGATCTATTGGCACGAGGATGCATGCATTTCAAAGACCTCAACCGTTATAGTCGGAGAAGCTTACACTGAAGGGGAGATCTGATATGGAAGACGCTGGGTGACTGGTAGATTTGTGAAGCTATAGGACAGTTTCAGACACGGCTGGTTGATGAGCAAACATAAGATCATCAGTTAAGAGGGAGTCTGTTGGTGCATGTTTTGTAACAGATGATCTTTTGTGTTTGTTAGAATTGAGAGCAACGGTCAAAGGGGAGACTGTTGGTGCATTTTGTGACCGTCGCTATGCAATTCAGACCAGCGGAACGCCACAGGCGAAGTTAGCACAACTTCGCCTTAGGCGAAGTTATCACAACTTCGCCATAGGCGAAGTTATGAACAACTTCGCCTACTGGCCCAAGCCCAAGCCCGAGAAGATGTTTTGTCTATATATATGTGTGTCTTGTTTAGGTTTTGTATCCAGAAATTAGTGTGTGTTTTGAGTAGTTTGTTTGTTTAGAGAGAGTACGAGACAAGGAGAGTCGTGTGAGACGACCCGAGGTAGAGCTCACCTCGGGTCAGTCGTGTTTTCTGTTTATGTTCTGTATGTCTCGTGGTTGATTATTATATATAAGAATCTGCAGATTTGTTTATCCCGTTCTTGTATTTGTTCGTGTATTTGTTCGTGTACGTGTTTGTGTTCTTCATCTTGTACACCATTAACGAGTCTAGGAGGATTCCGCACTCCTAGACCTCGTGCGGATCTCGTATCGATCGGCAACGCCCCCGGGGGGACCTACAGTATAGGCGAAGTTAAAGTTGAGGCGAAGTTGGGAACAACTTCGCTTCATCTTTAAGTTCGTCTAATTAATATTAAGTAAAATGATCTTAGGCGAAGTTAATGTTAACTTCGCCTCATCACAACATCGCCTCAGGCGAATTTAAGTTCTGGGCGAAGTTACGGATAACTTCGCCTCAGGCGAACTTAAGCTTCGAACTTAAGCTCCAGGCGAAGTTACGGATAACTTCGCCTAAACCCTAACTTCGCCTGAATCTGAATCGGCGACAGTGAGATTCATGGAACAACGTGCAGTTGATGATTCGGATAGTTTAGACGATTAAGAACTCTTAACCACAAGTTTTAAGGACATGTTGACGATCAGTATAGTGTTCAACACGTAAAAACATAGGTTATGAAAATCGGTTTCAAAACCGATGGTTCGAGGTTAATAACCGGGTCGAAGCGACCCTTGATTAGCATGAACGAACTTGTAATATATGATAAAACAACATCTCGAACCTTTGATCGGTGTGAAAAACGGAAATAAAGAACACGTAAACGATGTAAAGATCAAGTTCGCCGGAGAATGGTTTGTCTGTGGATATAAGTTCGCTGATTGAATGAACAGTGTGACCTTTGAACATCCTTATATAGGGGCGGAGTTGAACAGTTATAGCACCTCACCTTAGACTTGTCGAACCCTGGCCTGCCACCCACAAACTTTCTCCCCGTCTTTCTCATGAACTTCTTCACTCTCCTCACTATCATGGCCATCTGCCATTGTAAATCCATCTCCTCCAGATCATCAGCATCGATCTGGTCATAGTCTTCATCTAGCATCGCTGGATCAACCACTTTTCCTTGAATGTAGTTTTCATATGAAGCAATAAATGAAGCATAGAGGCCAAACTGCTCTTCAGCAGATTTGACGCTCATTGGCATCTTTGAGTAATTATTGCCTGAGGAACTTGAAGATCCACTAATCTTGCTTGCTGTCTGTTGAGTACCACTTGATCCATCCGCAACAAAGCAAACATCCCTATTTGAGTTTACTGACACTTGCCCCTCCTGTGAAGAATTTGCACCCGACTCACCCTTCGAGTAGTAGGCGGCAGAATCAGTCTTTGAACTTGTATTGGAGTTTACTTTCGCACCGTACATGCCTGGATCTTGAACCTGATCCATAGATGTTTCTTTTCTAACCATATTAAGCTCAAAAGTTCTGAGCTTGTTGACAGCGGTTTCAAGATCATAAGTAGGGAAGTCCTTGTCTTCCCTCATCAGCACTGTATACATCTCCCATTTTGGTGGGAGAGCGTCGAGAAGTTTTTCCACAATCTCTTCTTCTCGGTAAGAAATGGAGTAGTTACTCAATTCAGTCATTAGATGATAATATCTAGTGATAATATCATCAAGAGATTCGTTCTTTAAGTACTTAAAAACTGAAAATTGAGTTTTAAGCAGCTTTATCTTTGAGGCCCGAATGCCTACATTTCCTTCGAATCTGCTCTCAAGAGCTTCCCAAAGCTCTCTAGCTGATGTATACTTTCTGAAAGTATGGAGGATCTCCTGTGGAAGAGCCATTGTGATTGCAGCATGAGCCTTGCTTTCGGCTTCATACATCTTCTTCTCCTCATCTTCCATTTTACTGTATTTCTTGATTTAGTCTCGACCCTCATACTCCATGATTGGTGGAATATATCCATCTTGGATGCATACCCACATTTTCGCATCCTGGTACTTAACATACTGTATGAACCGATCCTTCCACGCGACAAAATCGGTTCCCTTCAGCAATCTTGGGGCCTTTGTAGCTGACCCCGCTTCAACTTCCATCTTGACCAGCTCTGAAATGTTAATTGACGACATCCTTCGTGAAGACTAAGAAACCCGAAAAAATTCTGAAAAGGGCGAAGTTAGAAAAATTTCTTCGAAACAGTACTGTAGGCGAAGTTAAGTATAACTTCGCTTAAGTAATAACTTCGCTGGATTCTTCTTAAACTCGCGTAACTGGGCGAAGTTGAGAATAACTTCGCTTAGGATAAGCGAACTTAGAAAGTAAGCGAACTTGAAGAGAACTTCGCTGAAGTAGGCGAACTTGAGAAGAACTTCGCTGAGTTAGGCGAAGTTGAGAAGGTAGGCGAAGTTGTGAATAACTTCGCTTCTCCTTATATCTTCGCTGAAACCCTACGAATCCTGACGGCAACTTCGCCTGATGAACAGCAACTTCGCCTTATGAACTGAAACTTTCTGCAGATCTGAAAATCGGATTTTAACGACGATTTTGATGGTTTGAAGGCTTAAACACACTGGTAAGAGCCTAGAATGAGCAAAAACACCACAAACTTGTCCCGGTAATACCCGAAATGAAACGAATTCTACACCCGCGTGAATATCCCGAACCACACAATCGAGCAAAAGCTCTGATACCAATTGTAGGTTCCCTGGACGGATCACACGAGATATCCCGATATACACAGGTGCGGAATCCCTGTGTAGATCGTTACGGACGTAGAATATAAGCTTACGAACACACGAACACAATACGAACAAAACCACGTTATATTAATAACTCGAACCGTGTTACTTACAGCCTCTCGACCTCACGTCACTCGACTCAATGAATCACACGTAAATAACCAAAACGATCAACCCTTAAACAATAGACCGTAGCCTATATAAATACACGACAACTTCTTCGCCTCAGGCGAAGTTGTCTATAACTTCGCTCGTTCAGCAAGTTCGCCTAGGCGAACTTGTCAACAACTTCGCTTGGTTAACAAGTTCGCCTAAGCGAACTTGTCAACAACTTCGCTTCTAAACAAACAAATACATAAACAATATTACAGACTCGATTACAGACATTAGACATATGAACTACTGACATCTATGCACCAACAATTTTTAAATAACAAACCGGAAAAACAATTATTAACGTGTTCAAATATCGACTCTCCTCTCGGTCTCCTCGACACACTATCCTAATGGAGACGAATACTACGCAAACAAGGATAGAGGAACAATTTAACTTAACCCAAATTAAACCAACTAATTGCACATAAACACTCAAACTCGACAAGACAAAAACCCGCTCTCGCGCGGTCTTAATTCTAACAAGTAAAAGCAATGAGACAATATTACTTCTTATCACCTCTCGGTCTCAAAGAAGGTGTATTTTAACTGATTTTAGATGATATATTACCCACTTATCCCTACGGTTGAACTTCCCGCAAATAAACCCAAAACACCAAGTCAAGAGTTTAACAAGCAATCAATTAATCAAAACTAATTCAATTAACTAATTCAAGAGGATTATAAGTAATAACAAATAAAACACAGCCATCACACACAATCTAATTCATGGTTTAGTCAAACTTTACATCAATAATTTAAGCCTTGAACATTAACAATCCATTAAACAAGTTAAAACTACTCAACAATCATCTATCCTAGGTAGAACAAACAAGTTTAGCTACTCATCACTTTTGGACAGCCACAAACAATCAAAGTAAACATCATAAGCATCAATATAAACATGATAAAACTCATTCAAGATCCAAACTCAATCAATAACAAGTCAATCTATCAAACAATTGCAAAACAATGTAAAACAAAAGACCAAATCAATCAAAGTTAGGGTTCTTGAACAATAATTAAAGTTTAAAGATGTATACTCAAGGTTTATGGCTGAGATTTGTGAGTGTTTGAAGCCCCTAGCTGCTGCCCCAAGATCCCTCTTCTTTCTCTTGCCGCCAACAGCCCCTATAGCCGCCTCTTTTTCTCTTTTTTTTCTTTCTTTTTCCGGCTGCACTGTAGCTGCGATCGGACTTAGGGTTTTTTAGGGTTTTGGTTTTGATTTCGGGATTATCTTCAGAATAATGGCAGATAACTCTTGATATTAATTAAATATAATTACATAAAAGGCTTTTAAGAAGTGGGCTTGGGTCGGGCCTTGATTAAACTTTGAAACTTTGACACTTAAACCCTCCAAGTTCTCTTTTTCTTGCCTTTTTTTCCACATCTTTCCATAACCTACACAAAACATTTCAACTTTGTAAAAATTTGCACTTAACCCCCTAAACTTACATAAATTTGATATTAAATCATTAAAACATCATAAAATTGAAAGGAAATATAAGTGTGTTATTCAACACATCAAACATCCCCACACTTAAACCTTTTCGTCCCTGAAAAAGTCTAATGCAGTTGGATCAGAATCGGAAAATCAAAGTTAAATCAAACATATAAGTTATATTTTAAAGCTCAGAAAATCGCAAAAACCGCGATCATCGATATTGTTGTCCACTTAAACCCATGCCTTAATCTTTACCGGGAAAAATAAGATCCGACAATAATATTACTTAGTGGTTTACACAATTAAGACCCGCTTATTTTCTGCTTTTACCGGACCAGACCATCCCAACTTGACTTAAACCTCAAAGTTAGCAGAATTAAAACTTTGTTGCTCAATATTTATGAATAGTTAAGACGATCAAGGGTATTGTTTATCCACCTAAGCTTAAGCATCAAAGTCTACCAAGCAGCCATTAGATATGATTAAGGTTCAATTATTTATAGCCAGTGCTCCCCACAACATGACATACCCCCGTTATCAAGCAATACCCCAAATCCATAACCATAGGTGAGTATGCAAAATTTTATCTGTAGAGCTTACATGCAGCGTGTCCCTTGTGGTCCGTTTCTTAATGGTAATGAGACGCGAGCAAGGGGACCCCACATGACTAACAGCGTAGATGATCAAGTCTGTAGTGTATTTGTACTTTCGTACTGTTGTGATCATGTTTATAGACTTAAAAGGGTTTGCTCTTTGGCTTTATTTTAAATATTCACAACCCCACTTAGGAATTGTGAATACCAAGCTAAATAGATTGCATACAGACCCATGGTCTCCGGACCCGAAGCATCCCATCAATACAGGATTTAAGGTTATAAAACCATACGCCGATGAGGTGTAAAACACTAAACTAGCATTTTAAGATTTATATCACAGGCTACACGGCATACTCTAACGTTAAACCTACCCAAGCATCATATGATAACGTATTCAGATTTTTTAAAACTCATGATATTTTCACTTTTTCATACCAAAATTTGAGGCTTGAGTATGGCCCGACCTTTCATTGCTTATTTTCCAAGGACAAAACGCTTTACCCACAAAAGATTTCCGTTTAACCGTTTTATCAAATTTGCCCTTTCATTTTCAAGGCTGAGCCTACCGACACATCCCAAGTTAAGTGTGTTTTCTTTTATTTATCTCATATTATTAGTAGTTTGAAAAACTGATTTCCGACAAATATCATCATCTCCCACTTTAACGCAAAAGAAACTAAAAACAAGGGACATTTTTATTTCTTTTTTTTTTCTTTTTTTAACAACGTACGAAAACGAAAAACGAGTGAAAACTTCTTATTTTTTTTTTTACTTTTTTAAATTTTTTATTTTTAAATTTTTTTCTACAACTATCTGCCTCAAAATCATCACCAAAATCACCAGTCAATAAATCATGAAATGAAGGCTTAGCAGTAGAAGTATCTTGTTCAGCTTGTACTTCTGGAGCAGGTGTCTCAGGTTGAGTAGTAAGTTGAACTGGGTTGTCTGTTTCATCTGTAGTTGGTGTAACGGTTGTATCAGATTCACTTGCCAACATGCCAGACCTCGGGTCTTTCTTTCTTCGTTTACGTAGACCGAGGTCTGCTGTTGGATCTTCAACTATGTTTTCTTCATCAAGTTCAGCAACAGTCTGAGGAGGCTTCAGAGCAGTTGACTGTAATAGAGCTTTAACAGAAACCAAGGTACTTAAAGTTTTAGTACTTGGAGAGGTATCTAACTGACGGTGTTCAGTCTCGTCTTCTTCATCATCAGAAATCTCATAAGTTGAAAAACGCGGTCGAACTGGTGCCGCGTGTTCATCAGCAACCTGAGCAATGACAGGCTCAGCTTCTGTCTCAGCAAATCGTCCGAATTTCACCAGAGCATGAAGGCCCCGATAAACGATCTTGGCCCCCTTCCTGTTCTGTTTCATCAACCCAAAGGTGCTGGGTCCCAAAGACTTCATATCCATTGTATCAACAGATTTCACAAGATCTGGAAAGTGAGAATCAAAAATCATCTGCAGGAACCTTGGATACATAAGAAACATTTCCTTCTTCTTCCCTTTCAGATTGCTCATCATTTCATCGAAAACGAACTTAGAATAATTCTAATTCCAATCCATGATCAGAGCAACGATTGCGGACATCTGAGTGTGACTAATCTCATCAGAGCTCCCTTTCCTACCGGACACGCAAGTGAAAACGTGTGAATCAAGAATCTCCAATATTGGTGGAACAGTGTCTTGATTGCCAGAGGATAGGTGCCCTCGTAACCCATCCTTGTAAGAACCTCTGTGACAACAGCAGAAGAATACTCGGTCGGGTAATCAGGTTGATCACCAAACAATAACACCTCTCTCACAATCGCCTCAGTGATGCTAACTGACTTCTTCTGTATTTTGGAATCTATGGAAACGACTATGTCTTGTCCGTGTGGGTTGATTGAGGCATTGTTCCAGAAATCCGTGATCATCTTCTTGCAAATGATAGGACTTTATCGTAGTGCGTGAGATATCCTGCATGTGTTGAGTCCGACAATCATAGAATTGAATTCCTTGTGAGTCATGGGTGGATCATACAAATATCCAGCCACGTTATGCGACTCAGCGACTTTTAATGTATTCTGGTCAGCCATTTCTGCACCAAACGAGTCAAGTTAGACAATCAATCAATTAATATGATAATGTTTTAAAAATTGTCCATGATTTAAGAAATGAATTTGGTCCATAAAACAGAAACGGGTCCAAGTCTATAGCACATTTTTAGCGAGAGCCCAAATAAAACTCATGTGCCAGCCCAAAAGTTATTAAACTGGCCCAAGTTCACACCACTAAGTAGGTTTGGACCCAGTCAGTGAGAATAAAGCCCACTAGGGAAGATCTCTGTCAAAGAGGGGTTCTCGGTCAACAGAAATCAACCGA
Organism: Bidens hawaiensis; assembly: GCF_021521415.1. Taxonomy (NCBI): domain Eukaryota; kingdom Viridiplantae; phylum Streptophyta; class Magnoliopsida; order Asterales; family Asteraceae; genus Bidens; species Bidens hawaiensis. The sequence continues at coordinate 244,092 of NW_027491353.1, forward strand.
AAACCATTTACAGCTGGGGACAAAAAACTCTAGGGTTTCTACATAGGGAAACGTGCAGTCATCTTCACCACCGAGATCCCTACACAACCCTCCATTAAACCTGCAACCTAGTTTATGATATTCAACCGAAAACACTCCATAATTGCCCTAAGATGTTCATCAAAACCCCTAATAACTCATGAATCCACTCTCGATTTTAGCAGGCCATCAGTCCATGGCAATATCAGGCAATCCTTATTGAATACCTAGATCTCATATTACCAGTGAATCAAACAAGCACACACTAGTTGATGATTAGTTAAGAAGATCTGGTTTTCGGCCAAGACACTTGAGAAAAAAAGGTTTTAGGTAATGTGAAGATAATGAGAATGAAAATAAAGTAGGCTGTTTTAATACCACTTATATTAAACCCAAGTCGCTCAAACCAGATAAGGGCCCAAAACGTCTAAGTCCAAGCAACTGGAGGCCCAAAAGGTTTTAGGAACCAAATTTTGAAATAAATTTTTTACAAGCATTTCGAGGAGAGTAATTTCGAAAAAAATATAACAAATACGAGCAAGCCAAAACAAAAATTAAACAAACTAAAAACAAGAAAAATAAATCCACATAAATATTCATAATAACTCCCTTGAATTTATAAGTCGGGATCAAATTTCAGTTCTTAGAAAAACTGCCGCCCTTTTATGAAAAGATCCGAACATGGAATCATATCGTTTAAGAGGCTGTCACAAGGATTCATGTTCAGGGTTATTATGACATAAGAGACAGGTTGATAGCATGTATAACATATTTAGCATGATTTTCATTGCATCAGTGATATGATTAGGGTTCAGTTCGGCATAAAGCTTAGATGGACATCACTCATGGACCTGTGGTGCCTCCTATCTCTTCTCAAAGCGTATTTGGCTTTCCCCAGATCACCCCAATTTCACTCCAACCCCCTAGTGCTTGATCAAAAGATTTTATAAACGCAAAATATTAGGCTTTAAGGTTGAACGTTGGATTTAGTGCCAGTAAACTGACAAACATTTCATTCGAGACATGACAGGACTTACTTGTGTGCCCCCATCTCTATAGTTCTAGTTTGTCCCTTTAAGCTTCTTAAAAATAATTTAATAATATATAAATAACTCATAAATAACTCTTTTATTGATTTATTATTATTAATATTATTTTTTAACATATAGGCATAATATTTTTGGTGATCAAGACACTAACTGGCTCATGTATAACTGGGTAATTGCTTTTCTGCCTATCATTCGGAGAGATGTACCTGGAGACATGCACCTGTCTTCAAGATGACTCTCCACATTAAGTTTAGCAAATTTAGTTTATATCACTTCAACTTTTACGCATCATGGAAAGCTACCATACAGTATCAATGACTGTTCTAGAGCCTTTTAAGCTTAATAACTTCACCCGTTAGGCACACAAAAACAATTTATCTATCATTTTCCAAAGGTTGGATCAATTTTCATTTGAAAATATTTTTGATGCTTCTAAAAAGCTGTTAACTGAATAGTAATATCATTTCCCACGGAGTTACAAAAAAACATGCGTGTTGAGTATTCAGTCACCCCGGTCACTGTCAAGCTTTTAGGTAAATGGCTGTCCTGTATGACCACAAGTGGTTAACCGGATCAACCATGCATAGATATGCATGTCCCTCCAGCTCAGAGTTGCTGACATAATTTTAAGTGAAAGAGCACAATACATAAAAAACACATCATAATCGACCCGGGTGCTTTCAGTCGTTGGGTAAATGACTATCCTGTGAAACTACAAGTAGAACACCGGACCAACCATATACGTATATATGTCCTTCAGACTTGTGCAACCGACATAATTTTAAGCGATAATGAATCCTGAAAAGCTCAAATTTTTTTAATAATATAGTTAACGCACACACATTATTTTTGACATTTTGTTTTTTTTAACGCACACACACTGTTTTTGTCTTTTTGATTTTTCTCCCCTTAAATTTGTGCAAAAATAAACAAATATGTACAAAATTTTCCCCAAAATGACTCAATCCTCGAAACGAAGCATTTTAAGAAAACTCACAGGCACATTAAATTTTGCTGTTCCGACCGGTTTTGTAAATAAGTCCGCCACATTGTTGTCAGTGTGGACTTGTTCAAGGTGAATTAATTTTCGATCAAAACATTCTCGATTAAAATGAATTTTGATATCAATGTTCTTGGTTTTGGAGTGTTGAACGGGATTTTTCACAATGGCAATGGCCGCATCATTATCACAAAAAATAGGAGTGTCAAGAAATTCCAAACCGTAATCCAACAGTTGGTTTTGCATCCAAATAACCTGAGAACAGCAAGCAGATGCAGCAACATACTCCGCTTCTGCAGTCGAAGTAGACACCGTCTGTTGTTTCTTGCACTGCCATGAAATGAGACGGTCTCCTAGGAACTGACAACCAGCTGACGTGGATTTCCTGTCAATGTCGTCTCCACCATAATTGCTATCAGCAAAAGCATAAAGATCAAATTCTGATTGTTTGGGATACCAAAGACCTAACTTTGGTTGTCCCTTCAGATATCTAAAAATACGTTTAACAACAATTAAATGAGAGGGTTTAGGATTAGCCTGGAACCGAGCACACTGGCAGACTGCAAACAAAATGTCAGGACGACTTGCTGTTAGATACATCAGAGACCCGATCATCGATCTGTAGTAAGTTTGATCTACGGGACTCTCATCAGGATCAGATGACAATAGTGGTCTTTCCGCCATGGGAGTATTTGCACTCTATGAATCTTGAAACTCGAACTTTACTAGCATATCCTCAACATATTTCCCTTGATGGAGTAAAATTCCTTCTGAGCTTTGACGAACATGTAGCCCCAGAAATGTAGTCATCTCACCCAACGAACTCATCTCAAACCTATTTTTCATCACCCCTTCAAATTCTGTACACAACTCAGTGCTGGTGGATCCAAAAATAATGTCATCAACATAAATCTGGACGTGAATCAAATCTTTTCCGACAGTTTTCCGGAACAAGGTTTGATCGATGGTTTCACCCTTGTACCCATGATCAAGAAGATGCTTGGTCAATGTAGCATACCACGCTCGAGGAGCTTGGTGTAACCCGTACAAAGCCTTGTCTAGTCTGTAGACGTGATCTGGTTTCTTGGAATTAACAAAACCTGGTGGCTGATCAACATAAATCTCCTCTTTAACTTCTCCATACAGAAACGCAGTCTTGACATCCATCTGATACACAGTGAACCCCATGAATGAAGCATATGCCAGGAAAATTCTAATAGCCTCAAGTCTAGCTACTGGGGCATAGTCTTCAGTGTAATATAACCCCTCAACCTGGCGAAAACCTCTAACTACCAGTCGAGCCTTATTACGAACAATAACCCCTGTGTCATCTTGCTTATTTCTGAAAACCCATCTAGTGTCGAGAGCTTTCTTTCCTTCTGGCAGTTTAACCAATCTCCAGACCTTCAACTTATCAAACTGATTCAACTCTTCATGCATCGCATCAACCCAACTTGGTTCTTGAAGAGCCATTTCTACATTTTTAGGTTCAATTTGAGATGAAACATGAAAACATACAACTGTTTATGTGTCATATTTTGCTTCTGGTGGACACTCCCCCTTCAACTGGACCTATGATATTTTCAATCGGATGATCTTTCTGAATTCTTGATGGAATTAACTGTTCAGAGACATCACCAGTGTGTTGCATATTTGACAAGTTCTCGATATCATCAACAAGAGGGTTTTTCCATCCAGATGTTGCAGTGCTGTGAGAGTATGAGGTGCCGGCGACATATTCATTTGGAATGTCATCGGGAAACAAAGTACTCCCGAAGATCTGACAAATAGAACTCTCCCCCTCAACATTGGTTGCATTTTCACTCGTGTTTGGCGAGCATTCTGGTTCTGGAGTTTTGTTGGACTGACTGTCAGTGGAAGGTGAAACCTCATTCGATTCTGCAGTATCATCATCAATCTGTGAAGAAATATGAGACACAGTTTGTGGAATATCCTTCGCAACTCCCACCATGGGATCACATGGGGGTTCGGAGTTGATGACTGGAAACACATTGAATGGTTTGAAAAATTCATTGTAATCGAATAACCAATCGGGACCAACACGAGCATCAGTCTCATTTTATTCCAGCCAACGAACCTCATAAAACTCTATTATCTGTTTGGTGGACTTGTTGTAAACCCTGTAAGCTGTATTTCCCGCATACCCAACAAAATAACACTCATCTGCTGCAGCTCCAAACTTTGGAGTGGTTTCGAAATTCAGTAAAGTTCACGGATAACCAAACGCTCTGAAATGTGCAACCGTGGGTTGATGACCGTAAACAATCTCATATGGTGTCTTCATCTTCGATTTATTGATTATCATCCGATTATGAACATAACATGCCGTGTTAACAGCTTCTGCCCAATAGAACAGTGGCAGATTGGAGTCACACAGCATTGTTCTTGCAGCTTCGATAAGGGTTAATTTTCTTCTTTCAGCCACACCATTTTGTTGAGGAGTTCGTGGGTCGCTGTACTGACGAAGCACCCCCTTTTATAGAGCAAAAATGATTCAAAGTCACATTCTTGAACTCTGTTCCGTAGTCACAACGGATTTCCTTCAGCTTTAGATTCGGTTGATTTTCCATGAGCACAACGAACTTCTTGATAAGATCTGTAGTTTCACTCTTATTTGACAAGAAAAACACCCATGTAAAACATGAGTAATCATCAGTAATAACGAGACAATAAGAGCTACGAGACAGACTCAGAACATGAACAGGCCCGAAAAGGTCCATATGAAGTAATTGGAAAACAGATGAGCTAGTATTAATCAATTTTGGCTTGTGAGATTTTCGATGATGTTTGCCCAAAGCACAAGCCACACATTTTTCAACAGTCACAAAATCTTTGATTGGTAGACCACGCACTAAATTGTTTTTAGCAAGACGATTTAGATTTTTTGTATTAGCATGACCAAGCCGACGATGCCAAAGCATCGCATTATGTTCCGACACTTTTGAAAACAAGCATGTTATTTCGTCAGGAACATTTTTGTTCATGTCGATCACATAAGCATTATCTTTTCGTTGTGATAGAACAAGAATCCAATCTTCTGGTATGATTATACCAGGTTTCAGAATTAAGCACTCATTTTTCGTAAAATGAGTTGAAAAATCTTTGTCACAAATCTGTGACACGCTCAAAAGACTATGCTTCAATTCTGAAACAAAATTAACATTTTCAAACTTTAAAACACCGTTACTTACAGTACCCTTCTGAGTGATCTTTCCCTTTTCTCTTCCCGCAAAAGACACGTACCCACCATTAAATGTTTGAATGTCGAGTAGCTGGGTAATGTCTCCTGTCATGTGCCTGGAACAGCCACTATCAACATACCAAGGTATGATGATATTCCTGCATAGCTGTCCCTGCACAAAGCGTGGGATTAGTTAGTTTTTGGTACCCGGTCCATATTTACACTGGGTGACCCTGATTCGTCTATAGTTGTCACAGATTGCCATGACATATCCTTTTGATCATCAAAAATAGATTTTGTTGAATCTTTTACCGGATATTTAGGCAACCATCTATGTCTGTGTGACTTGGAGTTATATGTACGAATGGTTGTCGTAACCTCCGGTGATTTGGACGTGGGAGGAGACGAATCCGCCCTTTTTCTCCTGTTTGGGCTTAGTCTTAGTATTTATATTAGAGTTTGAATTTGAGACATCTTTTCTGACCATTCTTTTGGACCTGTTAGGTTTGGTCTGATGAGGACTAAACCTGCCAGATTTGTTTCGATTCCAATCATCATCAAAGGAACTAGCTGGATAATGCCTGAATCCTTTTCTGTATGCATTACGAGGCACATATGGCATATTCCTTTGATAAAATCCGTAGTAGGGAATATACGGACGATGTGGACAGTTTCTGGCAATATAACCAGGAGTGCCACAGTTAAAACATGTATGACGTTTTATGAAAAATTCATTCTGGGCAGCTCCTTATCTGGACTGGTTGTGTGGACCAGTCTGCTTAGATTTGCGAGAATTCTTATTCCCATTTTTGAACTTATCACCTTTTTTGTCATTAGAGCATCTCTCCTTAACAAACTTAGGTGCAACAGATTTTTTTGAATTTATTGAAATTTTGAAATTTTGGTTTTATTAGGAACCACATTATTAGAGTTTAAAATCTCAACTGAATCAACCACACAAGAATCCTTGCTCTTTAAAACCGAGCCCACACAAACAGTCGGAATAACAGAATTCAAAACAGGAAGTTCTAAATAAATATTAGAAACAACAGTATCATCAAAATCAAAACATGGGTCGTCATCCTCATCAGTCCATTCCTTCACAATTACTCTTTCTGCACATGAAGTAGATACATTAGAATCGTTCATATTTAAAGTAGACGAACCAGCATCAGTAGAGCTGGTTCCATCACCTTTGTCTTGTTTACCATACTTCATACCCTTTATCTATTCTTCTTGTTCTCTGGTGACGGGAGTAGGAACATAATTGTTATTATATGGAGGGGGAATTTGACTGAATCCTATTCCCTCTTCTTCATTCTCTTTCCACCATAGTTGATTTTCAATCATTGAGTTGACAACCTTACTGGATCCTTCGAATTTTTTAAATTAAATTCAGCCTTTTCAAACTTGCTCGTTAGATTTAAAATTTCTAACTTTGAGGCTTCCAGTTTAGCAGTTAACTCAGTAATTTCTTGTTTAGCATCAAGATGGTGACAACTCTTTATGCTAAAATCTGACTTAAGTTTTTTAATATCCTTGTTCAGAGATTCTATTTTGTCAAGAAAATCTTTTTCATTTTTCTTAAGTTTAAAATTCTCTGATTTTATTCTTTCCATATCTCTACTTAGACTGTCATTTTGAAGTTTATACATTTCTATGTTCTCACCACAATTTAAAGAACATGGTTGAAAATGTACCTCAGATGAATCTAGAGAAGTGAACGCCATGTATGCAAACTGGAGCTCCTTGACCTTCTCCTCAGCAATGTTCTGTTCTTCAGAGTCTTCAACAGTTGCAAAATTTGCAGTCTGATTTCCAATGTTTAGCGCAGCCATCTGACCTTCCCAAGAGAACGTTTGAGCAACCATACCTTTTTCACCATTACCCGAACTACCTCCAGCTTCACCTCGTGCACTTACAACAGGAACCAGTGCTCTTTCCGTATTTCCATCTTTGGCTGGGTTAGTACATTCACGAGCGAAATGACCCGGCTCATGACAGTTGTAGCACCTAAGAGTCTCTTTATTAAAACCCACCTTTTGGTTATTAGGCATGTTCCAATTGTTTCTACCCGTCCTTTTAGTAAACTTCTTTGCACGAAAGACTTCCATGGCAATTTTCCACGAGATGTCTATTTCCTCAACATCATCGGGATGAATCTGATCTAGTTCAGCAGTGACCACAGGTTGAACCAAGTCTCCAGCCAAAAAGGCATGATAGCAATTCATAAATCCCGCCATTAGAGCGATATTCTCTTGAGTTTCTTTAGATATGGTAGGAATCTGGCTGGAGTTTAGACTGGGAGTGGTTTTACCAGAATCATTTGCAGACTGACCAGATTTGGTGAAAAATACTGGGGCTGGATTAGGTGAATTAGATGATGAGGATTGACCTAGGGTGGATGAAAACATCTGGAAGTTTCCCTGTGGTGGTTGTTGAGTGGGCTTGAATAGTGAGAAGCTATCTTGAGACATGAGGGCACTGTTAGACGCAACGTTATATCCAGCAGCACTATAAGAACTAGCATGATTTATTATTTATCATTCATATCACAGGCTTTAATAGTGGCAATCATTTCAGTCATGCTCATTCTGTTAAGGTCTTTAGTCCCAATTTTTGATAACTGTAACATTCATGTCCCAATTTTTCGGCAGATAGTTCACCAACTTGTTAATTTCTGAGGTTTGCAGAAAGATTCCTGCAGTTCTCATTTCAGTTACGAGAGATATAAACCTTTGAAGTTGGGATTCCAATGTCTCTTCCAGAACATGATTGAACATATTAAACTTTTGTCGCAGCAGGTCATGACGACTTCTCTTCATATCCTCATTTCCTTCATAAACTTCTAACAGTGCGGCCCACAATTCCTTAGCTGTTTGAAGTTCTCTAAACTGAAGAGCAATCTCGCGTGAGAGTGCCATGGTTAGAGTGGAAAGAGCCTTTTCATCTTCTTCAACTTTAGAAAAATCATTATCATCATAATTAGCAACTGGCTTTACAAGAACCTCGTCTGAACCCTCCCTTTGATAGGTAATCCTTTGAGGTCCCCTCACAATGCTTCTCCAAATTTTCGAGTCCTTCATCTTGGCATAGTGTTCGAAACGGAATTTCCATTCACTGAACCCCTCGTGGGACAATAAACGAGGTATACGAGTAGTAGTGCCTATGATAGAATCAAGTTCTTGGTGAAGTGACGAGTTGATGGAGCTGCTGCCATTAGTTAACTGGGCCATTTTAATCTAAGTCCAAATAAGATTAAGTCCAATTAAACGTACAAGACTAAGATAAAGAACCCAAGTCCAAGATAAGGAAGCCCATAACAGTAAACTGGACCGAGAACTAGAGTGTTGACCAATTCTTTGACCGAGAACACTGATGTGGACCGAGAACACAGATGTTGACCAAAGCTTGACCGAAAACAAAGTTGACCGAGAACTGATCTTAACTGAATACTACAATTTACCGAGATCTCTGATATTGGGCAGATTTTGGCCGAAAACTAAGTGTAGCCGAAATCCAAAGTTAGCCGAAAACCAAAATTAGTCAAGAGCTGATCTTGGCCGAAAACCAAACTTAGTCAAGAGCTGATCTTGGCCGAAAACTCCAAACATTCCAGTTATTTTTTTTATTTTTTTTTGCTGCAACAAACTTCCGAGAATTAGGGAGATTTGATTTGTTTCCAAGTCAAATCCAATCTAGAACTTAAGATAAAGTTCCTCTTCTCCGATTACTGCCTGGCCGGAAAAGCTTAAATACCACCGGATATACTTATTCTCGAATCTTTGATATCACAATAACGAGCCTGAATAAGGTCTAAGGCTCTGATACCATTTGTAAGTTCCGAATCTGGATCACTACAATTATGATATCAATATACAAGTATAGGTGCGGAATACCTATACCCGGTGATTCAAGAATACGATATAACAATTAAGAGTAACACGAGATTGCTTCAAAACACACGTATATTATTGAATACGTCAGGTGCTTAAGCACTTACAATACTTGAACAAAGACTAGGAATGAAAAACCTTAACCCTATACATCACACATTTATATATAAGGAACCAACTAGTGTAGACGGCCCAAAACAACCATAAGCCAACCGAGAACTCAACAGTAGTTCTCGGCTCACATGTAAACCCAACACCCAAGCCTAAATAAAGTAAACCAACGTTAAACTAAGCTCAAACCACAAAACTAGGTCCAACAGTTTGGAACTATCCAATACGACTTGAGTGAATCTTCCAAAGGCAGGTGGTCACCCGCCCTACATACTAGTTTTGACGCTTCAGTCCTAACTCACACAAAAACACCATCAAGAAGGAAATCTATCATTATGATAAAACCCTATTGAGTGAACGTTAGAATCCGAGATAGTGTTGTAGTAATCGCTAGTCGCTTTTCAGGCAATCAGGTGGGAACTAGCGATTAATTATGGATTAACCAGAATTAACTAGGATAAATCGGGAATAACTAGGATTAATAAGTGATTAAGTGATTTATCGGCGCTTAGTCGGGAATTTTACAACCATGCCAAAGACCATAAAAGCCCATTTTTCAAAGATCACTCTCATTTCATTGAACATGAATGTCAATTGTTTCATACAGTTCTAATTGCCCTTCATTTAAGATTAATTTTGTATTTAACGTTTCACAATATTTGTTGGTTTTTTTTAAACGTCGACTTTTTGTATGTTAGTCAATTGCACTCTCCAATTCGGAGAGCCTCATTGCCTCACACTGGCAGTGTGGGAGGCCTGTGTTGTCTTAACTGGACTCACACTTGCTTCAAAGTTTGGCTTAGCGCGGGAACCATTCCGTTGGCCGCCACTTGACAGTCGGTGTGCCACAACAAGAGCATAACTTTCTGGCGTAACACACGGTGAGGCTAAAACTCGGGTGGACTCGGGATTCAAACTGACAAACTCGCAAGCCCTAGCTCAAAATTTTCATTGCGTATATCCACCAAAAATACCACAAGTGGGGATCGAACTTCGATCTCAATTGGAGAACCCAAACACTTATAATTACAATTGTTTATATTTCTTTTTTCTTACAGGTTTTATGAAAATAAAAAATTTTCAAGTTACGTAAATTTTAATTGCTTAGAGCATTTCCAACCCATCTCCAAAATTTATGTGAGAGGAATTTGTAATTATAGGGTGGAGTTTTAAGTGATTGTGAGTGTAAATTATGAGGTGGATAGAGAAAATGTAGTGATTTTTTGTAAATTTGGGAAAACTTTGTTTGTCCATATTTATTTTTAATATTTGTTGAATTGGTTGTGTGTAGAAAAGAGAGAAAACTGTAATTATAAAAGTATACAAAATATTATTTGATTGAATAAGAGAAAGAAATATAGTGTTTTATAGTGTAATTATAATGATGCGAGTGGAGATGGATTGGAAATGATTTTAGATATATGATGAATGAAATATCTTTGGAAATGTAACGTGGTGTGTTCATGATCCAATGATTGTTAGATGTCAAATGCGTATATTGTATAAAAACCCTTTTTAATATCCGTTCAGAATAAAAATGTGACGTATTTTGCACGTATTTGTTGAGTTGCACAAGTATCTTTATTTCATTCTGTGAAGATAAGATTTGTTACGATTTTGTTGAATTAAATATACTTTTATATAGCTTTAAAGTATTTGCTACATAACCTTTTTTTTTCCTTTCTATAAACTTTTTGTTAAACTGACTTCTATATATTTTTCAATTTGTATTTATCTACAAAATACAATTATACAATATTGATAAACATAATTAAGCAATGGTGTTCATGCTAAATTATTTCAATACATATAGGAAGTGTTTGGCATGTAAAATTGACATGGGAAATGAAATGATTCAATGTGTGTGAATGAAAAAGTAGTCTTAGATTGCTTAATGAGATCATCCATTACACATGTAATCTTATATCATCAAAACCAGTTATTCCTACATTTTTTTTTCATTTCATTTATCATTCAACCTACTTTCTCAACACTACTATCACCTAACAACCACCACCACCACCACCACCACCACCACCTGACCGCCACCATCACCACCACCACCATCACGAGCATCACCTCCGTCACCACCGCCACCACCACCACCATATGATATCCGTCGATGTAACCACCACAACTATTGTCACCGCCACCGCCTGACATTCACCACCATCACCACATTCGCTGCCTGACCACCACCATTGTTGCCACCCTACCATCGCCATCACAACCAATGCTACCACCACTTGACCACCCCCACCACCGCATCCGTCACCAACCCCACATCGTACGGTTGCCACCGCCACCACCATTTCGTCATCAGAGCTACCACTATCGTCACCATTGCAGTTTATTTATTTATATATTTTTTAAATATGAGTGTTTTTATTATTTTTATTCCATTCTTACAATTTTTTTGGATACCAAACCACAAAAGTAACAATTCATTTTTTTCATAGGTTAACTAAATAAACCAAATAAATGGTAATGATTCATTTCATTTCCTTATTCATTACGTTCCTTTTCCCATTTTATTCATCTTTCATTCTATTACATACAATCAAACATACCACAATATACTTAATAAATAAAAAAAAAATACCCGATGCACTAGGCTTTTACGTTTGCATAGGGTCTGAGAAAGGAATCATTAATTGTCACGTGTTAGAATTATTTTAGCCCAGCCTACTTTTCTCATGTAATTTTTTTTTATTTTTTGTTTATTTTTTTTTCAAATGGGTGAAATTTGACCATCTTACTATACTAATATAAACAATGATAATGATGTTTGATTGTTGTAAACACATTCAATCCTAGCATAAAATTCTCTCATAATGTTATAATCTCTTTTCTTCTTAATTCTTGTTATCGATGGGTCATTGGTGAAAATCGTTTAACCCATGAGTTACAACATTTTCAATAAATTTTAAGATATAATTCACACATTAATAACCAATTTTAACAATTTAATATCTAAAATATGATTATGCTTAATGTATACCTTATTTTTTATTAAAGAAATTAACATTTTTTAACAATAAGAACTCGTGAATTCAGTTTCAATTATGCAAATCTTTTCACTTCATATATATATATATATATATATATATATATATATATAAAGTTTTTAATTATGCTATTTAATTTACAATTCTAATTAATGTGACTATTTAATTCAGATTATTTAATTTACTTTTCTAAACATAATCATTCTTAAAACATTTTTATACATTAAAACCATGATTAATTTTACCTAAATATTTTGGAGTCATGCAATTCATATTTAATTCATATTTTTGATGAAAAAGTATAAGTCCAAGTTTTTTTTGAAAATCCTTAATTTTGGTTTTTTTGATTTTATAAGCATACATCATGTAATTTGTTTCATAAAATAATAGGATCATATATAAACAAAAAAATCTTTTCCTCGAAATATTAATCTCATAGACGTGCACCAATCCATTCTATGTGCTTCTATATTTTTGATTTATTCTTGTTGTGAATCTGTTTTTGTAACATCCCGAAATTTCCATAAATCATATTAAAATATTATTTTCGTTGGAAGAATTAATTTGAGTTAGTAGAATAATAATAACCCATGACCTAATGGTCTAGTGGTATGGTGTCCACCTTTTAAAGTGGAGGTGGTGGGTTCAAATCCTTGCAAGTGCAAGGTTAGAGGGATTTTAGGTGAAAAAAATTTGTTGGTTCAAAAAAAAAAAAAAAAAAAAAAAAAAAAAAAAAAAAAAAGTAGAATAATAATACAATAATGAAGGCAAAAGGATGGTGGGCTAGAATAGATAGAATTAATTATGAACTTAAGATGAAGATGGGCCTAAGGTTCATGGGCTTATGGAGTATAAATTCCCCTTAAACCCTAAATTCTTTCTATCTCCATCACTCTACATCTTAGCCTACACCATCAAAAACACACACACTTAAGCCAAACACTCCTTACATTATTCTATTCAACGATGACCAACCGAAGGTAAGAAATTATTTATCTCAGCTGACCCAACAATTTAGAACCCGACACTACAGCCCCGAGATGCCGAATGAGCCGTTTGAATCAAGATCTAGCTTATTTCAAGTTTGTAATCAACCAAAAACGAGCTTAAGGGCCACCTTAGCTCATATTTGGACACCCCGAAGCTACCTGGGCCATAAACGATCAAACTCCGGCCAACCATGGTGGTTAACGGCGGCTGACGGCACCGAATTCGAAGAAAATCCTTAAAAACGTGAAATAGAATGTTGGTATGCACATATAGGGCGTATAAGTATATACGCCGTATATGTATAGATCATATAAGTATATATGGTCGTATATGTATACGTAACGTATATGTATTTGCGTTGTGTATGTATGTATGTCGTGTATGTGTGATCAACGTAAATGTGTGTTCAATGTGTATGTATGATCATCGTATAAGTATATTAAGAACGCATAAGTCACTTATGCGTATAACTTACACGAATCGTATTAGTTTTAGGGCGTATAACTTATACGAACGTATAAGCTTATTCTCTAGAATGACTTATACGGGGAAGAACTTACACGCCAAAAACTTATACGGGCCTGAGTGATTTTCCAAATAAACGAAAGATATACATCGTATACGTACGTAAATGATAGATATGGACTTATATGATATATGAGCTAAGGATAAGTAATTAATTAATGATGAAAGGTAATGTTTAAAATGAGAAAGACCTGGAAAGAAGGGCCAAGTACACAAACTAGAGTAGTAGTTAACTTATGTGCCTTATTATAGTCAGTCGTGCACAACTAAGAGAGGGATTTCGATAGATTCCGAACGTAACAAAATCGAGGTGAGTTTCTAGCCCAATTTCTTTGTTATGTTTTCGGGGCTGTGTGCATACTCGATGTGATTAGTTAATGCACTTACCTTAAGTGGTAAGTATATGATATGTGATCGTTTTACGTATGATGTTTGAATGATATATGATTGCTATAGAAAAGATTAAGAGTATGTACAAAAATATATATAATTGTATACATAAAGAAAGGTATGGTGCGGAAGAAGGGAACCAGACCCTAATAATATCCGAGGCAGAAGGAAACCAGACCCTAATAATACTCGAGGCAGAAGGAAACCGGACCCTAATAATATCCAAGGAAGAAAGGGAATTGGACCCTAATAATACTCGAGGAAGTAGGGTGTAATGCTCTTTAAAATATATAAGTATGTAAAGTAAGATTAAATATAAAAGTATGAAAGAAAGAAAGAAAGAAAGAAAGAAAGAAAGAAAGAAAGAAAGAAAGAAAGAAAAGAGGTATATACTTATGTATGTACGAAAGAAAGATAAACAGGTTAAGTAAGTAATACGTATCTTCTGATATGAATGAGTGAGTATGTGAACGTATTGTATGTTGCCTGATTAACTAGAACTTATTCAGCGTAGCTGACGTTTAGTATGCACACATGTGAATAGTTTAAAAGAGATAGCATGAGGATGACACATGACAAGGATTGAATGGCTGGCATCAGAAGATGGAAGAATGATGTTTTATCTTGTGTTTTATGTTGAGACAATTTGTGATTTGTAAGAAATGGTTGACTTTTATTATTCCGCGAAAAGTTTTTAACTAACTCTGATTTTTAGAGCTATGTTTATGAGTAAATCCAACGAGAATGTAGGGACCTAGGACTGGGGCCTTACATGTTGGTATCTAAGCATAAGTTCTAGAGAATTAAGCATCCTAGATGCTTAAATTCGAACAAAGAACAAGACTAAAGTAAGAAAAGAAAGAAAATGCTAGTTCAAGAAAGTCATGTGTCACTCAAGAAAACTAAGTAAGGATAAGGTACATGATTAATTTCTTGTATAAGTAAGAAAGTTAGCTTAATTGCTAGGGATAGGATTATTTGATTGAATGATTAACTATTTGAAAGTAGAACCTAGCACAAGTGTACTCATAAAGGGAAGTGTATAGGACACGGAGAGTAACGTGATCAGCTAATCACAGCTGGCCACTGTTATTACCTGTTAGCCTTACTATCCTTGTACTAAATAGTTCCTTGAATGATGACGTTTGTGTTTCCTTATAGAATACGAATTGCTGGAGCAAGGAAGGTTGTTGGCCAAGGAGGCCGTACTAAATTCGTGGTAGGCCACGTATAGTTCGAGAACCTTCTGTAGGACCAGTTACTAACACAATAGAGGAAGGAAGCGCAATTGTGTGAGATCAGAGCAACAACGAAAGGTATCAACTTGATCCCGCTGTTCAAGCCGCCATTGCTCAAGCTATAGCTGTTGTAGTGAAGATTTACATCCAGTAATTCTGCTGATAGCCATGCAAGGCCTGCTGAGAGGGCAGGAAAGGATGGTAAGAAAGTCTATGAGAATGAGGAAGGTGACCCGAGTGTAGTTAGATTTGTGAAAGTTGATGAGGGAAAGAGAGGCCGAGATGGGTCTAACTACAAGTCGTTCAAAGGTTGCGACCCGCCAAAGCTGACTGATTTAGGAGATGCAATAGCTACTCTCCAGTTGATAACCACAATGGACAAGGTTATCCGAATTAGCGAGGGCCGTCCTGACCAAGCAATAGGTTATGCTACCCAGTCGTTTGGTGATGAGGCGATGTTTTGGTGAGAGGCTGTGGAACAAAGAAAGACCCAAGAAAAGATTAAGGCTATGAGGTGGGATGACTTGAAGGAGTTGGTGATGAAATGATTTTGTGCTGATGCTGAGGTTGAGAGGGATGAGATGAAGTTTTTGAATATGAGGGAGGGTAAGATGACACCCCGCGATTATACTATTGAATTCAATCGCATGTTTAGGTTGGTTCCCGACATGGTGAACACTAAAGCGAAAAGGATCGTGATACATCAGAGGACTTCCACAGAACGTTAGAACCTTAGTCAGAGCTAGTAAACCTGCTAATTTTAGCTATGTAGTTGAACTCGCAGAGATGGTTTATGATGACCTGGATATGGAAGATATAGTGGCAGAAGAGAAGAAAGAGAAGAAATGGGTCGCTCCTACTAAGCGACCTGGTACTCAGATGTGGAATCCCAATGATAAGAAGCAGAAGGTGTGGGAGAGAAATCCATGTAAAGCGTGTGGTAAGATGCACGGTGGTGATTGTAGGTGGGGTATCGGTTCTGATACGTGTCACAAGTGCGGGAGGATCCATGCTGGGGAATGCAAGCTTGGTTCGAATGCTTGTTGTAAGTCCCGAATCTGGATCACTACAGTATGATATCAACCCAAACATGATGTTAGTGCAGAATCCTAACACCGTGGTGATTCAAGAACGAGATAGAAGAACAATATAAATATGATGAACACGAAGTAATATGGTTTCAATGCATACGATTCTATTATCAAAATAAATCAATTCACAAAGAATATTATGATCTCTATGACTATGAAAGTGTGATAGTTCTTCTTTTTCTTCCACCCTAATTATCAACTAAGACATGATTTATATAGTTAGCATTTACAAGAGGCCCAATGACCAAGCCCAACTAAGCCCAAACAGAAATCAACATGATTTCTATATTGCTAGCCCTTCCCAACCGAAATCCATAGGGATTTCGGTATTACATGCTCCAAGCCATAAATTCCATCTTGTATAATACTTCGACTCTTTTAGATTATTTCTCTTTGGTCTTGATCATGTCATGGTCTTTTGACATGTGTCTGTCCAACCAAATCGTGACCCAACAATCCCCCCTAGACTGATGCTTTCAAAACTTTTAGAATCTTTAATCAGACATGATCAACAACTTCATGTGTCTGGAACAACCCATTTAATAAACATTGCTTTTGTGGTTGTTCCTGCACGCATAGGGATCGGTTGGACATACAGACCCAAGTCATGAATGTCCTGGGATTCCCTTGAGCATCAACGCATGTGATCTCTTGCCAACTCATGTCTTTATCATCATCTAAGAACATATCTGGTTTTAAAGGTTTGATTTGTTGAGTCTTAACTTTGCAAATCTGTTTTGGTTCTAATAAAACATGAAATAACAGACTAAGGAGTTAAACTTGTTGAATTAAAACTCTCAACACTCTTAGCACTGTTTGATTTTGCAAAACTGAATTGACCTTTACCATGTTTAAAATCGTTTGAGTGCAAACCTATCGTGTTAACCTTGGAACCTTGAGTGCTCTTCACCTGAACATTCTTCATTTTCATTGTACGGTATAGACACACTTCGCCAGATGCCCACCATTCCCAAATGCAAAGCACACCTTCATTCTCTGATTTTTCTTTGCTAAGTTCCAATCACCATCAGAAGGTTTAACTCTAGAATTCCATTCCGTTGATGTTTTAGGTGAGTCCCATTTCATAGGATTAGACCGAGACCTTCCTCTGAATGTAGCCCCGTGATTATTCATATAATAGGGTACGTAACGCCGATGAACACAGTTTCTGGCTATGTGACCCGGAGTGCCACAATAGTAACACGTTTGCCTTTTAACACCAGCAGCGCCTAGTGAATTGTCAACCTTTTTAGGTTTCTTAGCCCTTTTTCGTCCTTTTTCAACCTTGTAAAACGTTTCCCACAGAACCTCTTCAAGATCGTCATTCTGGCTATCACAATTCTCAATGTCAAGCCCAAGCCCACCGAGATCACATGATTTCAGTTCACACATACATACACGACACAAGCTAAACAAAACAAACTAAGTACAAACCAAACTTAATAGACCCAACACTTTCTACAAGTGTGGAAAGGTGGGACACTATGCTAATGTATGCAGTGCAAATCCTGCGTGTTACAAATGTCATAAGACGAGCCATATGGTAAGGGACTACACTGATGTTGAAGCTGGGGGAAACGAAAGGAAAGATGTCGACTAGTCGAGGCCAAGGACCATGGCCTACATGCTGACTCAGGAGCATGCTAAGAAGATCCCAGATGTTGTGACATGTACGTTTCTAGTGTACGGTGTTTCCGCTTCTGTGTTGTTTGATTCAGGTGCAAATAGGAGTTTTGTAGCTACGATATTTAGTAAGTTAGCAAAAATGAAAGGTCGTCGTGTGCCTGGAACTTTCATAGTAGATACCGCTATGGAAACCTCGGTTAGGATAATGAGAATAGTCAAGGATTGTAAGATAGAGTTAGAGGGGCGTGAGTTCCCTACTACCCTATGTTATGACCTTAGGATGGTTCAATGTGGTTTTGGGTATGGACTGGCTATCGGAGTTTGAAGCTCAGATAGAGTGTAAGAGTATGTTAATAAGGCTAAAATCCTTGGATGGTGATACGGTGATGGTTTATGGTGATAAAGAAAGTTCATGGCTTAATGTCATTTCGATGATAAAAGCTGAAGGTTTGTTAAGGCGAGGGTGAAGTGCCTACCTGGCGTATGTTATCAAAGCTACTACTGAGAAGAAAGAAGTGACAGATGTTCCTGTTGTGCGCGACTACCCGGAGTGTTCCTTGAGAATCTTCTGGGGTTGCCACCAGAGCGAGAGATAGAATTCTAGATAAACTTAATAAAAGGAGCATATCCCATTGCGAAAGAACCTTACCGCCTGGCGTCGTCCGAGATGAAAGAATTGATGTCCCAACTACAAGAACTCCTCAACAATGGTTTCATTAGGCCGAGTGTTTCCCCGTGGGGTGCTACGGTGTTGTTTGTTAAAAACACTACGTGAAAATTGACCTTCGGCCACACGAAAAAAGTGTGGCCGTAGGCCTTTAGCCACACACATTTGGTTCAGGTCATATGTGGCCAAAGGTCGCGACACCGTGGGTATGATATGGCCACACACAATTTTTAGTGGCCTTATGTGGTAATAAGTGTGGCTAAAGGGTACAGGCATTAGTTGCTGGCCATCAAGAAGCCTCTCCAATAAGTGTGGCTAAACGGTAGAAAATGGCCGCATGACAATTTACTATGAGTGACCATTGCAAGTATATAGCCACATGAATTCATGTTTCAGCCACATGAATTTTATATTATTGTGGCCAATAGGGTTGTGTTAAGCATGCATTGTGACTTATACCATGTGGATATAATAAAGAAATGGCCACTTAAATTTAATAATAGAGTGGCCAATTATATGATATAGACACTGGATGTTACATTAAAAGTGGCTAAATATGTTTACTTGCCACTCAAACACTCCTTTGTAGATTATAGTGTGGTCATTGTCTTACCGTTTGTCACACATAATGCTTTTCGTAATTTAAAGTGTGGCTATTGTCAAACTTTTTGTCCCACATAGTGAGGTACTATGTGGCTAATCATATCTTATAGATACCGGAGGTTATTGTGAATGTGGCTAAATAAGTTTACTTGCCACTCAAACACTCCTTTGTAGATTATAGTGTGGCCATTGTCTTACCGTTTATCACACATAATGCTTTTCATAATTTAAAGTGTGGCTATTGTAAAACTTTTCGTCACACATAGTGAGGTACTGTGTGGCTAATCATATCTTATAGACACTGGAGTTTATTGTGAATGTGACTAAAAATATAAACTTGCCACTCAAACACTCATTTGTAGATTATAGTGTGGCCATTGTCTTACCGTTTGTCACACATAATTCTTTTCGTAATTTAAAGTGTGGCTATTGTAAGACTTTTCGTCACACATAGTGAGGTACTGTGTGGCTAATCATATCTTATAAACACTGGAGGTTATTGTGAATGTTGCTAAAAATGTGAAGTTGCCACTTAAAATCTCTTTTGTAGTTTGTGGTGTGGCCATTGTCTTACCATTTGTCACACATAATGCTTTTCCTAATTTAAAGTGTGGCTATTGTCAAACTTTTCGTCACACATAGTGAGGTACTGTGTGGCTAATCATATCTTATAGACACTGGAGGTTATTGTGAATGTGGCTAAAAATGTGAACTTGCTAGTCAAAAACTCTTTTGTAGTTTGTGGTGTGGCCATTGTTTTACTGTTGGTCACACATAATGCTTTTCGTAATTTAAAGTGTGGCTATTATCAAACTTTTTGTCACACATAGTGAGATACTGTGTGGCTAATCATATCTTATAGACACTGGAGGTTATTGTGAATGTGGCTAAAAATGTGAAGTTGCCACTCAAAAACTCTTTCGTAGTTTGTGTTGTGGCCATTGTCTTACCGTTTGTCACACATAATGCTTTTCTTAATTTAAAGTGTGGCTATTGTCAAACTTTTCGTCACACAAAAATGTTTATGTTGTGGCTAATGGTCATTTATAGACTCTAATTTTTGTAATTTCAAGTGTGGCTATTGTCTTACTTTTGGCCACACCTATTTAATGTGTTCTATGTGGCCAAATTGTGTGTAATTAGGCAATATATAATTATTTTTGTTTTTGTGTAGTAATATAAAACAGCTATAAGCAAGCATGACAAAAAAATTAGAAACAAATTATAATAATAATAATATTCACTTAAGCAAATGTATATGCAAAATATCTTACAAAATACAAAAATAACGACTACCTATATACTAGGTAAGGCGTCGGTTTTCTTGGCACTGCTCCTTGTCTTCTGTTTGGTCACCCGGTCTATCGTTGTGTACTTTGCCTTCCTGCCAGCTCTATCTGGTTCTTTTGAGGATGGGAGTGGTGGTAGCTGGAACAACAGAATATGAAAAACAAATATGTATAATTAATGTCGTATTTTGTAATTGAATAGAATAAAATAGTAGGCCTTCAGACGAACCGAACGTTCGTTTAACTGTTCGTGAACCTTTCGGCTGGAAGTTCGTTTATGTTCGTTTATCTATGTTCAATTACGTTAGTTTAGATTATAAACAAACGAACACAAGTGTTCATTTTTTAAACTAAATGAAAATGAACATAGATATTTGTTCGGTTAAGTTAAAGGGAATAAACGTCCTAGTCACATAAGATTAGGTGTTCTACCCAAGTAACAAAAGTACCACGTGCGTTGCCAACAGTCACAATTTCACCTGCCTCACAAGGAATAATTGCTTGTTCCTTTATGACTTCATCAATGCTAACTTTATAGTAACCCTCAGGGATTGCTTTTCCTTGCAACTGTTGTGGAACCGGTGACCAATGAACTTTACCATTTGCCACCTTGTTACGCTTGTCATGCACACACAAACGACACTCATACACCTATAATCAAGCATATGAAATTAAGATGGCTTAGTTGAAGTCAATATATAAGTACATACCCATGTTGGTGGAAATTAACAATGTTTCGCGCAGTATATACCTTTATGACAACAGGTGGGGAAGCTTCATCCGTAGATACATCAACTTTTCTTTTACGGCTTCTCCGTTTTACCAAAAAACCATTCAATGAATCAATCAACAATTAAAGGAAGAACTGAAATTACCAAATACTTACTAATGGTTTTTTCGAGCCGTTACTATCCGGAGTGTGGTGTAGTTGTGTTGATGCTTGGTCAACATTGTTCTCTACATGCTTCATTGGTAATATAAAAGAAATTGGAATTTTTAGACTTACTAGGTTATAAAATATAAAAACTGAAATTGCCAAATACTTACTGATGTCGCGCTATGGGGATCGACTACCGTTTGGTCAACACTTTTTTCCACATACTTGGTCTGCAATTCGGTAATAGAAAATGAGCACACTCACATTGAAAACAAATTTTAAAAAGTACTGAAATTGTCAAATACTTACCGAAGTCGCGATATGGGGAGTGGGTACCGTTTCGACAACTATTTTATCCGCAGACTTGGCCTACAATTAACTTAAGCAAAATCAGCACACTCACATCGAAAGTTAATTATTAAAACAAATCAGTCAAACTGTCAAATGCTTACATGAGAAGAGGATTCTTGTTGCACAGCCTCACTTGAGGTTAAGATGTTACCCACAGAACTGGCCTACAAATCAATTTATTAGGTTATGGAAAATGAAAAATCACATGGAAAGTTGTAATAAACAAAGAAACTGTCAGACACTTACTAGTGCTGGCATTTTATTTTGCGCCACAACACTAGTACTTTGGTTGAACCAACCTGGTTGGGAACAGGTTTTACCTACGAATTGTGACAAAAAACAGTGCCAATTATGTATGTCGAATGCATTAATTAATATGTAGCATACGTCACTTACTTGACTTGCCGACATTTCCGGCAACAATCCTTCGAGATGTCTGAACCTGGCCTCAAATGCTAACCGTTCCTTCTCACGGCTTGCTAGCATAGCATTCGTGGATTCAAGTAGAGACGTCAACCTGTTCACCACTACATCTCTCTGCACCGCCTCATACTCAAGTTGGGCAATCCGTTGCTTAAATGAGCCTTTTACCCGACTCACACCCCAATATTTACCTGTTTTCAATCCGTACTCAGTCCCTTTTAAAAACCCACCTTTCTCTTTGCCAAGCAATAAGGTGACGACATCTGTGCACAGTTCAAGTGCCAAGGCTCCTGAGGCGATCTGCTCCTCATGCTGAACCTGCAAGAAAAAAAAATATTCTAATACACTTGTAACATGCTTATGTATCCACATCAAGTGTTGAAACAAGTTATACAGACTAAAGTTTTTTTGACACCAGTATAAGGTAATGAATTGACTTTAACATGATTTAAAAAGTTTAATACTAAAACATACTAATTTGGTTGCCACGCCTTCGACAACAACATTCTTGTATGCACCATCTTTGTCCTCCCTTCCTTTCATCCACATTAATGCACGTCTGGGGATCTCATCCGGTTCAATTTCCTTCCTTTTGACCTTGTAAAATATTCAAGAGAAAGCAGCTGACGGTCATGCGTTAGACAAATCATTGAACTAGAAAGAAAGCAGCTGACGGTGATTACCAGTTTCTCTCGAAGGTAGGTATAAACCCCCTCGTCCCATGTGATGATCAAAAACATTCTTTGCTCGAGCTCCCATTGATGAAGCCAATTTTTTCTTCAACCACACATTATAATCACTTCATTATATTTAAACAAAAAACATAAACCATATATAGTCGATCAATCTACGTTTGCATAGTGGAGGATTTATACCAGAAACAGCTTTGATTGTGTGTACTCAACGAAGCGATCCCAGTCTTCTTGCCTGATCATCGTCATGTGTCCCTTGGGTATCGCCTTCAGCTTCAGAGGTTTACCAATGTTCGGCATAATGTATTTGGCATACATTTTTCTTTTGAAATCCCGAAGAAGGTCTCCGAGCCGATTCATCATAGAAGGCCTGTGAGACGCCTCAATCTCAAAATATTTCTACATACAAATACAATAATGGTAAATTACTTCTCAAAATATAAAATGCACAAATAAAAATTAAGAATAACCATTATTTGTTCCCACAGTTTATCTCTAAGCTTCTTTGTGACATCCCTTCAACTTAAATGTCTCAAGCCAACTATTTCCCTTACAACATCCACTAAAAAACTTGCAAACTTTGATCTGTTTTGGCCAGTGAACCTACCCAGATTATCAAACTCCACTACCAGTCTGACACCACCAGAGTTTGCATATTCGGTACATAGCTTAGGTAACCTCGTCAACCCCCTTGTAGGTTTTTTCATAGTAGCAAAACTGTTGATGGGTTGGATAGCCATCGTCCCCATATCATCGTCCCTACCAGTCTCACCGTCGTCGTCGTCGGCTTTCTCGCTGGATTAGCCTTCAGTGTCGTCTGATTGAGCGTCGTCGACGTCGTTGGCTTCCTCATCGGAGTATAAAACATGTTCTTGTTCGATTGTTTCATCTATAAGCTTCATCGTCATGCTGATTTGTGGAGTGGAAAATTTTTAATAATTTGGAGTGTAATTTGATTTTTGGAGTGTTAAATGTAATTTGGAGTTTTTGAATGTTTGGAGCCAATATTTTGGAGCTTTTTGAGTTTTGCCTCCCTTTTATTTAAGAACCAATAGATTATTGGCATAGTTTTTACGGCAGAGAACCTGTGGCTGAAAATAGACACTTTGACAGAAGATGGTTGGATAAGCGTGTTACTTGCATATTAGGATATTTATATATTTTTTGTACATTAGCGTGTTACAAGCGTAATAGTGTTTTTTAACAAAGTGTTTTTTTTGTTTTATTTTTAGATTTAACCAAGTATTTTTAGTTTTCTCGATTTGTTTTAAATTTTCATATAAAAGGCACCATTACAATACATTCCATGAAACAAAATAAGAGTGAATAACAAAATAGATGATACAAGAACTATAAAAGTAAAGAATTTAAGCTAACCAACCAACATTCAACACAATAAACTAAAATTTGTATCAATACAACCATACAAATATTACCAAATCACAAATGTTCCAAAATTCACCAAACACATCACCAAATATTTCCCAAATGTTTCAAACATCACCAAATCACTAATCAACTTTTGAAACTAACAAACTACCTTCATTGAAGTAATATTCAAATCTGCACTTATCACCGATCTGTAAATCATTTTCCTCCTTGAAATTTTTCCATTTTTGTAAAGAATATCTGAATTTCAGCTTCGACAGTTCACCATGGAGTTTCATTTTTTTTACGACCTTCGGGATTGACCAAAGTGATTAGCATTCCATCATAGGCATCAATCTTGGTAGCAATGTGACCCGGAAGACGCTGTGAAAAGCAAATTTCAAATATACTTGTAAATAAAAAAGAAATTTAAAAATTCAATTTACCAATTTCTTGGTGACGTTCATGTGGAAGACGATTTTAGAGTCATCATTTTGCTCATCAAGATGAATTGGGTTTTGGGAGGAACTACCTTGATTGCTTAATTGGTAGTTGAGAAACAGCTGATTTGGACCAGAAGGATAAATTCTATGCCATCTTCATGAAAGACGTTAATATGAAATGTGTTATCTGATATGATTTCAAACACAACAAACGAACCACCTTTCAAGTTGGTTTGTTTAAAAATCTCAATCCATCCATCCTCTAGCCTATAACCCATTCCATCCCAATGACATGAAACGTTAAACAACACTCTATCTGGAGCAATAAGTTCGAAAAGCAAATTCATCCAATTTTCACCAAATTCTTGAATCACGTACCACTCAGGGAAATCCTATTAAACATGTTAATTAAAAGACATTTGAATTTAGAAACAATCGTTAAAAACAGAAATTAAAACTTACTAAGTAATGGACGTGTCGGTTTCTGACTGTAATTCATATCATAGTACCAGATTGATCATTTAAGTTTCTTTTGAAAGTAAACATGTTCAACATATATGTTGACTTAACCTCAAAAACAACATATGTTCCAGCTTCTATACAACATTCTCTGATTAATTCAGTCCAACCGGTTCCCAAATAAAAGTCATCAAGTACTTTGATTATAACAACAGAAAACGTTCTACCACTTTGATCATAAATCAAACAATAGCCAGTATTCGATTTCATGTCAGCAAACATTGGTTGAACAACTTTAGGAATGAGCTATAAGTAACACAAAAAATGTTCTTAGAATGTATATGTTGCAAAACTGTAAAATGTTTCATAAAAAAAATTAACCAGATAACATTAACATATCATCCTAGTCATGGAATCACTGTCGATATCTACCAGGAACTTAACTCCATTATTGAGACGTGGCATTTTTATGTTCTTAGAGCTTAACTCTATGTCTACGAATTACAGTAAATACGAATTACAGTAGAGCGAAGTAGAAGTCGATTTAGGGTTTTGAAGTTAAAAGGGGTTTGACTTTTGGTTTTATTTATTTCTACACATTTAATTATATATATATATTGGTTTTTGTTTTATAAATTTTTAAAAATAGTATAAAAACATTTACTTTTAGTTTTTTTACTAACATTCCGGTATTAAATTTCGTTAAAAGTTGAGTTCGTTTAATAAATCGTATTTTTTAAATAAAATTAAATTTTTTTCCATTAGTGAAGTATTATCTTAACCCATAGTAAGATTTTTTGGATAAGATTTACAACTTTGTAATAGAGAAGCTCATAACATTCTAGTGTTATCATTATCATATGGTTATCATCATCACCATATGTGTTATGATGATGATCAACATCATAAAGTTATCGTGGTTATCATGTATTATAGTGGTTATCATCATCATAATCATCGATCACCGTCACCATGAAACGGCATCATCATCAGACATGTGGGTAATCAACGTGGCCATTGTATAGGCTATCGTAGTCGGCGTTGATCATACTGGTAACATATATCTCGCAATCAGTGTCGTCATCATCGTCACACATCATCAGCATTATCATCATCCGATTGCCATGTACGGGATGTAGTCAGCATCGTATGGGTTATCGTAAACAAAACACCCAATATTAGCGATCACGGTCGGCACCATCTTATGAATTGTTGTCGTCATCAAATGACATCATCAGTCGTACATGCTACCATCAGTATGACCATCGTATACGTTATCATGGTCGTCGTCGATCATACGGGTTACATGTCATTAAACATCGGTGTTACCATCATCATCAACATATATATATATATATATATATATATATATATATATATATATGAGTGTGTGTATGTGTATGTGTGTGCCCCTGTGTGGCGTATTGTCATATAGGTATATATAATTGGTCATCATCATATATATTTGTGATCATCATCATAGACGTCATGCTCGTCGTACGAGCTACAGTCGCCATCGTATGGATTGGCGTATGCAAACCGTACCATATAGGTTAGCAACATCAATATGATAACCACCACCAACCCAGGTTGTTATATTAGCATCGTCTCGTCATAATTGGGCCAATCATCATGGTCATCATATGGGATAGCACCGTCATCGTCTCATGTATTACATATCTGCAATCATACTACACACCACCTACTACCACCATCCACCGCCCACATTCGCCACAACGACCTCCAGCACCAACCACTAGCCACACTCCACCACCACCCACCACAACCACCCACCACACCACCACCACCTACTAATATTATATAAAAATATATATACATTTATTTATACCCATCCACCACCACCACCCACTACCCACCACCACCACCACCCACCCACCACCACCACCACCGACCTCCGCCACCACCATCCACTGCCTACCACCACACATCCGCCACCACAAACCACCACACCTCCGCCACCGTCCACCACCGTCTAATATTATATATATATATATATATATATATATATATATATATATATATATATATTGCTAATATGCAATACACAAGCGCCTTTTTGCTACTATACAATACTAACTGTACGATTAACTCATCTATTCTGGAACAGCGATAATTATTCCCAAAATTCAACCTCGTAAGTCAATATTCCTAAAAACCGTCGATGATTCGTTTCTACTGTGTAGCACAAACACAACCACAAGCCCGAGTGGTTTAATTATTCTGGTACAGAAACAAAATGAAGAACCCTAACTCATCTACTTCTGGAACGGAACCAAGGAGGAAGCAAAAGCACGATAGGTCTCAGAATAAAGATGGAACATGTGTTAATTTATGATTTTTTTAGCGTTTTAGGTTTACTTAATCTTAAAATGTAAACATTTGTTTGAATCTTCATATGTATTAAAGCGTTTGATAAGTGTGTTGTTGTTGTAATACATATATTTGTTGTTTTTAAATCTATGTATAATATTAAAGCATGTTATAAGTGTATGATTAGCGTGTTATGGCTTTGGTATGAGAATTTATCATTGTGATGTTTGATAAGAGTTTTTTGTTTCCTTGTGATTCGTGTTGTTATCCCCTACCCCCGTGTTTTATTGTATATATATGATTCAGTTGTCGAAAAAAACAAGAATGATAAAAGAAAGACTAAAAAATTTGCTCCGGTGGGGAAAACAAAACATGTTGTGGAAGCAGACTCTAATTCAGACCTTGACACAAAAATCGACAGGTTGTTTTCAAAGCAGAAACAGGTGGAACACAGCACCTCTGGCCCGGACTTTCAGCGTCCAAAAAGAGAGCCATTAAAGAAAAGAAGCCAGCCTAGAGGGGAAAACCTTTTGTTGAATTTGTAGACAAAAAATTGAAGAATAGGTGTGCACCTTGTAATATTGTTGATGCAGCGAAGGCAATGACCACTGTCCAAAAAACTTGTGTAGAAGAAATGGGTTTCGGGTCAACGTTAAGACTTCAAATAACCCAAACTCCAACAACTTTGGGATATTGGTTGCTCATGAACTATAATAACCGTTTGAATGAATTGAACATTGGGAGCGGTGTTATTAAGATAACACCACAAAAAGTACATGAAGTGTTGGGGATACCAATGGGTAAGATTCCTGTTTTAGACAAGAGTAGACCAAGATTGGGGGAATATGTTACTACAGATTTGTTCAAAAATCAATTCCCGACAAATTCAAGAATAAGTATAAAGCATGTGAAAGACAAACTGGCCGCGGATCAAGGAGTTGGTGAACTGTTTGATTAATTTCCTTGTGTTGTTCAACACCTGTATAGGATTTATGACGAAATCAACAACAGTCAATCAACGATTCATCTCCGCAATTGATAAAACCTCGGATATTCCAAATATGGACTGGTGCAGCTATGTTATTGAAAACTTGAAAATGATAAAGGAAGAATGGAGAGGTATCAACTTTCAATACAACGGTCCGATCACCTTCCTTGTGATGCTTTACACGCATTAATACCAGAAAAAATATGGTCCATTTGGGACTCCCGTCACAACGCCTGCAGTCAACTACATAACAACAACTACTCTTAATAAGATGGAAAAATACATGGAGAATAATGGTCCTCCCTTAGAAGAAGATGCTACTGAGGTTGCTGCTGTGACGTTTAGTGTTGACGGGAAAGGGATTGATGCGGCTGCTGCTTCTCCTGTTGTTGTGACCGTTAGTGCTTCCGGGAAGGGACTTGATGAGACTGCTGATGCTGCCGTTGCTGATACTAATGATGTGACAGTTTGTGCTGCCGGGAAGAGACTTGACGAGACTGCTGCTGCGGCTGCTGCTGCTACTGCAGTTGTGACGGTTAGTGCTGCCGGTAAGCCTGGAGTTGAAGAAAAGACTGCAGCTGAGGAGAAACAAGAACATGGTATTAAACTTGTTATTTTCTTCTAAAAAACTCTCATATCTCTTATCTCTACATGCATTTTATGTAATACAACATTATATGTAATTAAAAAACAGATGGTCAAAGTGCATCTGAAACAGATAATGCCGATCAAACAGCTGAACATGATTTGGATGATTATGTAAGCGATTATTCACCTTTAAGTTTGCAAATGCCTATCGTGCTTGTTGACTATAATTTAACTCCATTACAACTGGCTGGGATAAATTGAAAATGTTTTTGAATTAACAATAACTATATTTTCCTTTTACTGTCTTGGAATAAGGCAATGGATAACAAGTTGAAGAAATTTGATAAAATTTGCTCCGAGATCAACGAGTTGGTCCGTCAAGGAAAATATAGACATCCATAAAATGAGAATATCTTTGCTAGATGTTGTGAATTGGAAAACAGATTCACTAATAATGTGGTCCCTAAAACACAAGATTCAGATGTTGGTGTTGGTGGTCCAGTGGCTGCTCTAAAAGGTATTTGGGCTAAATTAATTATTAGTATAATTAAAACGCTCTTAAAACACTTATGATGTTATTTTAAACTTATTACATCTGTGTGATGCATTTGATTCAGATGTTGGTGTTGGTGGTCTAGTGGCTGCTCAAAAAGGTATATCATATATGTACCAGCTTAATTATATACCAGCTTAATTATAATCACAGTTGAACATATTATATCTTTGGCTGTCGTAAAAAATGATGCAGGTGATGCAGCTTAAGAAAACAATGTCTCGTGCGCAGATATTGATGAATTGTTAATACAGTTGTTGCATGGGCAAAAGAAGGTATTTAATTATAAATAAAAACCAAAAGGGGTTGAAGGTATTTAATTATAGTTACAATTATTTTCAGTCAAATTTAATGTGAGTTGTTTTATGTTTAACAGTTGACACCAGATTGTCAACAAGTGATAGCCTCATTACACTGAACTCTCCATATCTTCTGAGAGAGGTTGACGTATCCGCTAGTGTCACAGAAGATGAACAAATAATTTCAGAGTATATATTTTTTTGTCTTGGAGACATTTGGGAGAAGGTCTACAAGTCCACTCACACAGACTCGTTCAAGGTGGTCTTTGAAAGCTTCTGTCCTGGCATTTATATAGCCACCAATGCAATGAATGCATTCAGTGAAGTAATGAACTATGAAGAAAAGAAAAAAATCTGCAGCATCACCGTTCAGATGCTTTGCTTCAAGCACTATGCTGGTACAAATTAATCTATTTTGTTTGTACTATTAGAAAACGCACAATAAACTCTTTAATCATCTGCATTTTAATTATTATACAGACAAGTGACCATTATGCTGAGTCAAGGGGTTACATAGACAAAGAAAGACTGGATGTGTTTTCAGACAACATCGAAAAAGAAATGGCAAGGAGTGGAATTCTATCAATCAAGGAGGTTGCTATAGTGCTCGTGCCAATTCTACAACACGATCATTTCTTTGTGGTTACCTTCAATCTTCAAACAGGAGTGATAGAATTACTTGACAATAGTGCACATCAAGAAATACCAGCTAATGCAAAGTTTAAAAGCTTAGAAGACAAATCAAAAGCAATTAGAGAGAATTTCGAAGAAAGATACGGAAAGACTCCTGATATACTGGTAAACATATATACCTTTAACCCAAAAAACATGCTTAAATTGCTTAAATTTAAAATACTTAAATTGCTTTCTATTTTGTTTAGAGAAACGTCTTTTGCATGTATCTTAAAACAATCAAACACCCCATTAGTTAGCAAATCCAAGTTGCAACAATCAATAGATTGAAGATGACATGGAGAACAAGAAATAATGGAATAGATTGTGGTATTTTTGCTATGAGACACATGGAGACATATGATGGGAAGAGACAATGGGGGTGTAATTTCAAAAAGGAAGGCCATAAACAACAAAGACAGCTAAAATGGTTGAGGTCAAAGTATTTGTGCAAAATCCTCCTCTCGGATATAAACCAACACATAAATACTCTTATCAAGAAAGCACTGCTATTCCATGAAAATGACGACACTCGTTTAACCAGAGAAGAGTTGATTGCTGAACTTAAGAAAAGGCAACAAAAAATTTGAATGATTTCAAAACTGACTGCTATGTACTTTAATATGTTTGTTATGGAGATCTCTAGTCTTGTGTTAACAGTTTGTAAAGCACTTTAAGATAATAGTTACATGTTGAATCAATGTTTTAACACAAACATAAAAATTTTATTATTACCAAAACACACCATCACAAACATACAAATTTTATTACTACTAATCTCTAGGTGACACACAAAAAAACACACCATCACTACATCATAAACACTCATGAAACACCATCACATACTAATCTCTGAGTGACATAAGAAACTTCAACTTCAATTCTATTGAGCAATTCAGTTCAAGAATTCCCTTGCCCAAAAGTTTTAACTCGTCAAGCTCTCTCTATCCTACATCAACCATAAACAAAATAGCAAGATCTCGGATAGTATTAGCGGGCATTCGAGTAAGAACTTTTGCAATGACATCCCTGGCATCCAAGTTGTTGCTAGTATTTACAAATTCTCCAGTAAGAGTTTCCCGACAAGCTTTATCTGTCTCGATTTTAGCCTCAATATGCCTCCTGAGGGCAGCCTTGTAGGATCTGGATGATGATGATGATGACGAGCAATCCATTATTAACTAAAAAAAATAATTTAAAATTATGCAGGTATATGAGTTTCACAAATGTGGTGTAGGTATATATAACCAAAAGACTCACAGACAAACAAAAGGGTGTCCCACGCTTGGGAAACGCAACCGGACGAATAGTAACTCTGTAATAAAAAAACAAAAGGGTGTCCCACGCTTGGGAAACGCAACCGGACGAATAGTAACTCTGTAACAAAAAAACAAAAGGGTGTCCCATGCTTGGGAAACGCACAAACTTGTCTCATGTGTTTTTGTTTAATCTAGAGATTACTTGCATTTATATCACCTGTTAGAATTAATTGATCACAATTATACTCACCTGTCAAAAATGCCGGGAAAAATATTATGGTAATGATAGCCTACTTTAAAGTTAAGCTATATCTTACTAGATCGTACTATATCTTACTACAAATCAAACTTACTAACTTACTGGTTACTCAATCACACTAACAGTTTCAGAAAGATAATAAAAATGTATTCTTCTGACAAAACCGTGAAGAACATGGTGAAAACAACGATGGATCTTGAGAAAGAGAAAGACGACACTTTGTTATAGACAGTCGAAGCGATTAGGGCTAGACTCGCATTCGAGAAAACAAAGACCTTCGACTCCTGTAAAAACATGTTGTTTGAAGACGACAATGAGTTTCGAGCAATGGTTGCTGATTATCAGAAACAAGAGTCTAAATGCTACGACTCAGTGTGTGAGACCCTGGTTGACACCATAACTACGGTGTCAACCAACATGAGTTTTAAGGAGCTGGGGAAGGAGATTGTGGACAGGGCGGAGTGATGGTGATGTTAGCTTCTCTCTTTTTGGTTTTTTTGTGATGCATTGTAATTAATGGTACTTTTTGTATGGCATCTTTTGATGAATGGTAAATATGGACTAATGGTTCTCATCTTTCTTTGTTAAAAATACGTGTAATCAATTAGCTTAAATTAGGTTATATATTTGTTCAAAAGAGTCTATTACGCTTGCAACATGCTACTGTACAAAGACATATATAAATATCCTAAAACGCTAGTAACACGCATGTGTACAAAAACTCCTTTCTAAACCCTCCTATATATATATATATATATATACTTATATATCTAGTTTTGTTTTCAATAAAAACTCCTTTTTCACCATGAAAGAAACCTCATCGCGGACCACAGCATCCAGTAACAATCGATCTCAGGTTTATTGTTTTTGTGGTCAAGAAGCCATTCTAAGAACATCAAGGACCACCAAAAATCCAGGTTGGAGGTTCTACAATTGTGCATCTCAGGTTAGTGAAATTGCAAATAAAGTTGGAATTTATCTACAATTGTTGACCCTAAACTCTATATTTTTTAAATTAGGTCAAAAAATGTGATTTCTTTACATAGTCTGATTGTGTTTCGTCCACAAGATCTGATGTGTCCACAAGATGTACAGACATAATTCCTATCTTGATAAGGGCAAATAAGTCATTAGAGGATCAACTTGCAAGGAGTGTAGCTTCACTGATTGAATCAGATAAAAAAGTGAAGATATTGTATTTTATTTGCTTCTTGTTGATTTTGGGCTTTTAGTTAGTTTTGTAATTAAAAGCTAAGAAACTTTGTTATGATTTTAGACCAGCTATTATGATGTATTTTTATGTTTCTGAACGGATTTAAAGGCCTTTTAATGAGTAGTTTAGTTTAAGTGTTTTCAAAATCACAGTGTATTTATTTCATTCAAAAGAGGCTATTATAAAAAAATAATAAAAATATGTTCCCTCCAGAGTTTCGAACCCGTGGTATTTGCAATCTATGTTTAATCCCAAGCGCCTCAACCGTTTGAGCTACACCCTGAGAACGTAAGAGAACCTCTTCTAATATTTATATAACAAAATTTAGAAGTTTAAAATTTTCATTTTTACCCGCCAATTAATCGAGTTATCTTCTGGAAGACTCCCAAATCAATTAGTATTTATTAAACCAAATAAAATCTCACCAAACCCTAATAAATGATCAGCTAGTGTATTTATTAAACTCTCATCAATATCAATCCTACCAAACAGCTTCATTAATCTCAGGTGAGTACCAAATATTTTTTCTTTTAATTGGTCGGTTACCGTTATTGGCGTTAATTAGTGTGTATGTGTGTGTGTATATATATATATCATTGATGACACAGTTAATAAAAACTTTCTTGGAAGATGGATAAGTCTTGGATGTCAGTAGGCGACAGGTGCAGTAAAGCATATAAAGATGGTGTTAAGGCATTTCTACATTTTGCAGTTCGTAATTGCAAGGAGACATCACCACCAATTTCTATTTCATGTCCATGTGTTCGGTGTGTGAACCACGTATCTCTTAGTGTAGACGATGTAGAACATGACTTGTACAGGTTTGGAATTGATAAGAGTTATACTACTTAGATAAAACATGGAGAAACCGACACCAACATTCCAACTAATGTTAATAATACTGGGTTTGCCTACACCTGCATTCCAACTAATTATGATAATAATACTGGGTTTGTTGACACCAACATTCCAACAGATGCATGTGAAACTGTAGAAATGGTAAGTGCTACAAAAGACAATTTCAAAGGCGACAAGAAGTATCAACAGTTTCTACAACTACTTGTTAACGCTGATAAGGACCTATATAAAGGATGTCTTGACTTCACCAAGTTGTCTGCATTAGTACAACTACTCAACTTGAAGAGCAAGCACGGGGTATCTCATAAGTTCGTTGATGAACTTCTGAAATTGTTGAAAAAAATTCTACCTACAGATAACGAAATGGTAAATAATATGTATGAGGGCAAAAGGATGATGAAGGAAATGGGCTTATGATACGAAAAGATACATGTGTGTATCAATGACTGCATTATTTACTATAAGGATTACAAGGATTTGGAAGCATGTCCAGTTTGTAACAAGTCAAGGTGGAAGGTGCATGAGAAGACTAACAAAACTTACATAAACACGCCCGCTAAGGTACTGTGGTACTTTCCCATTATTCCACGATTCAAACGTCTCTTTCAATCAAAGAACACAACAGAGAATTTAACATGGCACGCCACGAGTACCAATAAACCCGGTGTTTTACGCCACCCATCAGATTCACCAGCATGGAAAGCCATAGATGACAAGTACTCTGATACCTTCGGAAGCGATCCAAGAAATCTTCGTTTAGGAATTTGCACTGATGGGGTCGACGTACATAAAGGCAACAGAAACCACAGTGTCTGGCCTGTTTTAGCAGTCATTTACAACCTACCACCTTGGATGTGTATGAAAAGAAAATTCATCATGCTTTACTTATTAATATCCGGAGTGCCAGGAAACAATATTGATGTGTTTTTACAGCCTTTAATTGACGATCTAGCATCTTTATTTGAGGTCGGGAGCCAACATATGATGCATATAAATAAGAAATGTTTACACTACGTGCAGTTGTGTTATGGACGATTAATGATTACCCTGCTCTTGGTACACTATGTGGTTGCCCTTAAAGTGGATTCAAAGGTTGTGTGGTGTGTCGGAGCGACACTCAGTGTGTTCGACTTTACACACAAAGAAGCAGAGTTTTGCTGACCACAGAAGGTATTTATCATGACCACCCTTTCCGAAAACAAACAAAGACGTTCATCGGAAAAGAGGAGTGAGAACCGCTAAAGAGCCTATGACAGGGGAAGAGATATAAGACGAGGTCAAAAACATTAACAATGAATGGGGAAAGGGATCTGAATCCCTAAGTGGGAGTAAGAGGAAAAGGGATAACACAATGCCGCAGCCATATTGGAAGAAGTTCAACATATGGTACCAACGGCTCAGCTATTGGAAGTATTTACCTGTCCAACATTGTATTAATTTGATGCATGTTGAAAAAAAATGCGGCAGAAAGTATTGTCGGGACGTTGCTGAACATTCCTGGTAGGACAAAAGACGGATTGGCAGCTAGAAAGGATTTGGAGTTTTTAGGGAATAAAAAGGAGTTGCAACCGAAAGCAAAAGGCAACAATACAGACGGATTGTTTTTTTTTCAAGTCAATTTGTAGCAAAGAAATCATTTTAGAAGAGCTTGATAAGATGCAGGAAGATCAAATAGTTACACTGTGCCTGCTGGAGAAGTACTTTCCGCCATCATTTTTTGATGTCATGGTTCACTTAACCGTGCACCTTGTAAGAGAGATAAAATTATGTGGGCCACCATGATTTCGTTGGATGTATCCCTTTGAAAGGTGTATGAAGGTTATCAAAGGGCATGTGCGAAGCAAAACTTATCCAGAAGGGTGCATTGTTGAGGAGAAAATTGCGGAAGAAACAATCGAGTTTCTGAGCGAATACCAAAAAACATCAAGAGTACTGTTCGTATTCCACATGATAAGCATGATGATAATGGGGAGACAATTCTTGTCACACGCGCTAAATCAGTTGAAATTTCTCCTGATCTCTTCAAGAGAGCACATTTCTATGTGCTGCAGAATACGCCTGAAATAGCGCCGTATATCGAGTAAGTAATAC
Organism: Bidens hawaiensis; assembly: GCF_021521415.1. NCBI lineage: Eukaryota > Viridiplantae > Streptophyta > Magnoliopsida > Asterales > Asteraceae > Bidens > Bidens hawaiensis. Next base: position 280,519 of record NW_027491353.1, read on the forward strand.
TAACATATATACTCTAAATTATATATATATATATATATATATATATATATATATATATATATATATATATATATATATATATATAGGGTGCAGTTACTGTATATAGAAAACTTAAACGCTCAGCAAACGCACCCATATATTAAATCAACTTAAACGCTCAGCAAACGCATCCATATATTAAATCAGAATATACCGTATGTTAAGGCATTAGCGTACAGTAACTGCACCAATATATATATATATATATATTCACAATATATTATACTCCTACTTGCAGACAACATCAGACCTCTTTGAAAAACCAAATGCCTGGTAAACGACAAGCATTGCTGGAGAAGGAGCATACTTTAAAGTTTGGTGACTGGTTACGCGACAAGGTAGATCAATTTATTAAGTCTTCTATAATTTTTAAAATTCTTTTATAGTTTCTGCAATGTAGGTGAAGAATCTAATCCTTGTAATGAAATTCAGGTTGAAAGAGAGCTAGCGGGCTCCCTAGAATCTGTATCAGAAACCATAAAGTGGATTGCACACGGAGCACACCGCAACGTTTACAAATACGACTCATACGACATCAACGGTTTTGAATTTCATACAAAATCTCATGATGGTAGAGTTTACCAGACAACGGGGTTGGTGTAGAGGCGGATGACATGCACATCAAAAAAGACGTGGTGACCAATGGATATAACTTTTATTTTGGGGTTTTGCAAGAGATATGGGTCCTAGATTATCATACTAAAAGAATTTCGGTCTTCATGTGCCAATGGGTTGATCGTAAACATGGCAAACATGATATTCTTGTTTAAAAGATGATCCGTTCATATTGGCCTCGCAAGCACACCAGGTGTTTTATTTTCAAGATCAGCTGGATAGAGAAAAGCATGTTGTCCTTATGACTCCACCCAAGAATTATAGGCATTCGTATGACGAGGTCAATGAGAAATTTAGTACGGTAACTTTCCCTCATGAGGGTAATACATTGCCACCTGTACAACCAAATCAACTGCTTCGTAATGAGTCACCGGATGATTACTGAAGGCCCGGGAAAAAGCCTACAACTATTCGTAATGGAGATTGACACCGATGTCAGGGTTGTCGACCCAGCAGTTGTGTTCGTTCGGCTAGTTGATGTAAATAATGTTTAAATTTAGTTGTGATACACGATATCACCATTCTTTACTTTGTACTTATTAATTCAAACTAAAGAAATATTGGTTGTTTTTAATACTATTACTACTTATACAGGCCGGTTTGTTGAATTCATTTCATCTTCTGGCTATTTTGGTCAATTGGTGTCAAGTTCAAACATACATCATGTTACATCGATAAAAGTCACAATTGACTTGTAGTGTATCATAGTAAGATCAATAAAGTCATTACACTAAAACTGACTCATGCTATATCAAAGTTACATTAATACAAAGAAAGCCCAAAAATGCATCATGTTGTCTAGGGTGTTCATGGTTCGTTTGGAAACCGCGAAACCGCCCAAACCGGCCATCGGTGACAGTCATCATTTCTCGTCTGATGCTTTTGTTTCTTGCACAACCTCTATTTGGTTATGTTTCAACATACTTTTTAACAGATGGTTTCCTGCAAAACATTATCAACTCATTTTATAAAAAAAGACCATTATGCCCTTCTTTTCACTAACCTGCATACCAATATTGTACCCTCCATACTCAGATCTTTGACCAAAGCATCTGTGGGTCTTAGACTTTGAAGAAGCCTTTGAACAAATAAAATTCAGTTTTGAAAAACCCCTTCCAAACTCAATGCCATCACCAGTAACCTTAGATTTGGTGATGGCGTTGAGTTTTGGAAGGGATTTTATCAAAATTTAAGATCTTTGGGAAGTTTAAGATCTGTGGAAACCATAGATGTGTCTGCTTGGCCAAGTTTTGAATTCACATAACATATATATATTAAAGCCTAATAAATTTAATCCACCAGTTTTATCGCAGGCATTAAAGTCTGTTGTTTTATAGTTGGTTTATTGCATTCATTAAATTTCAGCCACCAGTTATATATATCACGCTTTGGAAACGCTCCACACTTTATAGTTAATAATAACATTTACAATAATAACATTCACATAATATAAGTGATTATGTATTAAAAAAAGCAGTCATTAAATTTCAGCCACCAGTTATATATATCACGCTTTGAAAACGCTCCACGCTTTACAGTTAATAATAACATTTACAATAATAACATTCACATAATATAAGTGATTATTTATTAAAAAAAGCAGTTTTTAAATTTCAGCCACCAGTTATATATATCACGCTTTAGAAACGCTCCACGCTTTACAGTTAATAATAACATTTACAATAATAACATTCACATAATATAAGTGATTATGTATTAAAAAAAATTTAAATATGATTAATCAATTCACATAACATATTAATACCAAAATATAATAACATTTACAATAATAACATTTACATTAATATAGAAAACCAAATTACATAAAACTAACTAGCTCCTAGCATCCGACTCCATCTCAGAATCTACATTGACATCCATCGTAGACCTCCCTGTAGATTCTGTATCCGAATCTACATCCGGATTCTCTTCTGGAGTATGAGAGGGAATGATCCTCTCGTACATGCCATCTGAGGTATAGGTGGAGTCCCTAAGCCTTTGGAGGCGAAGGTTCACCTGACTACGGAATGCCCCATAAACGGACACCGCCTTGAAGTGCTCCAAGTCGTTCAACTCGATGTACGCCACCTCGATTCCCGTCACTACCATATCAATGCTAAAATAATCAGTAGTCGTGTACCAAATCCACCTAACCATTCGGTTAAGTTGTTGGTACGTGAAGGTGTGAGGGTGGACATAGTCCACATACCTCACCCTTTGATTCCTCCGGACAGCGCCGGAAAAAAAATGGAATCGTATGGTGAAAAATGTGGGGTCATAGTAGATGGGGGCATGAGCACCCGGTGCATGTTCGACCCATGTTGAAGCCATTATCGGAAATTATAATCGGAAGAAAGGTGGATTGTGATTGTGATTGTGGATTGTGATTATGGATTGTGATTGTGATTGTGACTGGTATTTAAACACCATCGGAACCCGGCGGTACATCTCCCTGACAATTTGAAATTTGCGGCACAAGAAACTGTAAAGGCAATGATGACATCGCCACTTGTCAAATCAACGTGTGGCCATTAATTACGTTTTTGACATGCTAAAAAATATTTAAGTGTGACCATTTTTCACTTATAGCCACACATAATAAGTGTATTCGTGACAATAAAAAACTTAGGAAAAATCAAAGTAAACTACTCTTTGGTCACACAACCTCGTATAAGTGGCCATATATTTTAAGCGTTTTAGCCACATTACTAATAAATACAATGGTTGTTCATCATATTTCTCCACTATATTAAAAATGTGGCGAGAAAATGTGACATTAGGTCACACAACATAATATAAGTGGCTATATCTTTTACCTTTTAGACACATCTCTTATCAATACAGTAGCCGTTTGTCACATTTGGCCACACTATTAAAATATGTGGCTAGTTAAATGTCACAGTTTGTGGCTAATGCATGTGTTTTTGGTCACATGTATCAAAGATCAAACAAACTATGACTGTAGGTCACATTTCGCCACACGTTTTTATAAAGTGGCTAGTTTTTGTCATAGTTTTTTTCAAAGTGTGGCGAAAAGTACCTGAGTAGGTATAGAATGGTCACATGAAGAATAATATGTGTGGCCAAAACATTCTGGAAGGTTTTCAAACATGGTCAAAGACCTTTTAGCCACACATTTAAGCCGAAGTGTGGCAAATCGCCGAGACCACATGTGTGGCCGAAGGTCGATATTCACGTAGTGAAAGAAGGATGGAAGTATGAGAATGTGTATAGACTATCATGAGTTGAATAAGCTTACGGTGAAGAACAGATACCCATTACCACAGATTGATGATTTTTTTGACCAACTACAAGGTTCAAGTTGGTTCTCACGAATAGATCTTTGATCAGACTATCATTAGATGAAGGTGAAAGAGTCAGACGTCCCTGAGACAGCGTTTCAGGCGCATTATGGACTCTACGAGTTCCTCGTGATGTCGTTTGGTCTAACGAATGCTTCCGCATCATTCACGGATATGATGAATAGGGTATGTCAGCCGATGTCAGACAAATCAGTTATTGTGTTTGATATGGTGTGCTAAGTGGTATAAAATGTGTAAAGGAGTTGGAATGTAGCTTTTTCACAAGATCGTGTATTAAATTTATAAAAGTGATTTATACTAAGACTAAACACACACAAAATAGACAAGTGTACCTATCGTATATGTTGGATAGTATTGGTAAGAACCAAGTATCGATTCGTTGACACAAGTGTTTCTAATAATAAATCTTTGTTTTACTTTAATCGGAGAGTTTAATCATTTTTGGGGTTGATTTGTAAAATTTAACAGAAATACTTATATATAATATATAGGTGACAAGAAGAGAAATTCTAAATGATTAAATCGATTATTTGAAGGTTACCATCTAAGATCAAGGATCCACTCCATTCTTCCTTGATGACTACTAAGTAAACATGTGATAAACTTGCCTAATAATATATGATAGAACAGCCCCTAATTTCTAAGTGAACATATTCTATGACATAAAAGAAAGTAGCATGCATATTTTCAAGTCCATTCTTGCTTAATCTCATACTATCACAAGAATATCAATTTAAGTAGGCAAGTAGTTTAGTAAAGTAGAAAGATTAGGGGATGGGGGTGGTTGTTTTTCCATCACTTCCAACACCCAATGAGGGTGTGCCACCTCATCCCACCACATTCCATAACAAGTGATGGAATTCAGTGGGGGTGGTGGTAGTGTGATGGGTTTTGGTATATATACATACATACATACATATATATATATAGGTTTTTTTGTGAGTGAAAGGAGTGTATTTAGGGGTATATATATACATAGAGAGAGAGTGAAAGAATTGAACAAGTGATCACCATCACGCTAACCCACCCATCACTCGTGATGAAAGGAGTGGTGGCGGTGTTCCATTTTCCATCATTCGTGATGGGAGCCCCATCACGGACCACCGCCACCCCCTTAGGATTGACTTCGATTTCTCAAATACCAATTCTGACAACTTCGAGTTGTTATAGTTTACTCACAAAACCTCCCCCTGGTTGATTTAATTAGGATATAATTACACATTCCTTTAACATATGATTTCTTTAACTAGCATGATAACCTAAGGAATTGTGTTAACAATGTTATTTCAGAATTATCAAGACTAGAGAAATATATCATAGCTTATTTCTCATCATTTCTAAGTAAAATATAAGGATCCATGTTTTATCTTGAATAAGTTATCAAGGTATTCTTTTCCAGTCTCCAAGAACATGAGTGAATCACGAATGATTGTTAATCATCAACCTTAATTGTTTGATTAAAGTGATAAAACATTTTTCATCAAAGGATAATTACAAAATAACTATGTACTTTACTAAACTAAATCATGTATTTAATATAATAATAAAGTAAAACAAAGCTTCTTCATAGAAATTAGATGGTAAATGGAGTTTAGCTCATAATGAGAATGGTTAGGAACATTAAAAGAGATGAAGATAATAAACACATGATCAAACTAGAACAATCTAACCAAATGTGGATGAATCTTCCTTCTTCAATGGTGATGGATGATGGTGATGATGGATGAAGATGATAGGCTCCAAGCCTTCAAGCTCTCCACATTATCTTCAATATGAATGTAATGTGGGTGTTTTTATAAGTGAAACCCGTATATAAGTATTCTTCAAGCACACTTGTTAAATGCAAAATGCTCCACTATTTATACACAGTCTGGGAAGACAGGAACGGCCCCGTGCCTCAGGAGGCACGCCCCCATATCCAACTATCATCTCGCATTTAATGCTATGTCAGATCGTACATGATGACTCACCATGCGTGCTCCATGAGGCACGACCCCATGTTTTTGTGTCTTGTTATATTTTCTTTCGTTTATTCTGAAAGGTGACCACGACCCCATGTCTTCATAGGCACGGCCCCGTGTCCACGTGTCCAGTATTTTGTCTTTTCTTTGGCTTTTAGTTCGTTTCTTTGTTTGAGGATTGGGTTTACCTGAAATACATTTTAACATAAGTAGCTATTTGAACTATATTATTTGATAGAAGTTGCAGTTTTTAGAGATTATTTGATGCTAAAAATATTTATAAATTTATATACATTAAACATCCGCACACTTGAACATTTCTTGTCCTCAAGCAAGCTACTAATAAATATTATGTGAAAATAGAAAGTTAGGACCATAGATTAAAATATCCTCAACAGAGTTCCAAAAAATTGGGAACAAAATAACCAACCTTGAATCGTAGGAATATATGTAGTGATACAAAAAGGTGATTTGTTTTTATGAGCTTATGTTTATGAAAAACGTCATGCTCTCACAATGTTCACTCACACTCGGTTTTAATCTGATCATACATGTAATGTATGTATGTGAACACGCTTAGCCAAAATGTGACCCACAATAAATAAGCTTGTAACAAGTTCAAATTCCACCTTTTTGAAGGGTTGCATAGATCAGAAGGTAATATGGGTTGGTTTTGTGAGAGTAGGGATTTGGTGTTTTGTGGTGGTTCAAGGGTTTAGGTTAATGAGGATGGTAAATACCACTACTGCTGATTTTTAGGACTCTTACGATCTTTTCAATGGTTAGCTCTTTTCTCCCGATTGAATTTTTTTTTCATAGACCTATTGACTCTTTTAAGGTCAGATCGTCAAGACCAGTTTTGTCGAGGATGGGAATAACTTCTTCCTTAATCCTATTCTGAACATAACTCCCAACTCTAATGGATCGTTCGAGTTTGAGCCTAATAGCCACCATCCTCATTAGTTCTGTATATTCATGTTGATACTGAGTTTGACTTTTTCTACATCTTCCTTCATGGGACCAGTTTCCGCATCCTAAGCATCGTTCGTATCTGTTTGCTCTTCTTTTCATTGTGCTTTTGAAAACTCCACAAAATGGTGGCCTTTGTTCGTCATGGCGCCACATTTTCCTTACCTCATTTCTAAAGAGAAATATTATCTCCCTATGTTCTAGAGGCAACCAAGGTTTTGGGAAATGTATGCAGCAAAGGAAATTGAAATCGAAAGAATGCATTTCTACTTCATTAGGGTCTGTCGGTAAAAGATCAGTGTTGAATTTTACCGGTGAGAGGGATAAAGTGGTAAGGTTTTTGGATAAGATTTTTGGTTTTGTAATTTGGAGAATGGCTTGAGGATATAATATTACCTTCTTTCTTATACAACGCTTTGTGTGGTCTTGAAATGAATACTTGCGACAAGTTCTAAATCACATGAAACATATGACTCACTCAAAGCTTCCAAAAAATATTTATATGGCATGAGGTTTATCTCACAGTAACGGAGGGATTGGGTATAAAAGCCATATTTTGCATAAATTTATTTTCAATATTACAAAACTTCTTTTTTACTTTTCTTCTCACCTTTTGGTTTATAGTAGATATTTAGTTGGTTATTTGCAAAAAAAAAACAATTTTCTTGGATTTTCCTTTGGTTTTTTCCTAAAAATGGTCTTTGTTTGCTTCACAAATTTTGTTATTAGAGAATCTTATAATTGGTTGAGCAAGCAATTGGTCAAGTAATACCCCTCCCCAGACTTGAATATCACATTATCCTCAATGTGAAAAGATTCATAAAAGGATTCATAATAAGATTCATATGAATTATGGTGGGAAAAATGGAAAGGAAATTCCCTACGGGCTAACGAAATTTCGACAAAGTGTTCCCTCTTTTTCGTCTGTTTTCCTGTAAATAATAAAAATTGTACACAACCATAAGAAAACCAAAGCAAAATAGTACTAAAAATCGGGTATGAAATCATTCATACCCTGCCCACACGGGCTAATTAAGTCCATAGTCAAATGTCTTGGCACACCCGGCCATAATAAGCAACAAACAAACAACCAATAAAATTGCCTCAAGCAAACATAATAATAATGTCAACAAGTACCACCACCCAAGCCCATGCCCATACACAGACCTACATTACCGTCGCTCGTTCGTTACCAGAATTCTCCGGGTCAAAGGGTCCCCATTGTTCCATAAGAAGACCTAGCTGATGAATCTCCTGCATCGTCTCTGCGTACTCTGTGGAACGTTGTGCATTAGATGCAATAATTTTCCCTGATAACCTGTCAAAAGAGGCGGTAGTGTGAGTCTGGAACTGGTTAATGAGCCCATATAGCCCCTCGAAAGAGTACTGGCTATGATATGACGAGCTGGGATGCCTCCTAATGATGATGGGCCGCCATTCTGAGAGTAAGTGCGGCGGCAGGTCTGTCGTTGTGGCGATCCGGTCCTCCTTTCAGGTATGTCCTGAATGGTCATCTCTGTGGGGTCATCAGGATCCCAGATTTGGTCGAGGGCATCCTAAAACCTCCACTATGGTGGTTTTCTTTCAATTTGCTGGACCATTTGCATACTAATACACAATTTGAGATCAAGTGCAATTGGGTTTGGGCTTCGTGTTCCTTCACGATCTGCACTATAGGCTTTATAGAGCTTGTATATCCAAGCACCACCAAAGATCGGGGTATTCCGCTTTTTGCATTTGCATTAGTTCTAAAAATTAGACAGAACATGTACGCGATATAGTATGGTACCTCATTCTTGATGCAATAAAGTGCCCCCACAAATCTCTCAAACCCACGATTTAACATCCCACGTTTGATAATAATAAATAAAAAGAAATTTCGTTTACTTAAGGGTGTGTTATTATTTAGTTAAGTTTGATAAATCTTAAAGTGTGGGCTTGGACAATAAAAGATGGAATAAGGGATGGTGATGAGCCTTAGGTCTATGGGCATAATGGTATATAAACTCCCTTAAACCTCCCTAAAACCCTAAAACACTCATTTCCATCTTCTAGCCTCCATACACACAAAAAAATACACACAAACCCTCTCATCCATTATGGACCAGATTTAGATCCGAACCAAGAAGGGTTATTGTTAGATCTTTCTTATACAAGCAAGAAAAATATCCTTAGTCACGTGTTGAAGCTGAACCGTAGCTAGAAGAGAGATAAAAAGGTACATTTTAGATTAAAGGTCACGTTTTTAAGGTCGGTTTGCCCTAAGATTTGATATTAAGGCAAATCAGGCGTTTTTATGCAAGAAAAATATGAGCTTGGACATAAACGATGTGCTTTAGAATGAAAAGGGACAAACAGGTAACATTTGGACCGAGTTATATAAAGAAAACAATGTCGTTATAGACCAACGCTCGTTTCATATGAAAAACGAGCAAAACTAGTCGAAAGGGAAGGTTGGAAAGTGATAAGGATGAAACCCTATTTGAACCGGGTCCTTAAGAAACCTGATTCAATAGAAAAAGTAATCGAACCGAATGGGCAAGAAAATTAATCGAATGCGCAAGAAAGTAATCGAATCGAATGCGCAAAAAAGTAATCGAATCGAGTAGAAAGTAATCGAATCAAATGGGCTAAAAATTAATCGAATCGAATGGGTAATTCAATTCGATCAGAACTGCCATTCTATTAGAAATGCTCATTCGATTAGAATCATGATTCGATTAGATTTGTTCAAACTTCAGCTCGACCCCAGCCAAGGGCTCTGCCCCTTGGATCCTGCTAGGGGTTGCTGCCCCTAGACCCCGTTGCTAGGGGCGCTGCCCCAGATCCCCGTAGCTAGGGGTTTCACTAACATAGAAGTATGATAAAGTTTGAGTTAGTTAATTAACACTTAAACTTATTACACAGTTAGTCGTGCACAGCTAAGGAAGGGTGTTATCATTAACTCAGAGAAGAATAGGACACATGTGAGTTTCTAGCCCCATTTTCTTGTTATGTTTTCGGGGTTGTGTGCATACTCAATGTGATTAGTTAATACACTTACCATAAGTGGTAAGTGTATGCTATGTGAATGTTTAGGAATGATGTGTGTACGATATATGAATGTATATTAATGATCTATGTATGATATATGAATGAAATAGAAAAGATTAAGAGTACGTATGAAAGTATATAAATACAAAAGAAAAGGAAGGTATGTATGAATTGACGGTAAAAAGGGTGGCAGGCACTAAAAATATATGTGAAAGAAGGGTGACAGACCCTAATAATATCTATGAAGGAGGGTGGCAGACCCCAATAAAATCTGTGAAGGAGGGTGGCAGACCCTAATAATATCTGTGAAGTAGGATGGCAGACCCTAATAATATCTGTGAGGTTATAGGGTGAAAGGCTCTTTAAAATGTATAAGTATGTATGTAAAGTAAAATGAAATATTAAAGTAATAATGAAGGTATATACTTATGAATATACAAAAGAAAGGCAGGTTAAGTATGTAGTATATGAGCGTATTGTATGTTGCCTGATTAACTAGAACTCACAAATCGTAGCTGACTTTTAGTATGCACGTAGGTGAATAGGCTAAAGCAGCTCACTTGAATGAAGACACATGGCATTGGAATGAAGATGCTGGCATCCTGAGAAGAATGTTATGATGTTTTAAAATGACTTTTTAAATTATGTTTCAAGACAATAGTTTAGTTGTTGGGACCATTTGAAAGATTTGTAGTATATGGTTGATGTTTTTATATTCCGTGAAAAGTTTTTAATTAACTCTGATATTTAGAACTGTGATTAAGAGTAAATCCAACGCCAAAGTAGGGCACCGGGACCAGGGCCATACACACGACCCCCTCGTTCTGGCCACGTTGAGTGACTGTGCGGCTCAGCAGGCGGTGAATGTACCGCATTAGCGGGTCACGTAAGGCAATGCTCTTGGTGCTGCTTGGATAATAATGTTCATCTCCATAACTCAAATGTTCCCATTCTTGTATCCGGGTGTTTCCCGATTCACTTGTTTCCTCCCATCTTCGTTTGCAAAAGTCGTCCCGGCCTCATAACATAAAGGAATTTAGGTTTGATCGGCTGTGTAAATGCCCAAATCGATCCCCAATTGTGTGACCGAAGTATTATACCATGCTCCACCGATTCTAAACTCAATAGCCTCCTCGTCTCACATGTATAAGTCCTTCGTTTTTATTGAGAATGAAGCCAAAAATTCCTTAGTCAGTTCGGTTACTGATTTGCCCTTTTGTTTGAGAACACGTGCCTATGGCCCTTTAACAAACTTTTTGTACCTTCCTAATTGATTTACTTGCTGCAACGTGTCGGTACATGCATTGAAGTTCGGTTATGGGTGTCGATTGTTTAAATACCCCAATCTTTGTCGGGCGATCCTATATCGCACCGTGTTCTCGGGGAAAACCAAGAAAGCATGCTCATCATCCCCATATTTAGCCACCTTTAGTTTTAGAACAAGATTAGGCAGATAATCACGAAATTTAACTGAAAATATGGAACAGACAGTGAAGCACAACCCCATGTTTCTGTAATTTTGGCAAATTTGACCATTGTGACCAATTTTGACTTCTGGTTACCTATAGTTGACCATGGGGCTTGTTTCGTAGAAACTCAGCCCGTGTTTTTAATCCGAATTTTGAAAAGATTCGAACATGCATTTCAACCCGGTTCTTGAGAAATGTCACCCGGGTTCGATTTTCATGGTATGGGTTATTCAAAATCCAAACCCGAATGATTTTTCTTCACAAACTCTTTCAATCCTAAGTTCTATTCGGGTTAAAACCTTTTCAACAAATAAAAACCCTAGATTATGACAATTAAAAATCCTTTTTTCCGGGTTTTAACCCGATTCAACAACAAATGTGTATGAATTTCAGATTTCGTGCCCGATTTTTGACCTAGAATGATGAATTAAACTTATAGAATCATTAAATTAACATACCTTTTGTTGAGAATCAAATATTTTAATGTAGGGTGTTTGGTCGTAGTTTTTCGGAAGGGGGCGGCATATGTTTTTAGGATTAAGTTATGAAAAGTTTGGTGTTTTAATAAAAATCCCGTAACTGCACTGTAGGTTGGGGCACAACCCCGTGCTTCGAGAAGCACGGCCCCGTGCTGCAAGTAGCAGTCAGATCCTTTCGCTTATTATTTTTTTTAACGAGTCGGGTGTGTTTAAACTGATTTTTCTTGAAGATTAAGGTTAAAAAAATAAAACCCAACGAAATTCCATTAACTATTTCAAGCATTACACCGAAAATAAAACAACATGAACCGAGAAACATAAGAACTAGCTTAAATGATAACACATCCTAGGAACACAAGACAAGGCATATCCTACTCGAAAATGCTAACGACCACCATTCCCGAACAGGTCGTGAATGTGTGGTGGGGCTCTCTTTGCTTCCAAGAGCACGAAAAGTTTTTGTTGAGCTTCTTGATTTCTCGGTTAAGGAAGTTGAGCTTGAAATCCACATCCTTGTTGTGACTCTCAACAGTGTGGATGTTTTCGAAAGTTAGTAGTTCGACCTTGTTTGTCAACTCGATCAAGCGAGCCTTCGCTTGAATGTTGCTCTCGACTTGATCTATCACTATACTTTGAAGCCTCATGATTTCTTCTTCAACATGTGAAGAAGATTCACCATTTTTGAACTTCCTCACTGGTTTTCATTACATTCTTTTGTTATCAATTTGAGGAACTTTTAGTTTGGTATAAATGGAATAGTGAAGATGGCTTATAATATATAGAGAGAGACTATAACGTCGAGCACGGCCCATGTAACACGTTACACGGCCCCGTGTTTTTGAGGGAATAAATGTTTCTGATTCAGAGAAATATACGGATTCAGCGCGTATCATGCTGAAGATTCAAGGGTGACCACGGCTCCGTGCATAAGGATGCACGACCAGTGCTTTTGTTTACTAGAATTTTATCTTTGATTTTCAGCAAAACGCGAGAGCCGGAATTTTCGGAACGATGTTTAAAATGTTAATTGAACAGATTTAACATCCTAAAATTACATTTCATTAATAATAAGGTCCTAAACATAGAATCAGGGTAAGCCCGAATATCCGAAAACATAAAATTAAATCGGGTTAAGCCCAAAAGTCCTAAACTTCGTGCCTAATGCACTTGATTACACATGAAAATATAAAAATGACTTTATACTCCACTGAATGGATCTCCTCCATCAAAAGGTCCGGGTAACTGAGGACTTGGAACTGAAGTTGTTCATTGATGTCCTGTAGTTCCATTTTCATACTCTCCACTGACTCGGTGAGTTGAATGAGACGCATTTCTGCAAGGAGATTCATTTTGGTGAGTTTATTCATGAGCTCTTGAAGTTTGATGAGTAGCTGAGTTTTTGAAATGTGTCGGGTTTCGGTTGGCGAGGAACGGGAATTTCATTGTTCATCTCAGCTGACATTTTGATTTCTTAGAGGGAAGAGTTTGTGTTTGGCTTGGTGCAAGAAATGCATTGGCAAGAGGTGCAATTTATAGACAAACAGTTGCCAGGCACGTCCCCGTGATTTCAATCTGACAACTCTGTTATGAATTAGACTGACTGAGATTTTTGCAGCGAAGATTCCGTCCTGCAATTTGTGGCACAGGACCGTACCTACTGAGGCGTGCCCCTGTGTTTTAAGACACTTTATAAAAAGGAACATATATACAAGGCCTGGTTTAATGAGGGTCTTGGCCAGATCCTAATTCCACTATGTTCATTGGTTTTGGTGGAGTATTACTACCTTCAAGACGGCCTCGAATGGTCCATCGATGTATGGCTTCAATCGATGCCCATTAACTTTGAACTTTTGGGCGTAGGAATTTGAAATCGCTACTGTCCGATAGTCAAAAACCGAATCAACTATATATGGATCTGTCTAACGAGATTTCAGCTTTCCTTGGAAAAGATGTAAACGTGTGTTGTATAACAGTACACGATCACCAACTAGAAACTTTTTGTGTCCTTTTAAATGGGCTTCATGTAAATGTTTAGTCTTCTCTTTGTAAGACCAGAAATTTTTGTATGCCAGTGCTCTTAATTCTTAGAGCTCGTGAATTTGATATTAACAATTTTTACCGGCGGACATTAGATCAAAGTTCACTGCTCTAAGAGACCAGTAAGCTTTGTGTTTTAGTTCTATGGGTAGATCACATGCTTTCCCATAATCAAGTTTGAAGGGTGTTGTTCCTATGGGGGTTTAGTAGGCTGTCTTAGGGCCCACAAAGCATCATCTAACTTTTCTATCCGGTTTTTGGGATTCATTCCTATAGTTCTTTCGAGGATCCTTTTTATTCCTCGATCCAAGACTTCTATTTGCCCACTGTTTTGAGGGAGATATGGTGTTGCCAAACGGTGGTGCACTCCATATCGTGCTAAAATTTTGTCCATTAGAGCATTGCGGAAGTGAGTACCTCTATCACTAATTAAGGCTTTTAGAGTGCCGAATCGTGAAAATAACTTTTTCAGAAATAACACTACAACCCGAGTATCGTTAGTGGAAGAGCTTGGGCTTCTACCCATTTAGACACGCATTCAACTTCTACTATGATGTATTTATTTCCAAATGAGTTAAGAAATGGGCCCATGAAATCTATTCCCCATACATCAAAGACTTCACAAATTTGAATGCCTTTTTGAGCCATCTCATATTCGGCTGAGATGTTCCCGGCTCTTTGACTAACATCGCATGCTTGGATCAAAGCATCTGTGTCTTTATATATGGTGGGCCAGAAGAATCCAGCAACAAACACTTTCCTTAACCGTGGTGGCGGTACTGTGGTGTCCACAATTTGGTCCTTCATGGCAGTGTTTGAGAATATCTAAAGTTTCCTTTCCTGATACACACCTACGAACAATCTGATCGGAACCTATCCTAAACAGGTATGGATCTTCCCAGAAGTAGAACTTAAGGTCGGAGAAGAATTTTATCCGTTGTTGATGAGTTAACCCTTTTCTTAGGATTCCGCATCCTAGATAGTTCATCAAATCGGCAAACCAGTGACTTTCATCCTCCTCTTTCATGAATTCTTGGATATGTATGAGAACTTCGTGTGGGAAACTATCATCAATAATTTCATTGTGATGTTCTTCCGAAGCTGGGCATTCTAAGTGTGAAAGATGGTCTGCGGCTACATTTACTACTACCTTTTTGTCCTTAACTTCTATGTCAAATTCTTGGAGTAGTAGAATCCATCGGATGAGTCTGGGTTTGGCATCTTGCTTGTTGAAGAGGTATCGTATGGTGGCATGGTCGGTGTAAACTATGGTTTCGGAGAGAACTGGGTAGGATCTAAATTTTGAAAAGGCAAAAACCACTGCTAATAACTCTTTTTATGTTGTGTAGTTTACTTGTGCTTCGTTAAGAGTTTTACTAGCATAGTAAATTGGGTGAAAATGTTTCTCTTTGCGTTGTCCGAGTACAGCTCCAACTTCAAAGTCACTTGTATCGCACATGATTTCGAAAGGAAGGGTCCAATTGGGTGTAATCATGATAGGCACGTTGACAAGTTTTTCTTTCAATATGTTGAATGATTAAACACATTCTTCAGAGAAGACGAATCGTGCGTTTTTCTCCAGAAGTTTGGTCATAGGTCTAGCAATTTTGGGAAAATATTTTATGAAGCGGCGGTAGAATCTTGCGAGACCTAGAAAACTTCTTATGGATTTGACTGAAGTTGGTGGCGGAAGTTTGAATACGTTTTCGATTTTGGCCCTATCAACTTCTAGTCCTGCTTGGGATATCCTGTGACCGAGAACAATGCCCTCTTTGACCATAAAATGGCATTTCTCCCAGTTGAGTACTAAGTTTACTTCCTCACACCTAGCCAACATTTGTCTAGGTTTTTCAGACAGTGATCGAAGGAGTCTCAAAAACCGAGAAGTCATCCATAAAAACTTTCATAGAGTGTTCGATCATTTCATGAAATATGGCCACCATGCAACGTTGGAAGGTGTCCTGAGCGTTACATAGTCCAAATGGCATTATTCGATAGGCGAAAGTGCCATATGGACATGTAAAGGTGGTTTTCTCCTAATATTTAGGAACAATGGAAATTTGAAAGTATCCGAAGAATCCATCAAGAAAACAGTAGAACATTTTTCTAGATAAACGTCAAACATTTGATCGATAAAAAGAAGTGGAAAATGATCTTTTCTTGTGGTGTCATTAAGTTTCTGGTAGTAAATGCAAACTCGCGAGCCTGTGATGGTCTTCATTGGTATTAGCTCGTCTTTCTCGTTCATTGCAACTGTCATTCCTCCCTTCTTGGGTACTACTTAAACTGGACTAACCCAAGGGGAATCTGAGATTGGGTAGATTAATCCGGCATCAAGGAGGTTGATTACTTCTTTCTGTACCACATCTTGCATGTTGGGATTAAGACGCCTTTGATGTTGGACCACAGGCTTGTATTCTTCCTCCATGAGGATTTTGTTGGTACACAAGGAAGGACGGATGCCCTTCATATTCATGATCTTCCATGCGTTAGCCTTCTTATGGTTTTTAAGAACCTTAAGAAGTTCAAATTTCTCTTCTTTAGAAAGGTGAGTTTAAATAATTACTGGGAGTTGAGAGTCTTTTTCTAGAAAGGCGTATTCGAGATGGTTCGTGAGTTCTTATAATTCTAAGGCTGGTGGTTCTTCGATTGATGCTTTTGATTTTTGTTACATTTGGTGATCTCACATACTACTTCTGATGTTTCTTGATTGTTGTTGATAGTATTGAGATTTTCACTTTCTAAAATGGGGTTGGTGACAGTTTTGGTTAAGACTTGTGTTTCTAGTATGTTACATAGCAACTCACGATAGAATCGATGATGTCAACACAATATAACATGTCATCGTGATGCTGCGGATGTTGCATAGATTTTCCTATGTCAAAAATGATTGAGTTGTCAGTGACCCTGAGAGTGAGTTTGTCGGTGCAAACATCAATTATATCCTTTGCAGTGGCTAAAAAGGGTCTTCCTAAAATTAGAGGAACACTTTTGTCTTCCTCCATGTCTAGAATTAAAAAATCTACTGGGAAGACTTACTTGTCAACTTTGACAAGCATGTTTTCCATGGATATTTAACGGATCGGTCAGCTAACTGAATGCTCATGCGGGTGGGCTTTGGTTCTCTTATCAATAGTTTTACAAAAACCGCATAAGGCATTAAATTAATACTAGCTCCTAGGTCAGCCAGGGCATTGCTAACAGACAAATTTCATATGAGACAAGGGATAATAAAGCTCCCTGGATCGGTCATTTTCAGTGGAAGCATGTTTTGGAGGACAACTGAGCATTCTTCCCATAAGGTGACATGCGAGAGCTACTCTAGCTTCCTTTTGTTGGTCAACACTTCTTTAAGAAACTTTTCATATTTTAGCATCTGAGCAATGGCTTCGATGAAAGGGATGTCACAAGTGATCTTGGTTTTTTAGAGAGTGCTTCAAGTTGTGCAGTGACTAGAGTGTTAGATCCGACGTTGTGCATTCCTTTATGTGTTGGTGTATATCTTGGTGGGTTATAAGCAAAACTTTTCTATGTTTCCTTCTCCATGATTTTAAATGCTTCGTTAGGTGATTTGGATCCTAGGTCTCCACCGGCGACTTGGTCGATGGTCTGTTTGGTTTGACTGGATTGTGCGTCAAAGAAAGTTTGTGCTTGTAATTAACCATACGCTTAGTCCACGATGTGGGCATCTTCTCATATGGCTTTTGTAGCTCTCCCATGCTGCGTGTAGCGACTCATCATCATCGGTCCGGAATCCGATAATGTTGGCGACTTTTCTAGCTCTCCCATGTTGTGTGTAGCGACTTTTATAGCTCTCCCATGTTGCGTGTAGCGACTCAGAAGACTTTTGTAGATCTCCCATGCAACCAACGTCGTTTACATGCATGGCTAAAATTGACGGGGTTAGTTCTTCTGTTAAATTATCTGAGAATGTGTCATGTTCTGTTTGTCAAACTGTTAAGTCAAAAATTGATTTAATTAGTGCTCAAAATGATTCACTAATGAAAGAACTTGCATCAATCAAGGATACGTATAGACAATCATTAGAGTCACAAATGAGATCTAGGGAAAAAAATTGAGGGATTGTCTGTAAGTAATCATGATCTGAAAGCAGAACTTTCAGTGAAAATGACCATTAATGAAAAACAATTACAAGAAATTCTCAAACAAAGAACTAAGATAACTAAGCTTGAAAATGAGGTTCTAGAGTTGAAAAGTAAGTTAGACAAGTTTAGATATTCATCAATTTTGTTGAATGAAATCACTGAAGTATCTGGTAAACAAAAGGGTTCTAAAAATGGTTTAGGCTTTGTCAAAGTTCCTCCACCGTTTCATGATGATTATTCCCAAAATCCGTATGCGGTAAAAGAAGAAATTGTTACGGAACCAGTCATTCATGAGGAGAAACCTAAAATTAGTAAAAAGGACGTCACTGCTCAATCTTCAACTCAAAAACCTCATATTCAGAAGTAACAAATCACATTTTGTCTAATTGTTCACAAAGACAAGAACATTCCACGTTCAAATCACATTTTGTGAGAACCTCAAGAATTTGAGGAGGTTGTGTAGGGTTCAAGAACATCTAAAGTAAATTTGACAAAACCATCTAAGGTTAAGGCTAAGAAATCAGAAAAACCAAAGATTTCTGATGCGGATTTTATGCGTTTCATCAATCCAGCTTCTTCTAATGTAAACATTGGTCGAGTGTTTAAGTTAAAAGGTCTTAGCAAAGTGTTCTTTAATGTATCTAACTACTTCTCTTCCAGATATCATTTTTGTTGTTTTTTTATGTGCTAGGTACCAATCGAGTCCCCGAGTGACTCATCTAGCGGCGGTTAAACCTATACTTCGCTATCTAAGGGGTAATCCTAACACCGGGTTATGGTATCCCAAGGATGATAGCTTTGAACTTACTGCGTTTTCCAATTCGGACTCTGGAAGATGCAAGATCAACTTCAAGTCAACCACGGCGGGTTTTCAATTCTTAGGAAGCCGGCTTGTTTCCTAGCAGTGTAAGTTCAACTGCAGAAGCAAAGTATGTGGCAGCCTCGAGTTGCTGTTCACAGGTTCTTTGGATCCAGCAACATGTTGGTGCATAGATGTCAGTAGTTCATATGTCTAATGTCTGTAATCGAGTCTGTAATATTGTTTGTATATTTGTTTGTTAAAGCGAAGTTGTTGACAAGTTCGCTTAGGCGAACTTGTTAACCAAGCGAAGTTGTTGACAAGTTCGCCTAGGCGAACTTGTTGAACGAGCGAAGTTAAGGACAACTTCGCCTGAGGCGAAGTTGTCGTGTATTTATATAGTGTACGGCTTACTGTTTACGAGTTAGAGTTTTGGTTGATCGTTTTAGTTATTTTACGTGTAATTCAGTAAGTCTATTGACGTGAGGTCGAGAGTCTGTAACTATCACGGTTCGAGTTATTAATATAACGTGTGGTTGTTCGTATCGTGTTCGTGTGTTTGTGAGCTTGTGTTCTACGTCCGTAACGATCTACACAGGGATTCCGCACCTGTGTATATCGGGATATCTCGTGTGATCCGTCCGGGGAACCTACAATTGGTATCAGAGCATTTGCTCGATTGTGTGGTTCGGGATATTCACGCGGGTGTAGAATTTGTCTCATTTCGGGTATTCACGGGACGAGTTTGTGGTGTTTTTGCTCATTCTAGCCTCCTACCAGTGTGTTCAAGCCTTTAAACCGTCAGAAACGTCGTTAAAATCCGTTTTTCAGATCTGCAGAAAGTTTAAGTTCGTCAGGCGAAGTTGCTGTTCATCAGGCGAAGTTGCCGTCAAGATACGTAGGGTTTCAGCGAAGATATAAGGAGAAGCGAAGTTATTCACAACTTCGCCTACCTCCTCAACTTCGCCTAACTCAGCGAAGTTCTACTCAAGTTCGCCTAGTTCAGCGAAGTTTTCTTCAAGTTCGCCTACTTTCTAAGTTCGCTTACCCTAAGCGAAGTTATTCTCAACTTCGCCCAGTCACGCGAATTTAAGAAGAATCCAGCGAAGTTATTACTTAAGCGAAGTTATCCTTAACTTCGCCTACAGTACTGTTCAGAAGAAATTTTTTTAACTTCGCCCTTTTCAGAATTTTTCGGGTTTCTTAGTCTTCAAGAAGGATGTCGTCGATCAACATTTCGGAGCTTGTTAAGATGGAAGTTGAAGCGGGGTCAGCCACAAAGGCCCCAAGGTTGCTGAAGGGAACCGATTTTGTCGCATGGAAGGATCGGTTCATACAATACGTTAAGTACCAGGATGCGAAGATGTGGGTATGCATCCAAGATGGATATATTCCACCAATCATGGAGTATGAGGGTCGAGACCAAATCAAGAAATACAGTAAAATGGAAGAGGAGGAGAAAAAGATGTATGAAGCCGAGTGCAAGGCTCATGCTGCAATCACAATGGCTCTTCCACAGGAGATCCTCCATACGTTCAGAAAGTATACATCAGCTAGAGAGCTTTGGGAAGCTCTTGAGAGCAGATTTGAAGGAAATGTAGGTATTCGGGCCTCAAAGATAAAGTTGCTCAAGACTCAATTTTCAGTCTTTATGTACTTAAAGAACGAATCTCTTGATGATATTATCACTCGATATTATCATCTAATGACTGAATTGAGTAACTACTCCATTTCCTACCGAGAAGAAGAGATTGTGGAAAAACTTCTCGATGCTCTCCCACCAAAATGGGAGATGTATACTGTACTGATGAGGGAAGACAAGGACTTCCCTACTTATGATCTTGAAACCGCTGTCAACAAGCTCAGAACTTTTGAGCTTAATATGGTAAGAAAATAAACATCTATGGATCAGGTTCAAGATCCAGGCATGTACGGTGCGAAAGTAAACTCCAATACAAGTTCAAAGACTGATTCTGCCGCCTACTACTCGAAGGGTGAGTCGGGTGCCAATTCTTCACAGGAGGGGCAAGTGTCAGTAAACTCGAATGGGGATGTTTGCTTTGTTGCGGGTGGATCAAGTGGTACTCAACAGACAGCAAGCAAGATTAGTGGATCTTCAAGTTCCTCAAGCAATAATTACTCTAAGATGCCAATGAGCGTCAAATCTGCTGAAGAGCAGTTTGGCCTCTATGCTTCATTTATTGCTTCATATGAAAACTATATTCAAGGAAAGGTGGTTGATCCAGCGATGCTAGATGAAGACTATGACCAGATCGATGCTGATGATCTGGAGGAGATGGATTTACAATGGCAGATGGCCATGATAGTGAGGAGAGTGAAGAAGTTCATGAGAAAGACGGGGAGAAAGTTTGTTGGTGGCAGGCCAGGGTTCGACAAGTCTAAGGTGAGGTGCTATAACTGTCAACAAAACGGGCACTTTGCCAAAGAATGCAGAAACGAGAGAGTTGAACGTGGTCAAGGCAGGTCTGCACAGTACAGTGGGAATAATAAGGAAGTCAATGCCATGCTGTCCAGAGAAGCAGGTGAATACAACAGGAACCTCCATTTGAATGAAACTAGTGAACAGGCAAATATGGCTAAGGTTGAGAATGAAGAATGTGAGAAGACTACCGGAGAAGAGAAAGCTACTGGTAAGGAAAAAGCTTTCATGGCAGATAACAATGATCAACGCTCCGAGGTAAGTTCTAAATCTATTTGTACTAAATGTGAGAATTTGTCTGAGCAACTTGCTACCATAACTGATCAGTATGTTCGTTTAGATGCTGAATTTAAAACTCTTAAAGAAGATCATCACTTTATGAAAATAAGAGAAAACAGTTACAAAGTTAAAATAAAAGCGTGTGAAAAAGATGTTAAAAGCTTAAAAACTAAACTTGCTGAAAAAATTGAAGTAATTGATCTAAGTTATGAGGTTTTAGAAGAAAAGACTAAACTGATTGCTGAAGGAGAAAAGCAGATTGCTGACCACCAGGTGAAAGTGGTGGAACTGAACCGAAAACTTGAACAGTTCAGAAATTCCTCAGCTATTCTTGATCACCTTGTTAGTGATCAAGGGACCTCTACAAAGAGGGGAGGAATTGGTTATCACGAGGTTCCACCACCTTATAACCACAATTACACTTTTAACCCTAGTGTTCAGAAATCTGTTGATTTTGAAGTTCCTCAGACAGTTCCAATCAAGGTTACGAGTAAAGAACCAAGTGTTAGTAGTGGCGAAACGAGTTCGCCTGTTTCAAGTGAGAAAATTTCTGTTACGAGTCCAGTCTCATCGGATTCGGATATGTTGTCCGAATCAGGTAAGACAAAAGAGAAGGTAGTGTTACCCACTGATGGAGAAAAAGATAAAACCTATAAAAAGAGTACTCCACTCAACCCGTACGTCCCACCTTATGTGAGACGAACGGCCGGTAACACAGCCTCAACATCCAAAACAACCTTTGAAAAGAAAATGGAACATAGGTGTTGTTTTAGGTGTAATAAGTTAGGACATCTTGTTGCAGATTGCCCTCTGACGCCGAAATTCAGAGGCGTGAGGCCTATCAAAACTGAGCATAAGCCTAATGGTAATCTTAATACTGTTAAAAATGAAAATCCTTCAAGGTTCCGAAATGTAACTAATACAGGTTTTCACAGAAACAAACCTCAGTTTAACAATGCTAATAACCAAACCGCAAGATATAATACTTTCAATACACATAGGTTTGGAAGGCCTCACACTCAATTTCCAAGGAGATTTCCTAATAGGACTGACAGGAATTATCCAAATGCTAACTTTGGAAAGCAGAAGTACGGGATGTATAGATCCAAGACCAATTGGTCTTGGGTCCCTAGATTCTAATCATTTGCTTTATTGTGCAGGAACAGTTGAACAGGGCTGCCCACAGTCTTTGGATTGTAGATAGCGGCTGTTCCCGGCACATGACGAGCAACAAATACTTGTTGCACGACTTAAAACCTGTTCAAGGAGCGAGAGTTAGTTTTGCAGGTGAAAGTGGAGGAAGAATTACTGGAAAAGGAACGGTGTCCAATGGGAAAATAACTCTTGAGAATGTAAACTTTGTAGAAGAGTTGAAGCACAATCTGCTGAGTGTGTCGCAGATTTGTGATAAGGATTACACTGTTCATTTCACGAAGAATGAGGCGATCGTGTTGAAGCCTGGTTTTCAGATATCAGACGAATGGATAGTGACGAAATCTCCACGTGATACAAATACTTATGTGATGGATATGAGGTCTACTGAAATGGCCACGGGAGAATCATGTTTAATGACGAAAGCAAGCGAATCTGAATCTGAACTATGGCACAGGAGAATGGGGCACATTCATCTTCGGAAGATGAACCACATTGTCAGGAATGGGCTTGTGATGGGCGTTCCCTTGAAAAGTTTTAACTTTGAAGACAAATGTATTGCATGCAAGAAGGGAAAGCAACACAAGAAATCCCATCTCACCAAGAAGGTCAACTCAATTACCAGTACTCTAGAACTGCTTCACATGGATCTCTTCGGTCCCGTGAATGTAAAAAGTCTAGGAGGTACTTCTTACTGCTTGGTGATCACTGATGACTACTCGCGATATTCGTGGGTATATTTTCTGAAATCGAAAGATGAGACGGCTCAAATGGTGAAGAATTTGATTACCAAAGTTGAGAACGTCATGAGTAAACAGTTAAGTTCATCAGGAGTGACAATGGAACGGAGTTCAAGAATTTTGAGATGGAGATCTTCTGTCTTCAGAAAGGAATTGAACATCAATACAGCGCTCCGTATACTCCGCAACAGAATGGAGTGGCTGAAAGGAAGAACCGAACTTTAATTGAAGGAGCCAGGACTATGCTGGCAGATTCGAAGCTTCCTGTGATGTTCTGGGCTGAAGCGGTTGCTACAGCCTGCTATGTTCTGAATAGAGTGTTAACTGTTAAGAGACTTGGTAAAACTTGTTACGAGCTTATGCATGGAAGGAAGCCCAACTTGAGTGGTCTTGAACCATTCGGGTCCCCTTGTTCGATCTTGAAGACAAACTCTAAATTTGGCGAAGTAGCCGATGAAGGAATCTTAGTCGGTTATGTTGTTGGTACTCCCAACAGACGTGTCTTCAATACTTCGACTTGCAAGGTGGAGGTGGTGTGTAACACCGACATCACAAGTTACCAACCGCCAAAACCTAGCAATGGACCTGCTGAGCTTTTCGACTATGTTAAGCTTTTTAAGTCGTTTAACATACCGGATTTGGAAATTTCTGAAGAAGAAGAAGAAAGAGCTGCGACGAAGATGATACTCGATGAGGAAGAAAATCTATTGCAAAGACAGCTGATTGATAAATGTCAACCTTACTCATCAAACACTATCGGTACCCCTGCTGCCTCTGCTGAAGAAGAATTTATCAATCCTTTTCACTCTCAGCATGAAACAACCATTGATGAGATCTCTTCTAATTTGGAAGATAATCTGCATGTCGGTTCTGTTCCGACCACGAGAATTCATAAAGATCACCCTTTGGATAATGTGATTGGTGATGTGTCCTCAGGTGTACAAACGAGAAGTAGCTTGAATGAACATACCTGTGTTTATACAAGCATTAAGGAGACAGGAATAATCAATGAATGCATGTATACCTACTTTATAAGCCAGATTGAACCGAAGAATTATCAAATGGCTTTAAAGGACAGCTCGTGGGTCGAGGCCATGCAAGAAGAGTTGGCTCAATTCGAGAAGATGGAAGTTTGGACTTTGGTTGAAAAACCAAAGAATGTGCATGCGATAGGCACAAAATGGGTGTTCAAGTGCAAGAGAGATGATAAGGGAATTATTATCAGAAACAAGGCGAGGCTAGTAGTTAAAGGTTTTAATCAACAAGAGGGGATTGATTATAACGAAGTGTTCGCTCATGTCGCTAGGTTGGAAGCCATAAGATTGTTTTTAGCGTTTGCTGCTTATGAGAAGATGAAGGTGTTTCAGCTAGATGTGAAGAGTGCGTTTTTGAATGGGAAAGTTGATGAGGTTGTGTATGTTGAACAACCTCCGGGTTTTCCTGACCCAGACTATCCAGATCACGTGTACAGGTTGAGCAAGGCGTTGTATGGATTACATCAGGCACCTCATGCCTGGTATGCAACTTTATCGGATTACTTGCTCGAGAATGGTTTTGAAAGAGGGAAAATTGATAGCATGTTGTTCTTCAAAAGAGATGGAAGCGACATCCTGCTGGTACAAGTCTACGTGGACGACATTATATTTGCTGCATCAAAAGTCTCCATGTGTCAGGAGTTTGAAGCCGTCATGAAGAAAAGGTTTGAAATGAGTGCTATGGGTGAACTAACATTCTTTCTAGGATTGCAGGTTGATCAAAAGAAGGACGGGATGTTCATTCATCAGACGAAGTATGTTCAAGATGTGCTCAAGCGCTTCAAGATGGAGGACAGTTCTCCATATGATACTCCAATCTGCGTCAATCACAAATTGGGTGCTGAAGTAGACGGTGATGCAGATGTGGACCCAACTCAATATCGGGCAATAATTGGTTCTTTAATGTACTTAACTGCATCTAGGCCTGATATAATGTTTGCTGTTTGTCTTTGTGCACGTTTTCAGGCAAATCCAAAAGAATCTCATTTGAAAGGTGCAAAGAGGATACTGCGGTATCTCAAGGGCAAGCCAAAGCTGGGGTTGTGGTACCCGAAAGGAGGAGACTTGGAGCTGGTCGCTTACACAGATTCTGATTATGGAGGGTGCAATCAGAGTCGGAAGTCAACAACTGGAGGATGTCAGTTTCTTGGTGGCAGATTGGTGTCGTGGCAGTGCAAGAAGCAGACTTCAGTCGCAATTTCAACCTGTGAGGCAGAATACATAGCAGCATCCAACTGCTGCTCTCAGGTTCTTTGGATTCAACAACAGTTGCGCGACTATGGTCTGAATTTCTTACTTACTCCTATTTGCATTGATAACACAGCTGCTATCTCAGTAACTAACAATCCCGTGAAACATAGTAAAACTAAACACATTGACATACGTCATCATTTCATAAAGGGATTGTGCTGAGAAGAAACTGATAATTCTTGAAAAGGTGGATACGCTTGATAATTTCGCTGATTTATACACTAAAGCGTTTGACAAATCCAGATTTCAAAACCTTATTGAACTGAATGGGATGATCAATCCCGAGTAACCATGCTTTTCTTGTGATATTAAAAAAAAAAAAAAAAAAAAAAAAAAAAAAAAAAAAAAAACGTCACTAATCGCTTAAAAATATGTCGGTTACATCAGTTTGAAGGACTTGTCTTTGGATATGTTTTGGTCCTCATTTTCTACTTGTAGATTTTGAGGATAGCCATTAACCAGATTACTGATAGTGACCGGGGCGGTTTATGATAAGTTTTTCGTTCTTTCGCTTAAAATTGGTCGATCATACTTAGTTAGAAGGACACATACTAGTATGTGGTCGGTCCAGCTGATCTATTGGATCTTCGGGATAGCCGTTTACCTGAAGACTTTGTTTTGGTCGGGGCGAATAATGTTTAAATTTTGAAAGAAAAGGGAAATGAAATTATTTTTCAAGTCTGTTACTTCGTAAGAAGTTCGTTAGCTATGTTAAACGGAAAATTGATCCAACCTTGGAAAATGATAGATATACTAATTCTGTGTGCTTAACTAGTGAAGTTATTAGGCTTAAAAGGCTGTAGGACAGTCATTGTATGTCATGGTAACTTTTTATGGTGCGTAAAAGTAGATGTAATACAAACTAAATTTACTTGATTTTACGTGGAAACTCCTTAAGAGTTTTGCGTGTCTTCATATATATCTTTCCGAATGATAGGCAGAAAAGCGATTACCCAGTCATACACGAGCCCAGGTGTGTTCTGATTCCCGTGAAGATAGCATCTCAAGATACTGCAGTGATCCAGATTCGGGACTTGCAGTAAATTTCTACTTTGAAGTCTAAGTTTTATTAAAAAAAAAAAAAAAAGAATATATTTGGAGTTATTGAAACATTTTAGAGATGACAAAATATCAAGACTTCTCAATTTTAGAGTAAGAAGAAGAACGGGAAACAGATGAAGAGTACTTACATGTTTAATCAGACACTATGGGTCGAAGTCAATTCGGGGTGACTTGGGGAAAGCCAAATACGCTTTGAGGATAGATAGGAGGCATCAATATTTCTGAGTTGTTGCCCACTTAAACTTTGAGGCTTAATTGAATATAACTCGTATCACAAAAATGATGAAAACCACTTTAAGTTATACCTGCTTACAACCTGTCTCTATATGTCATAATACAGCTAAACACGGATCTATGTGACAGTCACGTAATTAGTATGATTCCTGTTCGGATCTTTTCTAAAACGTGGCAGTCCCTATCGAGACTGAAATTTGATCCCTTATACTTTAAATTTTTTAAGTTTTTGTACTTAGATAGTTTTATGATTTTTTAACTGGTTACTTAGAATTGATCATGTCATTTATTTCTTCTAGGAAAGTTTTATAACTTATTTGGAAAATTGTTAAAATTATAAGGTTTGATTTTGTAAATATATAGGCGATGTGAACAGGCGAAGTTGTGGTTAACTTCGCCTAGGCGAAGTTATCCGTAACTTCGCCTGAATAACTCCGCCCATATATAAGGGTTATCAACAGTCATTCCTGTTCATTTATCTCAATCTCAGCGAACTTATCGTATTCACAGCGAACTTATACTAATCCTTTGTGTTATCTTGTTCTTCGATTTCAAACCGATCTAAAGGTTGTTAGGGTTCGTTTATCACATGTTTTATGTTCTTTGATTAATCTAAGGTTGTTTCGACAACCGGGTTATTAACCTCGGACCATCGGTTTTGAAACCGAGTTTCATAACTTGTGTTTTAACGTGTTGATAAACATACTGTTCGTCAACATGTCCTTAAAACTTGTGTTTAAGAGTTCTTAATCGTCTAAACGAGCCGAATCATCAACTGCACGTTGTTCCATAATCTCACTGTCGCCGATTCAGATTCAGGCGAAGTTAGGGTTTAGGCGAAGTTATCCGTAACTTCGCCTGGAGCTTAAGTTTGCCTGAGGCAAAGTTATCCGTAACTTCGCCCGAAGCTTAAGTTCGCCTGAGGCGAAGTTATCCGTAACTTCGTCTGAAACTTAAATTCGCCTGAGGCGATGTTGTGATGAGGCGAAGTTAACATTAACTTCGCCTAGATCATTTTAACTTAATCTTAATTAGACGAACTTAAAGCTGAAGCGAAGTTGTTCCCAACTTCGCCTCAACTTTAACTTCGCCTATACAGAGTTTATCACAACTCGCTCATGGTAACAAAGCGAACTTGTGCTATGTCTTTATGTCGTTCTAACTTGGTTAGTTTGTTGCAAATATGGCTGCGGTAGCGGGTGCTGGAGGTGCAGGAGGAGATGATGGTGACAATCAGAGACAATTCTTCCCGGGTCACAATATCTACATTACACTTGACCCGGATGCGAGCGGCGTGGACGATTACCGCGAGATCATAACGTTCCTCCTCCGCTCGAGGATTTTTCATGCGATCACAAACACTCTGCCGATATCTCTAACGAATATCGACGACTTCTGGCAGACGGTCGAATACGACTGTCGTGTTGAGCCCCCGGTCATGCGAGCGACGGTGAACAATCAACAAGTTCAGTTCAATTCTGAACAGATACGGGTGGCCTTACGATTGGTGAAGAGACTAGGGATGACCCTACAGAGTTCGTAGCTCCGTTCCGTGATGGAGCGTTTCTCCGAATGGGCTACTCTGGTCCATTAGGAGATACCCAGAGGAGGAAGGGTTTCCTTCTAGATCAGTAGCGCTTCCTCATGCACGTTATGATAGTTTGCATGTCTGGGAGGAAGGCGGGCACTGACGGTATGGGTGCGACCATGCAGTCTGCAATGACTGCACTGACCTATAACAAACGTTATAGCTTCAGTCAAATGGTCTTCTACGAGATTGATAGGCAGAGGAGGGCGATGTCTCGGGAGCGGTTCATTATGTACCCACGGTTCATCCAGATGATATTGAACCATGTCGCTCCGACTCTACCTCAGAGACGCCCGATAAGATACGTGGAATCTGTGAGCAAACGTATCTTTGCTCAATGCCGCACGTCGAGTGCGAGGAGCAACCCTGAACGTCGTCCCAGGCATACTCCACTATTTGGGTTTTTAATTAACCCAGAGTATGTTCCTGCTGGTGGGGACGAGTTCAGAGATCCTCAACAGTAACAGGCAAGAGCAACTCAAGCTGTTCCTGCTCCTGCTGTGCCTGTTGTGTCGACTGCAGAGGATATAGACCTTGACGCTGTTTTTGGAGGTCAAGGCTATTTTGACATGGATCAAGTTGAAGAGGTGCAGGTCTCAGCTGCACAAGGTTTGGGTGTGAGTATGACTAGAGCAGCTACGTCGATGGCTGACTCCGATTTGGATGAGATTATGAATGAGGGGAGACGGTTGATGGTGTCTCGAGAAAGAACGTTCGGGAAAAGAAAAAGAACAGAGGATGATGAAGAGTCGGAAGAGGAAGAAGACATACATAAGCTGATAAGAAGATCAAGACGGGAAAGGACAGGTGCTGGCATGGGAGCTGGAGAGACTTCAAGGACTGTACGTTTTACTCCGGCCGCACTGTCTGGTATGTCTATTGTTCCTTCTTCTGTACAGGTTACAAGTACAAGCGCTGCGGATGTTCCCGTGGTGGCTACATCATCTGCTGGCACTCCATTCATCACTGCTCTCCAGACGTCGACTCTGGAGATCGTGTCACTACCACCTCCAACGCTTACTCAGTCAGTGGTAGCTGCACGATTTGTAGAGTCAACGGTCGTTACTGCTGCAGGGTTATCAGGTATGGTACCACCTGCGGTTACGCCTGCTTCTGGAGTCTCGCCTTCGCCTATGTCAGACTCAGAGAGAATAGCTTCACTAGAGCGGATCGTGGCAGAGCAATCGAAGACTATTCAAAGCCTAGTGGAGGCAAATCAACTACAGGCATCCCTCCTGGTTGAGCATGGGAAAATCATATATGCCTTGAAGGAGTTCTTGGCATCTCAGGGGGAGATGAGCTGTAAGGGCGACGAGCTCAGAACGCAGAAGAGAAACGACAGAGACGATGATCCCAATGCATCGAGAGATGCAGGTGGTGAGCTGCCAAGAACTTCTGAAGCTCTTGGTACTTCCACAGCTGAGGGGGAGTCTACCGACGCGGCTGGTGGTGATGATGTGGTGTTGGTGGAGGATGACGTGATTGATGCGTTGAAGGAGCTGGACGATGATATGTTCAGTGATGATGTGTTGTTCGATGAAGATGTGCTGCCGAGTGATGTGATTGAGAAGATCGGTGAGCAGATTGAGATTGAAGATGGGATAGAAGAGGGAGAGATAGTAGAAGAAAACGTTGAACATGAGATCCCTGATGTTGAGAAAGCCGACGTGAGTACTGAGATGGATGAGACTGAGTGGGAGGAGCAGCCTAGGTGGAAGGAAGGCTGTGCTCATTGGTTTATTAAGACCAAGAAGCCTGCTGTTCCAGCCATGTTCAAGAAGAGTTATAATATCAAAGGCTATGCTGAGTCGAAGAAGGGAATTATCTGTTGGATATATGATGAACAGATAAAGTTGTTTGTGGTGAAACGTTATGATGGTATTCAATACTTCAAAAGAATGTTGAGGTCTCTCAATACGTTGCCGGAATGTGAGGTGAAAGATTTGGCCAGGTTGGGCCTGATAAATAGAAGTGACAACAACATGGCAAGAGTGATTGAGAAGATTGTGTGGAAAGAAAGCATAAAAGAAAAGAAGTTTGAACTATTAAAGCCACAGAAGGGAAAGCTCGTGGAGGATACAGAAAGGGGATTGAGAGCAGATGGCAAGCCATGGATGGTGATGAAGTACAAACCGATCCGATGCATCAAGGAGGTTCCAATGAAGACTATGCCTCAAGATGTGTTGAAGAATCTAAAATGGTGGTACGTTGATTGCCAGACTGCTGAAGCTGTGATGGAAGACGAAGATGAACAAGAAGTGCTGAGGGTGTATGACACGATGCATCTTGTTAACTTATCGAAAGCTGATCTGCAAGTGTTGAATGAAAAGAAGATATTCTATATTCCTGCTTGGAAGGATGAAGCAAGGAAATATCAGCGAGTAGTCACGGTGTGTGTTAGAGAAGGAGTGCACGCTTGAAGATACAGGATTACGAGACAAGAGCTGAAAGATCAAGATATGAAGCTACTGCCAAGGGGGAGTCTGTTGGTGCATAGATGTCAGTAGTTCATATGTCTAATGTCTGTAATCGAGTCTGTAATATTGTTTGTATATTTGTTTGTTAAAGTGAAGTTGTTGACAAGTTCGCTTAGGCGAACTTGTTAACCAAGCGAAGTTGTTGACAAGTTCGCCTAGGTGAACTTGTTGAACGAGCGAAGTTAAGGACAACTTCGCCTGAGGCGAAGTTGTCGTGTATTTATATAGTGTACGGCTTACTGTTTACGAGTTAGAGTTTTGGTTGATCGTTTTTAGTTATTTTACGTGTAATTCAGTAAGTCTTTTGACGTGAGGTCGAGAGTCTGTAAGTATCACGGTTCGAGTTATTAATATAACGTGTGGTTGTTCGTATCGTGTTCGTGTGTTTGTGAGCTTGTGTTCTACGTCCGTAACGATCTACACAGGGATTCCGCACCTGTGTATATCGGGATATCTCGTGTGATCCGTCCGGGGAACCTACACAACACTTGTGGGATTAAGGTTTGAAGTTTCTTACTACTCTCATATTTATTGATAACTCAACTGCAATATGTATAAACGAAGAACCCTGTGCACCACTCTAAGACGAAGCATATCGAAATTCGATATTAATTATCCGTGATTGTTTTGATAAGAAATTAATAGATTTGGAGAAGGTGCACACGGATTTTCAGAAAGCTGATATGTTTACCAAAGCTTTTGATAAAACTCGCTTTAACTTTTTGCTTGGTTTAAACGGATTGAAAAACTCTTGATGATATCCTTAATCTCAGATAATCAATTTATTCTTGTATAGCTTTTATTTTATTTTGGTTATTTTAATATTCTGGATTTTTTTTTGGGGGGGGGGGGAGAAAATGGGAAAAATACAAAAATATTGTGATTTTTTTTTGTATAGAGAAAAACCAAAATCATTCAAATATTTCAAAAATACAAAAACAAATGCTCCTCAAAAATGAATTTTGAAGCAAAAAGAAAAAATGATAGTAAATTGATCATCTATTCTCATATCCAGAAAGAAATAAGCTTAAAAGACTGAGTGCTTAATTGCATTGGTGTATTGATAGGTCTTAAACAAACGTTAAAGTAAAGTATGTGATATAAACATAAAGAACTGCCAAACTGAAAGAGGTGTTAGTCTCTTCTAAAAGTTTCGGTGATAAAGACAGAAATGTAATAGCCTGTCATACTCAAGCCTTATGTCTGTTTGATCACCAAAAATAAAAATTCTAAATAAAATGAATTTGGTTTATAGTTAACAATTCAATGGTGTATGTTCTTATGACCTCAAATCTTATATTGATGGGATGCATCCGGTTTCTAGACACTATGAGTCTTTATGCGACTTATTATATGGGTATTCATTATCTGAATACTTCAACAGCTTTTAAAGCAAACCCTAAGTCATTAAACTTGATCACCGATGTACTTCGTATAAATTCATTACTGACTTGATCAAAATCCGACGTGAGTCATACATTGTTCCTCCCTTGTGTGCATCTTAATATTAATAAGAAACGGACCCCAGGGGATACAATATCTGTAATCCTACAGATCAACTCATGCATACTCATTCAAAGTAAAGGAAGCTTGGTGTGTTTCTTGATAACGTGGGTATACCTTGTTGTGGGGATTATGAGCTTAGATTGCTTGTTCATTATAAATCTTATAAATTGTATTTTGATCTTCAGGCATAATGGTTTAAGTCAAGTTGGGGTGATATAGTAAAAGTTAAACTATGCTTGAACCGAGATTAGAGGCTGATAATTTCTGATATTCTGTGTCTTAATTGAAATTAAATCATATCACAAAAATACTCGAAAGTTTGTCATAAGATTTAAGTGGACAACAATATCAATGACCGACTTATGGCCAGTCATAATAAAGTTGAAATATAAAACTATGATGGAAGGGAAATTTGGTCAATATGTTTTACTTTCATAAAATAGTTTTCATATTTGACTTTGTTTTACTTGTCTTTAATTCGAAAATTTACAAAAATACAAAAAAAGTTGTTGATTTTATTTTGTTATCTGCTTTATTTTCGATTTTCGAGATAAAGGGTACTACTTTGAAAAAGAAAATACCAAAAAAATTTTCTTACGTTTTTATTTAATTCTATTAAGTTAATTCGTTTTAACTTATGTGTTTTGAACACAAACCACATTAAGGGATTGCATCTACTCCGAGTGGTAAGTTCTTAAGGTAAAGTTCATCGGGACACGGGTTTCGATGCATTAATTAAATCTTGGAAATTTGAAAATTAGATTTTTTTATCTTTATTTAATACACATTCGTTATCGTGAGAACAACGAATGGAATCCATTTGCTATCATTATTGATAATGAATGAAAGTCATTTGTAAGATTAAAAGAATAATGAATGTAAACATTCGTTACATCTATTCATTTCCGCTTCATCTGATAACGTATGACCTCATTGTCATTGATAGTGATAACCAATGAAGAAATAATTACATGTGATTCATTTTGGTTTTAACTTATTGATTATTCGTTTTGGTCTTATTCTTCAATTAACCTGCAAACACGATGCATTAAAGAAATTGAAGAAAGACGATGAATATAAGGATCCTGATGCTACTGGTGCAAGTGGTAGTGAGCCGAAACAAGCTCACGGTTCATCTGCTGCAGGTACTAGTAGTGGCAGTGGTGCGGGTTGATCGACATATAGTTGTTTATCAAGATACTACTAAGGTCAAGCTTATCGATTCGATCAAAACCGACACCATACTATTTATGGATTATGAGAAAGGTGTAGTGATGAGTACTACCAATGCTTATGACATCGAGGAGGGTGAGTTCGTTGATCATGCCATGTCTCGTGATCAAATTTCTTTACTGTTGGGTTTAAACGATGAAGAAATGGACGCGTTAGTGGCTGAGGAAGATGTTGAGGTATTTAACGATGAGGAAGTCCAGTTTGACACGAGAATTCCACATGGGAATACGTCGTTTATTTATGAAGACGAGGAGATCGAGATTGAATATGTTTGTTAGTGCACGGTTTTGGTCGTCTCGAATCTTTGTAATCGTTTGTATTTATTATTATTATAATGTAAGGGTATTTTGGTAATTATAAGCCCATTCGTTAAGTTATATGTACTCATTCGTTAAGTGTTTTCATTAAGTTAAATTAATTAATTTAGTCAAAGTAATTTAGGTTAAGTAGTTTAATTATTAAAAATCAAATTAAAAAATATTATTATTAGGAAGGTCTTGTCTAGGGTTTAGTGATCATACGCATTCTCACGTGTCCTTGTGTTCGATACTCGGACTTCTTAGATCTATACTACTTTTGACCGGTACACTTGTCGGTTGTGTGTGGTGTAATTAGGAGTTTCCGTTTTATAAATTTAAAGCTTCGTTGTGAGTCTCATAGAAAAAGAACTCATTAGACACACATCAAGTTTTTGGCGCCGTTGTCGGGGACACGGTTTGAGGCGTATTGAGAACAACTCGAGTTGTGGACTTGTCTATTTTATTTCGTGTTTATGTTTAGATTAGATTAGTTATTTTAATTAGTGTAGTTATTTTATCTTTTTTTTTATCTGGTGCCCGTGATGCTTTTCTTTTGAGTGTTCTATACAGCAAAGATGTTTAGATTACAAGTTGGAGAATCATGGTGCAAAGTTTTGTAACATCCTACATTTGATTATAATAAATAAATGAAATTTTGTTTATTCTATAAAGTGTCGTGTGTCGGTTTAAATAAATAAACTAACAGAAGGTGGGCTTGGACTTTAGGAGATGAAATAAGAAAATGGAATGGGCCATAGGTCCATGGGCTTAAGGGAGTATAAATACCCCTTAAACCCTAAACCTTTCCATTTTTATCTATCTCTACACCATAGCCTACACCATCAAAAACACACACAAACACTATCCAATATCCCGAGCCAAGATCCGAAGGTGGAAACCCGATTCCATTGGTGCTAGATCGTCGTGACAAGCCAAACCAACATCAAAACTTGACCGTGTTCGTAGCTCGACTCGTTTAAGGTACGTTTATATCGAGAACTTGTTCGTTTAGGTCTGGTTTATATGTAGAAATTATAGATCTATGTTAAATGGTAAAAACGAGCCCAATGCATCAAACCTTACTGGAATTTGATAACATTTGATGGTGTAATTATTGGATAAACAAGCCGTATGTATATATGAACAAATCGCACCCCTGAAACGTGAATGTTTGGCTGATTGGACACCTAGGGTTTGTAGGAGTTATGATTCCGAGTTCATTGATACCTAAATCATGATATTTCATTTAGAAACGAGGGTTTAATTGCAGATCTGGTATAGGTTGACTAATTCGTGTTCTTGACAATTTTGACTTTGACCCTGGTCAAAGTCTGGATAAGACTGATGCAATTCGTATGGTAAGATAACGAATTAGTTCATCAATTCGTTATGCCCAGATAACGAATTAATTTGACCATTTGTTAAGAAAAGATAACGAATTAGTTCATCAATTTGTTATGCCCAGATAACGAATTAGCTCATCCAGTTCGTTACATCCAAAAATGAATTAGGCTAACGAACTAGGATTGCGACCCAGCTAGCGAACCAGATAACGAATCAGGTGATTCGTTACTCGCCAATTCGTTAAGAATAAGGTAACGAATCAGGGCTTGTTCAGATAACGAATTGGAATGACGAATCAGACGATGACCAGATGACGAATCAGTTAACAAACTAGATTATGAAAGTAATGAATTGGTTAACGAATTAGGCTTAATTCGTTATGGAGAATAAGTTAGCGAATTAGAAAATAAATTAAAATCCTAATGGAAAACGTGTTAAGACAGTTAATGAAAATAAAATTTTTCCAAGCTGACCTGTCAGCTTAACCCCAGCCAGAGGCTCTGCCCCTTGGACACCGCTAGGGGCTGCCGCCCCTAGAACCCCGCTGCCAGGGGCGCTGCCCCCGGACCCCCATTCGTTGTGGGTTATATAAAGATAGAAATACGAGATGAGTAGTAATAGTTAATTGATACATGTAAATATTATACAGTTAGCCGTGCACAGCTCAAGAAAGGGATTACGGTTAACGGTGAACGTAACCGCATTCAGGTGAGTTTCTAGCCCCACTTCCTTGTTACGTTATCGGGGTTGTGTGCATACTCGATGTGATAGTTAATACACTTACCTTAAGTGGTAAGTGTATGCCATTTATGATTTATATGTTAATTATGTATATCTTGAATGTGAACGAAAGCTTGTCGGTACGTGAACGATCTTCGGATATTGCACGTATTTACAAGGAAGGTATGTATGTAATGGATGAATGTGTATGATAGCTACACGTACAATATATGAATGTGTATGAATGAGTAAAGAATGTATGTGTATGTTACGAGTATGTAAAGACAGAATGTACGAAGATGAAGAAGTAAGGGATCAGACCCTAATAATATCTGAGATAAAGAAGAAAGGGATCAGACCCTAATAATATCTGAGATAGAGAAGTATAAAGGGATCAGACCCTACTAATATCTGAGATAGACAAGAAAGGGATCAGACCCTAATAATATCTGAGATAGAAAAGAAAGGGATCAGACCCTAATTATATCTGAGATAGAACGGACAGTAATTATAAAGTATGAAAGTAATAAAGTATGTACGTATGTATGAAAGTATGAATTGAAAGTAAATTAGTAAAGTAATTATTATGTATCTTTGGATGCATGATTGAAGGTAAGTGTATGTATTGTATGATGTATGATTAACTAGAAATCACTCAGTGTAGCTGACTTTTAGTATGCACGCAGGTGAGTAGAATGAGACGGCTGGCTTGAGCGGGGACACATGGCAGAAGAATAAGGGTCTGGCATCTGAAGACCTGTTATGTTTTATAAGTCATGTTTTGAATTTGAAAAACAAGAATGTTTTAAAACAAGTTATGGTTTATTATTGTTATGTTATTGAAAGACAAGACTTGTTATGTTTTATAAGTCATGTTTTGAATTTGCATATGATCAAATGGGGAACTTCTTAGGGTATAAAGAGTTGTTAGGGAATATATTAGAGCCCACCCTATAATTGGAGGCAATAATGGATGATATATTTTTTGCTATTAGAAATGATTTTGAATATATTCCACCTTTGAATCCACCTTTGTTTGTAACCCTTAGTGAGATTGAAGATACCGGAATGGAGGAGCAGAGAGTAGAGGAGTATGTTCCCTCTTGGAAGGAAGAATTTAAGGATGAGTTTGGTGAAGAGTTGATGGACTTTGCCATTACGGACGAAGGCGAGTTTGACCCACTTGGTGATCTAAAGTTGCTTGAAGATTTACTATATAATGAGCCAAGTGTGAGGATCGAGAAGGAGCTTTGTAAGAAGAGCCATGAAGTAGATAGTGATTCGGTCCTTCCGACACTTCACCTCGATTGTGAAAAACCAAAACACGAACCGTACTCAATCTCCATTCGGGGCGTGTTAAGGTTTAAAAATTTGACTAAAAGAATTCGAAGGAGGATTTCTGGGCGAAGAAATCATAGTGTGATGAAGAGATTTACTTCCCCGTTTCACTTCATTGAACCATTTTTGGGGGAATTCAAAGGTTCGTGGGCCGAGTTTAATTCATATGGTCGGGCCCATGAGAGTTGGGCAATTCGTTTCTTCCCGACCAATTGTAAGAGGAGAGTATTGAGGAGCATCGATGGGAAGAGGATAAAAGAGAAGACTCCTGATTGAGGTTTCGAGAGCGAGTCCGGCTGAAGACTTTTCAATAAACTTAGCGCTTTTCGCGAGGCAACCCAGTAATATCTTTCCTTATTATTTTATCTACATTTTTATTTTTATTTCCGAGTTTTGTCGGGTTGTTTCTTCTCTTACTTGCAGGTTATTCCTTGGTTGGTTGATGACGGTTGATGAGATGGAGTTTTAAACAAGTGTGGGGATGCAATTTTCTTAAGGATTGCCGCTTTTGTTCGTTAGTGATATCTTGATGGAGAGCACTGGAGTTTTAAGCTTGCATTCGTATAGGAGGGCGAGGAACATGATTCACAGCATACTTGCATGATCACATATACCAGGGGAGTCTGTTCCCCTTTATTTTTCTTTATGTTTAGTTTTGTCTTTTTCTTGTCTCACATTGAGGACAATGTGAAATTTAAGTGTGGGGATGGGGAACTGACGTTTTCAATTTTATGAAAAATAAAAGAGTATTGAAAATCTTGGGAGTTAATATTTTAATAAAGATATTCTTTCGCTGAAAATTATGTCGGTTACTCAAGTTTGAGGGACATATACTTGTATGCGTTTGGTCCTGTTATCTACCTGTAGACATACGGGATAGCCATTGACCCAAAAACTGAAAGTGACTGGGGCGACTGAATTTGAAAAAATAAATAAATAAATGAAAAGTTTTAAAGAATAATGTCCCAAAAATTTAATGAATATTTTTGCAAATAATGGAAGATGATAGTAAAATCGGAAATTGGATTTTCAAAGTACTAATAATATGAGATAATATAAAGAAAAACGCACTTAACTTGGGATGTGTCGGTAGGCTCAGCCTTGAGAATGAAAGGGCAATTTGATAAAATGGTAAACAGAGATCTTTTGTCGGTAAAGCGTTTTGTCCGTGGAAGATAAGTAATGAAAGGTCGGGCCATACTCAAGCCTCAATTCTTGGTATGAAATGTGAAAAATATCATAAATTTTAAGTTGAATACGTTGTCATATGATGCTTGGGAAGGTTTAACGTTAGAGTAAGCCATGAACCGGTGATATAAATCTTAAAGTGCTTAGTTTTAGTGTTTTACACTTCATTGGCGTACGGTTTTTTAACCTTAATTTTTGTATTGATGGGATGCTTCGGGTCCGGAGACCATGGGTCTGTATGCAATCTATTCATCTGGGTATTTACAATTCCTAAGTGGGATTGTGAATATTTAAGATAAAGCTAAAAAAGAGCAAACCCGCAGTTTTCTGCCACATAAGTCAATAAACATGATCACTGCGTACTAAAAGTACAAATACACTACTAGGTTGATCATCCACGTTGTTAGCCATGTGGGGTCCCTTTCTTCGTGTCTCATTGCCATTAAGAAACAGACCACAAGGAACACGCTACATGTAAACCCTACAGATGAAATTTTGCATGCTCACCTATGGTGATGGTTCGGGGTATTGTTTGATAACGGGGGTATTTCATGTTGTGGGGAACCCTAGCTAATTAATTAATTATACCTTAATCGTATCTAATAGCTGCTTGTTAGACTTAGATGCTTAAGCTTAGGTGGATAAACAATACCCTTGATCGTCTTAACTATTCATGCAAAAAAATAAAAGAGAGCAACAAAAATTTTAAATCTGCTGATTTTGAGGTTTAAGTCAAGTTGGGGTGGTCTGGTCTGGTAAAAGCTGAATATAAGCGGGTCTAAATTGTGTAAACCACTAAGTAATATAAATTGTTGGATCTTATTTGTCCCGGTAAAGATCAAGGCATGGGTTTAAGTGGACAACAATATTGGCAATTGCGGTTTTTGTGTTTCTCTGAACTTTAAAATAATCTATATGTTTTTAAGATCAGTTTTCCAATTATGATTCCATTGCATAAAACTTTTCAGGGACGAAAAATATTCAAGTGTGGGGATATTTGATGTGTTGCAAAACACATAGCGTTTTATCCCGTTTTTGTGTTGTTTTGTGCGTAAATCGTTAACGAATATAACTTTTTCTTGTATGAAATTAAATGTTTGTGTACATGATAGGTCCCATGTTTAAGAGAGTGAAAAAACGGGTTTAATGAAGAAAGAATCAGCTCAAACGGGATTCGGATGAAGCCGGTATGCGCGTTTGAAGATAAACGAGTCAGAAAAAGAAGAAACGAGCACCCAGGACCTGGCTGCGCTACGCTACCAGGTGAGGCGTCCATACCCGGGCTATGCAACATCCCACATGTCCCAAAGCCTGCCAAGAATATTCAGGAATCACCTACCCTATCTATTTTGTCTTCTAGTGGGCCTTGTGGGCTTGTTTTAACCTATTTTATATTAGGAAGGAGGTGTTTATACATATATATATATATAAAGGGCTAATACCATATGAATGAATTGAATATAATATTTCCAGCTTCCACTCCTGCTTTAGAGGAGAAACCAAGGAGGAAAAGCTTACGGTTCTATCTTTTATCCTTCGGTTGACGGTTTTGACTATTTTAACGTTTGTGAGTTCATTTTTGGTTTTTAATCATTCAAACATTTTGTAATCAGATTTATATGAACATGTTTATCATTTATATCTATTTTATCTACTGTTCATTGATTATGATTGGCTAAACTTCTTTGTTCTACCTAGGTTAGCTGATTATTGTTCGGTTTTAATGAGTTAAATGGATTGTTTGATTAATATGACTTGAATTGCTATTGAAAGTTTGGTTTAATGATGAAATAGGTTGTGTTTAGTGGCTGAAATATTTTTTATATAATCTCATAATCTCATACTTCGATTAGTTGAATTGGTTTTGATTGATAGTTGTATGTTCAAGCCTTTACTTTGTGTTTAGAGTTTGTTTACGGTAGGGTCAAGCGTAGAGTTTTGTTGAGATTGTTAATTTGTATAATTCAGTGGGTAAACACCTTCTTGGAGACCGAGAGGTGATAGGAAGTAAAGTTGTCTCATAGCTTTTGCTTGTTAGGATTAGGATTGCGCGAGAGCGGGTTCGGTTCTTGTCGGGATTGGGTTCGTGAGCGATTAGTTGGTCTAGTTTATGTTAAACCAAATTATTCCTGTATCCTCGATTGCTTAGTATTCGTTTCCATTAGGGTCGTGTGTCGGTGAGTCCGAGAGGAGAGTCGATATTAGAACACCTTAACATTCGTTTCCCGGTTTGTTCTTAAAATCAATTAAGTGTAACTTAGGGTTTGTTAGTGAGACCGAGAGGTGATCTAGCTTTCTTGAGCGAACCGTACCTGTGTCATCTTTAGATACCGGTGTCGTGAGAACATTAAATCCATCAGCTTGATAGACTGTCAATTTGATTTCCACCTAGGTAAACGTTTTCTCCATTGTCTGTCACAATCATTAAGTTTCGTTAAGTGTTTCGTTAAGTTAAATTAATTAATTTAGTTAAAGTAATTTAGGTCAAGTAGTTTAATTATTAAAAATAAAATTAAAAAATGTTATTATTAGGAAGGTCTTGTCTAGGGTTTAGTGATCATAGGCGTTCTCACGTGTCCTTGTGCTCGATACTCGGACTTCTTAGGTCTATACTACTTTTGATTGGTACACTTGCCGGTTGTGTGTGGTGTCATTAGGAGTTTCTGTTTTATAAATTTAAAGCTTCGTTGTGAGTCTCATAGAAAAAGCACTCACTGGACACACATCAGCTATGCTGAATGAGTTCTAGTTAAACAGGCAACATACATTACATTCATATATATACGTATACGTATCCGAAGACACATATTACTTACTTAACATGCTTATCTTTCTTTTGTACTTACATATATGTATACGTTAATCCTCTTATACTTTCATACTTTCATATCTCATACTTCTATTTTTTCATATTTCATACATACTATCTCTACATTTAAAGAGCATTTCGCCCTACTTCTTCGAGTATTATAAGGGTTTGGTCCCTTCTTCCACGAATATTATTAGGGTCCGGCCCTTCTTCCTCGGATATTGTTAGGGTCCGATCCCTTCTTCCTCGGATATTATTAGGGTCTGGTCTATTTTTTTCAGATAACGATACAACCATACATCTACCTTGGATATTATTAGAATCTGGTCCCATTTGCATCATAAAACCATACAACCATACATCTACCTCGACTATTATTAGGGTCCGGTCCCTTCTGCATCGGATAACCATAGATACTTTACCATACAATCATACACACGCTGGATATATATATATATATATATATATATATATATATATATATATATATAGAGAGAGAGAGAGAGAGGGAGAGAGAGAGAACTATCTACTCTACCTTTTTCTACATTCATGCATCATTATTTATCATTCTGAAATATTCATCTAGAATACACATACCACTTAAGGTAAGTGTATTAAGTAATCACACCGAGTATGCACACAGCCCCAAAAACATAACAAGGAAATTGTACTAAAAATTCACTTGGGTCATGTTTCTTTCGGAATTGATGGTAACATCTCTCTTCAACTGAGCACGGCTAACTAGGTAACAGATATACGTCTTAATCAACTACTTTCTATCTAAGTCTTATTACTCAAGTCATCAAGCTCTGACCTAAGGCCAAACAAATCAAATAGAATGGTCCAAATGAATCAAATCGAGCTTAGCAAACAAATCGAATCGAATATTCAAACAAATAGAATCGAGTATTCAAACGAATTGTATCGAGTATTCAAATGAATCGAATCGAATTTTCAAACGAATCGGATCGAGTATTCAAATGAATCGAATCGAATGCTCAAACGAATCAAATCGAGTATTCAAAAGAATCGAATCGACTGTTCAAACGAATCGAATCGAATATTCAAACACGTCGAGTCAAGTATTCAAACGAATCGAGTCGAGTTCTCAAAAACGAATAGTGTCGAGTTCTAACGGATCGAATCGCATTCCCAATGCAATTCGACTGGGTTCGTTTTCCCAATTCAATTGTTTCTTGCAACCAAGATTGCTACTTTTTAGTTTATTATAACCCATTTTACCGTCCTATAAAGTTTCGTGTCATACCGACACCATTAATTCATCTTTTTACGATTCTAACCTAAACAATTTTAATCCGAACCGAGTCAACTTGCCCATTTACTAACAAGTTCCTTACTTTCTCAGTAATCATGACCCAATATATCATTCTACCAAGTTTCATGCAAATCCGTAAACGAAAACTAAACATTTTTAACAAAAACGTACCTCTGAGATT
The DNA here is from genome assembly GCF_021521415.1 of Bidens hawaiensis. NCBI lineage: Eukaryota > Viridiplantae > Streptophyta > Magnoliopsida > Asterales > Asteraceae > Bidens > Bidens hawaiensis. Next base: position 323,500 of record NW_027491353.1, read on the forward strand.
TATGTTCGAAATCACTGGAATAACCCAAAATTATACCAAACGAACACCGATTTAGGTGATTTAAGCGACCACAGAATCATCTCGCCACGATCTACGAACCCATCAGCTCGCCCTCGCAAGAAACCTCCGCTACAGTTGCCGGAAAACCCAAATAGTTGCTAGAAAACTCATTTTTCCAATGTTACAGTTTCCTTGATAAACAATAGACCTCCCGACCTTTGATCAAAGATCCTAATGATGGAAATATTCATGTATATGCTATGAGCACTCTGTTAAAATTTAAAACCGATCCGGCGGTTAGATCTCCAGAAACCGTTAGGTCTTTGTGGGTTGCTCTCTCAAAAATAGGAATTTTAGGTGTGAATGAGGTTGGAGGTCAATATGGTTATAAATGAGATGGTGGCTACATTTATAGGAAGGGGTAGGGTTTCATCATTAACTTTTCAACCAATGACATATTACCCTCTATAATTCAATTAAAACCGATTTATTTATATACCAACGAAACTTGGGATGTTATAGTTGGGTTCTAATATTTTATTGGGTGTCTTATTAAATACTAGAAGGGTAATGGGGAACCATTCGGTTTCATTCGGTGGGAAGACTTTGGTGGTTGTGAGCTCTTCATAGGGGAATCGATTCTCAACAAAATTTACGTGTCTAGATGTGTAAATTTTATTTGAGGTTGGGTCTAGTGCATAATAAGCACTTTGAGTAGGGGATTATCCAACGAATATATAAGGTTTGAATTTAGGATACAGTTTATGAGGGGCGTATGGTCGTAACCAAGGATAAGAAAGACAATCAAAGCTTCTTAGTTTATCATAGTTCGGTTATTTGTTGAGAAGTCTGTTGTAGGATGAGTTGTTTTTTAGAGTAGGTGTAGGGAGTCGATTGATGAGATAAGTGGTCTTGGCTATAGCAAAAGTCCGATAAATGGTTGGTACTTTTGCATGTGTTAAGAGAGATAAGTTGGTATCAACGAGGTGCTGGTGTCTACGCTCGGTGTATCTGTTGTGTTCCGATGTATGTGGTGCCGAGGTAAGATGAATATGCCTCGAGATTGTAGATGGACGGAAATTTTAATATATTCGCCGCCATTATCGGAGAATATGTATTTGGTATAATGATCAACAAAAATAATGTAATATATGTAGCCATCGATTGAGGTAATTGGAGATATCCAAACATTCGAAAAAATAAATTGCAAAGGGGCATTTGAAGACAAAGTAGATTCATAGAATGGAAATTTATGATTTTTGTTTATGTGGCAAGAGTTACAATTGTTATCTGAATGTAAAATACAAAGAACACAAGACGATAAAAGTTTTAATATCTTTGTGTTCGGGTGGCCCAACCTATGATGCAAAAACTTTGATGTAGTCTTTTGGATCGTGAATGTACATGGTAAAGAACAAGAGGTTTCTAGATAAAATTGAATTAGAACATTATTATCATAACTTAAACGAGATATGGAGATAATGTTTCTTGATATTGTGGGAAAGCAAAGAACTCATTCAAGAATAAGAGTGATGGTTTGCGTGTGTATGACAAGTGAATCAATATGAGAAATTTTTAGAGACGAACCATCACCAATTATGAGCTCCTCAGTTCCATCATAGGGGCATGGTTGGCCAATGCGTTGAGGTCATTCGTAACATGATGAGACGCTCCACTATCCATTAGCCGTCTTACTTTGGGATTGTTTGTTATAGTCGTCATATTAACTTGTAGTGTGGTGATGGCGGAGGAGTTGTGCATGAAGGAGGGGGGAGGGGTAACACGTGGCATTAATTTTTGAACACCGGGAAATTTGTAAGCATATGCCCTTTGGTATGACACCATTGAAGTTTTCCCAAAATGGTCAATTACCATTAGGTGATGGGTTTGAGAAGGTTGGGGGGTTAGGAGAATAGACTATACATATAAACTATATAAAATATTATCGGAAATTACCGATTGAAATTAGTGTCTAAAACTTGTCAAGTGTCAACAGCCTAAAAAAAGGAAAAGAAGAACAAAAACAAAAAAAAGAAAAAAAAAATTGATTATTCTCACATTGATGAGTTGAATTAATTGGAATTCATGAGAGGTTATGATGTTGTATAGGCAGTTTCCATGTTCAACGATTTTTTTAATAGGTTACATTATTGTTCTTTTAAACCCAATTACTTCATGTAATTACCCCTTGTTTTGTACATAGTTGAAGATGCATGGTTAAATTTAGGCTCAACCTAAATGTATCATCTTCTCTACTTGTCATCCATCCTCGATATATTACCAATTCATATAACAATTGTATTTGACATATTACTCTTTTAACATTTTTTAGTCGTCTTTAAAATATTAAATAAAAAATTAAAAATACTTTCTCAAGCTAGTTTCTTCATTTTTTATATAAATATATAATAAAGAATAATAGTATAACGTCTTTATTAAAACGATACAAAAAGCATTGTATATTTTTTCTTATCATATGCCTCTTTTCCCCACACAAAAAAAAATCAAAACAATATAATTTTTTTTCATTAGGTTCGTGTGCATTAGATTAATGACATCTGAGAGCATAATCAAACTTGTTGATTAAGTCATATATTATTTAGGTTTTTTCTATTAGAAACTAATATTTTTTTCAATGTAAACCAACTTTATAGTTATTTAAAAAAAACACTTTATTAATTTAAAGAAAAAGAAACGGTTTAAGATAAAAAGAAAACGTTTTGGTTGTTTAAAATAATCATAAAATGTTTTATAGTATATATAAAAAAGCTTTCTTTAAAAGAACAGGAAAAACAGTCTTTTAGACTAAAAGACTAATCAATATAGCATATGGCAAAAGGTGGAAAAAAATATTTGAATTGTATTAACATGAAATTTGAAGGAGGAAGTAAGTTTAGTAAAAATAATTAGGAGGGAGATATATTTAGCAGCACCCTTAAATTCACTTATATTATTATTCTATTTTATTTTTCTATTGTAATTACTCTACTTATTGATAAATTTAATTAGTTAATTTTGTTAATTTTACTTGAATTATTATTCTACTTTATCTGTTTTAACTATAATTACTTTATCATTAATAAATTTAATGAGTTAATTTTAATTGTAGCGAATCTCACCACTCTAGTTATATAAACACATAACAAAAAAACAAATTATAGCGAAGTTGTATAATTAACTAGCATGTACAAATAGCCTTTACTGTTTTGCCCAGCTATAGCACCGAGCATTGGTGAAATTCAACTGTGATGAGGCGTTGACGAAAATAAGAACTTTTAATAATGTTTATGTAATTATGTATTCTTTAAATTCCATTTAATGTTAACCTCTTTACTTTCTTTTTACATGTAAAATTTTTGTTCAATGTCTATAATTTTAATCTTCCATTTTTATTATTTCCTTTGTATCTACGTTTTATGCAGAGATTATATTTTATGTATTTCTTTACCAAAAAGAGCAGCCAAAGTTTGTATTATTTATGCAAAGGCTACCAGCAACTTGAGGAATGTCACCGGCCATGTTTGCCACACACACCCTCGTTGCACCGAGAGCACCCGATCGACAACTCGAGGCTTCAACATTGACATATGTTATAAAGCAATGTGAACATATTAAACATGTTCATGATCTAACTATCACTTAATAGGAAAAGCGTTTATTCGATGACCAAGTAAAGAATGCCGCTAGTTCCTCGCCCGCCCCAACTGTCGCCGCTAATACCTACGTCGGAGTTTTCGCCGAAAAAGTTTTTAAATGAAGATTTCCATATTTCTTAAGAATAAAATCACGATTAACCAATTTGAATGAGAGTTTGAACTTGAAATTGAAACAAAACACGATTATATTCTCATTATTATACAAATTTCTACAAACCAGTCGGTTTAAAAACTATACATAATCTATACTGTATATAATACATCAAAGAAGTGCAAATTAAAACAAAACACAATTATATTCTCATTATTATACAAATTTCTACAAACCAGTCGGTTTAAAAGCTATACATAATCTATACTGTATATAATACATCAAAGAAGTGCAAATTAAAGGATTTACAAGTAATAATACATATGATACAACCTTGAATGGGGGTAACAGATTCATTATCACATTAAAAATCACATGTATTTGATATAGTTACAATATTGCCTCCTCAATTATAATTTAATTTAAAGAATAGTTACAACAACCCTTAATCTTTTATCTATATCTTATTTTAATTTTCACTTTTAACCCAAATTCCCCATAATTTTTAAACGTTAATAATTTTTTCATACTTTAATACTTTTTTAAAAAACTTACACCATAAAAACCAACATACTTTTATCCTTAATTTGAGTATGATATTGCAATAATTTTTTTCAGTTAAAAAATATATTTTATGTAGGCGTGTTTGCGGTCCGATTTTGATGGTTTTAAATTAAATCGTGAGCCAAACCTTTTGTAACAGTTCTTTTTTCGTCGAAAACCAAGACATAACCTTTGAAAATTGAAAACAACGGGATAAAAGTTAAAGAAAAAAAATCAACCGTCAAACCAAACCAATGAACAGTTTTACGGTTTCAAATCCAACAATAAACACCCGTAAACTTATTACGTGATTACCAAGTTCCACGTTTCTAGCTGCATGGTGCGGGCAGCCGTCTAACTTGTACAATATACATGAGATAGAAACTAGTGTTGTCGGTGCGCCGGAGATGAAGTTTTCGTCGAGTTGCATGTGTGACGGAGTTGAAGTGGTTACCGAGTTGCTGGTGCGTTGCTGGTGGTCGCTTACCCATGGAAGACGTTGCCGAAATGAGAGGAAAACATTTGCAGGTGGGTGTACGCTTGTGTTGAAGATGTGTGTGTCAAGGTGGGTGTGTTTGTTTGTTTGTGGAGAGTGTATTAATTTGCAGGAGATGATGGTGTGTTTGTTTGGAAGCACTGTGGCCTTTAGATCTTAAGCTTATCAACAGTTAGGAAGATGTGAATATGTACACACTAAACATGAGTTTTAGTGGCTACAGCCAACATTAGCGACGATGATGTTGATTGTCGCCGCTAATGTCGGGTGTCGCTGCTAAAACTTGAAATTCTTGTAGTGATTTCACTTGAGAATATTCATGCTGAAAGTCTCATCTTTTAAACATTTTTCTACCAATGAACGTTCGTTAAAAAGATTTTAACGATGTTAAGTTTTATCCGAATTTCAAACAGATGATTTAGAGTTTTTGATTTGAAGGAGAATACAAGTCAAATGATTTAAAACTTATTTCGAAAATGTGCTCTAAAAGGCCTGTTTTAAAATTGAAAGTTCAAACACCCGAATTGATGGATACTGCGATATTTCTAAATATATACTTAGGGTTAATTCACATATTGTCTTGTTATATGAAAATTTGTGATAATTGATTTACAAACTTTCTAACATATTCTTAGTAATCTGACATAACCTATGCATTGCGTAATATAACTTTTGTTTAACAACAAATGTCTAGATATCCGAGATCTTTATGGAAAACATATTACCCTTCCATCCGACGAACAAAATGTGATGACTCGGCCCACCCACACAGGAAAGAACTGAAAATTGGGAAAACCTCATAAATCAATCTAGAACAAAATGTTTAAAACAAGACTTGAACCCATAATCTCTTAAAAAGGAAAGTCGGCCACCTCTAGACCAACATATCATAATATATACATGAATGGCATAAAATATAAACCATTTTCAAATAATTGTAAATTTTAATATTGCAATTTAATTGGTTTTCTTAACCGGATTCCCATACTTCTCACTTTCTATAAATAGCATGCATGTTGCATTCCAAGTTCATATCCCTCGATTTGTAGGGGAAACAAATATGGCTTCTAACGTAGGCCTTTCGTTTCGTGCCCTCATAATTGCTGCCATGATGCAATTTTTAGCTATTATGGTCATTGGTGCACCACAAGTTCCATGTTACTTTATATTTGGTGACTCTTTGGTGGATAATGGCAATAACAATAACCTTCAAACACAAGCAAAAGCCAATTATTCGCCTTATGGGATCGACCTTCCACAAGGTGTCACCGGTAGATTTACCAATGGTCTAACCTCGGCGGATCTCATCGGTATCTGAGTCACTTTCATAGAATACGTTTACTAACTTTCATTAAGTTTCATTAACCTTGAAGCTAATAGTAAGAAATGGATACTTTGACCCTCAATAACCGTTTCTTTGGTTTCAGGCCGACAACTAGGTTTTGGGGATTACATTCCACCGTATGCTACCGCAACTAATGACCAGATCAGCACAGGCGTAAACTACGGTAGTGGTGCAGCTGGTATTAGAGATGACACAGGATATAATTTGGTAAACACTAGATGGTCCCCAAAACACTCATCTCTTCAATTTTAAATTATATGTATAATGCGTATACTAATTGGTCTAGATTATTATATATATATATATATCTCAGGGTGACCGAATCAGCTTGAATAAGCAACTACTTAATCATGCAATAGTAGTTTCACGGCTTCGGATCTTGCAACGTAACAGAACATTTACAAAGGAATACTTGAGCAAGTGCATTTACACAGTAAATATGGGAAGCAACGATTACATCAACAACTACTTTATGCCTGACAAATACCCAGCCGGTCGCATATACACACCCGATCGATATGCATCAGTTCTCATTAACCAATACTCTGACCAACTAAGGGTAACCATTATGTTCTTCGTTTTGAGCTGGGTATTGGAAATACGTTTTCATAACCTGACCCTCCTTAGGTTTCTCGGATGACGTCATAAATAGTTTAAAACTTCAAATATATAAATATATAAAGCGAACTAGAAATAAAGTATAATATAACAATACATTAATATTTGTGTTAGTTGTCAATATTAATAAAGTATGAATGTTTAAAGAGAGAAAATATAACATTAGTTTATTAAATAACATTTGCCAAGAAAAGAAAACAGTCTTTTGAAACCCAAATGTCCCATGTTCGAGTCTCGTAAAGTAAATTTTTCCTTTCAGAAAAAAAAAATTGAAATGCAGCGGTTGCCAGTTCAAATACATATATAATCGGACTGATTACCTATTGTTTCTTAGCCTATAGCTAGTCTCGTAAGACCCGGTAGAAATATTATTACACTCATATGTTCTTTTAGTATTGTGTTTTCTTGATCTTTAAGTACTCTGTTAACTAAAACCGTACAATTTTGTTTTATTCATTTGATAGACTCTGTATAAGTTGGGAGCTAGGAAAATTGCAGTGTTCGGTTTGGGTCTAATAGGGTGCGCCCCGTCTGAGATACAAATGTTTGGCACGAACGGACAATGTGTTGAGTCGATTAATGAGAAGACCCAACTATTTAATGACAGACTCCAGCCCTTAATTAATGATCTTAACAATGAATTCTCTGATGCAAGATTTACTTTCATCAACATTACAAGCATTTCTATACCTCAAAATGGTAAATTCAACAAATTCTAGTTTGTATTATACTGTTTCAAGTTGACTTATTATACATAGTACGTAGATATTAGTTTACTAAAACGTTCCTTTTTTGGTTCGCAGGAGTAGCATTGCCAAACATTCCTTGTTGTCAACTACGGTCGGATGGACAATGCGTTCCAAACTCGATTCCTTGTCCGGATAGGACATTGTATGCTTGGTTTGACGGTTTTCATCCTACTGAAGTTTCAAACACGGTCCTTGCAACAAGGTCATACACTGCGCTCTCTCCCACGGATGCATCTCCCTACGACATTAGTCATTTGGCTTCAATTTAAATATGAAGAGATACATGATAACATACTGCTTTATATATATGGAAGATAAATAAGACATACTAAAGACGATATGAATTAAATGTGATATTGTGGTTTTATTTGAATTAAAGGCATCAATAAACAAAAGTTATGTGGCCAAATTATGCTTCTTCATAAATAAATCGTTAAGTAATTGTAATTACTAACGTTGCAACGAAACAATGAAATATGCAACAAGGGATTAAGAAAGCAAGTACATTACATAATACAAAAAAAAAATAAAAAAATTACAGTAATAAACAAAGGTGAAAACTAGCTTGAATATCTTAATAAACAAGGATTTTCCCTTTTCATTTATCATAACACAAAATTACAACATGATGATTATGTACGATTGGGTCTGTCCGTGCATATTGTGGCCACCTTTACACCACTGGACACGCATCTCTCCAATTGTTGTGCTAACAAGCACATACCGATGCAATATATTGCATCTTTTACGTCAATGACAATTGATCTCTTCTGCAAGTTTTGTGCCTGTAGTCACATATGTTGCCATGTATCCATTTATTGACCAATTTCATGCCACTAAAAAGTTTGTAGCAAAAAAATTAAAAATCAGAAGAAACATGGTGCCAAAAGTTTTATAATAAAAGAGTATAATTGTATGTCCTTAACTCAAGGGGTCTGTTTGTTAATATGGATTATGATAGTTATAATTTGGAAGTTATTTAATGACGCTTCATAGTTGAAGGGTATAAAGTGAAACATTTGGTCCAGTTCGTTATTCGTCGTTAGCATCAATATAGGGATAAATTGTATAGTTCAAATTAGTTCTTGTTTTCATTCCTTTCGTTTCTACAATATTACATTCATCAATAATAATCAATTACGAGCAGTTTTTATTATCCAATTTGTTCAATTTGTTTATGTTTTCGTAACAAAAAGAAATATACCCAGCCAAAAAAAACATATACACGAGGTTTTGAATCATGAAAATAAACGTAACAAGAACTTGTACTTTAAGGCAAATTAAATTTAACTAGAAAGCCTAAGCTAATATTTTACAACAACCGTCTTAGTCCTATTGTTAAAGAAATGAAACTCATATAGAACAGTATTAGGTAGATAAATAATCGGAGTTGGTCTATTGATTTCGGAAGAACCATGTAACTTGGTTTGGCTCGCTTTGTCTTGGGTTCAAGTACAAATTTAACTTGTTTACTTTTTTTTTCACTTCGATTCTAGTAGTACTTGAATGAGGTACCCGAGTTTTGAATTTACAGTTGGAGTTATCACTTAGGTTTGTTATTTGGATGAAGATGAATGTATTTTTATATAGGGAGAAAAGAATGGGAAACTTTCATATTTTAGAAGAGTGTTATGGATAAATCACAAATGAAAGGTAATAAATATATATATATTATATGGCTGGAACTTTGTTAAGGCGAAATTAATCCACATGGTGACATTTTTTGGATCTCTAGATAGTACAAAGTCTTGATAGCATGGTGAGTGAGTTACAGGTAGGATGGGAATGTTTGTTATGCATAAAATCATATATATTTTATATGTTGATTTACTTGAAATTTTGGTGTCATTTAAAAACCAGCATATATATGTATGTAGAATTTCGATACATTAGTGTGTTTGACCTGATAGAGCCTCATGTGATCTTAACGTACACGACAAGGTAACTGAATCTACGTATATTTATACCAAACATAGTGGGATGTTGTGGTGTATGCGGGAAAATATCACAGATTGTCCAGCCAATAGAGTTGGGAGGCGTTTTCACCCTCCACCGGTAAATATCTTCTTAGCAAGCCAATATTCCACATGTGAAATATTAATTACATACCTATGATTATGACTTACTATTTTACAGATATAAATTTATTTAATTAAAATTACTCTGTATTGACTTTTATGCTTTTTTTAAGGGGTGTTTGGAATTCCTTATTTTCATCAATTTATAATTTATAAAATTTTTGAAAAGTTAATTAATGTGTATAAGGTGTTTGGCAACCATAAGACCTTATGGATTTTAACTTATGGTGAAGGCAAAATAAAGGGGCTTTGAAAAGTTAAGAATATGTAACTTATTAACTTAATGAGTTTGATTTACCTACTATATCCCTCTAACCCTCTAAACTCATTACACTCCTTTTAAAAAAGAGTGTACCTTTTGGTCATTTTGGTTTTTCTAAACACATAAGCTAATCCAAGCATTTTTTTATAAACTTCTTTTAAAAAATTCATAAGTTTATAAGTCATTTTAACAAAAGGTCCCTTTACACTTAAATAAGCAATCCTAAACACACGCTTACTATAGTAGTTTTTCTTACTCGGTTTTAGTTAACAGAGTACTTAAAGATCAAGAAAACACAATACTAAAAGAACATATGAGTGTAATAATATTTCTACCTGGTCTTACGAGACTAGCTATAGGCTAAGAAACAATAGGTAATCAGTCCGATTATATATGTATTTGAACTGGCAACCGCTGCATTTCAACATCTAAATTGGTTTCTTTTTTATATCTTAAAGTTGGTATCTCAAAATCTAAATATGGTATTTTTCTTTCCTACATTTATTATTTAAAATCAATATATGTACATCCTACACAAAATGTTTACATACTACACAACATATTTATACACTATATATTTACACAACATTTAACCGTACACAACCTACACAATATATTTAGATAATACACAACATATTTACGTACTATATGTTCACACAATATTCATTCCTACACAATATATTTACATCCTATAGAACATTTGAAGTTGTGTATGATTAAATGTGTATGAATATATATTGTTTATAAATATGTTGTGCATGATATAAATATATTGTGTAGGTTGTGTAGTTGCATATTATGTAAATATATTGTGTAGGATGAGTTTGTAATAGTATTTTTTATACATAAATAAATTAGGTAGTGTAGGATTGTCGTTTGTAATTCAAGTGCACCAAAATTTATTAACTTGTTGGAGCAAATAATTGGGTTAAAATACAAAAATAATTTGAAGAAATAGATTGAAAAAAGAATATGCAGAAGCATGAATGCATAATTAACCGGGAAACAAAAGTTAATTAGTGAATTTGAATATTGTAGTTAAAATCTTTTAAAAGTTGGTACAATCAAATTGAGCTTGTAATAAACGACAAGAATTTGGGATAAGTAAAATGAAAAAAATAAATTAATTAAAAAATATTGATATTAAATAACTTTTCATTAATTAGTGAAAGTTACCATGAAAAGTAGTACTACATGTTTACTAAAACACCCTTCTATTTAAAATAATTAAAAAAATAAAAAAAATTATATAATTGGTTAAAATCACTTCTCTCTTGAACTTAAACATATATATATATATGGAATGGTTATCCTAAAAATAAGTAGTTTCCTAGAAAGACTAAGAATAAAACATAGCCGTTTGATCATGTTAATCAATTTTTGAGATTTAAAACTACCAATAACCGACATAGTTTCCTAGAATTACTCTTTCATCATTATAACCGACATATTTTCCTAGAATTATTCTTTCACCATCATTTGTAATGCCAAATGTCAAAATTTGGTTGGTTCTTACAATTCTTAGGAAACTTCTTATTCTTATTTGAACCCTTTTATATATATATATATATGTGTGTCAAAATTATTCACCAAATCTTATTTAACCAAGAATAAAATTACAACCAAACATATGTCAGACCATCCAGTACATACGATAACAAACGCTCTCAATCAAACATCAACACCATGTATGATAACATCTGTATGAATCAAACACTAAAGAACAAAATAAGAACGGATTCATCAACACGATGAAATCATAAAACAACAGAAGAAGCTTTGATGAAATTAACAAACAGGAAGAGCGAGTGAATGATCAAGCGATATATGCCCCTCTTTCTAATTTATACATAGTTCAAAACACAAACGGAGCTCCAAATATAGTCCATGACCCGCACATTGTTTAGACATCTAATGAGTCAGAAACATAAACGGCTATCGCAACCAGGTAAGACCTTTGAGACAACTACAAACTTCAGGTCCAAGCTTCCAGCCCAATATGCTTCTAGCCTATCATTCTAAGCAGTAGCGTGCTTCTCTTAATTCTTAAGCACAAAAACCTCAAACATAAAAATAACACAAATTAACCGCAACATAAACTACAATATGTAATTTCACATAAGTTTGGTAAATAGAATTGTACAAGATATTAATTTTAACACTCCCTTGCAATTCCACTATCCAAACATATCACATAACCAAAGGACTTACACAACATATTATGTTAATTAACAGGCAACCCTTCAAGTCTTTTAACAACTCCACACGTTATGTTCATGAAAAAAAGAAAAGATCAAGCTCAAAATGCTTGGTCCTTTCATAGAACAAAATATATATATATATATATATATATATATATATATATGGATTAGAATCATGTGAGAACTATTTTGAAATTGAGAACTTTGAGAACCATTTTAGACCACAAAAAACACTCTTTTTAACAAAAAATAAAAATTTTATAAAACAAAAAAAACTCGAAAATAAAAATAGTAAAAAAACAAAAAAAAAATTATTTTTCTTCCCGGTTTTACTAAAAAAATAAAAAAAATTGAAAAAAAATATCGCTTTAACAAAATTATACACATATGTATAATACTTATTTTTTATTTTTATACATTTTTTTATACACATATGTACAATTTAATATAAATGATAATGTACATATATCTTACTATACTATTAAAACAATACATCTTTTCCAAATGTCATTTAAATAGATATCCACATAAGACGCCAAGTATATAATTTCTTTAAATAAATTATCCACTTAATAAACAATTTAATTTTAAACATTAACTCCTAAGTTAAAGAAGGTGTCAAAATAAATGACTATAATCACCATTTATTGAGTAATAAAAGTAATTAATTGTCTTCGTTGTTATTTTTAAAAATTTTGAAACTTTGTTATTTTATTTTTTTTAGATTTTGGAAAATTATTTATGAACGTGTGTACTGAATGTTTGCATTGAAATTGTGGTTTAAGTCACGAAGTTTGGATTTTATTGTTTCTTTATTAAACGTTTTAATCGAAATTATAATTGTTATATCTTATTGTTATATTCATATTTGTAGCATTATTATGTTGTGTACTTATATGTTTTATAATTTCAATAAAAATAGTTTTTAAACAAACAACCTATGCTACAACATCTAAATGTTTACGATTCATATGTTACAACATATGATTTTTGTAGGTGATAAAGTTTTAATTAATGTGTCTTTTTTTTTTATTTCATGGTATAAGTTATAAATATGTTTTAAATTGTTATTTTTGTTCCTTTGTCTTTGTATGTTGGATTCTTTTAATTAAAACAACAATGCGATACCTTATATTAATAATGTTAGATTATATGACGTTTACAATTTATTAAAATGTGTTGGTGCATAATGTCAGTAGTTCATAGTCTAGTGTCTGTAATCGAGTCTGTAATGATTAATTATGTTTTATATGTCTTAAGCGAAGTTACTAACAAGTTCGCTGTTTAGGCGAACTTGTTAGTCAAGCGAAGTTATGGACAACTTCGCCTGAACATGCCAGGCGAAGTTGTCGTGTATTTATATAGGTTACGGCTTAACTTAGAAAAGTAGTTCGTGTGATCATTATCGAAGTTACAAGAGCTGTAACGTGAGGACGAGAGTTCGTGTCTGTAATAGTGATATTGTATCACGTGTTTTGGTTATAATATAACGTGTTTGTTTATCGTATCGTGTTTGATCTATTCGTGTCTTCTACGCTCGTAACGACCTACGCAGGGATTCCGCACCTACGTAGATCGAGATATCCCGTGCAGATCCATCCAGGGAACCTACAATTGATATCCCGTGCAGATCCATCCAGGGATTTCGGTTTGGCATTGAGAGGACACGTGGAGGACGTGAAGGTGCAATGCACACCTCCGGCAGGGACGTTAGGTTACCTGGATCCGTGCTACCTTGCGCCGGGTGATTTAACCGCGAAGAGTGACGTGTTCAATTTTGGAATATTATAATTAGAGATATTTTTCGGTAGGAATGCGATTGATTTATGGTACAGTCCGCCGTCGGTGGTGGACTAGGCGTTATCGCTGATTAGATCCGGCGAGTACGGGGAGATATTTGATCCGGTGATTGACGTTTCATCGGATGATTCCGCCGTGAGGATGCTGGAGGTGTTGACGGCGAGGTGTGTGAAATCCACGGCGGCAAAACGGCCGGAGATGGCGGAGGTGGTGCAGTGTTTGGTCGCCGCGAGTAAGAGGATTACGTCTCAGGTGTGGAATTGGAATAGTTTAGGGCGAGTACGGCGGCGCGTGAGGGTAACGCCGCCGTTGGTTCAGTACGAGCCGCTGGGTAAAGTATCCGGTACGAGTACGAGAAGCGTGAAATTAAAGGGTAAATGTGAATCAGACGGTTGTGGTGGTGTAGGGAAATGAAATTATTTTTCAAGTCTACTACTTCGTAAGAAGTTCGTTTGCTATGTTTAACAGAAAATTGATCCAACCTTGGAAAATGATAGATATACTGATTCTGTGTGCTTAACTAGTGAAGTTATTAGGCTTAAAAGGCTTAAGAACAGTCATTGTATGTCATGGTAGCTTTTTATGGTGCGTAAAAGTAGAAGTGATACTAACTAAATCTACTCGATTTTATGTGGAAACTTCTTAAGAGTTCTGCATGTCTTCATATATATCTTTCCGAATGATAGGCAGAAAAGCGATTACGCAGTCATACACGAGCCTGTTAGTGTTCTGATTCCCGTGAAGAAAGCGTGTCAAGAGACTGCAGTGATCCAGATTCGGGACTTGCAGTTGTTCTCTATGTGTTTGTTAAAAATAAATAATAAAAAATAAAAAATAAAAAATTAAATGTCATTGAGACATTCTTTAACTTAAAATGTCAATCATGATGTAAGAAAGAGAACGGGAAGCAGAGTCTAAAGATCGAAGAATACTTACAACTTAATCAGACACTACAGGTCGAAGTCAATTCGGGGTGACTTGGGGAAAGCCAAATACGCTTTGAGAATAGATAGGAGGCATCATAATCTCTGAGTTGTTGCTCACTTAATTTTTGAGCTTAATTGAACTTAACTCGTATCACAGAAACGATGAAAACCATTTAAGTTATGTACATACTTACAACCTGTTTCTTTATGTCATAATACAGCTAAACACGGATCTATGTGACAGTCACGTAGTTAGTATGATTCCTGTTCGGATCTTTTCTAAAATATGGTAGTCCCTGTCTAGACTGAAATTTGATCCCTTGTACTTTAATTTTTAAAAGTTTTTCCTATTTATGTAGTTGTTGATTTTATACTTGGTTACTTAGTCTTGATCGTGTCATGTAACTCTTTAAGAAAGTTTTAAAACTTAATTGCAAATTGTTCAAATTATAGGGGTTGATTTTGTAAAATTTGATATATCGGCGAACTTGTGAATAACTTCGCTCTAGGCGAAGTTATCCACAACTTCGCCTGTATAACTCCGCTCATATATAAAGAATTTTAAAGGTCAAAGCTTTCATAATTTGTCAAACCGGCGAACTTATTCTCTGTATTATTCTAGCGAACTTATCAGTTTTCCGGCGAACTTGTCGTTCTTTCCGATTCCGTGATCTTTTTCTCAGATTCCGTTACGATTCAAGGTTCAAGGTGTCGATATATCGTATAACCCATGTTCTTTCTTGTTTATCAAAGGTCGTGTCGAACCGTTTCGAAACCTCGGACCGTCGGACTTTTGAACCCGATTTCAAAACTTGTCTTTACGTGGTCATGAACAAACTGATCGTCCAGATTGCTTTAAAATCATGTTTTTCGGACCCCTCAATCGTCAAACTGACCTAAAACATCAGATTTTTCGAATTTGAATCTCCTTACTGTCGCCGATTCAGATTCAGGCGAACTTACAGTTTGGGCGAAGTTACGGATAACTTCGCCTGAGGTTTAACTTCGCCTGAGGCGATGTTGTGATCAGGCGAAGTTATCATTAACTTCGCCTGGACCTTTTTACTTATTAGTTATTAGACGAACTTAAAGATGAAGCGAAGTTGTTCCCAACTTCGCCCCACCTTTAACTTCGCCTACACAGAATTTATCACAACTTCGCTCATGGTAACAAGCGAACTTGTGTTACGCCTTAACGTTTATCTAACTTGGTTCGTTTGTTGCAGATATGGCTGCTGTTGCTGGTGCTGGAGGTGCTGGTGGCGATGACGGAGGAGATAATCAAAGGCAGTTCTTCTCTGGGCACAACATGTATATTACATTAGACCCAGACGCGAGTGGTGTAGATGATTTCCGCGAGATCATCACATTCCTGCTTCGCTCGCGGATATTCCACGCTGTCACAACAACTCTGCCGATTTCCTTGCCCAACATTGAGGATTTCTGGCAGACGGTGGAATATGACTGCCGTGTCGAGCCCCCGGTTATGCGAGCAACCGTCAACAATCAAGAAGTTCAGTTCTCTTCTGAACAAATCCGGGTGGCTTTACGTTTTGGAGAGGAGACTAGGGATGACCCTACAGACTTTGTGGCTCCTTTCCGTGACGGAGCGTTTCTCCGAATGGGCTATTCTGGTCCATTAGGCGATACTCAGAGAAGGAAAGGTTTCTTGCTCGATCAGTGGCGCTTCCTCATGCACGTAATGATTGTCTGCATGTCAGGGAGGAAGGCGGGCACTGACGGTATGGGCGCGACCATGCAGTCAGCAATGACTGCTCTGACATATAATAAGCGCTATAGCTTTAGTCAGATGGTCTTCTATGAAATTGATCGTCAGAGAAGGGCGATGGCACGTGAGAGATTCCTCATGTATCCAAGATTTCTTCAAATGATCTTGAATCATGTGGCTCCCACGTTGCCTCAACGTCGCCATATCAGATACGTGGAAAGTGTGAACAAGCGTATCTTCGCTCAATGCCGGACATCGAGCGTGAGGAGCAAACCTGAACTGCGTCCTAGGCATACTCCACTATTTGGGTATTTAATCAACCCAGAGTATGTTCCTGCTAATGGGGACGAGTTTAGAGATCCTCAACCACAACAGGCGGGAGCACCTCAAGCTGTACCTGCTGCGCCTGTTGTGTCAGCTGAAGAAGAAGTAGACCTTGACGCTGCTTTTGGCGGCCAAGGATTTTTTGACATGGACCAAGTTGATCTTCAAGAAAATATACAGGTCTCGGTTCCACAGAGTACGGGAGTATATGTTACTAGAGCAGCTACGACGGTGGCTGACTCAGATTTTGATGCTGTAATGGATGAAGCAAGACGTATGATGGTGACTCAAGAGAGGACGTATGGGAAGAGAAAGAGGACAGATGACGACAGTGAGTCAGAAGAAGAAGAAGACATTCATAAGTTGATCATACGTTCAAGAAGGGACAGGACAGGTGCAGGTATGGGAGCAGGTGAGAGTTCAAGAGTAGTACGTTTCGCTCCACCCGCACTGTCCGGTATGTCGATTGTCCCTACATCAGTACAAGTTACAAGTTTAAGCGTCGCGGATGTTCCCGTGGTGGCTACATCATCTTCTTTCGGCATCCCACTCACTACTTTCCAGCTGACGACTCCGGAGATTGTGTCTTTACCACCTCCAACTCTTACTCCTTCAGAGGTGGTTGCTCAATTTGTTGAGTCGACAGTCGTTGCAACTGCAGGGTTATCAGGTATGATACCACCTGCGGTTACGCCTGCTTCTGATGTCCCGGTTACATTTGAAATCCCTCCTCAGTACACTCAAGATATATCACATATGAGGTTCGATTTCGATGCAACCCTATCAGACTCGGAAAGAATAGCTGCACTTGAACGGGTCGTGGCAGAACAATCAAGGGTGAATCTTATCCAGACCCAGGCTATTCAGCGCCTAGTAACAGAGAATCAGCTGCAGTCGTCCCTACTGGTTGAACATGGAAAAATTATAGATGCTATGAAGGAGTTATTGGCATCTCAGGGGGAGACGAGCTGTAAAGGCGACGAGCTCAGGACAAAGAAGAAGAATGACAGAGACGATGATCCCAATGCATCGAAAGGTGCAGGTGGTGAGTTGCCAAGAACTACTCAAGCTCTTGGGACTTCCACAGCTCAGGGGGAGTCTGCAGGTGCAGCTGGCGGTTCTGGTGTTAATGAGGTGGTGATGGTAGATGACGAGGAGATGGGAGATGATGTGATCGATGCCTTGAAGGAGTTGGATGATGATATGTTGGATGATGAATTTATGTGTGAAGATGATGTTCTACCAGTCGAAGAGATTGAAAAGATTGGTGCAGAAATTGTGATAGAAGATGATGTTGAAGAAGGTGAAATAGTTGAGGAGAATGTTGAACACGAGATCCCTGAAGTTGAAAAGTCAGATGTATGTCAAGATACAGTAGACGATGATACAGAATGGGAGGAGCGGCCTAGATGGAAGGAAGGCTATGCTCATTGGTTTATCAAAACTAAGAAGCCTGCTGTTCCAACCATGTTCAAGAAAAGTTATAATATCAAAGGCTATGCTGAATCAAAGAAAGGAATTATCTGTTGGCTATATGATGAACAGTTAAAAGTGTTCGTGGTGAAAAGATATGATGGGATCCAATACTTTAAGAGGACGTTGAGATCTCTCAATACATTGCCTGAATGTGAGGTGAAGGATTTGGCTAGATTGGGGTTGATTAATAGAAGCGATGACAACATGGCCAGAGTTATTGGGAAGATCGTGTGGAAAGAAAGTATTAAAGAAAAGAAGTTTGAGTTATTAAAGCCACAGAAGGGAAAGCTAGTGGAAGATAAGGAAAGAGGAATGAGAGCAGATGGCAAGCCATGGATGGTAATGAAGTACAAACCGATTCGATGCATGAAAGAGGTTCCAATGAAGACTATGCCTCAAGATGTGTTGAAAGATCTTAAATGGTGGTATGTTGATTGCCAGACTGCTGAAGCCGTGATGGAAGACGAAGACGAACAAGAAGTGCTAAGAGTGTATGATCCGATGCATCTTGTTAATTTATCGAAAGCTGATCTGCAGGTGTTAAATGAAAAGAAGATATTTTATATTCCTGCTTGGAAAGACGAAGCGAGGAAATATCAGCGAGTAGTCACGGTATGCGTGAGAGAAGGAGTACATGCATGAAGACCAAGAGATTGAAGATTACAAGACACGTGCTTGAAGATCAAGACATGAAGCTACTGCCAAGGGGGAGTCTGTTGGTGCATAATGTCAGTAGTTCATAGTCTAGTGTCTGTAATCGAGTCTGTAATGATTAATTATGTTTTATATGTCTTAAGCGAAGTTACTAACAAGTTCGCTGTTTAGGGGAACTTGTTAGTCAAGCGAAGTTATGGACAACTTCGCCTGAACATGCCAGGCGAAGTTGTCGTGTATTTATATAGGTTACGTCTTAGCTTAGAAAGTAGTTCGTGTGATCATTATCGAAGTTACGAGAGCTGTAACGTGAGGACGAGAGTTCGTGTCTGTAATAGTGATATTGTATCACGTGTTTTGGTTATAATATAACGTGTTTGTTTATCGTATCGTGTTTGATCTATTCGTGTCTTCTACGCTCGTAACGACCTACGCAGGGATTCCGCACCTACGTAGATCGAGATATCCCGTGCAGATCCATCCAGGGAACCTACAAAATGTATAACACACACACACATATGAAGTTTTATGTATTTTCACTTGTGTGTAACACGGGATCTAACCTAGTGTGTACATTTCGTAACTATAGATTAAATGAAATTATATACATATTTATAATACGAATTGTTTTTTTTGTGAAACCGAAATGATATATAAGAATTTTGGTTTTTTTTACTTTTTAAAAAATTTTGTTATTTTTTGTTTATGATTTTTTAAATATTTTTTAAAGGTGTTTTTAGTGGTTCAAATTGGTTCTCAAAGTTCTCAATTTTAAAAGGCAAAGGATCCACCCACACCACCCTGGATTCTCCCACACCGTTTTTTGTCATATACGACTCTTATAGGGCTATACGATCGTATATGACCTGAATCGTGTCAGTTTGTGTCTGAGTTTGTCGGCCATAGTTTATAGTGCCTCGTATAGGCCTATACAGCCGTATAGACACCTTTTTTTTAAAAAAAATGATGACCATATATTTAATATATGTGATTTATACGTGTTATATTAGACTCGTTCATCTTAACGATCTTAAATGTTGAGCTCAAGCTTAGCTCGTAAATAGCCCAAGACTGTTTGGGGCTGGTTGACCCAGCTTGTTTTTTATTAAATTATCTGTAACACCGTGTCTTTTACCCTTTAAAATTTGAGCCTAAATATACTAACTTAATAAGTATAAGAACCAAAAATGAAAATTTTGAAAACTTCTCCCATCGCGATACACGACGTGTAACATGTAAACCCATCGCGTAGCGCGACGGACTTGCACGCAGACCCAGAAATGGGCGGCATAGCGATACGCTACAGCCCAACCACAAGGGTCATCGCGTATCGCGATGACCTTGTTGAGTCATTGGACATGTGTCCAACCACGTGTCAACACGTGGCACGATATGACAGGCCACGTGTCACAAGCCAGTAAGGCGGCGTCAAATTGCGGCGCCGCGATACACGACGGATCACAAGGAACCTATCGCGTATCGCGATGGGGCACCAGAACAACCTATAAAAGGGGGTGACGGGTATTGAGCTCTCCCCATCCCATCACACCTCTATTTTCACACACTTAGCATTGAAGAACGTGCCCTGTTGCCGTGTCAAGCCGACTTGCCATTTTCTCGTAGTTCGTGCAAGGAACGAAGTTATAATCGAGCTAGCAATCATACAGTCGAGTAGATCAAGATCCTGTCTTTTTCTTATTATCAATCTAAGTATCCAATCTAAGGTAGGAGTTATGTTTAAGTAATTGAATCATAGCTTAGACAATCAATCGAGGCTATGGCCTTTAACCTTGATCGTATTTTACAAACATTCACATTCATAAACGAGTTTTCATAAACGTTACTTCATAATAAAGTAATGTTAATCAAAGATATATTTTGACGGGCATGTAGTAACTGTAAGGGTGATATCACTAGTAGTAAGGGGCGGAACTATAGGAGGGTCTGGAGGGTCCATTGACCCTACGGTCATGCTCCGGTCATTGTACTAAATTTGTTTTCCCGATTTTTTTTATTCACCTAATAGGTTTTTTCTTACCTTGGCCCCCTAAATTATTAGTTTGAGAGTAGCAGTAAGTCATATTTATCCATTTCTTTAAATGTTTTAAACGGTAATATAATATTTATAACAATAATATTGATATAAATAATCTAAAAATTAACTTAAGCCTTTAATTTAACTACTACTTTATTATATTAATAACTAGTTTTTATCCCCCGTATTACGGGGGTTGTTTTATATTGTTTGTTCTAATATTTATTTATTCTTTGAATTTATATTTTTTTTATTGTATGTAAGTTAATAATATACTTATGGTTTGATGGTAAATTATTTCACAAATAAATGAGATGTTACAACACAGTTTAAAAGTTATATGGTTTTGATGAGACCTAAAACTCGTTTATTTTTTTTACTATAAAATTGATTTTTTAATTATAAATAATATTTATGAAAGTTAATAATATACTTATGGTTTAATGAGACCCAAGACCCGTTTATTTATTTTACTATCAAATTGGTTTTTAATTTAAATAATATATATATATATATATATATCTTTTTTAAAATAAATAAGATATTAATTTTTATTATATCCTATTTTATAGGATTTTTACATCAATAATTTGGTGAGAATAATTTTAATTTAATGAGATGTTATAACCCGTTTAAGGAGTATCTGGGTTTGGTAAGACCCATACCCATGAATTTTGGTCAAATGCATGAGAAACCTCAATTTAAAAATCAAGCAAATCTAGTGACTTCAAAAAACGAGGGAGCGACCATATCGTGACACGTAAAATTTTTATGTCTTCGTTTATATATATTATAGATTTCTGTTTTCATAGTTATTTGATTTAAAAAACGTTTATTTTTTTTGCTTTATGATTAAAATAAATCTTTTAGATAAGTAAAAAAGTATTATTATACACTAGAATGCATGTATATATTGGCCAAATAGTTTAATTCAACTCACATAGAAGAGTAGTGAATAATTGGGATGTAGACCACATATTTTCAAGTACGAATATCATTCTAATAGAGTTTTATCGTTGTACGCTTTTGGGCGGTGTGTATTCTCCGGAACAAGAAATTGATAGGTTGGGCTACCCAATCTTGAATGCGATCGCGGGTGAATGAGATCGCCTTTAGGCATTGGGTTAACCCGGTTTTATTCGTTGGTCGTTTAAAAAAATGTATATATATTGACCCCCCGTGTATAAGTTTCTGGTTCCGTCATTGCTAGTAGTAAATTTCTTGCCTAAGGAAAAGTAATTCGTACAAATCCCAATCAACCGAGGGGCCCGTTTACTTACCTGGAGAAACTTACCAACGTGTTATAACCTATTAAGCCAAGGCATGCTTGATGTGCGAAAATATATATATAAACAAAACACAAGTCGCAACTAAGCTTTAAAAACCAAACAATCTATCCTAGTTCACACAAACGGCAAGTGTACCGGTCGCGTATAGCACAGATAAAGAAAGTCCGGATATCGAACTCGAAGACACGTGAAAACGTTTATAATTACTAAACTCTAACCAAGACTCACCAAAATATTTAATTGATTTATTTTAGAATTTAATTTAACTACTTAACTTAACTGAATGAAAACTTTTAACAAAACTTTGAAAACTTTGGTTTAAATTCAATGAATAAAGACGTCTACCTAGGAATGAATCATGTTGATAGAAATAACAAGACAACGGATTGAAAATATTCACGACACCGGTTATAAAAGATGGCACAACTAAAACTTGTTTAAGAAAGTTAAATTACCTCTCAGTCTCTCTAACAAACTCTAACTTATTTTAGTTGATTTTAAAGAATAAACCGGAAAAACAATTATTAGCGTGTTCAAATGTCGAATCTCCTCTCGGTCTCATCGACACACTATCCTAATGGAGACAAATACTATGTCACCAAGGATAGAGGAACAATTTAACTTAACCGAAATTAAACCAACTAATTGTTGGAATACCGTATGCCCGAGACACATAATTAGGTTAATGTGGCTAGCCGTGTTTGATCCAAGTCGGGTCATACCCAATAACGAGTTAGACACACACCAATTATGTATTTGTTAAGATAAGATCTATAAGACAAATACAGAACACGACACATTCAGAAAATCGGGTTTCTGAATATTTACTTGAAAGTGTTAAATAAATTAATTGGTTAATTTATTTATTCAAATAATTATTATTGGAATGATTATTTAACTATGTATTCTTTTATAAAATGGTTTATAAAAGATGGGGTGTTTATATATTTTATAAAGTATAAAATAAATAAAAAAAAAAATAAAAAAAAAAAAATAAAATAAATACATATTGGGGCCGGTTTTAGGGTGGGCCCCACACCCCATTGTCTTGGTCAAATCATGTCATGTATTTGGTATGGGATACATGATCAAATACCTAACACCATGGGTATTGTTTTATGCATGATGTTAAGAATATAATGATCAAGATACATTATTAGAAGAAGGACTTTCAAGTAACCAAAAACACACAACTCTTTCTCTTTTTCTTTCTTCTTGTTTACGGCCAAGGAAGAAAAGGAAGGCTCGGGTCTCGGTTTTTGGTGTTTAAGCTTCCTAACATAGCTCGGTGTGTGTTGGAGGCTCGGGGTATATTCCGTTTGAGGGTTTTCCTTTGAAAGTCTAGCATTCACATCATCATCTTCTTCAACCATCAACTACATCTCTTAAAGGTTTAAGAATGTAAGTTTTACAAGCTTTGATAGTTTAGTTTTCTCGTATTACTTGATCCTTGCCTCGGGTTTCTAACATATAGATTATTGGTAATCTAATGACATGGATAAACTAGGTTGTTCATGAACATATATTATATAAACTTGTAATATATACATATATAAACACATGGATACATATGTTTAGTTTGTAAATATCACGCTTCCGCCTTTATTGTGACTAGTTAAATGGTTAACTAAGTTTATAAATTCCATAGAAACCCAACAAATGGCATCAAGAGCCGGGATACGGGAAACTAAGCTTCGGGTTTTCGGTTTTATATTTTCCCCTTGAAAGATTTTATACAAAAAATTAACATGCATATTTTTTGTATTTAATCTTGTTATATTTTTTGGCTTTGTTCAAAAAAAAAAAAAAAAAAAAAATATAAAACCGATTAAATGGGCCAAAGCCCATATCGGGTGATATTGGGCCGAAGCCCACTTGTTTTGGTTAATGGGCTAACCGAGAAAAAAAAAAGGAGGGAAAGAGTAAATGGGCCGAAGCCCATTTTTGGTTAAATGGGCCGAAGCCCATGAAACTTTCTATTGGGCCGAAGCCCATGTGTTTTGGACATATGGGCCGAAGCCCATAAACATGTTATTGGGTCAAGCCCAAATGGGTTGGGCTAGGCCCGATAAGGTCAAGGGGTTTTGGAATGGGTTCCTAAGACATAACGGGTTATGTTTGTTAAAACTAGACCGAGCCGTAGACCAAAATGGATGTTTGATTGTGGTTGATGTTGTGATTGTAGTTAATTATTCAAAGTTTCGGTTTGTAATAATTAATTAGGGGCTATTTGTAATTATTTATTCATATGGGTATGTAATAAATAGATTATTTGTAATATCTTTATTTTATAGAAAAAATGTATTAGGACATTTGGTTTTGTAAAATTAAAGAAGATTGCAAAATTGGAAGTTTGGGCCTTATTGGGCCGGGTATGGTGATAATGGGTCTCACAAGCCCATTAAAGGGATTCAAGCCCAAATGGACCTAAGCCCACCCAATGAGCCCAAATGGAAGCTTATGGAAGCTAAGGCCCAAGTTCAAGCCCAATGGATCACAACGGGGTTGAAGAAGATGCTCGAAGCATTTGGATGCGGGATCGAGTGGGAGCTACAACATCCATGTGTCATGTGTCCCTTAGGATTGGACCTAAGACACACACTTGTTTCGGCTAACAAGTGTGGTCTAAATTAGTGGCTCGTGTCTAGTATAATTATGTATGCTTGTTAATTGATTGTTTGATTGTGTGGTTGTTAGATATTAGGATATCAACTTCGTCACTTAGAATTAATTAACAAAGCATAAAACGGGTTCTAATAATTATTGGTAATTACGTGACACATAGTTTAATAAAATGGATTTATTAACTAGCCGTCTCACGCCCATAATAAAATGGTTTTATTATAAATTAGAATTTTGAAAAATGGTTTCAAAATAATCATGTTACTAAATGCATGTTAGAACATGATTTAAAGTTTTATAACTAGAATTATTAAAACTAAAAATCCCTTTTTGAAATTAAGGATAACAAGTTAAACACCATCCTTTTGTATTAACGCTTAACATATTAGTAAGCTCTTAGTGGGAAAAAGGTCACCTAACCGCGTAGAGTAAATTAATATGTTGAGGTAATATTAGCATATAAATGGGAAAAAGGTCACCTAACCGTTTGTATGTTAATATTACAAGTTGATACAAGTAGGACAACTTAAATTAGAACCATGTGAAGAGGGTCACCCAAGCATGGGGTCTAATAGGTGTTGATGGGATAAACATGCCGACACGAAATATGATTTCGAACCGGTCCCATAAACTCTAGAAGTTGCAAAAGGGTTTGCAATTGTTATGAATAACTACCTTGATAAACCGACAATGGGAAAAAGGTCACCTAACCGGAGTCGGGTTTATCGTTGGATTCTAGATTTTAATTATTAATTATATTTGGTATATATATATAAAAGGGTATTAATAATTAAAATATGTAAAACACTAAAATGAACTTAATTAAAATTCTGCAGATGGCCGCACACGTCGACGACAACATAATCCCTAACGTCCAAAACGTATCTCTCCGATCTATTCTCGCTAAAGACCGTCTTAACCACAATAACTTTTCGGATTGGTTCCGAAACTTAAGGATTGTTCTAAAACAAGAAAAATTATATCATGTTTTGGAAACACCTATCCCCAACGAACCGGAAGAGGGAACTGAGGTCGAATACATGAATTGGGTCAAACACACGGAAGATTCCATTCAAGTGTCATGCCTCATGTTGGCGACTATGGTTCCCGAAATCCAAAAGGATTTCGAAAACCATAATGCGTACGACATGATTACTCAACTTAAGGAAATGTTCCTTAAGCAATCGAGGGTTGAAAGGTTCGAAACGGTTCGAGCCTTGCATGCATGTAGAATGGATGATAATCAACCAGTTTCAACTTATGTACTTAAGATGAAAAGTTACATTGATCGCCTCGCCAAGCTCAATTGTCCCATCTCAAAAGAGTTAGCAACGGATTTGATCCTTAACTCTTTGTCGAAAAGGTTCGACACATTCGTGTTAAATTATAACATGAACGGGTGGGACAAAAACATTGGAGAACTTCACTCGATGCTTAAAACAGCCGAGGCGAGTATGGGTAAAAGGGTTTTACCCGTGTTTGCGATCAATGAAGGTAGATCCAAGAATCGATCTCAACCCAATCCTAAGGCTAAGGTAGCAAAAAGGAAGGGTCCTCCTGTGCATCTTAAGGGTAAGGGCAAATCACCGGTTATGGCAAAGAAACAAAAGGTTATGGAACCGAGGGGTCATAAGGATGATCCTTGTTTTGGTTGTGGGGAGACCGGACATTGGAAACGCAATTGCCCGGTCTACCTAAAGGAGCTAAGAGACAAGAGGAATGCGGGGCATACCTCGGGTAATGTCTTTATGATTAATATTGAGCTAAATCTTATTTCTTCTAACACATGGGTATTGGATACCGGATGTGGAACTCATATTTGCAATTGGTTGCAGGGGTTCAAAAGGAATGAAGACTTAAAGAAGGGCGAAGTGAGTCTTTTCATGGGCAACGGTGCAAGGGTGCACGTGGTCGCTAGAGGAGACTTCACTTTATCGCTTCCAAGTGGTTTGGAAGTTGTTTTGAAAAATGTTTTGTATGCTCCTAGTTTGACTAGGAACATTATTTCTGTGCACCTTCTTAGACAATGTAACTTTGACTTTAAATTTGTAAAATCAGAAATGCATGTATCATCTAATGGTATCTTTTATTTTAAAGCTGTACCAAACAACGGTATTTATGAATTGGTTCATGACAATACCTTAAATAGCTCATTATATCAAACTTCCACTAAAAGACTCAAAAAGGATTTGAGTGATTCCTACATTTGGCATTGTCGTCTTGGACACATAAACAAGAATCGTGTAAATACTCTCCAAAAGAATGGTCTTTTGAAAACAAATGAGTTAGGTTCGTTTGATGAGTGTGAATCTTGTATTCAAGGCAAGATGACCAAAGAGCCTTTCAAAGGTACAAATGAAAGGGCTAAGGACTTGTTGGGTATCATACATACGGATGTATGCGGACCCTTCAAGCCAACTAGTAGGAATAGTGAAAGGTACTTCATTACCTTTACCGACGATTTTAGTCGATATGGGTATGTGTATCTAATGAAACACAAACATGAAGCCTTTGAAATGTTCAAGGAATTTCAAAATGAAGTACAAAATCAGCTCGACCGAACAATCAAGGTACTCCGCTCCGATAGAGGAGGCGAATACCTAAGTGATGCTTTTCAAAGTCATCTTAGAGATTGTGGAATTATTTCACAGCTCACTCCTCCTGGTACTCCTCAACATAACGGAGTATCCGAGAGGAGGAATCGAACACTGTTGGACATGGTTCGATCAATGATGGCACGAAGCTCACTACCGCCATCATTTTGGGGATATGCGCTACTTACAGCGGCTCGTATTTTGAATATGGCCCCGACCAAAAAGGTGGATCGAATACCCTATGAAGTATGGCATGGAAAGGTTCCATCCTTTTCATATTTAAGGGTATGGGGATGCATAGTTTATGTTAAACGTGACACCCCAAATAAGCTTGAGGCTCGATCCATCAGGTGTATCTTCATAGGATACCCAAAGGATGATATAGGATATATATTCTATGATCCTAGTGAACAAAAGGTGTTTGTTTCACGCAAAGGATACTTCTTAGAAACTAAGTTCCTTATGGAAGGACCTAGTGAAAAGAGAGTGGAACTTGAAGAGGTTCAAGAATCACTGGATGATACACAGTTGGTCGATACTAGCTTTCAACACGAGGATGTTGAAGGTGATCAAATGGTTGATCATACACACGTTGCTCGCAGATCTAATAGGATTAGTCGACCTCCCAAGAAATATGGATTTCTTGTGGATGATTGCTACTTGGTCGATTCGGATGAACCGATCTCCTACAAAGATGCTATGTCACAACCTGATTGTGACAAGTGGCTTGAAGCCATGAGCGCCGAGATGCAATCCATGCACGATAACCAAGTTTGGGAATTGGTTGATCGTCCACTTAACTCCAAAATGGTTGGATGTAAGTGGGTCTTCAAGAAGAAGACCGATATGCATGGAAATTTAGATACTTACAAAGCTCGACTTGTCGCAAAAGGTTTCACGCAAACTCAAGGGATTGATTATGATGAAACCTTCTCGCCGGTTGCGATGCTTAAGTCGATCAGGATATTATTTGCCATTGCAGCTCATTTTGATTATGAGATATGGCAAATGGATGTCAAGACCGCTTTTCTAAATGGATATCTTGAGGAAGATGTCCATATGGTTCAGCCTGAAGGTTTTGTCGATCCATCTAATCCTGATAAAGTATGTAAGTTGAGGAAATCAATCTACGGGTTGAAACAAGCATCACGGATGTGGAATCATCGTTTTAATGAAGAAATCAAAGCGTTTGGTTTCGTCCAAAACGGTGATGAGGCGTGTGTGTATAAATGGGCTAGTGGGAGTATAATCATGTTCCTTATTTTGTATGTCGATGATATACTTTTATTTGGAAATGATATACCAAGTATGGAAAGCGTTAAAACGTGGTTAAGTAGTCGTTTCTCAATTAAGGATCTTGGAGAAGCGACATATATCTTGGGAATAAAGGTCTATAGAGATAGAAAAAGGAAATTGATCGGACTTAATCAAAGTGCATACATTGATAAAATCCTAAAAAGGTTCAGGATGGAAAACTCTAAGAAAGGTTTGGTACCTATTCCTAGAGGAACCGTGTTAAGCTCATCCCAAAGTCCTAGCTCTAAGGAAGAGCAGGATAGGATGAAGCATGTTCCTTATGCTTCGGCAATAGGATCTATTATGTATGCAATGATGTGCACTAGACCGGACGTCTCGTATGCTTTAAGCATAACGAGTAGATACCAGCACAACCCAGGTGACAGTCATTGGATGGCTGTCAAGAATATATTAAAGTACCTTAGAAGGACTAAGGATATGTTTTTAATATATGGGTCTGGTGAGGAGGAACTCGTCGTAAAGGGTTACGTGGATGCGAGTTTCCAAACTGACCGAGATGATTCTCGATCACAGTCGGGATATGTCTTCATTTTGAATGGAGGCGCTGTCTCTTGGAAGAGTTCGAAGCAGGATGTTGTCGCGTTATCCACTACAGAATCTGAGTACATCGCCGCTTCAATGGCAGCCCAAGAGGCTGCATGGATGAAAAAGTTCATCATGGATCTAGGGATTATCTCTACCATTCAGGAGCCCCTAGAGATATTCTGTGACAATGAATGTGCTATTGCACAGATCAAGGAGCCTCGTGCTCATCAGAAAACGAGGCACATTGAGCGCAGATTCAACTACATAAGGGATGAAGTTGAAAAGAGAAAGATATGTATTCATAAAGTTCATACCGATCAAAATATTGCGGACCCACTCACGAAGCTCCTCGATAGGCCAAAGCATGAGGGTCATGTTTGTGCATTAGGACTTCGGTATTCTAGTGAGTGGATTTAATCTGTATTTAGTGTTTGTATAAGAACGAATGTAATGGGTATCTCATGAAAATTAATTATGTTTTAATTATTCAATGAGTTATGTTCTATATTTGCATGTTTAATCCATGAATGACTTATGTTGTTCTAAACGTCCGTAGTCGATCATACTTGTGGGAACAAGTATGAAGTTAAGACTATTATGAACCCGGATTGGTTGATATTCATGTGATGAATATAGGGCATAGGTTTGCCACCAAGGTTCATAGATATTTGTGGGATACAAATATTGGACATGATCCGCTCTCAAGGATCACTGCATGGAGTTAGTGCAATTGATCATAAGTAATCCTTGAGTAAAGGCGAGTATCATTGTGTCCTTTGACCTGAGATGCATATCGGATCTGGTTTTTCATCAAGTCTGATATCTTGACTCTATTCTTTGTTATTTTGGTAACACGATGACGTGTAAGAAAGAGCTCAGATATTATATGAGATGTCAACGAGGATGTATGCAGTCAAGATGGGATTTGTTCCTCTTATGTGTTGAGAGTTTAGATGTCTAAGGCCTGTTAAGTTAAATCGTTGAGAGAATGATCACTCTGTGTCTCTTCGATTTGACAGGACATCTAGTAACAAAGGGATGTAATGATAAGACTTACCTATATCATATCAAGTATGGACTTGAAGGGGATGATGTTATTGAATGGCACTTAGTCAAACACACTAGGGGTGGTGACCTGTTGTTAGGCGGTATTCACCATTAGCATTAACTTCTTATGAGTCACGTGCAAGTGGGAGATTGTTGGAATACCGTATGCCCGAGACACATAATTAGGTTAATGTGGCTAGCCGTGTTTGATCCAAGTCGGGTCATACCCAATAACGAGTTAGACACACACCAATTATGTATTTGTTAAGATAAGATCTATAAGACAAATACAGAACACGACACATTCAGAAAATCGGGTTTCTGAATATTTACTTGAAAGTGTTAAATAAATTAATTGGTTAATTTATTTATTCAAATAATTATTATTGGAATGATTATTTAACTATGTATTCTTTTATAAAATGGTTTATAAAAGATGGGGTGTTTATATATTTTATAAAGTATAAAATAAATAAAAAAAATAAAAAAATAAAAAAAAAATAAAATAAATACATATTGGGGCCGGTTTTAGGGTGGGCCCCACACCCCATTGTCTTGGTCAAATCATGTCATGTATTTGGTATGGGATACATGATCAAATACCTAACACCATGGGTATTGTTTTATGCATGATGTTAAGAATATAATGATCAAGATACATTATTAGAAGAAGGACTTTCAAGTAACCAAAAACACACAACTCTTTCTCTTTTTCTTTCTTCTTGTTTACGGCCAAGGAAGAAAAGGAAGGCTCGGGTCTCGGTTTTTGGTGTTTAAGCTTCCTAACATAGCTCGGTGTGTGTTGGAGGCTCGGGGTATATTCCGTTTGAGGGTTTTCCTTTGAAAGTCTAGCATTCACATCATCATCTTCTTCAACCATCAACTACATCTCTTAAAGGTTTAAGAATGTAAGTTTTACAAGCTTTGATAGTTTAGTTTTCTCGTATTACTTGATCCTTGCCTCGGGTTTCTAACATATAGATTATTGGTAATCTAATGACATGGATAAACTAGGTTGTTCATGAACATATATTATATAAACTTGTAATATATACATATATAAACACATGGATACATATGTTTAGTTTGTAAATATCACGCTTCCGCCTTTATTGTGACTAGTTAAATGGTTAACTAAGTTTATAAATTCCATAGAAACCCAACACTAATTGCACATAAACACTCAAACTTGACAAGACAAAAACCCGCTCTCGCGCGGTCTTAATTCTAACAAGTAAAAGCAACGAGACAATGTTACTTCTTATCACCTCTCGGTCTCAAAGAAGGTGTATTTTAACTGATTTTAGATGATTATATTACCCACTTATCCCTACGGTTGTACACCCCGCAAATAAACCCTAAACACCAAGTCAAGAGTCTAACAAGCAATCAATTAATCAAAACTAATTCAATTAACTAATGCAAGAGGATTATAAGTAATAACAAATAAAACACAGCCATCACACACAATCTAATTTATGGTTTAGTTAAAATTTACATCAATAATTCAAGTCTTGAACATTAACAATCCATTATACAAGTCTAAACTACTCAACAATCATCTATCCTAGGTAGAACAAGCAAGTTTAGCTACTCATAGATTTTGGACAGCCATGTATACTTAAGAAAAACATCATAAACATCATCATAAACATAATCAAACTCATTCAAGATTCAAACACAATCAATCACAAGTCAAACTATCAATCACTTGCAAAACAATCCAAAAAAAAAGACCAATTCAACAAAGTTAGGGTTCTTGAACAATAACCAAAGTTTAAGATCAATTACTTAGGGTTTATGGCTGAGATTTATGAGGTATAAGACTCCTAGCAGCTACACAAGATCACCCCGAGCCTCCTTCTTCTTCCTCTAGCCTCCACAGCCGCCAAGCCGCCGCCTTTTCTCTTTTTTTTCTTTCTTCCCTGCTGTTCCGATCGCAACCTTAGGGTTTAGGGTTTTTTATTTTTGATTTCGGGTTCTTGGCTGCCATATTGGCTGATAACTCTCATAATTAACTTCATATATTATTATAAAAGGCTTCTAAGATGTGGGCTGGGTCGGGCCTTGACTTATAAGTTTGAAAGTTGACCAATTAAGCCCCTAAACTCTTCAATTTTAACTCTTTTTTCCACCAAACCTCATAATCTACAAGTAAACAATCAACTTTGTAAAATTAAACATAAACAAACCATAAAACTTAATAATTATACTAAAAAGCAATTAAAACATGATAAAATGATACGGAAAGTAAATGTGTTTTACAACACATCAAACATCCCCACACTTAAGTCTTTTTCGTCCCTGAAAAAGTCTAATGCAGTTGGATCAGAATCGGAAAATCAGAGTTAAATCAAACATATAGGTTAGATTTTAAAGCTCAGAAAAACGCAAAAACCGCGATCATCGATATTGTTGTCCACCTAAACCCATGCCTTAATCTTTACCGAGACAAATAAGATCCGACAATAATATTACTTAGTGGTTTACACAATTAAGACCCGCTTATTTTCTGCTTTTACCGGACCAGACCACCCCAACTTGACTTAAACCTCAAAATTAGCAGAATTAAAACTTTGTTGCTCAATATTTATGAATAGTTAAGATGAACAAGGGTATTGTTTATCCACCTAAGCTTAAGCATCAAAGTCTACCAAGCAGCCATTAGATACGATTAAGGGTCAATTAATTAATAGCTAGTGTTCCCCACAACATGACATACCCCCGTTATCAAGAAATACCCCAAATCCATCACCACATGTGAGTATGCAAAATTTCATCTGTAGGGCTTACATGTAGTGTGTCCCTTGTGGTCCGTTTCTTAATGGTAATGAGACGCGAGCAAGGGGACCCCACATGGCTAACAGCGTGGATGATCAAGTCTGTAGTGTATTTATACTTTTGTACTTTTTGTGATCATGTTTATAGACTTATAAGGGTTTGCTCTTTTGCTTTATTTTAAATATCCACAACCCCACTTAGGAATTGTGAATACCCAGATAAATAGATTGCATACAGACCCATGGTCTCCGGACCCGAAGCATCCCATCAATATAGGATTTAAGGTTATAAAACCATACGCCAATGAGGTGTAAAACACTAAACTAGCAGTTTAAGATTTATA
This sequence comes from Bidens hawaiensis, assembly GCF_021521415.1. Lineage (NCBI taxonomy): Eukaryota > Viridiplantae > Streptophyta > Magnoliopsida > Asterales > Asteraceae > Bidens > Bidens hawaiensis. The sequence continues at coordinate 357,001 of NW_027491353.1, forward strand.
TCACTGGCTACACGGCATACTCTAACGTTAAACCTACCCAAGCATCATATGATAACGTATTCAAATTTTTAAAACTCATGATATTTCCACTTTTTCATACCAAAATTTGAGGCTTGAGTATGGCCCGACCTTTCATTGCTTATTTTCCACGGACAAAACGTTTACCCACAAAAGATTTCCGTTTAACCGTTTTATCAAATTTGCCCTTTCATTTTCATGGCTGAGCCTACCGACACATCCCAAATTAAGTGCGTTTTCTTTTATTTATCTCATATTATTAGTAGTTTGAAAAACCGATTTCCGATAAATATTATCATCTCCCACTTTAATGCAAAAGAAGCTAAAAACAAGGGACATTTTTTTTAACTTAAACAACGTACGAAAACGAAAAAAAAATGAAAACTTTTTATTTTTTTAATTTTTTTTTTGTTTTTTGTTTTTTTTTATTATTTTTTTTTACAACTAAGTAAAATAAATTCCCATCCCCACACTTAGAACGAAATCGTCCTCGATGAAAACAAGGAAAAGAAATAAAATAAAAATAAAACGTAAAGCATAAAATTAAAACTTGAAAGAACAGAAATTAAAATAGAGAACGGGTTACTCCCCTGGTTTAGATGCAGATTCTTCATCGGCTGTGTATGACTTGAACAAACGACCGTATAGCATTTCATTCACGGCCGCAACCTCGGGTGAACCAGTTCCAAAACGCCATCAGAGCTACCATGCGCATAATAATACCTGTAACAACTCAAACTCGCTCGCATGTAGCGGCGTACGAACAGAAAACAGAAACATAAGAAATAAACATATTTTTGTGTTTTTGAATTTTTTAATTTTTTTGATTTTTATTAAATATTTATTTTTTTGTATTTTTAGGTTTTTATAAATATAAATAAAAATAAAACAAATAAAAACAAATAATAAAGAGAATCATAATACAAACTCTACAACTCGGGCTGTCTCCCGAGTGATGCATCCATCACGCCTATTCCTCGGTGAATGAGTCAAGGTAGAACACTTCGACTGTCTGATCAGTTATCGGCTCTCCTATGTAGTGCTTCAATCTATGGCCGTTCACCTTAAACTTCCCGCTTCGATCTTGTATCTCAATCGTGCCATACGGGAAAACCTCAGTGACCGTGAACGGTCCCGACCATCGGGATTTCAACTTTTCCGGGAATAACCTCAACCGTGAGTTATACAGTAAAACCTTATCCCCACACTTGAACTCCTTATTACCCTTCAATTTCTTGTCATGCAGTTCCTTCGTATGCTCCTTATACCGAAATGATTGTGCATATGCGTGATCCCGGAGCTCCTCTAATTCATGTAATTGATGGAAACGATTACCCTCTGCGGCGGGTAAATCAAGATTAAACCTTTGAAGGGCCCATGAAGCGCGGTGTTCCAATTCAACAGGAAGATGACAGGCCTTCCCATAAATCATCTGAAATGGTGTGGAACCAGTCGGAGTCTTGTAGGCTGTACGGAAGGCCCACAGAGCGTCATCTAATTTGTCGGATCAATCCCGACGATTTGAACCAACCGTTTTCTCGAGAATACGTTTGAGTCCCTGATTACTCACTTCTACTTGCCCACTAGTCTGTGGGTGGTAGGCGGTCGCAAGCCGATGGGTGACCCCATAACGCTTCAACGCCTTATCCATCTGCGAGTTGCAAAAGTGAGTACCTCGATCACTGATCAAGGCTTTCGGGACTCTAAAACGAGCAAATAGACTTTTTTGAAAACGGACTACCACTCGGGCATCATTGATGGGTAGAGCTTTGGCCTCAACCCACTTAGACATGTAATCGACGGCCACGAGTATGTATTTGTTTCCACGCGAAGATGGAAACGGTCCCATGAAATCAATACCCCAAATATCAAAAACCTCACAAACTTGAATGGCATTCTGGGGCATTTCGTTTCGCGAAGAAATGTTGCCGACACGCTGGCAACGATCGCAACTCTTAACGAACAGGTGAGCATCCTTAAAGATAGACGGCCAGTAAAAACCAGAATCAAAGACTTTATTTGCCGTAGAATTCACACCGTGGTGACCTCTAGTCGTTCCCACATGACAATGGCTCAAAATTTGCCATCCTTCCTTAACATCCATACACCTTCTAATAAGCTGATCAGCACCAATGCAGAAAAGATATGGATCGTCCCAAAGGTAAAATTTGATGTCAGCAAAGAATTTCTTCTTTTGCTGGTAAGGCATCTTTGGGAGGTATCCGTCAGCGAGATAGTTCGCGAAATAAGCAAACCATGGAAAACCTTCCTCTTGTGCAGTAACAAACATCAGACTCTCCGTCGGAAAACGATCGTCGATCCTAACTCCCGAATCTCCTGAATCAACTCCCTCTAGTCGTGAAAGATGATCAGCCGCCACATTCTCGGCCCCCTTTTTGTCACAGATCTCTATATCGAACTCTTGAAGCAACAGGTTCCATCGGATAAGACGAGGCTTAGCATCCTGCTTACTGAAAAGATATCTAATAGCAGCATGATCCGTATAAACAATTGTTTTGGACAAAACCAGATAGGACCTAAATTTGTCGAAAGCGAACACCACAGCTAAAAGCTCTTTTTCGGTGGTGGTATAGCTTTCCTTTGCGCCATTTAAGGTCCGGCTTGCATAGTAGATCGGATGGAAATGTTTATCCTTCCGTTGTCCAAGAACCGCTCCGACTGCGAAGTCGCTCGCGTCACACATCAACTCGAATGGTAACGACCAGTCGGGAGCAACCATGATCGGGGCGTTAACTAGTTTGTCTTTTAGAAGATCAAACGCCTCGATACACTGCTCAGAAAAAACAAATGGAGCATCCTTCTCCAAAAGTTTGGTCATGGGTCTCGCGATTTTAGAAAAATCTTTGATGAACCGGCGGTAGAACCCAGCATGACCTAGAAAGCTACGAATTGATCTCACAGAAGTAGGCGGGGGAAGATTAGAAATGGTCTCGACCTTTGCCCGGTCAACCTCTATCCCCGCATTTGAGATTCGATGACCTAGAACAATGCCCTCGCGAACCATGAAATGACATTTTTCCCAGTTAAGGACTAGGTTGGTGTCAACACAGCGGGACATCATCCTCTCGAGATTTGATAAACAATGATCGAAGGAACTCCCAAATACGGAAAAATCGTCCATGAACACCTCCATGGAGTCCTCGATCATATCACGGAAAATGGCCACCATACACCTCTGGAATGTGGCCGGAGCGTTACAAAGTCCGAACAGCATACGTTTGTAAGCAAACGTTCCGTAAGGGCAGGTGAACGTGGTTTTCTCCTGGTCGTCGGGAGCTATCGGAACCTGGAAGTACCCGGAGAAACCATCTAGGAAGCAGTAGTACTGCTGACCTGCTAAATGCTCTAACATCTGATCAATGAACGGGAGAGGAAAGTGGTCTTTCCTGGTGGCATCATTCAGTCGGCGATAGTCGATGCAGACTCGCCATCCTGTCACAGTCCTCGTGGAAATAAGCTCGTTCCTCTCGTTGGTGACGACAGTCATGCCACCCTTTTTAGGAACCACTTGGACTGGACTCACCCAAGCACTATCAGAAATGGGGAAAATGATCCCCGCATCAAGGAGTTTAATGATCTCCTTCTTTACGACCTCTTGCATTTTCGGATTAAGCCGCCGTTGCAGCTGGACGACAGTTTTGAAATTTTCCTCCATGAGGTTTTTATGAGTGTAGAACGAAGGGTTGATACCCTTGATGTTGATAATCTTCCAAGCAATAGCCTCCTTGTGCTCTCGTAGCACCCTCAACAACTTCTCCTTCTCGACCTCGGTCAACGCAGATGCAATGATAACCGGAAGCTTCCTCTCTTCATCTAAAAAAGTATACTCAAGGTGGGAAGGTAAATCCTTAAGCTCTAAGGAAAGAGGAGGACTCTCGACTGAAGGTCGGTCCATCGGATCTTCTCGTACGATCTCAGCAGACACGCCAGATTCAGGGGTATGCGACACGGTGTCGTCATTTAAGGACTGATTGGTTACGGCAACCATTTCAATCTCCGGAATCTCCCTATCGAGAATCTGGGTGCGGAGGCAGATCCTCCATAAATTTCGCTGAAAAACTCCCCGACATGCTCCATGATGGTATCAATGAAGTATAAGGAGTCATCAGCAGACTTGGGGTGTTTCAGTGACTGTCGAACGTCAAAGGTGACGTTCTCATCCCCAACTCTTAAGATTAATTTACCCTCGCAGACATCGATCAATGCCTTTGCAGTGGCAAGGAATGGTAGGCCTAAGATGAGTGGGACACTATCGTCATCGTTCATGTCCAGGATGACAAAGTCCATCGGGAAGATGAACTTGTCGACACGAACAAGCATGTTCTCGACCACCCCTCGGGGGTATTTCACAGAACGATCAGCAAGCTGGATACTCATACGGGTAGGTCTCGGTTCGCCTAAACCCAACTTGCGATACACGGAATACGGCATGAGATTAATACTGGCACCAAGATCTGCCAGCGCATGGACGACCGTATTATCACTTAAGATGCAGGGAATTGTGAAACTCCCAGGATCGGACATCTTTTCTGGTAACTTTCTCTGCAAGACTGCAGAGCAACCAACACTCAGAGGAATGGAAGAGACTTCGGCTAACTTCTCTTTGTTCGAAAGAATATCCTTAAGAAACTTTGCATATTTGGGCATTTGCGTAAGTGCCTCAAGGGAAGGAATATTAAGATGAAGTTGCTTCAGAAGATCAAGAAATTTGGAGTTCTGCTCCTCGTCTCTATCCCTACGGACTCTCCCGGGATATGGGAGTCTAGGTTTGTAGACTCTCAGTGGTGTGCTGGGTAATGGTTGGTTCTCGGCCTGTGCTGAACTTCCGGGGCTGTGCCTTTGATGCACCTTGGCCGGTGGAGACTCCAACTGAATCTCCTCGTCTACCTGCTCCTCTACATCTACCGCAGGCTCGTTAACGACTCCTCTCGTCGCCTCTTGAATCACGGGCTCGCTACGTGCCCCCGCACCGCTCCTTGTCGTCACAGCCTTCGAAAACGCCTTCGGATTTTGTTCAGTGTTACTTGGAAGTGTACCTGGCGACCTCTCATTTAGACGACTTGCTATCTCTCCCATCTGACAATCAAGATTTTGAATTGACGCTCCTTGATTTCTCATGAATGACCCGTGCTCCCAGAATTTCTCTTGAGTTTCTTTGTGACGGGAGTCCTCTCGAGTCATGAGTTGCGACAGCATCTGTGTCTGATGTGCCATCATCTCCTCTAACGTGGGCTTATTCTCCCCACTACTCGGTCCCTCACCGGAATCCTGGAATAGGTTCTGACGTTTCTGGAAGCCGGACTGATTTCCGTTCCTCCAGTTGGAATTTTGGTTACCTCTCCACCCTGAATTATAAGAATTGAAAGAATGTTGATTTCGGTTTGGATTATTAACGAAGTCGACTGTCTCCTCCTAGAAACCTACGGGGCACTGAACAGTATCGTGTCCCCCTCTACAGATCTTGCATAACTTACTTTTCACCTGCAAGTCCTTCACGATCTTTGCTAACGCTTCAACTTGTGCCGCAAGTGCGGTGCTCGTGCCGACCGAATGCATGCCGCGTGATAGGGAATCGACGGTTTTGGTACTCTTAACTGGTGGTCGCTGGTATCCACTCATGGCTAAACCGTTAAACAAGGCAATGCACTCATCCGTATCCTTCGTTGTCAGTAGGTTACCTCCTGCAGCTGTGTCGAGCATACTCTGAGTTGCGTACGTCACTCCGTTGTAGAACTTCTCAACAACCGCCCAGTCTTGTAGGCCGTGGTTTGGACATAACGCAAGTAGATTTTTGAACCTTTCTCACGCCTCGTAGAAGCTCTCGGTGTCCTCCATCTGGAAAGAATGAATTTGGTTACGCAAACGAGCGGCCTTAGCCGGAGGATCGTATTTTTCAAGAAATTGGGTCTGCATGGCAGCCCAAGTAGCAATGGATCCCTGTGGGAAGGACTCAAGCCACAGACTCGCTTGATCAACGAGTGAGAACGGAAAGATTCGGAGTTTGATGGCGTCTTCGGATACGCCGGCAAGATGAAACGTGTCGCAAATTCGTGTGATGCGAGTGATATGAGCATGTGGGTTCTCATGGAGTAACCCGTGAAATTGAGCAGAATGAGTTATCGTGTTCAGAACATTAGATGGAATCTGCCAAGTCGTTTGAACTCCTATAGCTGGTGGAGCAATGCTGGATCTCGCGCCAGCATCGACCGGACGGGCCCGGTCTGCAACTGTCCTCCTCGGTGGTGGATTCGCGTCGCCTATAGTCCTATCCCTAATGACGGGTTCAGAAAAAGTAGGAGAAGAGAACGTATTACCGACGGATGTAGATGAACTGGAAGACGGTTTTATACGACGTATCTCAAGAAGCTCTCTCTCTGGTTCGGGAAATCCTTCAACTTCTGGTGGTCCTAGAGATCGAGTATGTCTCATACAACTATTAAAATAAATAAAAGAAATTATAATTAGCTAAACTATTTTAAACTAACAAACAAAACAAATAAGAAAGACAAGTAGTAAACAAGGCAAGTCCTAACTCGAGTCGTTCTTAATACGCCTCAAACCGTGTCCCCGGCAACGACACCAAAAACTTGATGTGCGAATATATATATATAAATAAAACACAAGTCGCAACTAAGCTTTAAAAACCAAACAATCTATCCTAGTTCACACAAACGGCAAGTGTACCGGTCGCGTATAGCACAAATAAAGAAAGTCCGGATATCGAACTCGAAGACACGTGAAAACGTTTATAATTACTAAACTCTAACCAAGACTCACCAAAATATTTAATTGATTTATTTTAGAATTTAATTTAACTACTTAACTTAACTGAATGAAAACTTTTAACAAAACTTTGAAAACTTTGGTTTAAATTCAATGAATAAAGACGTCTACCTAGGAAGGAATCATGTTGATAGAAATAACAAGACAACGGATTGAAAATATTCACGACACCGGTTATAAAAGATGACACAACTAAAACTTGTTTAAGAAAGTTAAATTACCTCTCAGTCTCTCTAACAAACTCTAACTTATTTTAGTTGATTTTAAAGAATAAACCGGAAAAACAATTATTAACGTGTTCAAATGTCGAATCTCCTCTCGGTCTCATCGACACACTATCCTAATGGAGACAAATACTATGTCACCAAGGATAGAGGAACAATTTAACTTAACCGAAATTAAACCAACTAATTGCACATAAACACTCAAACTTGACAAGACAAAAACCCGCTCTCGCGCGGTCTTAATTCTAACAAGTAAAAGCAACGAGACAATATTACTTCTTATCACCTCTCGGTCTCAAAGAAGGTGTATTTTAACTGATTTTAGATGATTATATTACCCACTTATCCCTACGGTTGTACACCCCGCAAATAAACCCTAAACACCAAGTCAAGAGTCTAACAAGCAATCAATTAATCAAAACTAATTCAATTAACTAATGCAAGAGGATTATAAGTAATAACAAATAAAACACAGCCATCACACACAATCTAATTTATGGTTTAGTTAAACTTTACATCAATAATTCAAGTCTTGAACATTAACAATCCATTATACAAGTCTAAACTACTCAACAATCATCTATCCTAGGTAGAACAAGCAAGTTTAGCTACTCATAGATTTTGGACAGCCATGTATACTTAAGAAAAACATCATAAACATCATCATAAACATAATCAAACTCATTCAAGATTCAAACACAATCAGTCACAAGTCAAACTATCAATCACTTGCAAAACAATCCAAAATAAAAGACCAATTCAACAAAGTTAGGGTTCTTGAACAATAACCAAAGTTTAAGATCAATTACTTAGGGTTTATGGCTGAGATTTATGAGGTATAAGACTCCTAGCAGCTACACAAGATCACCCCGAGCCTCCTTCTTCTTCCTTTAGCCTCCACAGCCGCCAAGCCGCCGCCTTTTCTCTTTTTTTTTCTTTCTTCCCTGCTGTTCCGATCGCAACCTTAGGGTTTAGGGTTTTTTATTATTTCGGGTTCTTGGCTGCCATATTGGCTGATAACTCTCATAATTAACTTCATATATTATTATAAAAGGCTTCTAAGATGTGGGCTTGGGTCGGGCCTTGACTTATAAGTTTGAAAGTTGACCAATTAAGCCCCTAAACTCTTCAATTTTAACTCTTTTTTCCACCAAAACTCATAACCTACAAGTAAACAATCAACTTTGTATAATTAAGCATAAACAAACCATAAAACTTAATAATTATACTAAAAAGCAATTAAAACATGATAAAAATGATACGGAAAGTAAATGTGTTTTACAACACATCAATGCTACATCAAACGTCACATAAAAACTAAGTGTTTTCATTCACAATCAAAGATAAACGATTTCAAGGTTAAGATTAGCAATCATAGCTTAATCAAAACATCATTAAAAATATTTATACAAAACTATTTATGTATAGGTAAAATATCTTTCTCAATCATTAACAGTCAAGGTTTTCCAACACCGACGGTTCAGGTGAATACGTTAACCTTTTCAATCAATCAAAACATATTTATACTCGATAAGATGAACGAGTGTTTGTCTTAAAGAGTCATTCAATGATTTCATGAGGTTACATTATCTCTAAAACGTTATAATATAAAGTAGAGAATAAAATCAACTCAGACCGAATATGAATGTGTCTGGATCCAAACATAACTATTAAAGTCCAATCAATCAATCAATCAAGGCGAGGTAGCCGCGGACAGAAACGGTCATTATTAGTTCTCTGTTCAGGGCCGTGTGGCTCGGAGAATACCGTTATGTATAGGGCAGTGGTACATATACCGAAAGTATAAATGCTTCCGCTGAGCTTGTCGAGAAAACTATATTTGTATTGTAATGTCATTCAAATGTTTTATAGAGTCATACGTGTTTACCAGCATATAGCTGACGTATTTTTTCCAACCTATTGTAGGTAACTAAGCATAAGTAGCATTAACAAGGATTGGAGTCTTAATGAAGATAGAAACGCGTACAAGATGGCTTCGTTTTGATAAACTAAATCCTTGTAATATGAAACATATTTTTGTAAACTAATACTCAGGTATTTAATTTCCAAGTAAATTTTCAATGTAAATTAATATCATATTCAAACAAAAAGTCTTCCGCTAAAATTAACCCATAATCTCTGATACATTTACAAAACATGTACCAACTTGTGGTCACACGCCTTGGCTCTAAGTCGGGGTGTGACAGGTGATGGTCGGTTAATTTGTATATGCTTTAGTTCGTTTATTGTTTAGTTTTAACTGTTTATTCGAGAACTATCGATACTTCATACGTGTATTATTGGATTTCAGGTCACAAGCGTTAAAGTACTCAATATGGACCTGTTGTGACACGGAATGAAGACCCGGGATGTCCAGCACGCAAAGCGATAAAAAGATTGAAGTTTGTTGTAGCAGAGTCCCATCACGGTACGCGATGGGTTTGCTGAAGTCCCCATCGCGTACCGCGATGGGTGATAAAATAACTTTGACTTTGGTTAATCGTGGTACGCGATAGGCCATAGAAGACCCCTTCGCGTACCGCGACGGAAGTTGCAGACGGGATTTCTTAGTTTATATCATCTTTTTCATCCTAGAAAACCCTAACTCCGTTTTTACGAACCAAAGGCGATTCCAGCAGTCCAAGAAGGCGATTTCCACTATCCTAGCTCGTGTTAAGACCATATCTATGATCTATATCATCCGTATTGAAGATTCGATGATGTTGTGGCTCGGCTAATCTCCTAGAATCGCATCCGGGATGTATAGTTTGTAACCTTACAGTTTTTCTCATGTAACTAAGAATACTATTGTGTTATTATTGATGATTGATATATGATTATTGATGTTTGGTATTTCTGTGTGTTCGGTCGGTTTAGGTTTACGTTGGTCTGAACGATCTTTTACTAGTTGCTAAATAATTAGTCATATAACTGTTTGATTAGATTGAATACGATAAAACGTATAATTTCCCTTAACTGAGTCACACTGGCAAGGACTGTTCGATAACCAGTGCCGTGTGTAAAAAATTGTTGATGTCTAATGTTTTGTCTGATTGATCAGTTTTCAGTTAATCGTTAATAATTAATCTGTTAGGTTGCATGAGATACTTTTGGTTGCTTACTTGAATTCCCGGGTGTGATTTGCTTTGTTAACTGTTTACAACTCGTTTATTTGTTCGTTGCTTAGTTCTCTATATTTACTAAAATTGCTTGTGTGATCATCACTAAAATTCAGTTACTTCATTATTAGAAATCTGTTACACGAATACATACTCCTTGTGATACGATACCCTACTTGCTCTAACTATTTAGAATAATTAGGTTTTTGATTGACTCAAATGACGGTTATCAAAATGGCGCCGTTGTCGGGGAGTTAGTGCGCTTAGTGCTTTCGTGTTAATTTATTTTTGTGTTTATTTTAGTGTTAAATTTTAATTTTATTTATCTGTATTTTACAGGGGTTTTGTTAGTTGTGCAGATTACAGGTTTATGCACACACGCCATTCGGGCCGACAGTCTCCGTTAATTTACGAGCCCGAAATTGAGAGGTTAGCTCGGCAGAACCGAGTACAAAACAGAAATTCAGAAATGGAAGACCAGAACCAAAACGAAAACCAGAACCAGAACAACAACCGAAATCAAGACCCACTTCCACAAAATAACGCTTTTCACCCCGAAAACATACTTGACCCGCCATAATTCAATAATCAAGATGACCAAAATCACTCAGCTCGTGCTTCCAGAACCCGAAACCAAAACCCAAGACGAAACCTAAATCTCAACTTTGATCGAGCCGGACCATCCGCTCCAAATAATAACCCCAACCGCCGAGTTCTGATAAATATCGATGATGTTCAACCGAGTATTCCGACAGAAGAGGAAGAAGAAGGGGAAAATAATAATGAAAATGAAGGTTTGGAGATCGATAATGAGGTAGACAGATGGGTTAGGAATAATCGGGCATTTGAGCCCGAAAATGAAGGTTTCGAGCAGGAAGACGTGGGTTATGGTAATCGGGAAGAAGAGGTAGAAGAGTCGGTTAATCGAAGACGGGCTGAACCAGTTGACAGAAACGGAAGGGGTCGAGAAAGGGTGAATCAGGCGGAACGGCCTGAAAGAGTTCGTGGTATTCCGGTTAACCAGAGCGGTATGGCAAACCCTGGGGGGCTTAGGAGAAATTACATAGCCCCAGCTCATGGTGTTAACAGTCGGTTCAGACAGGCTATCTCAGACGGAGCATCCCCGTTGGTTCCACAGGAACGCGTGCAGGGACATCAAACTTTCAAGTCCCGACCATCATACATCAAAATCGTTCCTCACTTCAACGGGATGGCTTCGGAAGACCCGTATTCACACTTAACTGATTTTTAGGCTATCTGCGGTCTATTGATGACAGTACGTTTGATCAAGATGAAGACCGGTTTCGGTTATTCCAATTTTCCCTAAAAGACAATCGAAACTTTGGTTTAACTCTCTACCGATGCACAGTATCAGAAACTGGGCCGAGATGCAACAAGTTTATCTAAACGAGTTTTATTCACAGTCGAAGACTACCGAGACTCGTTCTGACATTCGTCACTTTTCACAATTACCTGGTGAGTTATTTCACGAAGCCTTTACCAGATATAAAGACATGATCAGGAAATGCCCACATCACCAGATCGAACTATGGGAACTGGTAAAGTGCTTTGTTGATGGGTTGAAATACGAGGACCAAAAGCATCTTAAGGCCTTGTGTAATGGTCTGCTGCTGAATCAGCCTGAGGAAGATGATTGGGATTTTTTGGAATTTATGTGTGAAGATTACAAGGCAGAAGAAGCAGCTGAAAGACGAAGACATTGTAATTCCTCCAAGTCAGTTAAGTCAGTCACGAGTGAATCTGAAAGAATTGCTGAGTTAGAATGTGAATTGGCTGGGTATAGAAAGGGTAAGAAGAAAGAGGTCGGGGAAAGTTGGTGTTAAATTCCCGGTTTGTGAAGATGTGGTGAACTCGGGCATAAGGCAGAAAATTGCCCCGAGTATTATGATGATGTGGAGGATGACACCGAGGAAGTTAATTATACTTACGGGGATTCCAAAGGCCAAGGGTTCAATTCGAACACATATCACCCGGCCTGAGGAATCACCCGAACTTTCGTTACGAGAATGCATCTTCTCGGTTGAACCCAAACTTTCAGGGATCGAGCCAGAACAGATCGCAGGGTAATTACCGCCAGAGCGGTTATCAGCAGGGTTCGAGTAATCAGAATCGGGGATATAACAGAGACAGTAACTGGGGTGGTAATTCTTCGGGTAATCAGGATCAGCAGAAAGGGTCTTCGGGGAATTCGGATGAGTCAGTGCACTCGAAGTTGGATGCGTTGTTGAAAGTCATGACCGATCACAAAACCGAAATGAAGCAACAGTTCGAGTTATGGGATAAGTCGTCAGAGACAATGATGAAGCAGATTGGTCAGCTCGCTTCAGATGTGACAAAGTTACAGAAGAACACGAGCCAACTCCCGAGCGACACCACAGTCAACCCAAACCACTACAGCTCGAGTTCTAAGAAGTATGTCAATCAGGTAAGCATTTTACTTAGTGGTAAGAAATATGATAATAAAGTTGGGGTTCCACCACCATTGGTTGAGGGGGTGGTGGAAGAAATATATGAAACTCTCGTCAGTGATGACGAGCCGGAACCGACTGAATTAAATAAACCTAACAAAAGTGAAACTAAAAATAACAAATCGGTTCCGAAGGATGACACCAACAACTCTAAGGATAAGGAAAAGGTGAAAACTTTCCCATATCCCGATGCTTTGTTGGTGCCATCAAAGGCGAAGATGGCATCAAAAGGAGGCCCACAACAAGAAGAAATGTGGGAAACGTTTAAACAAGTCAAAATTAACATTCCCCTTATAGATGCCATTAAACAAATTCCCGTCTATGCTAAGTATTTAAAAGAATTGTGCACACAGAAAATGAGTCATAAGATTCCTAAACATATCGATTTTACCGATAATGTGAGTGCAATTCTTTCGGGTGCTCTTCCACCCAAGCTACAAGATCCGGGAACGCCTATTATACCCATTCAAGTGGGTGATTTTAAAATGACTCGGGCACTTCTAGATCTTGGAGCTAGCATCAGTATTCTCCCGGGCAGTTTATATGACCAGTACGATTTTGGCCCGCTTCGTGCGGCTGCCACTACGGTTGTATTGGCTGACCAGACACCAAAACTGCCCCGAGGAATATTGACTGACGTTATCGTCAAGGTGGAAGACTTTTACTTTCTAGTTGACTTTTTGGTTCTCGATTATGTTTCGGGTGAAAGGACCAAACAGCCCATGGTTATCCTCGGTAGACCATTTTTGGCTACCGCAAATTCCAACATTAGTTGTAGAAATGGTACTGTTGACATGGCATTCGGTAACCGTAAGCTGAGAATTAATGTTTTCACACGTGGAAATAATTCTCTGGTCGATGACGAGTGCTTCATGGCTGATGTCATTGACGAGTGCATCCCGCTATACGACTCTGTCGTCATTTCGGATGGCACAGCGGAGACGTGTTTTTTGTTTGACATGTTACAGGTGGAAACAGACAAGTTGCTGGAAGAGGAAGAAAAACAAATGGAGATCGCAGCTGTGCGAGGAGACCGTCCACCATGGTCAGTTCAGGTGGAACCGCTTCCCGAGAAGATTGACACCGGGTTAAAACTGTCAATGCTGGAAGAACAGAAAGTCGAGCTGAAAGAGCTCCCAAAGCATTTAAACTATGCTTTTCTTGGTAAGAATAATACATTGTCTATTATTATAGCTTCTAACTTATCTGTTGAACAGGAAAATGCTTTGATGGCGGTGCTAGTTAAGCATAAGGAAGCAATCGGGTGGACGATAGCGGATTTGAAGGGAATCAGTCCCTCAATTGTGATGCACAAAATCTTAACAGATCCGGCTGTAAAAGCCGCACACGATGCTCAGCGGAGGTTGAACCCAAACATGAGGGAAGTGGTGAAAAAAGAAGTGCAGAAATGGTTGGATGCTAGGATTATTTTTGCTATCTCAGACAGCACGTGGGTGAGCCCGGCACAGACAGTATCGAAAAAGGCGGGCATCCAAGTCGGCAAGGACGACTCAGGTAACGAGGTTGCCACCCGGCCGGTAACCGGGTGGTGCATTTGTATTGATTATCGAAAACTGAACGCGACAACATCGAAAGATCATTTTCCGCTTCCGTTTATCGATCAAATTGTTGAAAAGCTATCTGGCCAAAAATTTTACTGTTTTCTAGATGGGTATTCCGGGTATAACCAGATAGCTATTCATCCTGAGGATCAAGAGAAGATCACGCTTACGTGCCCGTATGGTACATTCGCATTTAGGCGAATGCCATTCGGGTTATGTAACGCCCCCGCCACCTTTCAGAGGTGCATGGTGAGTATCTTTTCAGATATGGTGGGGGAGTCTTTGGAAATTTTCATGGATGATTTTCCGATTTTCGGCACATCTTTCGAGTCATGTTTAAACCAACTCGAAAGAGTTTTGAAAATATGTGTCGAAACGAACTTGGTTCTTAGTTGGGAAAAGAGCCATTTTATGGTCCAAGAGGGAATTTTATTGGGCCATGTTGTTTCGAGTCGTGGGATCGAGGTGGACCGGGCTAAGGTCCAAGTCATTTCTACTCTACCTCATCCCACCAATGTCAAAGGCATTAGATCGTTTCTGGGGCATGCCGGGTTTTATAGACGGTTTATTAAGGGTTTTAGTGACATTGCCAAACACTTATGTAATTTATTGCTTAAGGATTCCCCGTTTGATTTTAACGATGAATGTGCTAAGACCTTTGACATTCTGAAATTGAAATTAGTTGAAGCCCCGATCTTGCAATCACCCGATTGGAGTTTACCTTTTGAAATAATGTGTGATGCAAGTGATTATGCGGTCGGGGCTGTTTTGGGTCAGCGGGTTGACAAGAAACCCGTTGCTATATACTATGCAAGTAAAACCCTCTCGGACGCTCAATTGAATTATACCACAACCAATAAGGAGTTACTAGCAGTAGTATATGCTCTAGATAAATTCCGGTCTTATATTTGGGGTAGTAAAGTTATTATATATTCTGACCATTCTGCTGTCAGGTACCTCATGGACAAAAAGGATGCAAAACCGAGGCTAATCAGATGGGTTTTGCTGTTGCAGGATTTTGATCTAGAGATTCGGGATAAGAAAGGGAGTGAAAATGTTGTTGCAGATCACTTGTCCAGAATTATGGTGGAAAATGAGGACACAGATGGGCCCATTAACGAATCTTTCCAGGATGAGCATATTCTGGCAGTTTCACAAAATCCCTGGTTTGCTCATATTGTTAATTTTAAAGTTGCAGGTGATTTACCAGAGCATTGGCAGAGAGAAAGAAGAAACAGTTGATGTCCCAAGCTAAGCAGTACATTTGGGACGATCCAGATTTGTTTAAAATCGGTGCAGATCAGATGATCAGACGATGCATACCCGAGGAGGATGTCAGAGCGGTGTTGGAACATGTACATTCGTCTGCGTGTGATGGTCATTTTAGTGGCTAGAAAACTGCTCGAAAAGTTTTAATGAGTGGTTTCTTTTGGCCATCCTTGTTTAAGTATGCTCACGAGTTTTGTAGGTTCCCAGCCGGATCTACACGAGATATCGCGTTCTACGTAGGTGCGGAATCCCTACGTAAGACGTTACGAGCGTAGAAGACAAAACGATTAAACACGTTACAATAAACACAAACACGTTATATTGCAACCGTAAACACGTGATACAAAGATCACCAAATACAGACTCTCTCTAACTCGTTCTCTGAATAATTAATCAAAACTTAAGCCGTAACCTAAGTTTATATAATCACGACAACTTCGCATGGCATGTTCAGGCGAAGTTGTCCCTAACTTCGCTTGTCTAACAAGTTCGCCCATATCAGCGAACTTGTTAGCAATTTCGCTTACATACAAACTCAAATCCAAACGACTCGATTACAGACACTAGACACTGAACTACTGACATCATGTACCAACAGACTCCCCCTTGGCAGTAGCTTCAACTCTTTATATTCAAACACGTGTCTTGCAATCTTCAACGACCTTGCATCTTCATCCTCAAGCATGAACTCCTTCGCGTACACAAACTGATACAATTCTTTGATATTTCTTCGCTTCGTCTTTCCAAGCAGGAATATAAAAGATTTTCTTCTCATTCAGCACCTGCAGATCAGCTTGCGACAAGTTCACTAGATGCATCGGATCATAAACTCTTAGCAGCTCTTGTTCATCTTCGTCTTCCATCACTGCTTCAGCTGTTTCACAATCAACATACCACCACTTTAGATCTTTGAGCACATCCTTGGGCATCTGTTTCATCGGCACTTCTTTAAGGCACCGGATCGGCTTATACTTCATAATCATCCAAGGTTTACCATCTGCTCTCAATCCACGATCTTTGTCTTCGATAAGTTTTCCCTTTTGTGGTTTCAACAGCTCAAACTTCTTCTCTTTTATACTTTCCTTCCAAACAATCTTCCCAATAACTCTAGCCATATTATCATCACTTCGGTTTATCAATCCCAATCTGGCTAAGTCTTTCACTTCACATTCTGGCAGTGTATTCAACGATCTTAAAAGTCTTTTGAAGTACTGAACACCATCATAACTCTTAATAACAAAGAGCCTCAACTGCTCATCGTATATCCAGCAAATAATCCCCTTTCTCGCTTCAGCATAGCCTCTAATGTTGTAACTCTTCTTAAACATTGTAGGGACCGCTGGTTTCTTTGTTTTGACGAACCACTGAGCATAGCCTTCTATCCATCTAGGCTGCTCTTCCCATTCAGTCTCATCATTCCCAATCTCTTGACTCCTATCTGCGTTCTTGACTTGCGGTATCTCATGCTCCACATTCTCCTCTACTATCTTTCCCTCTTCAATATCATTATCAATCACTATCTCTGCACCAATCTTCTCTATCTCATCCACCGGTAATACATCATCATCACCTATATAGTCATCATCCATCCCCTCAACCTCCACTACCACCACAACATCACCACCAGCTGCAGTTGTCGACTCCCCCTGAGTTGTGGAAGTCCCAAGAGCTTGTACAGTTCTTGGCAACTCACCACCTGCACCTTTCGATGCATTGGGATCATCGTCTCTATCATTGCGCTTCTTCGTCCTCAACTCATCGCCTTTACAGCTCGTCTCCCCCTGAGATGCCAAGAACTCCTTCAAAGCATCTATGATTTTTCCATGTTCTACCAGCAGGGACGACTGCATCTGATTCTCTGCAACTAGGCGTTGAATAGCCTGGGTCTGGATAAGATTTATCCTTGATTGTTCTGCCACGACCTGTTCAAGTGCTGCTATTCGTTCTGAGTCTGATAAGGTTGCATCGAAATCAAACCTCAGATGTGATATATCTTGAGTGTACTGAGGAGGGATTTCCGATGTAACCGGGACCTCAGAAGTAGGCAAAGACGTAACCGCAGGTGGTATCGTCACCGATAACCCTGCAGTGGCCACAACAGTCGACTCAATAAAGTGTGCCACGACCTCCGTTGGAGTAACAGTCGGCGGCGGCAACGAAACGATCTCCGGAGTCGGTAGTTGGAATGAAGTTGGTGGGAGGCCAAAGGCAGATGAGGTAGCCACCACGGGTACGTCCGTGGCGCTTGGCCTTGTAACCTGTAATGATGAGGGAACCATTGTCATACCGGATAGTGCGGGTGGGGTGAAACGTACCACCCTCGAGCTCTCACCAGCTCCAGAACCTGCACCTATCCGTTCCCTTCTTGATCTGCGTATTAACTGTTGTACCTCTTCCTCATAGTCTGACTCGCTGTCATCATCAGTTCTCTTTCTCTTCCCATGTAGTCTTTCTCGAGTTACCATAATCCTTCTTGCCTCATCAGAACCAACCATCGTAGCAGCTGTCCTAGTAACATTCACAGTCGACACCCTCTCAACCGAGACTTGCACATACTCCTCTGGATCAACCCTCTCCATGTCAAAAAATCCTTGACCGCCAAACTCTGCGTCAACGTCAACGTTCTCCTCCGGTGACACAACAGGAGCAGCAGGTATAGCTTGAGGTGCTCCTGCCTGTTGTGGTGCCGGGTCCCGAAACTCGTCCCCTCGAGCAGGCACATACCCTGGGTTGATTAAGTACCCAAACAGTGGAGTATGGCGAGGACGGAGCTCAGGTTTGCTCCTCGCACTCGAAGATCTACATTGGGCGAAGATCCGTTTATTCACACTTTCAACGTATCTGATCGGACGGCGCTGAGGTAGCGTTGGAGCAACATGATTCAAGATCATTTGTAGGAATCTTGGATATATGATGAATCTCTCACGCGCCATCGCCCTTCTCTGACGATCAATCTCTTAGAAGACCATCTGACTAAAGCTGTATCGCTTGTTGTAAGTCAGAGCAGTCATCGCCGACTGCATGGTCGCGCCCATGCCATCAGTTCCAGCCTTTCTCCCTGACATGCATACTATCATGACATGCATGAGAAAGCGCCACTGGTCAAGCACAAACCCTTTCCTTCTCTGCGTATCCCCTAAGGGACCAGAGTATCCCATCCTCAAAAACGCTCCATCACGGAAAGGAGCCACAAAATCTGTCGGGTCATCCCTCGTCTCATCTCCAAATCGTAAAGCCGCCCGGATCTGTTCAGAAGAGAACTGAACAATCTGATTGTTGACTGTTGCGCGCATCACCGGGGGCCCGACTCTACAGTCATATTCCACGGTCTGCCAAAAATCCTCAATGTTGGGCAAGGATATCGGCAGTGTTGTAGTGATCGCGTGGAATATACGCGAGCGTAGTAAGAATGTGATGATTTCGCGGAAATCATCAACTCCGCTCGCCTCCGGGTCTAATGTTATATACATGTTGTGACCCGGGAAGAACTGTCTCTGGTTATCACCACCGTCATCTCCGCCTGCACCACCTACAGCAGCCATATCTGCATCAAACAGACTAAGTTAGATACACGTCAACGCAAATCACAAGTTCGCCTGTTACCATGAGCGAAGTTGTGATTTATTCTGTATAGGCGAAGTTAGAGGTGGGGCGAAGTTGGGAACAACTTCGCCTCAACTTGAACTTCGTCTGTTAACTGTTAAGTAAAAAGGTCCAGGCGAAGTTAATGATAACTTCGCCTAACCACAACATCGCCTCATATACTGTAACCTAATTAATTGTCAGGCGAAGTTAAACCTCAGGCGAAGTTATGGATAACTTCGCCTAAACTGTAAGTTCGCCTGAATATGAATCGGCAACAGATAGACGAATCAATCGACGTGTAGTTGGTGAAATTGGAGATTAAGGCTTCCGTAAAACATGTTTTTATGAAGTTCTAGACGACCAAATTGATTACGACCACGTAATAACAAGTTTGAAATCGGGTGTTTAATGTTTCGAAAGACGAGGTCGAGAATCGGGTCAATACGACCTATGATTAACACCCTATGACAAAGATTATACGATATATAGAACCCTACACACCTTTAATCGGATTAGAATCGAAAAAGAATGTACACAGATGATTGAGATCGATAATACGATAACTTCGCTTAGGTTTCGGAGATAAGTTCGCTGGTTTTGAAATAATGAACATGTGTGACCTTAAAACTTCTTTATGTAGGGTCAAAATTTGACAGGCGAAGTTATGGATAACTTCACCTATTGCAGGCGAAGTTATGGATAAGTTCGCCTATATATGAAAATTTTCAAAACAAACCCCTATAATTTGAACAATTTGCAATTAAGTTTTAAAACAACCTTTAAAGAATTAAATGATACGATTAAGACCAAGTAACCAGGTATAAAATCAAACAACTACATAAGCAGAAAAATTTTAAAAATAAAATACACGGGATCAAATTTCAGTCTCGATAGGGACTACCATGTTTTAGAAAAGATCCGAACAGGAATCATCCTAACTACGTGATTGTCACACAGATCCGTGTTAAGCTGTATTATGACATAAAGAAACAGGTTGTAAGCGGGTAAATAACTTAGAATGGTTTTCATCGTTTCCGTGATACGGGTCAAGTTCAATTAAGCTCAAAATTTTAAATGGGCAACAACTCAGAGATTATGATACCTCCTATCTATTCTCAAAGCGTATTTGGCTTTCCCCAAGTCACCCCGAGTTGACCTCGACCCGTAGTGTCTGATTAAATAGTAAGTACTCTTCGATCTTTAGATTTTGCTTCCCGTTCTCTTTCTTACACCTTGATTGAGAAGTATAAATATTATGAACTCTAGAATGTCTCAAATTTTTATTTTATTATTTTTTTTTTAAGTATTTACACAACTTCAGATCAACTACTGCAAGTCCCAAATCTGGATCACTGCAGTTTCTTGACACGCTATCTTCACGGGAATCAGAACACTCACGGGCTCGTGTATGACTGGGTAATCGCTTTTCTGCCTATCATTCGGAAAGATATATATGGAGACATGCACAACTCATAAGAAGTTTCCACATAAAATCGAGTAGATTTAGTTAGTATCACCTCTACTTTTACGCACCATAAAAAGCTACCATGACATACAATGACTGTTCTAAAGTCTTTTAGGCCTTATAACTTCACTAGTTAAGCACACAGAATCAGTATATCTATCACTTTCCAAGGTTAGATCAATTTTCTGTTAAACATAGTAAAGGTACTTCTTACGAAGTAGTAGACTTGAAAAATAATTTCATCTCCCAAAAGAAAAAAAAAATTTTAACTTCAATCGCCCCGATCAAATTGAAGTTTTCAGGGAAACGGCTGTCCCGAAGATCCAATGGATCAGCTGGACCGACCACATACAAGTATGTGTCCTTCTAACTAAGTATGATCGACTAATTTTTAGCGAAAGAATGAAAACACATCATAAACCGCCCCGGTCACTTTCAGTCATCTGGTTAATGGCTATCCTCATATTCTACAAGTAGAAATGAGGACCAAACAAATCCGAAGACATGTCCTTCAAACTGAGGCAACCGACATACTTCTAAGCGATAGTTACGTTTTTTTTTTTTTTTTTTTTTAAAAAAAACAAAAACAAAAAGCATGGTTACTCGGGATTGATCATCCTATTCAGCTCATCAAGGTTTTGAAATCTCGTTTTGTCAAACGCTTTCGTAAACAAGTCAGCGAAATTATCTAGCGTATCAATCTTTTCGAGCTCAATCAGTTTCTTCTCAGCACAATCCCGTATAAAATGATGACGTATGTCAATGTGTTTAGTTTTACTGTGCTTAACGGGATTGTTAGTTACTGAGATAGCCGCAGTGTTATCAATGCAAATAGGAGTAAGAGTAAAATTCAGACCATAATCGCGCAACTGTTGTTGAATCCAAAGAACCTGGGAGCAGCAGTTAGATGCTGCCATGTATTCTGCTTCACAGGTTGAAATGGCGACTGAGGTTTGCTTCTTGCATTGCCATGACACTAATCTGCCACCAAGACTGACATCCACCAGTTGTAGACTTCCGACTCTGATTGCACCCTCCATAATCAGAATCTGTGTAGGCGACCAAATCCAAGTCTCCTCCTTTTGTGTACCACAACCCCAGCTTAGGTTTGCCTTTGAGATACCTCAATATTCTCTTCGCACCCTTCAAGTGAGATTCCTTTGGGTTTGCCTGAAAGCGAGCACAAAGACAAACAGCAAACATTATATCAGGCCTAGAAGCAGTTAAGTATATTAAAGAACCTATTATAGCCCGATATTGGGTTGGGTCCACGTCTGCATCGTTGTCTGACTCAGCACCCAATTTGTGGTTGACGCAGACTGGAGTATCGTATGGAGTGATGTTCTCCATCTTGAAACGTTTGAGAACATCATGGACATACTTCGTCTGATGAATGAACATACCATCTTTCTTCTGATCAACCTGCAGTCCTAAAAAGAAAGTTAGTTCACCCATAGCACTCATTTCAAATCTCTTCTTCATGACGGCCTCAAACTCCTGACACATGGCGACCTTTGATGCAGCAAAGATAATGTCGTCCACGTAGACTTGCACCAGTAGAAAGTCGCTCCCTTTTCTCTTGAAGAACAATGTGCTATCAATCTTACCTCTTTCAAACTCATTCTCAAGCAAGTAGTCGGATAACGTTGAGTACCAGGCACGAGGTGCTTGATGTAGTCCATACAGTGCTTTACTTAGCTTGTACACGTGATCGGGAAAGTCAGGGTCAGGAAAACCAGGAGCTTGCTCAACGTACACAACCTCATCGACTTTACCATTTAGGAACGCACTCTTCACATCTAACTGAAAAACCTTCATCTCCTTATGAGCAGCAAATGCCAAAAACAGCTGAATGGCTTCCAATCTTGCCACAGGAGCAAACACCTCATTGTAATCAATCCCCTCTTGCTGATTAAAGCCTTTAACAACCAGCCTAGCCTTGTTCCTGATAACAATCCCTTTCTCATCTCTCTTGCATTTGAAGACCCATTTTGTGCCAATCGCATGCACATTCCTTGGTTTTGCAACTAAGTTCCATACCTCCATCTTCTTAAACTGGGCTAATTCTTCTTGCATGGCTTCGACCCACGAGCTGTCCATGAGAGCCATTTGATAGTTCTTTGGTTCAATCTGGCTGATAAAGCAGGTGTACAAGCATTCGTTGATTATGCCTGATTCTTTAATGCTTGTGTAAACACAGGTGTGCTCATTCAAGCTTTGTCTTGTTTGTACACCATCGGACAGATCACCTATCACATTTTCCAAAGGATGATTTTTGTGAATTCTCGTAGTCGGAACCGAACTGACATTCAGATTATCTTCCAAGTTCGAAGATAGCTCATCAATGGGTGAATGATGTTGAGAGTGAAACGGATTGATGAATTCCTCTTTAGTAGAGGCAGCAGGGGTATTGACAGCATTTGACGAGGAAGGCTGACATTCATCATACTGTGGTCGTTGCACCAAAGTGTCTTCCTCATCGCATATCATCTTCGTAGCAATTCTTTCCTCAACTTCTGTAAAATCCAAATAAGGCATGTTAAAAGATTTAAAAAGTCTATCATAGTCGAAAACCGCGGCGGGTCCCGTGCTTGGTTTTGGTGATTTGTAACTTGTGATATCAGTGTTACACACCACCTCAACCTTGCTGGTCGATGTATTAAAGACCCGTCTGTTGGGAGTCCCAACAACGTATCCGACTAAGATTCATTCGTCGGCTACTTCACCAAATTTAGAATTGGTCTTTAATATCGAACACGGTGACCCGAATGGTTCAAGACCACTCAAGTTGGGCTTTCTCCCATGCATAAGTTCATAACAGGTTTTATTTAATCTTTTAACAGTTAACACTCTATTAAGGATATAACAGGCTGTTGCAACTGCTTCAGCCCAGAACACCACGGGAAGTTTCGAATCAGCCAGCATGGTTCTGGCTCCTTCAATTAAAGTTCTGTTCTTCCTCTCAGCCACTCCATTTTGTTGCGGTGTATACGGAGCGCTGTACTGGTGTTCAATCCCCTTCTGTAAGCAGAAGATCTCCATCTCATAGTTCTTGAACTCAGTCCCATTGTCACTTCTGATGTACTTAACCCTTTTTCCCATTATATTCTCAACCTTGGTAATCAAATTCTTTACCATCTGAACAGTTTCATCCTTTGACTTCAGGAAATATACCCAGGAATATCTAGAGAAATCATCAGTGATCACCAAGCAGTAAGATGTTCCTCCTAGACTTTTTACATTCACTGGACCGAAGAGATCCATGTGAAGTAGTTCTAGGGAGCTGACTATAGAATTAATCTTCTTGGTGTGATGGGATTTCTTGTGTTGCTTTCCCTTCTTGCATGATAAGCATTGGTCTTCGAAGTTGAAATTTTTCAAGGGAACACCCAACACCAACCCATTCTTGACAATGTAGTTCATCTTCCGAAGATGAATATGCCCCATTCTCCTATGCCATAATTCGGACTCCGATTCAGTCGCTTTCGACAAAAGATACGATTCTTCTGTGGCCATTTCAGTCGACCTCATGTCCATGATATACGTATTCTTCTCTCTTGGAGCCCTCATAACAATCCAATCCTCGGGTATCTTAAAACCAGGATGCAACACAATCGCCTCATTCTTGGTAAAATGCATGGTGTAATCCTTGTCACAGATCTGCGAAACACTCAGCAGATTGTGCTTCAATTCTTCAACAAAGTTCACTTTCTCTAAAGTCATCTTTCCATTCGTCATAGTCCCAATTCCTGTGATCCTTCCACCGCTCTCTCCAGCGAAACTCACACTTCCTCCTTGAACAGGTTTCCATTCGTGTAACAAATTCTTGTTACCCGTCATGTGCCGGGAACAGCCGCTATCCACAACCCATAGATTGTTTGCAGCCCTGTTCAACTGTTCCTGCACGATTAAAGCAGAGGGTTAAAATCTGGGGACCCAAGACCTCTTGGTCTTGGGTCGATACATCCCGTACCTTGGCTGTCCAAAGTTAGCATCAGAATAATTTCTGTAAGTCCTGAGCGGATACCTCCTTGGAGATTGACTATGAGGCCATCCAAACCGTCGTGAATTAAATGAATTATTACTTATGGTTTGGTTGTTAGCAGTGAAAAACTGAGATCTATTTCTTTGAAAACCTGAATTAGACCAATTTTTGAACTTTGATGAGTTTTCAGTTTTACCACTATTGTAATTACAGTTAGTTCTGTTTTCAGTTTTTGAAGGCCTCACACCTGTGAATCTCTGCTTCAGAGAGCAATCAGCAATTAGGTGTCCTAATTGATTACATCTGAAACAACTCATGTGTTCAACTTTCTTTTCCATAGTTGTTTTAGATGTTGAGGCTGTATTACTGCCTGTTTGTCTCACATAAGTTGGGACATACGGGTTTAGTGGAGATTTCTTTTCAGTTGTTTTATGTTTCTCCCCACTTTTTGGTAACACTGCCTCTTGTTTTGTCTCACTCGACTTGGAAGACTTGTCCGAGTTAGATGAGACAGGACTAGGCACAGAAATTTTCACATTAGACACAGGCTTACTCGTTTCGCCTTTACTAACTTCTGGATCTTTAATAGTTACTTTAACCGGAACTGTCTGACTATAATCAACATCAACAGATTTCTAATTACTAGAATCATAAGTGTAATTATGATTGTAAGGTGGTGGAACTTCATGATAACCAATTCCTCCCATTTTAACTGGGGAACCTTGATCACTAACGAGGTGATCAAGTATAGCGGTGGAATTTCTGAATTTCTCAAGTTTCCTGTTTAGTTCCACCACTCTCACCTGATGATCAGCTATCTGTTTATCCCTTTCAGCTATTAGTTTGGTTTTTTCTTCTAACACTTCATAGCTCAGATCAGTTACTTTAATTTTTTCAGCTAGATTTGCTTTTAGACTTCTAATATCTTTTTCACTAGCTTTTATTTTTACTTTATAACTATTTTCTCTAGCTTTAGTGAAATGATGTTCTTCTTTTAAGGTTTTAAATTGAGCATCCAAACTAACATACTGATTAGTTATAGTTGTCAATTGATCAGACAGATTTTCACACTTAGTGCAAGGGAGTTTAGTACTTACCTCGGTGAGCTGATCTTTCACATCTGCCATACAAGCTTCATTTTGAGCCTCTGCCATGTAAGCTTCACTTTCGCCAGTCACTTCCTCAGTATCTGCAGTTTTGATATTCGCCACATTTGCCTGTTCGAACACTTCTTCAACGTGCAGATTCCAGTTATATTCCCCATTCTGTCTGGAAATCATGGCTCTATTATCATTACCACCCCCATTCTGGTGTGTCGACCTGTTCTGACTACGTTCAACTCTCTCATTCGTGCACTCCTTCGCAAAGTGGCCATTCTGCTGACAGTTGTAACAGCGCACCTTTGACTTGTCAAAACCCGGTCTCTCACCAACAAACTTCCTTCATGTCTTCTTCATAAACCTCTTAACCCTTCTCACAATCATCGCCATCTGCCACTGCAGATCCGTCTCTTCCAGATCATCAGCATCGATCTGATCATAATCTTCATCCAAAGTCGCAGGATCAACAATCTTACCCTGAATGTAATTTTCATACGAAGCAATGAAGGATGCATAGAGAGCAAACTGTTGTTCAGCAGATTTAACACTCATGGGCATCCTTGAGTAGTTGTTGTTCGAAACACCTGGGGAAAAACTACTCTTGGTTGCTTGAGGGTTAGAAGCATTTGATCCTCCAGCTACAAAGCATACATCTCCATTCATGTTGAGAGATACATGACCTTCATGTGTTGAGTTAGCGCCCGACTCTCCCTTTGAGTAGTAAGCAGACGAATCAGACTTCGAACTTGAACTTGTATTAACCTTGGCACCATACATTCCTGGATCTTGAACCTGATCAGTAGGTGTCTCTTTTCGAACCATGTTTAGTTCAAAAGTTCGTAGCTTGTTTACTGCCGTTTCCAAATCATAGTCGGCAAAGTCTTTGTCTTCTCTCATCAACACGGTGTGCATCTCCCATTTCGGTGGGAGAGCATCAAGAAGCTTTTCAACAATCTCATCTTCTTTGTAAGTATCGAATAATTGCTGAGTTCTGTCATCAGATGATAATATCTAGTGATGATATCATCAAGTGATTCATTCTTCAGATACTTGAAGACCGAGAACTGGGTTTTAAGTAGTTTAATCTTTGAAGCACGGATTCCCACATTACCCTCAAAACGGTTTTCAAGCGCTTCCCAAAGCTCTCTGGCAGTTTTGTACTTTCTGAAAGTGTGCAGAATCTCTTGTGGAAGAGCCATTGTAATTGCTGCATGAGCTTTGCTTTCGGCCTCATACATTTTCTTCTCTTCTTCTTCCATCTCTTTGTATTTCTTTATCTGATCACGACCCTCAAACTCAGCAGTAGGTGGAATGTAACCATCTTGTATGCATACCCACATCTTAGCATCTTGGTACTTGACATATTGTTCTAAACGATCTTTCCACGCTACATAATCGGTTTTCTTAATCATCTTCGGTGCCTTTGTAGCTGAACCCGCTTCCACTTCCATCTTAACTAGTTCTGTAATGTTGAATGAAGACATCTTTCACGAAACACACAGAAACCCGAAAAATAAAAATTTTATTTTTAACAGTACTGTAGGCGAAGTTGTGGATAACTTCGCTTAAGTCTGAACTTCGCTGATTCTGAACTTCGCTTCCTTTTTAAATTTGCCTGATTCGGCGAAGTTGTGTATAACTTCGCTTAAGGTAGGCGAACTTGTGAAGTAGGCGAAGTTGTGGGTAACTTCGCTTGAGATAAGCGAACTTGAGAAGGTAGGCGAAGTTGTGTATAACTTCGCTTAACCTTATATCTTCGCTGAAACCCTACGAACAGTGACGGCAACTTCGCCTGATGAACACGATGAATATGCAGGTTTGATTTCTGGACTTTACGAGGTTTGTGAAGGTGTTATGGTTTGTTTATGATTGTAGGAGGTGAGTAGGACACAAAAACTCAGAAAAATCGTCCCGCGAATAATCGAACGGAACGATTTCTACACCCGCGTGATAATCCCGAACCACACAATCGAGCAAATGCTCTGATACCAATTGTAGGTTCCCAGCCGGATCTACACGAGATATCGCGTTCTACGTAGGTGCGGAATCCCTACGTAAGACGTTACGAGCGTAGAAGACAAAACGATTAAACACGTTATATTGCAACCGTAAACACGTGATACAAAGATCACCAAATACAGACTCTCTCTAACTCGTTCTCTGAATAATTAATCAAAACTTAAGCCGTAACCTAAGTTTATATAATCACGACAACTTCGTCTGGCATGTTCAGGCGAAGTTGTCCCTAACTTCGCTTGTCTAACAAGTTCGCCCATATCAGCGAACTTGTTAGCAACTTCGCTTACATACAAACTCAAATCCAAACGACTCGATTACAGACACTAGACACTGAACTACTGACATCATGTACCAACAAGTTTGCGACACATTGTTTAAAGTGTCAACAACTCGGGAGTATTTGAGGGACGAGATGCCCTTAAACCCTATCCTTGTTGTTGATATTTTTGATGTTTGGGGGATCGATTTCATGGGCCCGTTTCTAATTCGCACGGTAATCTGTATATCCTAGTGGCCGTTGATTATGTGTCTAAATGGGTCGAGGCAATAGCCACTAGGAAAAATGATCATATAGTCGTTTGCAATTTCGTTCAAAGTAATATTTTCTCGAGATTTGGAGTCCCCCGAACTATCATAAGTGATGGGGGATCTCATTTTAAGAATTTTAAATTCGGGAAATTGCTTAAACGATACGGTGTTGATCACAGAATAGCAACTCCTTACCATCCACAAACGAGTGGACAAGTGGAGGTTTCTAATAGGCAAATTAAACAAATTTTGCAGAAAACCGTTCGAGCGGATCGAAAAGATTGGTCAACTAAGTTGACCGATGCTCTATGGGCCTACCGAACTGCTTATAAAACGCCAATTGGAACCACTCCTTATAGACTTGTGTATGGAAAGGATTGCCATTTACCAGTTGAAATTGCACAAAGAGCGTTTTGGGCTACTACACAAGTTAATATGGATTATGATGATGTAGGTAAAGCGAGGAAATTGGCTTTGTGCGAGATCTAGGAGTTGAGAGACGAGACATACGATCGCGCGTCCGCTTACAAGGCAAAGATGAAGAAAGTTCATGATGCTAATATCCGGTTGAAGAATTTTGAAGTTGGTCAACGAGTGTGGTTGTACAACACGAGGATGAAACTCTTTCCGGGAAAGTTAAGAAGTAAGTGGACGGGTCCGTACTCGATTGTAAGAGTCGGGAATCATTGTCAGTACGAGATTGAAGATTTTGATGATCATTTGAGACAAGTGGTAAATGCCTATAGACTGAAGCCATATTTGGAAATGAAGGACATACACGAGCTGGATGAGGAATCGGTGAATTTCGTTGTGACTTCACCGGTGTATGAAGATAACTGAGTTCGAAGCATTGTTGAGCTGTAGACTTTAAATTCAGCGCTTACGGGAGGCAACCCGGGGTTTGTAAGTGTCTTTCTAATTTGTTTTTAATTTATTGAGTCTTGTACTTGGTGTCGTCTCGAGTTTTGTGCAGTAAACGCCAAGTGTGGGGGAGCTCGTTGAAGAGTGGAAAATTGAGAAGTTTGGTAAGCATTGCTTAAGCACACGTCATTCCAGGTATGTCAAGGTATTTTGAGTTTGGCACGTGTCCAGGGTGATGTCGGGATGCCAAAAAGTTTTTTTTTTATATAAAATTTTGATTCTGTCTGAGAACCCATCGCGGTACGCGATGGGATTCATTATTACCTCCATCGCGATACGCGATAGAGGATGGCATCCTGGCAGGTGACGTCATCCGATACGCAATGACGTCACAAAACACCCCATCGCGTATCGCGATGGGGCGCAAACCCTAATTTCCCTAATTTGGGCGGCGGTACGCTCCCACTATATTTTGACCCATCGCGTACCGCGATGGGTACTGGAGCTCCGCCTGACCCGGTCAATTATAAAGCCTCTTCTTCTTGTTTCCTCTTCTTCTTCTTTCCCCCGTCTTCTCCCCTTCCCTCTGTCTTCTTCTCCGGCGATCCCAACAACACACAGTCACAACCACCACCACCATCTCCGCTCATTTTCCTTGTCCCGCCGTTCACCATCCACTCTCACCATTAGCCACAACTTCCAAACCACCCCGCCACCGCACAACACTCACTCACCATACACCACCATCTCCGTGTCCCAACTACCTACCACCATTGAACAACCACCGCACCCCTGTCACCACCGCCCCACCACCACACACTGTCACCATCACCACTGTCCTACCACCACTCACACTTACCACCACTGCCACCCTAATAACCACCGCACCCAGCCACTGCCTTCAGTTACTACCCAGCCGTCCACAGTTATAAAATTGTATTACCGACATCGATGTACGTATTTTGTTTGTTCGATTTTTCGGATACTTGTTTAATTTGATATTGGATGTCGGAAAGGGTTCGTGTGTTACTTTGTTAACTGAGGTTGTGAGATTTTCGGATCGATATGGTATTTATGAACATGGTTGAGTTACCGGGTTATGGGTGTTCGGGACATTGGTTTTGATTATTTTTCATTACTTTGGGATTATGGTTGACGGGTTGTTCGGGTTAGTTATTTGGTTGACTAATCGAGATTGTTCTATGTGACGAGTCGGGTTTTGGTGTTCACATTTAAAAATCATTATTTTATTATTAACTTAATGATAGTGTTTGTTTGAGATTAAATGAATTTTGTGAACGTAGTTTTTAAAATATTTTATTAATATTTCAAAACCCGAATCGACATATCAGTTGTTTGCGTTGCACGTTTTTCGAGATAGTTTGTCAGTTTGTATGTTAGCTAGTTAGAGTCAGTGGTTTGTTTTGTATTGTGTCGTGTCTTTTAGAGTCCGGTTGTTTTAGACTCTGTTTGTCAAGTGTCGAGTAGTGTTTGTTTGTGGGTTGTTAATCGAGTCTCGGGAACCCCTTAATTGTTTAAATTGTGAATGGATTCCCGCCCGTACTCAATCTTCATTCGGGCAGGTTAATCTGGTTTTTAGAAATACGCACAGGGTGTCCCCGAATTTTTCGTCTTTATTTATTTATTTTTAATATTTTATTAATATTTTAATATTATTTTATTAGGTGGGACGACCGCGACCGAAATGCTATACGGTTGTCGCCACATCGCCTCTGACATATCTAACTTGCTTGATTGATTTTGCAGATATGGCTGATGCACCAGCGCCTTCACGGCGCAAGAGGCAGCGGACTGACCCTCGTGTCATCCACTATGACAGTGAGGAGGTACAGATTGTAGAGGGCATCGAGCCAGCAGATATTATGGGAGATGGACGTATAGCTCATCAGGTTCTTCGATTCTACATGACATCAGATGAGTATACGAGATTTCAGCGGATTCGCCAGATGCAGCTACTTCACCACCGTTCATTTGACTGGACATTGTTGCGCCGGTTGGAGATTGATGTCCAGGTACAGACACTACTGACAGGTCCATGGGCAGATGTGCTTGCGTGTGACTCAATTCCGTATGTCGATCTCACACGTGAGTTTTATTCGACATTTGACTTTACGCCCACAAAATTCAATGAGCCACGCGCGGTATCATTCTCACTGGGACGGCAGCTGTACGAGATGTCTGTCCCAGATTTCGCTGTGGCCACTGAATTTTATACGGCCGAGGAGGTTCAGGCGCCTGCCTTTCTGCAGAGTGTCCGTGGTTACACGACACATCAGCAGGCATCCCGTGAGCACTGGCTCACGGAGACCCAGCTCGGCCAGTATTGGGCAGAGATCGCCAACGGGGCCCACCCCAGTTCTGTTGTGGAGTCGTCTTTTAGGGACCCCGTCCATCGCTTCACAGGATCGTTGCCTGTACTCTCGTTGGCCGACATTCGGGCCACGAGAAGTGCAGCAACTTAAATCTGCTCTGCTTATATTATATCCTTGGCCAGCGACCGGCCAATGTGGCGATGATCCTGCTCACGTCATTCGCTCGGGGTAGCAGACTTTAAGGATCCTCGGCACGCTTAACCTTAGGGCCTTATATTACGAGGATCGCCGATCGGCTTGGGGTTTTTGAGCGTTATCCGACTAGATATTTTACGCGGGGACCACCTATACGCGTTTTTTGGATATTGAAGGCCCGTCAGGCCGGGATAGTTGAGGAGCATGATCCACTAGCTTTAGTAGCGGTCCGACAGGGTCCACAGGCACCACCACCAGAGGGGTCGGAGGTTGCAGTTTCTCTACAGAGAGGTATTCCGACACGCTGTCAGCGTGGTTCGACTCCACATATCATGCTACCTCAGATGCAGCATTCACTCCGAGAGACATCAGCATCTTCCTCACGCCAGCCGCAGCAGCCCGTCACATTGTCTATGATATATCAGCGGCAGTCAGAGATCCTGGAGAAGGCTCGAGCCCATCGACAGGAGGTTCGGGCCGAGATGGAGGAGGCCCGAGCACATAGGCTGGAGACGCGGGCCCATTTTGCCCGCCATGATGACTATTTTCGTTTGTTATTTGTCTCTTCGCAGGTACCGCTCCCGTAGTCATTGATTATCATAGCGGAGCAGCCTGTGGATCCGCCAGAGGACATTGCTGACGATCAGCCGCAGCAGTAGATTTTTGGGTTACCTTTTTACTTTATTTTGTTTTTATTATTCTCATGGTTTGTATTATATTAATATTATATTTGTGGGAATACTGTACGGGTAACCGGTTGGGTGTATATGTTTATATATCTTTTGATTGTTGCTGTGTTTGATTTATATGTATATTTTGTTGTAACCGAACTTTGTGGGTGTAGTTCACTATAAACCCTCACGAGACCCCACTCGTCCTTCCGGGCTCCCGGGAGGTTTACAGGGATTGTTGCATACGCTAAATGCAATCGTGATTCCTACGAAAGTGAGTTAGGTCTTTTAATGTTTTAACTAATTTAACAGAATTTATTATGAAACGACTTAATTTGTCTCGGTAATTGTTTTAATAAAATTAGAAAAAAATCATTTTCATAACTCTTAAAAGACCTATGTCTTACACTTGTGAGAAGCTTGCTTCTACACGTCTCGAGATTTTGCAGGTTCGATTGTCAGTTTGGTAATTGGATGAGACGAGAGTAGTGTTTTTGAGAGTTCACGAGCCGAATGGTCCTTCTCCAGTCCCGTTGATATCAGGTGATTTCAGTTTCATAATTTGTTTTTTTTATTACTTTAAAGTTAAAAGTGTAATTGTATAATTATTAGTTGAACCGCCACATTTGAGCCCTAAATTTTAAAATTTCTTATTAGTCAAAAAGTCAATTTCAACCCCCTCCCTCAAATGTTTATTAATCGTTTTATCTATTTTAACATTGAGGAAAATGTAAACCTCAAGTTTGGGGATGGGGGAAATTTGAAAAATTTTAGCCCGATAGTACCTCGAAGAGTGTTCAGAAACCAAAGTTGTTAGCTGTTAATTATTGCCATTAATGCCAAGTTATAGGTTTCTGGTCATGGTTGGTTTGTCAGCTTCTCATTAGTCTTACTCACAAATGTTTTTATAACGAGAAGTTGAAAATGGGGTCGTTTAGGCGGGGATAACGAGTCATGGGGACAGGTACACATGTTTATATCGTCAACCCTATTCCTCTGGTACGTGTGTGAGTTGACCCAAATATATATAATACACATATAATATATAGTACACACATGTCATTTGAGTGCTTTCACTGATGTTCATAGATTACGGGATCGTAGTTGGCAAAATGGAAAAGTGATAGAGGCAACTAGGTTAAGCCTCGTCTGGATGAGCGTGAGCGTGGGTACTGGGGGTTGGGGTCTCATACATTATACATATGAGGATGGGTTATGTGAGGGGCGGGGGGTTGGGTCCCTTAGAAAACATTTCTTGGACTTATTTTTCGTGTTTAACCCCGACATTATGTTACGAGATGATCCGGCTTATTAGGTTTATTTGTAACTATGATTGTATTTGTTTTTGGTTTTTTTTTTGTATTTGTTCCATTGTTAAGCATCACGTTATTATGCTTAAAAAAATTGAGAAAAAGACAAAACGATGTCTGTTTATATTCAGTTATGTATTTTGTAGTTCGTTAAAGTTCGTTTATGTAAAAAAAAGCCGTGAAATCAGTATGTATGTTAGTTTGCTTATTTAGAGGTATATATTCAGTCAGTCAGTTGTATAGTAGTTTCGTTTATTTAGATGTTTTGTAATAAGCAGGGTCGGATCGTTTGAGCTACTTAAATATTTCCCTTCCATACCCTTACACCTGGCCCCGTTACAACCCTTTTAAAGACCTCTTGATTTGCATTTGTGCCAAAGCAGCTTGATGGATTAATATGTACTTATGAGTGATATTGAGAGCAGAGTGATACTGGCACATCTTTTGCTAGTCCATATATTAAACTAAGAGGAGAGATTTTATATTACGAGTGGTATGAGCATGTGTGCCTTAACCGGAAACAAAGTACACTTGTCTGGGCGGCTCTATTGTTTTTATTATAGCAGTTAACTGTATTTGTGAGATGTCAATCTAAAAACAATGTCAGTCTGGGAAACTGGGTATGACCTTAAACCTTAATAGTATTAATGGCGATAATCTACATACCTAAGATGGAGGTCGATGTTTGCTTTAGAGTTTTGCTTGAGGGAAAGAAAAGATAAGTGTGGGGATGTGATGGTCGGTTAATTTGTATATGTTTTAATTCGTTTATTGTTTAGTTTTAACTGTTTATTCTAGAACTATCGATACTTCATACGTGTATTATTGGATTTCAGGTCACAAGCGTTAAAGTACTCAATATGGACCTATTGTGACATGGAATGAAGACCCGGGATGTCCAGCACGCAAAACGATAAAAAGATTGAAGTTTGCTGTAGCAGAGTCCTATCACGGTACGCGATGGGTTTGCTGAAGTCCCCATCGCGTACCGCGATGGGTGATAAAAATAACTTTGACTTTGGTCAATCGTGGTACGCGATAGGCCATAGAAGACCCCGTCGCGTACCGCGACGGGAGGTGCAGACGGGATTTTTTAGTTTATATCATCTTTTTCATCCTAGAAAACCCTAACTCCGTTTTTACGAACCAAAGGCGATTCCAGCAGTCCAAGAAGGCGATTTCCACTATCCTAGCTCGTGTCAAGACCATATCTATGATCTATATCATCCGTATTGAAGATTCGATGATGTTGTGGCTCGGCTAATCTCCTAGAATCGCACCCGGGATGTATAGTTTGTAACCTTTACAGTTTTTCTCATGTAACTAAGAATACTATTGTGTTATTATTGCTGATTGATATATGATTATTGATGTTTGGTATTTCTGTGTGTTCGGTCGGTTTAGATTTACGTTGGTCTGAACGATCTTTTACCAGTTGCTAAATAATTAGTCATATAACTGTTTGGTTAGATTGAATACGATAAAACGTACAATTGCCCTTAACTGGGTCACACTAGCAAAGAATGTTTGATAACCAGTGCCGTGTGTAAAGCAATTATTGATGTCTAAGGTTTTGTCTGATTGATCAGTTTTCAGTTAATCGTTAATAATTAATCTGTTAGGTTGCATGAGATACTATTGGTTGCTTACTTGAATTCCCGTGTGTGATTTGCTTTGTTAACTGTTTACAACTCGTTTATTTGTTCGTTGCTTAGTTCTCTATATTTACTAAAATTGCTTGTGTGATCAGCACTAAAATTCAGTTACTTCATTATTAGAAATCTGTTACACGAATACGTACCCCTTGTGATACGATACCCTACTTGCTCTAACTATTTAGAAAAATTAGGTTTTTGATTGACTCAATCGACGGTTATCAACAGGTTGGTATCAGAGCCATCGGTTTCAGCGAATTAGGTATTTAAACATTAGTACATAGGCTTTAACTTTAAAGTTATTATTATCATTATTCATAGGGATAAGATAGGATTGGTAAACTTCCTATCCCTAATTTAACTACGTGCAGATGTCTTATATTATTTACCTTGGTCATAGACACCGAGTAGCAATCCGATCAAAACCGGCATTCAACTACGAACCATCAGATATGGAGAGTAGATAGTTATTATACAAGCTTTTTCAATTACAATCAATCGATCATTCCGATAGTACCCTATGGAAGCCAACCTGCATATATCCCAGGAAGTCAACAATGCCCAATCGAAATCTCCGACAACACTGCTGACAACATTCCTCAGTACCACCCATCTGAAATTCCCACTTACCATCCTTCCGAGGAACATGAAGTGGAGAGTAAGATCAAACGGGAGATTGAATCAGAATCATCTAGCTGGATGAATTGTCACTCTGATCAAAGACGATGGCAATTCGGATCACCACCATCAAACTATCAATACCAAATCCCACCGACCACTGCAGAACCAAGCCATAAACCAAGGATGAGAGTCATCTTGCCATACAAAAAGAGATTTGTTCAATCACCAATAAATAATCCTTATGAATCGGAGGAAGAACCCGAGGAAGAGGAGGATCCCGAGGAAGAAAATGAAGAGAAAGAAAATCCTTATTTTCCTCCGTATAATGGACCAAGACCTTCCATATCACAACAAGCTAAAGAGATCCGTGAAGAGGCAAACCTGATCGAGGAATTTTATACAACTAATATCCCTGATGAGGAAATGAATACATACGTTGCAAATCCACACCTCTTTCCGCAAGAGAACGCTTATCTATTCCCAGCTGCATCCGCACCAACGAGATACCCTAACCCGCCAAATTCAGTGATGGATGAACTAAGGAATGAGAAAGTATACAAAAAGAGAATAGGAAAGAAAATAGTTAAGAAATGTGACAAGATGAAAAATCTTGTTAAAAAGTGGATTAAGGATTAGGAATCGTTGTTACGTACTGCTGTTAATTGTTATGTTTTCTTTGTAAAATAAATAATGTAAAGTTTGACTTTTCTCTGAATCTTGTTTTATTCATGTAACAACATGTCTAAAGCCAACAGTAATCAAGAAATTCAAATAAATAATAAAGAAAAGACCATAGCAGAAAACATAAACAAAGAAAAGACAGTAGCAGAAAACATTCTAGCAATACCGAAAGACTGTGCTCGGTATTCGCGATTTAATCAAAAAAGTTGTAACTCCGCTTTATGACTTAATGAAAAATGATCCAAGTCGAACCGCCTCTCATTCTAATAAAAGGGCGAGTCAAAGTAAAAGTGAAACTGTTAACTCTAAAAGAGAGTCAAAAGAGAAACTGAGAATAAAGAAAGTAAGAAGAAAGAAAGTAAGAAAAAGAAAGAAGTAAGTGATGAGAGTTAGACTGCTGAAAACAACCTCCGTGATAAAACCAAGAAGTTAAAGATACACGAGGGTTGTGATTTCAAAGTATTTAAGGTTTATAATCCCAAAGAAATCTATGGGGATAAGGGAGCAATACACACCCTCCGATGGTTGGAGGACCTGGAATCAATCGTATTGATTAGCAAATGCACGGAAAGTGAGAAGGTGCAATATACCTCCCAGAAGTTCAAGGGGGAGGCATTAGAATGGTGGAATACCCTGATCGGAATTAAGGGTAGAGAAATCTTATACAATCTGGATTGGGCAACGTTTAAAGCCATGATACTAAAGAAGTTTTGCCCGATTAATGAAATGGATGAAATACAAACCAAGTTGTTGAACCACAAGGTTGTGGGAACCAACCTCAAGGAATATAACACTAAATTTCTTGAGTACTGCAGAATTGTACCTCACTTGGTCACTCCTGAAATCAATAAAGTGACGCGCTATATCTACGGACTGCCAATAGAAATCCATAACTTAGTCCGTTCACATATGCCGTCTTCAACGGAATCTGCTATGGAGTTGGCCGGGTATTTGATGGATGGGATGATAAGGAATCGAGATGAGAAAAAAAAGGATGATGGAAGAACAACTGTGGGAGGAAAGATAAAGAAGACTGAGAAAAAGAGGGAAGGGGCGTTTGTATATAGTCGCCATGTGTGTAATTCATGTGGTAGGAGACACTTCGGAAGATGTCTTCGACCAAATAA
This sequence comes from Bidens hawaiensis, assembly GCF_021521415.1. Taxonomy (NCBI): domain Eukaryota; kingdom Viridiplantae; phylum Streptophyta; class Magnoliopsida; order Asterales; family Asteraceae; genus Bidens; species Bidens hawaiensis. The sequence continues at coordinate 394,622 of NW_027491353.1, forward strand.
CACGGTTACATGTAGTTTTTGCAAAATACCGGGTCATTCGGAAGTCGATTGCAGGAAGAAAGCAGCAGTATGTTTCGACTGTGGTGAAAAGGGAATTTTAGCAATGAATGCCCAAAGAAGAAGCCGAAAATTGTAACGGGTTGTGCAAGTGGTAACGCTACCAAGACTGATGCCAAGAAAGGAAACGCTCGTGTCTTTATGCTATACACTCAGAAAGCAGCTGATATACCGGGCGTGATCACTGGTACGTTTCCTATTAATAATGTTTATGCTAGGGTTTTATTTGACTTAGGTGCGAACCAAAGTTTTATAGATTATAAATTCTGTAGTCTATTAAATGAGCCCTTAGTTAAACTAGATAAACATTATGAAGTCGAGACTGCTGATGGAAATATATGTAGAATAACCGAAGCCTTAAATAACGCCACTATTTCCTTAGCCGATCACGAAATACCTGTACGATTGTTACCAATGAAATTATCAGGTTTTGAGGTAGTTTTAGGTATGGACTGGTTATCGTCTAATCAAGCCCGTATCTTATGTAATGATAAAGCCATTGACATTCGAACGTCTAACAATAAAACCATTCGTATCACCGGAGACAAAGAAGCAGGACGTGTAGGAATCATTTCTAAAATAAAGGCAAATAGTTGCTTAGGTAAGGGATGCCTTGCATTCATGGCCTATGTAACTAAAGAACCTGAACCCAAGAAGATGGAGGAGATGCCAATCTTGTCCGAATTTCAAGATGTATTTCCTGACGAGTTACCAGGAGCCCCGCCAAATAGAGAGGTAGAATTTAGAATTGACCTCATACCGGGAACTTAACCAATAGCTAAGTCTCCTTATAGACTAGCACCCACAAAAATGAAAGAATTGAAAATGCAGTTAGATGAACTTTTGGAAAAAGGGTTTATACGACCGAGTTCGTCACCATGGGGAGCTCCAATTTTGTTCGTAAAAAATAAGGACGGATCGATGAGAATGTGTATAGATTATAGAGAACTAAATAAGGTCATGATCAAGAACAAGTATCCACTTCCAAGAATCGACGATTTGTTCGACCAGCTTCAAGGAGAAATTTGTTTTTCAAAGATTGATCTTAGATCGGGTTACCATCAGTTGAAAGTACAAGAAGAAGATATACCAAAGACAACCTTTAGAATCCGGTATGGACATTATGAGTTCACCGTGATGCCTTTCGGACTCACTAATGCTCCAGCGGCTTTTATGGACATTATGAATCGAATTTGCAAACCGTACTTAGACAAGTTTGTTATCATTTTCATTGATGACATTCTCGTTTATTCAAAATCCAAAGACGATCATCAGGTTCATCTCAAGATCATACTTGTAACCTTAAGAAACGAGAAGTTGTACGCAAAATTCTCTAAGTGTGAATTTTGGTTGTCCGAAGTTCAATTTCTTGGACATGTTATAAACGAAAAGGGTATTCAAGTAGATCCAGCAAAAATAGAGGCAATAACCAAGTGGGAGAAACCCAAGACACCGACTCAAGTCAGAAGTTTTCTAGGCTTAGCCGGTTATTACCGAAGGTTTATTCAAAATTTCTCCCGAATAGCTGTTCCATTAACTTCACTCACCAGAAAGGCAATTAAATTTGAATGGGGAATGAAGCAAGAGGAAGCATTTGAAACACTCAAACAAAAGTTAACCAATGCACCTATTCTGGCCTTGCCAGAAGGACTAGAAAACTTTATCATATACTGTGATGCTTCGCACACGGGAATGGGATGTGTTTTGATGCAAGGAAAGAAAGTGATTGCTTATGCCTTGAGACAGTTAAAAGTTCATGAAAAGAATTACACCACACACGACCTTGAATTAGTTGCTATAATTTTGCATTGAAATTATGGCAACATTACTTGTATGGTGTTAAGTTCATTATATACACTGATCACAAAAGTTTGAAGCATATATTCGATCAAAAGGAATTGAATATGAGGCAAAGGCGATGGATGGAAACGCTTAATGATTATGACTGTGAGATCATATATCATGAAGGAAAGGCGAATGTTGTGGCTGACGCCTTAAGTAGAAAAGAACATGAGAAACCAAAGAGAGTTCGAGCTCTTAGGTTAGAACTCAAAGTTGATTTAGCTAGACAGATCAAAGAAGCTCAGAAGTTGGCACTAGAAGAAGGAAATATTGAAGCCGAAAAAGATATTGGGACAATCGACCTAATAGTCGAAGGAAGTGATGAAATACTTAGACTCGGTACAAGAATTTGGGTACCAATAATCAGGAGTTTGAGAGATAAGATTCTAGAAGAAGCACACAAGTCAAAGTATATGAAGCATCCGGGAAGTGACAAGATGTAACACAATCTAAAAGATGACTACTGGTGGATAGGTATGAAGAAAGATATTGCTTTGTATATAGCTAAATTCCTGACGTGTTCTAAAGTGAAAGCTGAACATCAAAAGTCGTTAGGATTACTACAAAAACCGGAAATCCCGATATGGAAATGGGATATGATAACTATGGATTTCATCATGAAGTTACCTAAAACTTCTCGCCAAAATGATGCAATCTGGGTTATTGTAGACAGACTTACCAAGTCTACCCATTTTATTCCAATACAAGAAACGTTTAGTATGGATAAGTTAGCACACTTATATGTCGAAAACATAGTATCCTTACATGGTGTGCCGCTATCCATCATTTCGGATAGAGATAGTCATTTTACTTTAAATTTTTTGTCAAGCTTTCAAAAGGCAATGGGGACTCGATTAAACTTAAGTACCGCATACCATCCCCAAACTGATGGCCAAAGTGAACGTACAATTCAAACTTAGAAGACATGCTTCGTGCCTGTGTTATCGATTTAGGAGGAAGTTGGGATACCCATCTTGCTCTTATGGAATTCTCGTACAACAACAGTTATCATACAAGTATCCAAATGGCACCATTTGAAGCATTGTATGGGCGTAAGTGTAGAACACCTGTATGTTGGTCTAAAACAGGTGATAGTCAGTTGTCAGGACCGGAAATTGTTCAAAGAACCACTGATCAAGTTATACAAATCCGTGAACGATTGAAGGCAGCAAGGGATAGACAAAAGAGCTATGCAGACGTTCGTCGCAAGCCATTGGAGTTCAAAAAAAGGCGATAGAGTGTCATTGAAAGTATCGCCTTGGAAAGGTGTAGTAAGGTTCGGAAAGAAGGGAAAACTAAGTCCACGCTTTGTAGGACCATTTAAAATACTTGATAAAATCGGACCAGTTACTTACCGATTAGAGTTACAAGATGAAATGAAAGGCATTCACGACGTGTTTCACATATCCAATCTACGCAAGTGTTTAGCTGACGAAATTCTTACTATGTCGTTAAAAGATGTTAAAATCAACGAGAAGCTTAAGTTTGTAGAACAACCGATTCAAATAGAAGATAATATGATCAAGTTTCTCAAACACAAACGACTCAAGCTCGTGAAAGTCAAATGGGATTCAAGACGAGGACCCGGGTATACGTGGAAGCTCGAGTCAGAAATGAAGAAAAAGTATCCCTATCTATTCCAATAAATCTCAAGGACGAGATTATTCAAAAGGTGGGGAGGATGTAACACCGTGTCTTTTACCCTTTAAAATTTGAGCCTAAATATACTAACTTAATAAGTATAAGGACCAAAAATGAAAATTTTGAAAACTTCCCCCATCGCGATACACGACGGGTAACATGTAAACCCATCGCGTAGCGCGACGAACTTGCAAGCAGACCCAGAAATGGGCGGCGTAGCGATACGCTACAGCCCAACCACAAGGGTCATCGCGTATCACGATGACCTTGCTGAGTCAGTGGACATGTGTCCAACCACATGTCAACACGTGGCACGATATGACAGGTCACGTGTCACAAGCCGGTAAGGCGGCGTCAAATTGCGGCGCAGCTATACGCGACGGATCACAAGGAACCCATCGCGTATCGCGATGGGGCACCAGAACAGCCTATAAAAGGGGTGACGAGTATTGAGCTCTCCTCATCCCATCAAACCTCTATTTTCACACGCTTAGCATTGAAGAATGTGCCCTATTGCCGTGTCAAGCCGACGTGCCATTTTCTCGTAGTTTGTACAAGGAACAATGTTATAATCGAGCTGGCAATCATTCAATCAAGTAGATCAAGATCCTGCCTTTTTCTTATTATCAATCTAAGTATCCAATCTAAGGTAGGAGTTATGTTTAAGTATTTGAATTATAGCTTAGACAATCAATTGAGGCTATGGCCTTTAACCTTGATCGTATGTTACAAACATTCACATTCATAAACGAGTTTTCATAAACATTACTTCATAATAATGTAATGTTAATCAAAGATATATTTTGATGGGCATGTAGTAACTGTAAGGGTGATATCACTAGTAGTAAGTTTCTTGCCTAAGGAAAAGTAATCCGTACAAATCCCAATCAACCAAGGGACCCGTTTACTTACCTGGAGAAACTTACCAACGTGTTATAACCTATTAAGCCAAGGCATGCTACATCAAACGTCACATAAAAACTATGTGTTTTCATTCACAATCAAAGATAAACGATTTCAAGGTTAAGTCTAGCAACCATAGCTTAATCAAAAAATCATTCAAAATATTTATACAAACCAATTTATGTATAAGTCAAAATATCATTCTCAATCATTCACAGTCAAGGTTTTCCAACACCGACGATACAGGTGAATACGTTAACCTTTTCAATCAATCAAAACATATTTATACTCGATAAGATAAACGGGTGTTTGTCTTAATGAGTCAGTCAATGATTTCATGAGATTACATTATCTCTAAAACGTTATAATACAAAGTAGAAAAGAAAATCAACTCAGACCGAATATGCATGTGTCTGGATCCAAACATAATTGTTAAAGTCCAATCAATCAATCAAGGCAAGGTAGCCGCGGACTGAAACGATCATGACTAGTTCTCTGTTCAGGGCCGTGTGGCTCGGAGAATACCGTTATGTGTATAGGGTAGTGGTACATATACCGGAAGTAGAAATGCTTCCGCTGAGCTTGTCGAGAAAACTATATTTGTATTGTAATGTCATTCAATTGTTTTATAGAGTCATACGTGTTTACCAGCATATAACTGACGTATTTTTCCAACCCATTGCAGGTAACTAAGCATAAGTAGCATTAACAAGGATTGGAGTCTTAATGAAGATAGAAACGCGTACAAGATGGCTCCGTTTTGATAAACTAAATCCTTGTAATATGAAACATATTTGTGTAAACTAATACTCAGGTATTTAATTCCCGAGTAAATTTTTAATGTAAATTAATATCATATTCAAACAAAAAGTCTTCCGCTAAAATTAACCCATAAACTCTGATACATTTACAAAACATGTACCAACTTGTGGTCACACGCCTAGGCTCTAAGTCGGGGTGTGACATTATCTAAATTTTTTTGAGGTTTTTTAATATTCTAGGCATACTTGTTGCTTACATATAATAAAAATTTGAGGTTTTTTTAACATCTAATCCATATACATTAAAATAAAAGTGCACCCCAAAATACATCATGTTCCAAACACCTCTAAACGGGTCGTATAGCACTATACGGCTCATATAGGCTCGTATAGTCGTTTTCCGGCAGCGATTAAGGCAGTCTGAATGTTTCTACAAATGTTTTCTATACGTTCATATAACCCTATACGACCGTATAGGTTTTATGGTTTTGTCAGAGAGCAATACGAGCCATTTAATGCCTAAATGGCTCGTATAGGCCTTTACGGTCGTATAGGCTGCAAAAAGCTGTTTTTTTATCCCCTTGTCAGGTGTTCGTACCCTATACGGTCGTATAGGCCTATACGAGCCGTATAGACATGTGGGGATGGTATATGAGGATCACATCCCTATTATGGTTCTCTTATGATCCTTACCCATATATGTATGTGTGTGTATATATATATATATATATATATATATATATAGGAGTGGGATCTAGAGATAACTCCTTTTAAAGAGAGAACTAGAGAACTAGTAAGAAAATAAACACAAATACATTATCTAAATACACACTATTGAATATATGCAAATACGACACTAATAATTGTATGCAAAACACATTATCGCATATATGTAATATAACACTAATGCACATATACACTATATCGATTTTTTTAAATTTTTGTATATAATATAACACTATTGCAAATATACAATACAAACAACTATATATATGCTATTCAACACTATTTCAAATATCAAAATGCACACTATTGCACATATGCATTATAAAAAAAGTCAGTGTATTGCATATATGCATTACTCGTTAATTTTTTTTATTATTTTTTTTATTTTTATATTTTTTTTGTGGTGAAGAATAACAAAATATAAGAAGGATGAAAGAAAAAAAATTTAAAAATATTTTTTTTAATTAAATTAAAAATATTTCATTATTAATTCTCTAGTTCTCTCCATAAAAAAGGAGTTCTCTCATGATCATCTCCTTATATATATATATATATATATATGTGTGTATATATATATATTTGAATTCGAATTTCGAATCGACTAATATATCATAAATTTGTATTCGGCTACTATACTCGAATACGAATCTAATCGAATTCGAATTTTTGAAAAACAAATTCAAATCTTAATAATCGAATTTGAATAAAAGAGAATTTCTAATGTTTCGAGTTCGAATCAAATTCTGAACACCCTACATTTATCATATCTATCCATTGGATAAGTTTTTTTCAGGGTCAAAAGGGTAGTTTAATAGTCAATTTTTTCTCCTAATCTTGTAATTTCCCATATCATTTATTTTGGTTATTCATTGGTCATTGTTTAAAAATAATTTTAGCAATTGGGTTATTAAATAGTCAGAAAATTAAAAGTAAAAAATATTGGTTGAAGATTAAACAAGTAGTAAAATATCAAAATTAAAAAATATAGAAAATAGCCAAGAACAAACTTTTGTTTTCAATGACCAGATTCTTCCCATTGACACTATATGTTGCGTTATCCTAGGTAACTAGCAGATTTGGTTTAAAATTGTTAGGGCAAGTTTAATGGGGTGATAAAATGCAGGTTTGGGGGCTACAAATCTTGTGAACATCATTACATAGGGGCTACGATAGGGGCGAGGGATATTAGTCGCCTGCTTCACTTTGATTTTATTATTATTCTAATTGATTGTGTGTGGTATATATATATATGTGTGTGTGTGTGTGTGTGTATGTATATATATATATGTATATATATAATAGGCTACAACACAATTACAGCATAATAACAAAAACTCAGCTGACTGGGTGTCACGTGGCGTAAAATGCTCCATTTTGTAGCCCCTCCACTACACATAGCCTTAATATTGGATCATGATATGAATACTTGTTTATATATATAGAGATTTTCTCAAATTTATAAATTTAAGATTCTAGAATTAGTATTGTTTGTACTATATAATTCATTACTTTTTTACCTATAATTTTGCTCATTTGTTTCAAATAACGAACCTTATTTATTATTACTGTTTGATAGATCTCAAAAACTCAATTCGAATAAACGGCTACGTAATGCAATGCAAATGAGTAGATATTTAGAAGCAATGACACTGTATCATAATAAATCTATCTGTTAGATTATTAGCAATTTTAATAAGAGGTACATATTAAGGCATAGCTCAAGATGCGATTGTTAAACTTTGGATCGATCTAATGTTAGAGCCTTCGTAACGGAGTCTCTAAACGTAGATTTTCTCAATATAGGGTGTATAATAAAGAAACAATCTAAAACATTAATTCATTGGAAATAGTAAAGAAATAAAATAAAAAGTCTGATAAGAACAAAAGTGATATTTAGATGGTGACTATATATCACATCTATATAAATTTTTGAGTTTATAAAATCAAGAAAAAACAATAAAGTGTTGGTGAATGGTGAGATAGTGATAGAGATGGAGAATTTGATGTGCAAGGCTTCTAAAAAATAAACAATAAGTAAATAATATTTGTTTAGTTAAATTATCTATGTTTGGTGTAGATTTGAGTTCATCAACAATTTACCAACTTCTTTATAATTATATTAACTGTTTTAACAAAGATATATTAACCCAACAGCTTTTGGTTCATCTAAATCGTGTCACTTATTCATCCTTGGTTAGTCACACGTCCATCACTAATTCATCCTTAATCACTCTAAAAAAAAACTCTACATGCAATACCTTGTGGTCCTTGTCGGAAATTAGCGATTGAAATTAGTTGAAACCAGTAAAGCAACAACAAATATATATATATATATATATATATATATATATATATATATCCATAATCAAAATCGATTATTGTCACGTGATAGGGGCGGATTTAGGGGTTGGAGACGGTGTCCGTCCACCGGAATGCCTTGTTTACGGGTATGGGTTAGTATATGACGAGTCAATATTAAGTAAGTGCCCACCGTCCGTTGAACGTCCGGCCGACTAAATGCCATACTGAAACGATATTTAACGGTGGCATGGCCAAAAACCTTTTCTCCGGTGTATGCCTGTATGGTTTTTGGCGTTTAGAAGATGATGATGAAAGAGTCCTATTTTTTTTATTTGTTATCTGGACTTTTAAAATCTTATTTCAAGAATCATGACCCAGTTAAAAAAATTATCCTTTATTAGTCGGGCTTTAACCTATCAAAACACATCAGATCATCAATATTATCTTCATTATAACTTAATTATTTATTATTTTATTGGCCTTACTATTAATGCATACAAGATCTTTTGTTTGTAATTTTTCAATACTTCACTTTTCTATTTATTATAATATTTTAATTTCACAATGTAATTAATTTTTTTAACATAGTACGTACCATAAAACCTCAAAACAACTAAACACTAAAAATATCTATCATACTATTACCAACTTAAATTGGCCAATTCGTTGTAGTGTCTTAACGACTTTTTTTTTAATATGCGCTTGTGTGTAAGAATTACAATGTAACCTTACGGCCACTAGAAAGAAAACAAATATAGTGTGTGGTGTTAGTAAACAATGGTTAAGAGAGAAAAGGGACGACGTTGGTTTTGTAAATGACCTGACCCATTTTTTACCGGTTCATTTTGTGCCCATCATAACGAAAATTCTTGGATCCATCTTTGGTCACGTCTATAAGTTGAAACCACCCTCCTAATAAGAATTCAGGATGCATACGCTATGATGTTATATAGTTGGTTTCCATATTCAACGAATATTGATAATTTATATTACTGTTTTTTTATGCCTTCAATTACTTCTAATTAATACCCTTTATTTCACGATTGACATTTGAGATGCATGGTTAGATTTATCGTTTACTAGTAATTACGAAAGTAATGTTTAAGTTATAACGAAAAGTGTATGAGAAATAAGAAATATGGTAATCTAAAAATTAATTGTAATGTGTCAACTGAAGAACAAAAAGAGAAATACATTAAAAATATAACTTGCATTCTCTCTCCGCATACATGAAAAATATCAATTCTTCCATCATTTTATTTTGTTCATAAATTTTCAATAAGACATTTTTATAAGAGTTCACAATAAAACTAAGTGTTTTTTTTTATTTTAATATGAGTACCATTGTCACTATATTAAAAATTAACAAGCTTAAGCTTTCCAGTTGCTAGGGTTTTTCAACTCGTCATTGTGTCTTTCTACTCATCAATGTATCTTTTGTTCGTCATTGTCTTTCTACTCTTCATTGTCTCTTTATGTTCGTCGTTGTGTGTATCTTTTTCAATTTTTCTTTTTTGTTTCAAAAATGATGAAAGCTGAAATTTGTAATTGAAATAACACTGTTGTGTTATCCTTATATTTAAATATAATGATAAAAAAAACAATAAATTACCTAATACATAAAACACATTGAATAAATATTATACAATAACTTGAAACGTAAAATACTGTTGTAAATACATATTACAAAATGACATGTAACGTAAAACATAATTGTGATTACATATTACAAATTGGCCTAAAGTAAAACACAATGGTGATACATATTACACAATGACCTAGAACATAAACCACAATGATAAATAAATATTACACAATGGCCTGAACGTGTGTAGTACACAATAAACACCATACTATTTTTTTCAAATTAGTAGAATGTCACATGTAAATCCCGAACAAAATGCCATGTAAGTGGTGGGTGATTAGCCATGAAATGGAAGATGATGCAATCAGATCAAACTTGAGTTATTTTCCCAAAATTTCAAGGATAGTTTATCCCAACGACATGCTGTCGGGATAGGACTCCCAAAAATAATAGCAGGCATATTTCTTTAAGGCGGGTAACTTGAGTTATTTTCCCAACATTTCAAGGGTAGTTTATCCCGACTACATGTTGTCGGGTTAGGTCATTAGTTTTTTTTTTCTTTTATATATGGTTATATAAGTACGTACATTATACATACGTACACAGATGGTTACACTTAATAGAATATAAGATATCTGGATGTAGGTTCCCATTAGTTAAAATTGACGTTTTCGAAAGCCTGATAGTATGAAAAACAACAAATACTGGCTTAATAATCTAACTCCTCTAATAAAAGACTACCACTAAGTGCCACTTGTCAAGCTCTCATCAATTCTTAGACATTTTAACCCATTTTTAAAATATGAATCCTATGGGTCATTACCCACCCTGTTTAATGTTATTCGGATCTATATCTTTTATTCCTTTCTAAACATAAATCACAAAACTCTCCCACTAAGTCATCCATCCCCCTCTCCATGGTCCCTGTCGGCACCCAAATCTCATCAACCTCCCCCTCCACGGCCGCCACTACCACCACAGCCTGCACCGCCACTCCACGACCTCGCCCCCTCCACGGCCGCCACAACCACCACAGCCCGCACCGCCACTCCACGACCTCTTTTCGGTTTCCACACATCCATCCACTCTTCTCCGATATCGGCAAGAAAGCCAAAGGTTATTTCAATTAATTTCGATTCACTATTATATTCATATTCAATTCGCCCTAATTTGTTTGTTTGTTTGTTTGACCTGATTAATTAATTTGTTGCATCTGTTATGTTTTGTGTTAGATCTGTTAACGAGGGATTACATAACGGATCAGAAGTTTTCTGTCTCCACTGTTAGTGCCACCGGCGTTGTATGTATCTATGTCTCTTTTTCTAACCCTATATTTTATCCTTTTTCTTTCAATATTTGAATCATTTGAATCATCTATTGTTATTATTATACTCATATACGAATGACTGACTTCATTTGATATCCTATTGCTCTCCTTATTATTCGTATACATTAAACTTAAAAGTTAAACTATGAATAACACTTGCATACCTATCCAGCTTTTGGTATCAATAACAAATGTTAAATTATCCAACTAGATGAGTAAGAAATGATTGTGCAATATTCAATTAGATGTTTTTCAATGTTGTAATATGTGGTCTTCTGTTTTATATTTTTTGAAGCTGCTTTGTGGGATCTACTTTGACATATTCACTTGATAAGATTACCTCTGCTGCTTGTGGCCATCCTTTTTTGCAATACATCCTGAAAAGGTTTATTTTTTTAAAAAAAAAATTCCATGTATTATCTGATTTTTAGTGAAAAGCTTGCATTTTTAATAAAGTTTTTATCTTTCTATCATATTGTTATAGCTTACATCAGCACATCTATCAGTGATGGTCCTGGATGCTTGACATTTAGATGTCCCACTCCATCATGTGGTGCTTCTGTCGTTGTGGACATGGTCAACATGTTGACTTCAGACGAAGATAAAAATAAATATCGACGTTACCTTCTTAGATCTTATATTGAGGATAACAAAAAGGTATACATTTACTTTAAACTGTTAGTAGCTTGTGTCCTTTCTTCCTGGCTCCTGCAATTTAGGATTTTTTTCATATATTTATTTTTTTTATAGACAAAATGGTGTCTTGCTCCGATATGTTAACCTGATCATATTTTAATTCGGGTTTCAATATTTTATATTTCATTCCTGATCATATGTTATCCTGCAGTATTTTGGAGTTGACGCCGATCAATCACCCGTTCTCATAATACAAGACTCTAAAGGTGACAAATATGTTTGCCTAAACGTGCAAGTCAGTCATATTGCTCGTTGGTTGAAGGACTTTACGGTATATATTTAACGATTTTGTTATTATTGTTCCTATTGATTGGTATTATTAGTATTGAAATGATATAACACGTTTGGTCATGAATATTTACTCTAGGATGGAAAGCTAAAACCACATATCAAGTCAGAGGAGGTCCCTGAAACTAATGACGAGCCAGTTAAGGTGGTGGTTACAAAGAGCCTTAAAGAGATGGTTTTGGATTCTGAAAATAATGGTAAGTTTATACTTGGTTTTACACTTACACATATAAATATTTGGCCTATTGATTTAACTGTTTTAAACTTGGTTTTACATTTCTACTAGAGGTCTATGCACCATGGTGTGGACATTGCAACAAGAAGTTGAAGCCTTTAAGATGGAAAGCTAAAACCACATATCAAGTCAGAGGAGGTCCCCGAAACTAATGACGAGCCAGTTAAGGTGGTGGTTACAAAGAGCCTTAAAGAGATGGTTTTGGATTCTGAAAATAATGGTAAGTTTATACTTGGTTTTACACATGCACATATAAATATTTGGCATGTAAGAAACGAATAAAATACTTTTTTTATTACTTTTTTCAGACTACGTGATGCTATGAAGACGCAGCTGACATTCACCACCCTTTTATCAAGTTAGTTGTTTATTTAATTTGCTGGGTAATTCCGATTTATAATGTTAACTATTAATTAAAAAGTAAAACAACAAAAAGATATTTTTTTTGGATTTTTTCATAATAACTTTTTAGAAAATGTTTTTTACGAAACAATTTCAAATTAGTTTAAAAATTCAATGTATTAAACAAAATATCTCTAAATTTGGGTTTCAACAAATTAAAAAATAAGTCACAAATTTTGACTTATTCAATTTATTTGGTGATTTGGGGTTCAACTAATCTACAAATACCAATAATCCTAATTTTAACTCTTATTCAATGTATTTAGTTGTATCTGTCAATAAAGTTAAAAATCCCAATTTTAACTCTTCCAATTTTTTACGTAACAATTTCCTATCAACAAATTCAATGTATTTGGTGATTTGGGTTTCAACTAATCTACAAAAAAAAATTGTAATATTTCGAATAAAATTGGGATTTTTTTTTGTATATATTAGAAACTTATTTTAACCAAAAATAAATATGTTTTTAGGAAATAATTTCGTTTTTCTTAGAAACTCATTTTTAACCAAAAATAATGACTTTTTTATATGAAAGAATTTCAAACTACTTTTAGAAAGTATATCACAAATTATAAAACATAACAACTACCACTAATTTGGGTTTCAATATCAAAAAATAAAAATATAATTCATTATATTATGTGTTATATCAATATATATAAATATAAATTTAATGTTAATATTCTTAATAATTTGTTTTTAAATAAATGTGTAATTATATTAATTAACTTAGAGTTTTATATGAAAGATATGTTTAAATTTTCAAATTAATTTCAGGTCAACTTAATCCCCTAATTTTAGTCTCCTTCAAATATCCCCTAATTTTAGAGGATATTTGACCCATTTTTAAAATATGAATCCTATGGGTCATTTTTAAAATTTTGTTTTCCTTAGAAACTCATTTTTAACCAAAAAATAATGATTTTTTTATAGGAAAGAATTTCAAACTACTTTTAGAAAGTATATCACAAAATATAAAACATAATAACTACCACTAATTTGGGTTTCAATATCTCAAAATTTCAATATAATTCATTATATTATGTGTTATATCAATATATATAAATATAAATTTAATGTTAATACTACTAATAATTTGTTTATAAAAAAATGTGTAATTATATTAATTAACTTAGACTTTTATGTGGAAGATATTTTTAAAATTTCAAATTAATTTCAGGTCAACTTAATCCCCTAATTTTAGTCTCCTTTCAAATATCCCCTAATTTTAGGGGAATATTATTTAAATTATAACAACCGATTTTCCTTATTTACTATTTTCAATTATCAATACTATATTTCATAATATTGTAATATTTCTAATAAAATTGGGATTTTTTTTTCATATTAGAAACTCATTTTAACCAAAAATAAAGATGTTTTTATGAAATAATTTCGTTTTTTTAGAAACTCATTTTTAACCAAGAATAAAGATTATTTTGATAGGAAAGAATTTCAAAGTACTTTTAAAAAATATATCATAAAGACAACACTCTTAACTCAGAGGATAGGCCTGACATCTTGTGTAGATTGTTTAAAATCAAGCTTGACGCCTTGTTAAGAGACGTGAAGGATAAGGTGGTCCTTGGCAAAGTACAAGCATGTATGAATCATTTACATATGTTTCTTTCATCGTAATTTCTAATATAAGAGAGATTACAGTTTTTATAAAAACATATAACTGAAACCCGTTAATGTTTTTACTTATAAACAAAAATTTTCATGCAGTTGATTATATAATCGAATTTCAAAAGCGTGGTTTGCGTCATGCTCATATGTGCTTATTTATGCATGCCGATCATAAGCTTCTCGATATAGAACACGTTGACCCTTTTATTTCTGCGGAGATTCCTTATAAGAATGAGGACCCTGAATTACATTACCTTGTGAGTGAATTGATGATTCACGATCCATGTGGTGCCCATAATCCGACCTGCTCGTGCATGTTTGACAACAAATGTTAAAAAAATTTCCCAAAGAATTTTCAAGATGCAACATCTGTCGATTCACAAGGTTATCCCCAGTATGGAAGACGCGATTTTGGTCAATTTTTTCAAAAAGGAGACATTCAATTAGATAACAGAAGTGTGGTCCCCTATAACAAGTACCTATTAAAACAATATCAAGCACACATTAATGTTGAATGGTGCAATCAGGCGTCATCTATAAAGTATTTGTTTAAATACATCAACAAAGGACCTGATCGAGCTACTGTTTTTTTTTTTTCAAAAAACGACACACAAGAAAACGTGGAACAACCTGAGGTCAATGAGATCAAACAATTTTATGATTGTCGTTATTTATCTGCTTATGAGGCAGCTTGGCGTATTTTCGGCCATGATGTCCATTACAGGATACCTTCTGTTACCCGCCTACCTTTCCATCTTCCTGGACAACAGCATGCACTTTATGGTGCGGATAATGATCTTGATAATGTCTTGGAAAAAGTTGAGAGCGTCTCCTCTTCCATGTTTACTGGTTGGATGAAGTGCAACGAAAAGTATGCTAGTGCGCGTAAATTGACTTACGTTGAATTATCTACTGAATTTGTTTGGCATGCTCAACCCCGTCGTTGGGAACGAAGAAAATAAGGGTTTTCCATAGGAAGAATTCATGTTGTGTCTCCTGCAGCTGGGGAAGCGTACTTCTTATGAATTCTTTTGAACAGAGTTAAAGGTCCACAATCGTTTGAAGACATCCATACCGTTAACGGTCGTCTTCAACCTTCGTTTAGAGACGCCTGCTACTCTCTTGGATTGTTAGAAGACGATCAAGAATACATTGAGGCAATTGAAGAGGCAAGCCATTCATCGTTGGGTCACGGAGTACGCACGTTGTTCGCTACAATGTTGTCAACTGACAGCCTTTCTAGACCAGAGCATGTCTGGATAAATACTTGGAAATGGCTTTCTGATGATATTCTCTACAACCAACGACGTCTTTTAAAGTCACCAGGTATCAATTTTTTGGAAGTCAATTTTACAATCTTTATATCTATATATAGTCATTAATATTTGGAAATTATTTTTTTATTCAATTTTAACATAGTTATCGCTAACCGAAGATCAAATCAAGAACCTCACTTTATTTGAGATTGAAAAAATCTTGCTGCGAAACAACTCAAGCTTAAGAAAATATCAAACCATGCCTTTCCCCGATGCCGAGTATATATCTATTGCATCTAATAGTTTGATTCAAGAAGAGTTGTCATACGATCAAAACTTGCTAAAAGTAGAGTTCCAAACTCTATTTAATTCAATTACTAATGAGCAAAAAAATATTTTTATCGTATAATAAAGGTGGTGTGTTCTTCGTATATGGTTATGGTGGAACATGTAAAACGTACTTATGGAAGACCTTATCAACTGCCATAAGATCAAAAGGTGAAATCGTTCTAACTGTTGCTTCAAGTGGAATTGCTTCGTTATTGTTAACCGGAGGTCGCACAGCACATTCCAGGTTTCATATTCCGATAAATCTTAATGAGGATTCTACTTGCTACATAGATCCAGGTACAGATGAAGCCCAATTATTAGAAAAAACCAAATTAATAATTTGGGACGAAGCTCCAATGCACCACAAACATGGCTTTCAAGCTCTTGACAGGTCTTTAAAAGACGTTTTATTTTCTAATTTTCTATTTGGAGGCAAAGTTGTTGTATTTGGAGGTGACTTTCGACAAATTCTACCTTTAGTTCAAAAAGGCAGTAGACAAGACATCGTAAACGCCTCTCTATGTTCTTCTTACATTTGGAGTGAATGCAATGTCTTGAGATTAACAAAAAAACTAAGGTTAACTATGGGTACACCGTCATCTGATGTTGAGGAAACCAGATTATTTGCTAAATGGATTTTAGATATAGGTGAAGGTAATATTGGCGGTCCTAATGATGGTGTTGCAACGATAGATATACCTGACGATCTATTTATAAAAGATTCAGTTGATCCTATATCAAAACTTTTTGACTTTGTTTATCCTGATATTCTACATAATTATGAGAACCAACGTTACTTTCAGGATAAAGCAATACTTGCACCAACAAACGAAATTGTTGATGAGATTAATGATAGTTTACTCAAGTTTTTTCCAGGTGATGAAGTCGAGTACTTAAGTTCAGATACCATATGCAGTTCTAAATATATCAATGACACTGTTGATATAGCTTTATACTCTCCTGAACTGCTTAATGGTCTAAGAATATCCGGACTACCAAATCACAAACTGGTGCTAAAAGTTGGTGTTCCTGTTATGCTCCTTAGAAATCATACCCAGAAAGAAGGCTTATGTAACGGTACTCGACTACAGATTATATCTTTAGGTACTCGTGTAGTTGAAGCCAAAATTATTTCTAGAACTAACATTGGTCATAGAGTTTTGATTCATAGATCGCCACTGACTCCATCAAACAACAAAATAGCCTACAAGTTTCAAAGACGACAATTTCCCCTTGCAGTATGTTTCGCGATGACGATAAACAAAAGCCAAGGTCAAGCGTTATCAAGGGTAGGTTTGTACTTAAAAGAACCCGTGTTCTCACATGGACAACTATACGTAGCCTTGTCAAGAGTTACAAGCAGGTGTGGGCTAAAGATTTTGATTCTTGATAAACAAGGTAATCTGACCAATACAACAACAAATGTTGTGTACAAGGAAATTTTTTCTTATTTATAAAATACTTTTGTAATTTTATCTTTTTTTTGTAATCCTTGTAATTTTAGTTTAATTTGTAATTGTATTAACAATATATGACAACTGTGTTATTGATTGTATTTTGCTTAATGTTTAAATATTAAAATTTTCATTAATTTCCCGTGTATTACACGGATCTCAAACTAGTTTTAAAATAAAAATATAGCGATTCCTGACTAGAATTTTCTACAAAATGCATATTTTATTGTTGTGTAGTATTTTAATACGTTAAAATGTCATAAATACATTGTGTTCATATAATTTCTATATATAAAATTATACGAACCATCAGAAAAATAAGATATGAAGAATTATGATCATAACCTTAGAATAATTATTTTACATTTGAAACAAAAATTATTTATTATATATTCAACTGCACTATGTGCATCTACTTCTCATTGTTTTTAGAGGTTTATACTTTACCAAAGTTTTCGATAAATTCAAGAATATGTGTAGTGGATGGAGCCTCTATAGAGGCCTTATACGTCATTTGACGTCACGTCACCATAGAAACTTTATAGTTAAACTGGGTGTAGTGGATTAACAAAGTAGGACTCCCAATATTAATAAGGGACATATTTTATTAAGACGGGTAACTAGAGTTATTTTCCTAACATTTCAAGGGTGTATACGTATGTGACCATCTATGTACGTATGTATGTAACCAACTATGTATGTATGTAACCATGTATGGGAGTGTATGTGTGTATATATGTATATACGTGTATACGTGTATGAATGGTAGGCGTGTCTGCACATGTGTGTGCGATGTATGTATGTATGTATGTGTGTGTGTGTGTATGTATGTATGTATGTATGTATGTGTGTGTGTGTGTATGTAACCATCAGGGAGGGTTATCCAAAAATAAGTAGTTTCATAAAAAAACTATGAATAAATCATAGTCATTGGATCATGTTAATCAATGGTTGATATTTAAAATCATCAATAATCGACATTGTTTTCTAAAATTGCTCTTTAATTGTTACTACTGACATAGTTTTCTAGAATTATTCTTTCACCATCACTTGTAATGTCAAATGTTGAAAATTTGTTAGTTCTTACCATTCTTAGGGAAACTACTATGTAACCATCTATTGTATGTATGTATGTATGTAGTATGTCGTCGGTATTGGGTAGTTAATTTTTTATTCTCTGTTTCTAATCTAAGATGATTTTAAAGAAAAGAAAAAATAAAATATAAATATTCTATCTAGACAACATGTCGTCGGGATTGGTTTGTTAATTTTTTATTTTAAGATGATTTTAATGAAAATGAATAATAAAATATAAACACTCTATCCCGACAACATGTCGTCGGGATTGGGTAGTTAATTTTATTATTTATTCCTAATTTAAGATGAGTTTAAAGAAAAGAAAAAAACAAAATATAAGCACTATATCCCGACAAAGGTTAGTTTAGTCAAAGTTGATCCCGCATATTAACAACTGACATGTGTAAAGAATTTTGGGATTTTCTATCCCAGCAACATGTCGTCGGGAAAGAAATAGATATACCGACAAAAAGACCAATTTCTTGTAGTGTAAGACGGATATGAAAAATAAATGTAAATATTTTTTATAATTTGAGATAATGTAAGGTTATTTCCCACTTAACTAGACGTGTTTATGATATTTATTGGTTTTATCATAGCATATTCTCAAATGAGTTTTACAGGCAAATCTTGCAACAACACGATGGATACTACAATATTTCTAAATAATATATTTAGGGTTAATTAACATATTATCTGAAATATTGTGTTAATTGATTAACAAACTTTATAACAACTAATTAATCGAGCTAATATATATCTATTTTATATATAATACATGAGACATTGGCAAATTAAGACACCACATTATTAAGTAATTTACAATTTTTAATGGCTAATGTACATCGATCTTATATAACATGTAAGATAGGAACAAACTTGTCCATTATAAAATATGTCTTGAAATATTTACAACATAGTCCCCTCAACTAGCTTTACTCAACTTTTGTAAAGTTTAAGAAATAGTTACTACTTTGGACCTTTATTTTTACCCATATATTCCTTTTAATTTTATTTGTAAATAACTTCCCACCAAGGATTTTCCAACGGCCATTACTTTTTCTTACGATAATATTTTTTATAAAAAAATTACACTATAAAAATGAGCATTTTATTGTCTTTAATTTGGGTATGGATTTGCTATAATTTTTCAAATAAAAAAATAACATATTACGTATGAGTATTCACAATTTGGTTTTAACGGTATTTATGTTATACCATGAGCCAAACCATTGGTTCGATATTTTGTTATTGAGAACCAAAACGAAACCGTTGAAACTTTAAACTGAATCGTTGCTAATGGTTTGGTTTCACTTATTGAGCTTCAATAATGAATTTACTGTCCGATCTGGTTTTATATGTCCAATTAATAGTATATTAACCATAAACCAAACCCTTTCTATGGTTTGAACATTAGTAATCCGGTTGACAAAAGTGATGATTGGTTTAAACGTTCTCAAGGTTTCAAACGAACCTTGAATATCCACAATTGTTACATGATTTCTATAATTTTTGTTCCACGTCGCATTGCGTTGGCACCCGTCTAGTCTACGTATAAAGAGAATAGCAAGGACCTCTTAATTTTTGGAGGTCCAATATCTAATACTTAATGTACAATCAACAATGCATTAAAATTTGAAAATATAGGGGTAATATTGTATTTGGCCATATGATGTATAGTTAAGTGATTTGGTTTAAAAAATAATAATAATATTGGTCCTTCAACTTTTACTATTTTTTTGTTAATTTATAATATAGTTGCACATTTACCCCTTATTCTAAATCAACTACCACCACGACTTTGTAACGTCCATAACTTTTTCACACGTTAATATTTTTTAACAACAAAATACATCATAAAAACGGGCATTTTATTCTATTTAATTTGAGTATGGTATTCCTATACTTTTTAATTTCAAAAAATTAACATGTTATGAGATTATGCGTTAGGACCGGCAATGGTTCCAAATAGGGCGGATCTGGTCCTGTATAAGACCGTATTAGGGTCGGAACAGGTTAATACAAAAAAACGGTTAATTTGGTTCAGGTCGGGTCGGTAGGGTTCGGGTCGAAAGGGTTCAGGTAAGAACGTTTTGAGTTGGGTCGGAACATGATTTTAGTCAAAACAGGTTGGTTTAAAAAGTGATTTATTTAAAACTACTACATATTGAAGCTTCGGTTCTTGATTTTCCGTCACATGTTACACACGTTCAGGCAACTGTTATGCGGATGACATTGTGTGATGCACTTACCGACATTGAGTCCGATGTCACGTTGTGCGCGTACCATCATTGGGTTACCGTCGTTCCGTTGCAAGATTATATATGCACGTGTTGACACCTGTTACGTGTTCGATGTTATGTTTGCATATGTAACCCGCATCATCGTGCGGGCACTCACCTAGTGTAATAATAGTACATGCGCATCATCAGTGAGTCCTTTCTCTGCCCGTATCTTAAGTGGAGCCTGGCTAGAAGGGAGTGTCTTGCAAAACATACGGTTGTTGTGAGGAGAAAAGAGGAGAGAGAAGAGGGTTGATGGTGACGTGGGTTGCCCACCTCTTCTCTTATTAAAGATGCTTTAATATATACTTTTTTTATTTAACAACAAGACCCGAACATTTAAAATTATCCTGACAAATAGATCACCTACTACCTGAAGAATAGAAAGTGGTCACTTTGTTCACCCTTCCAGGATTAAACTCACAACTAAAAAAAACAAATGCTCAACCCAGAACAAAAATGTTTTAGGCAAGACACATAAAGAATAAAATCTTTCATAGGAAAAACCATGGGACTACCACTCAAACAACATATAATATACATTGCATTAGAGGTGCACAAACCGGTTTAAAATTCAAAATCGGTTCGGGTTAAAACCGGTTCGATTTGGTCAACAAAAGTCAAAACTGGTAATTTATAATCGGTTTCGGTTCGGGTTGAAACCGGTTTCTTACCATGTTACGATCGGTTTCGGTTTGGGTTTTGATCGGTTTTGGTTCGGGTTTTGGCCGGTTTTTTCCGGTTTCGGTTAACCGGTTTGAAACTGGCTTTCGTGGAGAAAACTACAAACCGGTTCCAAAACTTCGGTTTCAATCGGTTCCAAACTGGTTTCTACATAATCGGATTCAAACTGGTTCGGTTTCGGTTTGATTTTCAGGTCGGTTCGGTTAACCGGTTTATTTGCCCACCTCTACATTGCATAAAGGATATGCAATTTTCAAATAATGGTAAGTTCTAAAATTGGACTTTGGGTTTCTTCATCGTAATCCCATGCTCCTCACTTTCTATAAATAGCCTGCGTGTAGCATTCCAAGTTCATATTATTGATTTGTAGGGGAAACAAATATGGCTTCTAACGTAGGCCTATTGTTTCGTGTCCTCGTAATGGCCACCATGATGCAATTTCAAACTATTTTAGTCATTGGCGCACCACAAGTCTCATGCTACTTTATATTTGGTGGCAATTTCAAACTATTTTAGTCATTGGCGCACCACAAGTCCCATGCTACTTTATATTTGGTGACTCTTTGGTCGATAATGGCAATAACAATAACCTTCAAACACAAGCAAAAGCCAATTACCAGCCTTATGGGATCGACTTTCCACCAGGTCCCACCGGCAGATTCACCAACGGTCGAACTGTTGTGGATCTCCTCAGTATGTCACTCATTCTCTTAGCTTACTAAATTTCATTATTATTACTGCTGCAACATTGTATTTACTTGTATTTAGATGCTTAAAACATAAGATATGATTGATATTACGAAATTTATACAACTAGCGAAAAATATATGTTGATATTATGTTCCTGATATATATTTTAATTATATTTTTCTAAAAGATGCTGATATTACTAAGACTATAGGAAATAGTTTGTTAGGCTTGAAAATTTGAGTACTCCTATATTATAATAGTTTCTAGGCTTTAGCTTATTTTTATTTAGAGTCTTGCGACTGATAATTAGACCCTCAAAATCGTTTGTGTGATTTCAGCTCAAAGTCTAGGCTTTGATGATTTCATTGCATCGTTTGCTACCGCAACTAACGAACAGATAAGCATGGGCGTAAACTATGGCAGTGGTGCAGCTGGCATTAGAGCAGAAACAGGAAACAAACTGGTAAACACCACTAGCGAAGAATTGAATAATGAACTATATTATTGTCAAACATTATTAGTGTGAGTCCACGAGCCCAGCTTGACTATTGGAATATTGGACTATATTATTGTCTCACAAGAGAGATTTTTTTTTTTTGATAAAAACTGGATCTCCCGTGATTAATTCTGACAATGATATATATAGTCCAAAACTGAAACCCGTTAATTTTTGGATTATAAATAAGTATAATACTCAATTTTTAGATTATAAGTATAATGTTTAAACTAACAACTGCTCTTGTTTATCTTTATCTTAGGGTGACCGAATTAGCTTGGATAAGCAACTACGTAATCATGAATCAGTAGTTTCCCGGCTTCAGGTCTTGCAACGCAACAGAACATTTACGAATGAATACTTACTTAAGCAAGTGCATTTACACATTAGCTATTGGAAGCAACGATTACGTCAACAACTATTTCATGCCCGACAATTACCCAGCCGGCCGCATATACACACCTGATCAATTTGCATCCAAACTCATTGAGCAATACTCTCAACAACTAAGGGTAAACTTAATGTTTTTTCGTTTCTAAGCTGAGCATGTTGGAAATACATTTCATAACCTGGACCGCTTTATAAACATGTTGGAACAGGTTTCAAATATCAGATGATGCCATAAATAGTTTAAAAATTAAAACATATAAATATACAACGAATTAGAAATAAAATATAACAATACACTATTTTTGTGTCAGTTTATATACGTATAACCAAACCGATATGATTACGTATTGGTTCTTAGCCCAGTAAACACTTGGTAGAAATATTATTAAACTTGTATTTTCTTTTTGTATAGTGTTTTTGTGATATTTAGTACTCTTTCAACTAAAACCATCAATTTTTTGGTTCTATTAATTTGATAGACTCTGTATAATTTGGGAGCTAGGAAAATTGCAGTGTTCGGTTTGAGTCTTCTAGGGTGCACCCCGTTTGAGATACAAATGTTTGGCACGAACGGACAATGTGTTGAGTCGATTAATGAGAAGATCCAACTATTTAATGACAAACTCAAGCCTTTAATTTATGATCTTAACAATGATTTTCCAGATGGAAGATTTACTTTCATCAACGTTACAGGCATTTCTACACTTCAAAACGGTAAATAATCGTAACAAGTTCTAGTTTATATATATAGTGTTTCATGTTGACTTATAATTCCTGTTTGTGTTCTTTTGCTAATATTCAACTTTTCAAGTATCACGCATAGTAAATATTAGTTTACTAAGGCCATGTTTGGGATTCCTTATTTACACCTCCTTTTGACTTATATAAGGAGTTTTTGATAAGTTACACTTTTCTAACTTATCGAAACTCCTTTTTCCTTCTTTAAAAACTTAAAAAGGGCACATTACCCAAACACCCTTTTAACTTACATAAGTTAATAAGTTTTAAGGAAGTAAAAATAAGGAAACCCAAACACCCCCTGAAATGTTCCTTTTTGGTTCGCAGTAGTATTTCCAAAGGTTCCTTGTTGTCAACTACGGGCAGATGGACAATTATGCGCTCCAAACTCTGTGGCCTGTCTGAATAGGAATTTGTACGCTTATTTTGACGGTCTTCATCCCACTGAAGTTATAAACAGAGTCCTTGCAACAAGAGCATACATCGCGCTCTCTCCCACGGATGCAATTCCCTACGACATTAGTAGTTTGGCTTCACTCATCCTTAACATATGAAGAGATTACACGATAACCTACTGTGTGATGGTTCTTCGTATGGAAGATAAATAAGAAAGAATAAAGAAGATATGAATAAAAAAAATTATGTTGTGGTTTTGTTTAAATGTCAGACATCAATAATCAGAAGTTATGGGGCCAAAACTATACTTATACGTAAATAAATCCTTAAGTGATTGAAAGTACTCCTAATGTTGCAACGAAGAAAAATTAAAAAAAAGAAAAAAATAAAATAAAAGTTGCAACAAACATTCAAGAAAGCAAGTGCATAATGAGACATCACAATAATAAATAAAAGAAATGTATATCTAAATAGTCATAACTTTTCCCTTTTAATTTATCAAGTTGGCAATCACACAAAACTATAAGATGATTATGTACAATTGCGCTTATCCGCACATATTGTGGCCAACTTTGCACCGATACAGTAATGCAACTTGTCGATGACAGTTGATCTCTCCCGTCACCTCTGTTTAGCATCTAAGCTCGCCTACAACCTCTCCGGATCCCTTTCCATGCTAGCATTCAATCTCGTGTGTTCCCTAGCCTCCATCTCCACGTACGATAATCTATAAAATCAACAGTCAGATAAATGATTAGCAATTTGCTGATGATAAGAAAAATTATTTAGATTTTACTAAACCATATATACGCACAAAGATCGTGAGCGTAATATATAATCGTGTTGGAACTACTGAGATGGCAACTAAAACTTGTGGAAGAATAGAAAACACACACGCACATTTGGTGTCACATAGTTTGTGAAAATTTATGTTTACTCGCTTTGTTATGATTAAAAAAGTGGATTTCACGTTAGGAATTATATCTACTAGTCTTAATTCTAAGCGTAGTTATGACAATGCCAATTTGTATAACAATTTTTTGTCAATTGAAAAAAGCATTGTATAATGGGAGAGCTAGCTTAACTTGATTTTTCATTTCTTTTTTCTAATTTTTTTTGGTAAAAGGCTAAGGCCCGGCAAACTTTTATTATGGAAAAAATCAAAGTACAATACAAGGCACCTAACCTACCCGGAATTTCCCCAGAGTAGGATTAGGCTCTAAAACAAATAAAAGACTATAAGAACATGCGTTGTCAAAACTACACACAACCGAGTATTTTACGTCATGTGGCGTCGAGTCAGATTTGGGCATTTTGCAAAAAGTAGGTGTATGGGAAAATGTCTCCAAAATGCCTCTCTCCTCCCCCTCTCTCTACATCTCTCTCACAAAACCCTCAAAATTTGAGCCACCCTCTTGTTGTGTACACAAAACTCTGGCCTCCAAAATGGCATCCAAAACGCACGTGCAGGGGTGGGGTGGGGGGGGGGGGGTTTCCCGGCGTTTGGCCTCAAAACGCCCCAAAATGCCATCGGCTACGGATAGTCTAAAGGTGCTATCATTCTTGTTCCACGTAAAGCATTAGTTCAATCATGTTTCCAAAGTTTCAGCCCACTCTCATGTTTAGCCCAGCCCAATGTTAAGCTAAAAGCCTCATAATTCCAAATCAGTAAATAACTAAACACATGGCAGGCCCAGATCCAGTTTTATTTCTAAGTGTTGTAGTAGGCCCATTTCATATTTCATTTATATTAGCCCAATAGTCAATTTAATCCCAAAGCAACCCAGTCCACCAAGGCGGCAAGCCGAATTAATAACCTAACTGATGCTGACCCACTGTAAACAGGCCCAAACAGAATACCATCGTCCCGAACCAAGACCCATCCTTATAACACAAAACCCCTCGGATCTGATATCGAGACCCATTTCCACTTTAAAAATTTTTATAACAATGCAAGCAGACAATGAGGTTGCTTGCAATTAAACCACACCACCAACACTCATAACCATTAAATTCCTTCACCAGAATAGTGGCCACTTACATTAAGTGTTGAGTAGGAAAAATGCTAACTTTAATCAAGTAACATAACCAAACAAGGTGTCTGTTAGCTTGATTAAAGGATTGTCCCAAAACTATACAAGCATATGTAACAAGCCACAAATGCCTGAACCAGAATTTGACTATAACAAAACTATTGTTGACTAACCTTGATCTGATTAATTTGACTTTGACTTGCATGAACCAATTCACATATGGTAACAGGCCTGCAAACATGCTTAAAACCCCAATGTTGACTTTGACTTTTGCATTGACACCGAGGATAACGATTTTTACTTTCGGCATACCGTTGACTTTCAAGATTTGGCCTATTAACTTGTTTCTGCATCAGATTCTGATGCTAATTCTTGCTTTGACTTTGTAGACCAATAAGTTGACTTTCTTTGTTGACTTCAATATCTTTCCTTTTATAAGTTCCAAAATACCAGATCTGCCCCTAAGTACCGAACACCCTTAATTCTCTTTTATCAACCCATTGACTTAGCAGTAGACTTTGACCTGGATGTTGACCTTGAGTAAACAGTTGACTAAATTGCCCCTGACTATGTAATTTCTCTAGTTCCATCATATAAATAGTTTTGGCCCAAAGTACACAACAAAAATTGTTGTGTACAACGAACACTCACTTATCAGCATGTGCTCTTTAGAATGATCAGAACTGTTTGTACAACATAGGTTGCCAAGAATTCTAGCATAACACCATTATATCTTGAGGTGGCAATCCTGACCCATCTAGATAAGTTTGGGTTATTTTGGACTTAAAATACAAAAGTTATGGGTCGTTTTGGGTAAGCTATAATACTAATGGGGGTTAAAATGGATATATTCAGAAGTTAAAGTTAAAGCGCCTGGTCAAGATGGGTCTCAAATAGAAGGGTACTGAATTATGCGAACTTGTGTTTGGGATATTTTTATAAACCCTACAATCATGCTTTGCGTACGTGATTGGTTGTTTGGTTTAGAAGGTAATAAGTTCATTATCTTTGCTACTTAACTTTTTATATAATGTTAACTTATCTTTTACTTTTTTTACATATATAGATGAAGAAGCGAAAGAGATGGAGGAAGAGCTTGTAGAAGATATTGAAGCATTGTATCCAACGCA
Source organism: Bidens hawaiensis (assembly GCF_021521415.1). Taxonomy (NCBI): domain Eukaryota; kingdom Viridiplantae; phylum Streptophyta; class Magnoliopsida; order Asterales; family Asteraceae; genus Bidens; species Bidens hawaiensis. The sequence goes on from NW_027491353.1 coordinate 421,971, forward strand.
TGATTGTAGTCACGTTTAGGTAAATGTGTATGTGTTTGGGGTGGTTATTAACTTTTGGAGGTATAGACGTAAGTTGTCTTTTTTTGGGTTTGACTTTCATGTTTATAGTCGGTTGGTTTAGAGTAGAATGACTCATTTGGATCTTTGAACATGTTTTTGTTATTACTATTAATTTTGATTATATAACTGGATCTTTTAACATCTTTGGATCTTTCATGTTCTTATATATTTTTATTATTTGTTTTAATCACATGAATAATTATTTCAAAATACTGTAACAATAATCGCACTAAAAGTTTAGTGATACTTAATTACTTATTTTTTAGTTAAAACAACAGCATCAGTTAGCAACTTACCCTATATTAATTGATTTTAGACAGAATTACAAATTTTGTCCTCTAAAAAAAACTAAATTACGGTTTGTGTCCTTTATTTAGTTTCTTTGCAGGCGGTGTACTTTAAACATTTTTTCATACACGTTATGTCATTTACGCTAACCGGGTTAGAAAAACTCAGTTAAATTCCCTCACGTGAGGCGCATGTGAGGACATTTTTGTCTTTTTTCGTCTATACCTGCAAACAAAACCCCTTTATCAGTGTTATCCCCCACCATGAATCTTTTCATTTTCCGGTGATCCTTCAAAAACCCCTAATTGAACAATCGTATTGAACAACATTCCTCCTCCTTGATTAAAAAACAGATTAAAAACCCTAAATGGATGATATGGATGATTTTCCTCCTCGATTTTACATCCGTGAAGCTTTTGGACAATCGGATTGTGAGAATTTTATGGTAAGTTTAAATGTCGAACAAAATATAACACAATGTTGAGTAATATAACACAGTATCAAGAAAAAAAACATAATGTTAAGGAAAAAGACACAATCAATAACGAAAATAAACATAAAACACAACGATTTTTTCCTCAATATTGTGTCTTTTTTCTAAACGAGGAACACGGTGGAAACATTTTTAAATTTAAACGTTTTTTTTCGTTTTTTTTATCAAATTTTGAGTTATGATTTTTTATTTGTTTATTTATTTTTTAAAAATTTTGAAGGATTTTTTGTGCTACTATAAACCTTTCTCATTTTTGTCAATAACTTGACTCTTGTCAGCCTACCATGATCTAATTATTATTATATTTAAGAGCTTTGGTGACAATATGGCACAGAAAATGCATTTAAAAATAAAATGCAATTGGTTGGATGGTTGTGGTGTTTACTTTAGATTTAGAAGATGTGGGTTGTTTACCCTGGTTCGAAGGTCTTCTATTACATATAAAGACGTTTTTTTTCCTCACATTTTTATTCTATGTGTTAGTACTTGTCTTTCAACATTATATAGTGGTTGATGATGAAGCTTTGACCACCAACTTATAGGGCCCGTTTACTTCTGGTACCGTAATAAACGTGAGAAAAACAGCTAACTCATGTGGGATCGTCACATTTTTTTAGCTCTAGTACCGCAACGAACGTAACGAAAATCGATTGAAAGCCATTTTTTGGTTTTTAGTTCCGGTATCGTAAAAAACGTGACAATAACCAACTGAATTTGCGTAGGTTGGTCAACGCCCGGGATCGACGACGATTGGGTTTTACCAATGCTCTATTTTTACCGATCGACGCCATCCCATTTGCCCGCCTCGATGTTTAACTTTTTTGTTTTATTTTTGGTTTTAGTTCTGTTTCAATAACGCACGTAATCGAAACCAACCGAATTTTCATCGAGTTAGCGACTGAACACTTGGGTTTTACAACCGCCTAGATTTTACCGACCTGCCTTGGCGCATCACGCCAGACAAAACACTAGTTACAAACAATTATTAAAATCAGACGTAAACATTATATTTTATCATAATTAGAAAATTTCCTTAAAAAGGCAAAATAAAAGAAAAGAAAAAGGCTAGATCAAATCCATGATTCAGTTATTTTAAAAGACTTTAATCAATCTTGTGAAAAGTTGTTCTTAAAAGCCATTGAACACACCACGCTTTGGATTACTTGGAAACCAAATATCAAAACGATTCATACACTGAAAGAAAAAGTCGTGAAATAAAACTCCGTTTGATGGTCCCAATGTACCCAGAAGACGAAACATGTCCGATCTGCCGTAAGGCTTGCCTGGATAAATTCGGAGAGCATGCGGTTCATTGCAAGGAGATGCCTGGGTTCAAATACCGACATGATTGGGTGCGGGACGTTCTTTGGGACATCTTAAAGCGAGCTGGGATATCAGCTAAAAAGGAAGCTCCCGTAAACTTCCTTACAGACCCCTCGGAAGGGAGATCCACTTTACGACCGGCAGATTTGCTCGTCTTTGGTTGGGCCGGGGGAAAACACGCTTGTGTTGACCTCACAGGGGTATCTCCCTTAGCTGGTTTGAGGGATAATGGGTTTATAGCTGGGCAAGCAATGAAAAGGGCTGAAACGAAGAAGGTGGAGAAACATGCTAAAGCCTGCGAAGAGAACCAACATGTGTTTGTCCCTCTGGCTTTTGATACATTTGGCTCCTTGGCACCGGAAGCTATCCGTTTCCTAACCAGGGTCCAACAGGTTGTGCATAGCAATGTGTCGACTCCAAAGGGGCATGGGTATGTCTTTAGCAGGTTAGGGTTTGCAATTCAGAAAGGGGTGGCGGCGCAGCTTGTTGCCCGCCTACCTGCTATATTGATGTAATATTTATGTTTCTAAATTCAAATCAATTTCAAAGTCAAAAAAAAAAAAAAATTGCTTATTGTAGGTGTTAAAATGTGAAAAGTGAATTGCTTAGAGTGAACAACAGATCCGTGTTCATCTCATGAATGAAGGTACCTTGTCGAGGTTAAGATTGATCTTTCACACCAAAAAATATTATGACTTGTAACTTAAAACTATCCTCAAAATTTAAGATACCTATTACTATTTGCTAACATGCAGTTCTCTTTTTAAGATAACTAGATGTTAAATTGTTAATGCATATGATGTGCGTGGTTGGTTTCCATGTTCAACAAATTGGTATGCCATGCACATCACATTAATGTTCTTTTGTACCTTCTAGTACATGTTCTTTCGCATATATTACGATTAGGGTTTATGATTAGTTAAAGTGAAAAGTAGCGAAATAATCATAAAAATATTTTGGTTTACTTAACGGTATTTCCATGCTTCTCACTCTCTATATTAATAATATGTATGTTGCACTCAAAATCCATATCCATCTCAATTTGTAGTGAGCAGCAAATATGATTCCTAGGCATTACCCATTGTTTCGTGCCCTCGTAATTGCAGTTATGACGCGATTCCTATTTGTTTTTGTCATCGGTGAACAGCAAGTTCCATGTTACTTTATATTCGGTGACTCTTTGGTTGATAATGGCAATAACAATAACCTTGTGAAATCAGAAAAAGCCAACTACCTGCCTTATGGGATTGATTTTCTACAAGGTGCCACTGGCAGATTCACCAATGGTCTTACCTCTGTGGACATCATCGGTCTCTCTCAAAATCTTTGATAGTCACATTTTTGGATCAAGTCTTGTCATATTTCAAGTATAATAGTTAATTTACTTATTTAAGGATCATAAAATAATATAAATCACAAGGCATCATACATTTCTATTGACTTTTTTTATACTTCAAAAACGACAACAATAATACTACACTTGCTTGATAACAGGTCAACTTCTAGGTTTTCCTAACTTCATTCCACCGTATGCTACCGCTACCAACGAAGAAATAAGTAGAGGCGTAAACTACGGCAGTGGTGGTGGTGGTATTAGACCGGAATCCGGAAGAAATCTGGTAAACGTAGACGATTTTAAAAACATCTAAAGTGTACATAATATAAGTGTAACGTTTTATTCTATTTTGTTCGTGTTTATCATTATCTCAGGGTGATCGAATCGACTTGGATATGCAACTACTTAATCATGCGACAATAGTCTCACTGGTTTCGCAGTTGCAACGCAACAAAACATTTACAAATGAATACATAAAAAAGTGCATTTACCTAGTAAACATTGGAAGCAACGATTATGTCAACAACTACTTGATGTCCAACAGTTATCCCACAGGTAGCATGTACACCCCCGATCAATATGCAACAATCCTAATTCGTCAATTATCGAAAAAACTGACGGTAAGCACTTTGTTCCTCCTAGTTTTAGAGTTTTTTGTAATCTTTAATCTTTTTCTGGCTCGTAATTAACTTTTTGGTCAAAACCCAAGAATTATATTTTCTTCATATGACAGACTTTGTACAAATTGGGAGCTAGGAAAATTGTTGTGTTTGGTTTGACTTTAATAGGGTGCACTCCAGCTGAGATAGCAATGTTTGGGACTAATGGGAAACCATGTGTTGAGTCCATTAAAATTTGACTGAGATGTTTAATAAGAGGCTTAGGCCTCTTGTTGATGATCTTAACTATGGTTTATCGGATTCAAGGTTCACTTTCGTCAACTTTTCAGGCATTTTTGCAACTCAAGAAGGTAAAAGTCTTAACAACTAAGCATAGGGTTACCTTTTTTATTTCGAACACTTCTTTTTTATTATTATTATCATATACAAAAGGATTCTAAAACGGTCTTTTTTTTCTCATTTCTAGGCTTGCCAAATATTCCTTGTTGCGAAGTACAACCCAACGCACTATGCGTTCCAAATTCAATTCCTTGTCGAGATAGGTCTTCAACTGCTTGGTATGACGGTTTTCACCCATCGGAAATTGCAAACAGATTCCTAGCATCAAGATCGTATACCGCACTCTCTCCCATGGATGCGTCTCCGAATGATATTAGTACTTTGGCCCGACTTTAACATATTCAGAAATTCCATTGAGAAAATCAAAAAATAATATTATAGTATGATTGTTCATGTGGAAGATAAACAAGAATAATAATGACAATTTTAATAAGATGTTCTTTAGTATGTGTTTTATTTACATTTAAGACACCCATAAACAAAGTTATCACAATATTTAGGTGACCTACTTTTCTCAAGTACATTTAAATGAGAATGTAAGGTCGTGTAAGTATGTGTATATGGATATTTTGGGTAGCGCACTACACAATTTAGTTACGGTCTTAGATATGTCTGAACATAATCATTGGTGTAGGTGTATCTTTTAACTGTGTAGGTAAAATATGAAAAAGGATGCTATACATATAATAAGCAAAATGATTTTAATAACAAATTATAATAAAAATAATTTAATGAAACAACTATTGTGCAACTTTTTTTCAAATAATAACCAGTTATCAAAATTAAGAAAAATCCATTATTACTAAAACACCCATATGATTCAAATAAATCATAAAACAAAAGAAAATTTATGATTGGATGATTTCATTTCTTTCACTTCTCGTAATAATAACATTTATCGCATGAACTTAACCCTAGATTTGTATTCATGATTTTTAAATGATGTAGAGACTTTAACTCTAACATTGAGTCACTAACCTAAAAAAAACACTACTAGAAAATTGAGCAATTGCCACCAAAATTTGCTACCGAAAAAAATGGTAGCAAAGTTAGCGACCGATTTAGCAAAATTGCTACCGAAAAAGCCAATCAAGCGTAGCGGTAGCTAAGCGGTCAAAGTTTCTGCAACCGTTTATTTTGCGGTCGGAGTTTTTGCAACCGTTTATTTTGCGGTCGGAGTTTTTGCAACCGTTTATTTTGCGGTCGGAGTTTTTGCAACCGTTTAAATTCGGTAGCTAGGTGATCGGAAATTTTGCAGCCATTTATTTTGCGGTCGGAGTTTTTGCGACCGTTTATTTTGCGGTCGAAATTTTTGCAACCGGTGACTCAATGGTCGGAATTTTTGCAACCGTTTTTGTGGTAGGAATTACGAAATAATTCTCTTCGTACTCCAAACTAATCCGTACAAAAGGTTGGGTCCTCTCTTCTTGGGGATATAAACTAAGATCATGAATTACTAAAGGGACCAATTATGCATTTCCTGAAAACTTTTATATGCCCCAAATCCGTACGTGGACGTTGACGCTGGTGTTGTTTTGTCACCGGGACTATTTCTATTGAGCGATGGAACGGAATAAGGCGAGAATTAGGGTTTCGGCTGCTTCTATTGTTGAAAGGAGGTAGTAAACAGAATAATTCGTCATCTGCTCCTCCCGTCCACGACGATCACCGCCACCACTGCCGTAAAACATCACTCCGGCGATCACCGCCACCGCTTCATCGGTCAATTCATCTGGTTCGTTTTCTCATCACTCATTCTCACTGTTTGCCATGGATTTTCAACGATTGTTAGTATTAACGATTAGATCACGAATATAGATTTGCTTTGCACAACAATCATCGATTAGGTTAAATTTTGAACGATTGTTATTATTAACAATTGTTATTCGCCAATTAGTTTCCACGAATTGTTAGATCGTTAAATCAGTAGTTTCACACATAATATCGGTTAAATGTTTTGTGGCGCCTATTATCGTTAGATTGTTCGGTTAGGTCAGATTACTAATTAGTTATTTGTATTGATTTCATGAAGATATGTTTCTGTAATTACTTAGTGTGTGTTATGATTGATTAATTTGTAATGCTGGTGGTTTATTGTGAGCTGAATTTAGTGGTTCAGTGATTGTTGGATCTGAATTGATGTTCGTCTATTGTTTACGCATTCACTTAGTTGTTAGGATCCTGATGTTCATCTTTGTAGTTTATTGTAATTGTTAATTCATTTGGTGTAAAAAAAGATAATAAGTTATACCGTTTTCATATACAATCTTTGGGTTTTTCATGATTTGGTCTAAACCACATACCTCTTATAAATGTTGGATCATTAACCTTCATGAGTGAAAACGTATTTGAATTATAGTCGAGCTCAGTGCAATTCTGATGGATATCCTGCATAAACATAACACGGGACTCTGCTTTTTCTCTATGGAACAAATCCATGTTTTGAGTCCTTAAAAATATTAACATATCGTTTAATACGCTTAATGACGTTGCATCGTTAAAAACCTTTCTAGGAAAACCCGGTGGGACAAAACCATACCTAAGGGAAAAAGACGTGCATCGCGTATTTTAAATAATAAACAACATGCTTCAGGATGATGTTAAATCGGTACTTCAGGACCTATATGATTAAACGTATATGATTGATTGATGCTACTGGATCAGTTATGTTACCTCATTAAAAACCTTACTAAGAAAACCTCTTGGGACAAAACTTAGGGAAGGAAAAAAGAGTGCAACATGTTTGAATATAATCAAATTTCACTAGCACATATATTAGTAATGCAATATTCAATCACTTGATATTTATATGACATATTAAGGCATCAATTGCGTTTAACAATGGTACTTATGGACCAAGTACTTCTACCCCCCTTTTCTTGGTACAGTAAAAATCATTTGTATATATAGCAACTGACCAATCATGAGTGTGATAGTGAATCAACTTTACTTGTATTAAAATATGTTAACATCTTCTGGATGTAATTTGATTGATGAATAAATACAATTAAATGTATACTCGATTTGAAGGTCAATGAATAATTTAGTTGCGTCAAATTATTCTATACCAAAACTTTCTCTTAAATAGTTCGACAAAGTCTCTCGATGATGCAGGACATCATCACTTTAAACTGCGATTATATGAACTTTTAAGAGTGAAATTTTAATATATAGAATATTAAAGCCATTTTGTTGCTTCAGGCATTTTTACCCATTTAGGAATGTTCATGTAAATGTAATGTTCAATTGTCTCGTACAGCAATACGGTGATAACATCCATATTTTATCTGAAGTAGTTCTGAGATTGCGAAGCTGATTAAAACATCTAATGATTATCGCATCCACTACAGGGAAATACGTTTCCTCATAATCAACTACTGGGATTTGGGAAAACAACCAATGTGTTACTCGTGCCATACATCACAAATTGATGTAAGGAGGAAATAGTGTGCTTGAAGTGTTTTATATTGTGTGTTTTACTTGTTTATATGTATCGAACTCAAGTACTTAGATTGGTTTTATGTTTACAGGTGATTGAAGCTTAAAAGAGCTTAAAGGAGAGAATTTGGAGCATTCATGATGGAGTGGAAATGAAAGTAATGATATATGATATGATAGAGAATTGAAATACGAAGACGTGGCCGCAAACGGGGAGGAAAACGAAGTTGAAATGAAGATTTTATGAAGAAAAGGGTGTTTTTTTGCTGTACCCGCCGTAAGTCAGTGACGAGAGGCCGTAGGCAACGCCCAGGTCGTAGGCTATGTAGGCCAGGCTGTAGGCTACGACCGGGTCTGACGAGAACTCGTTTTTTTTTCTTGTTTTTGTTCCATATCTAAGCCCAAATAAACCCTAGGTCGAAAAGGATTCATACCCTAACATCCTTGGGCGGTTTTGGGGCCATTCTCCACCATCATAACACCTTCCAATCATCATACTCATCCATGCAATCCTTCCCCAACATCACAATCAAGAGAATGAAGATCGAGATGCAAGTTAAAGGCTTCATAACCATCTTCGGGCGTAGGGTTGAGTTGTATGTTAGGTTTTGATATTCTATACTTTTAACTTTGGATTTGGATTTGGTTAATCATTCAGTTGATCAATCCTTCATGCTTGTTTGTGTGCTTAAATAGTTGTTAGTAATTGATTGCTTAATCTTTTGTCAGTTAATTGATTTGTGGTCAACACTTAGGATTGAGTTATTTCTTCATTGACCCGTTTATCATTAACCATATTATTGATTTTTTGTTTTAAAACTTAAAACCGATAATCAAATAGATTTTCATTAAGCTGTTTCAATTGTTCGGATTCAGTTCTGATGTTCAACATAGCCAATCGTTAAGTCGTTTGGTTTACATATTTTAACAAGAAATTGTCCAAAGAAGTTTATCAATTTTCTAACTTTCTTCGAAACCCGAACCCTGGAGTTTGGTTATTTTCATATTACTATTTACAAACTACACATTTAAACCGCTTGACATCGTCTGTCCACATAGTTTAATATTTTATAAATTATGAATTTGATTCCCTGTGGATTCGACACCTTAGTTTCCCATGTTAGTAAATGTATTTTATAAATGTTTTTGATTGACCTTTCGACATCGATTACAAATCGCATTCATTTTTGGTTTCTATTATATATAAAGACACCCATCGATAACCTGTTAGTTTGACGTCTATGGGTGTTCGAACTGTAGGTCCGAAAACGTTTTACTTGTCATACAATTTGTATTTTGCCATTTTGGCACTTAACTCTTTGTATAGACTCTTACAGAGTTTTAGATTGGTAATCTTTCTCATTGATCACTGACGTGAGGTCGAAGACTCACTAAAAAATAAACCGATTACAACTATTAGATAGCGATAAGCGGGTATCGGACACAGGGAGTTTGTGGAAATAGTGTTACCAAGTAGTTTTGTTATTTATCTATTTTAAACTAAATGCAAAAGTAAATTTAAATAGTTGGTTGTTTGATTTTGATTAACAAAATTAACTAAAACAATAAACGAGTTTTAAACAATATAAGAAAGAATGCTCTCTCCCGATTTCAGGTTTCCAATGTTGATAAAGTTAATGTTTACTTGTGAGGTGAACTACACAATTATAATTCGTGAAAATGCGTTTGGATGTGATAATCGAGGACTAAGTACTTGGATTACAAAAACACAAGGTTGCCACTCAAAAATCAGTTTAGTATTGCTAACCCTAATTCTCTTCTACTAAATCTCGATTGCCTATGGCACCAAGAACGGATAGTCAAGAACACGAATTATACCATACTAACAATTACAAAACAAACACACAATCACCATAGCACAATAATCATATGATCACAATACTGTCTCACCAATAACATAAACGATTAACAAATATCCAATTAGAAAACCTTACAATTCGGGAGAGAACAATAAGAGTACTAGCCACACATCATTTGATTAATCACATCAATTAGGTTAATAGAACGAATCATAAACCCAAACAAATGATTAAAATCACCAAAGTCTTGTACTTGCTCTCCAAAATTCGTCTCTAAGGTGTTTTAGATGCAAAGATAGATGAAAAGACACCCAAAAACGAGTAATAAACTAAAAATAATTCGGCAGTTACCATCTGGACCGTGGCCCACGGTCTCCACCGTGGGTCACGGTGGTCTTCACGGTGGAACAGAGACCACGGTACGGTGGCCTCTATTCGTTTTGATAATATTGGACCGTGGCCCACGATCTCAACCGTGGTTCACGGTGGACTTCAGCCCCATATTCTTGTTTTCACTTCTTTTGACTATCTCTCGCGTACCTGGTTCCTTAGGTTTCTTCAATATACATCATAGTATCCCCGGAACCTCCTTTTAACCTACAATTCATCAACAACACCGTAGTTATCTAATTCCACAAAATAAACAAATTCAAAACATGATTATTAATGGCTTTAACTCACTTAAGGGTTGTCCCATGGACCACTCGTCACATTCCCACACTTAATCGTTGCTTGCCCTCAAGCAACATCTCGACACAAACTTTTCTATTCCATTCAACTTGTATCCACCAATCTTACCACAAAACTGGTTCAGTTAGGGTCCCAAGTCATACCCTATTCCTAAGAACTGACACTGTCCAAGTTGATAACCCACCAAATAATTTGATGTTATAATTTAAAACTATGGAACCGCCCAAACGAGTTTACTTTGTTTCCGGTTAGGGCACACATGATCACACCCCTCATAATATAACATCTCTCCTCTCGGTTTAATATCTGGACCAACATAAAATGTGCTAGTATCTCTCTGCCCTCAATACCAAGTATGAACACAATGTAATAAGCTTGGAAGCAAGTCATATCTCCACCCATTACCCACCGGTTGCATAGAGAATAGAACTAAGGGTTTTGTTGTGGCTTAGGTTAGGGTGTGGAAGCGGATTTATTTAGTGACTTATGGTGGATGAAACCCAATTTATTCAACAAATAAAAAACTCACTCACAACTATTTACAAATGATACTAACTCAAACATCGACTCTTTTTGAGCTTTTCTTTGATTTTCCAACTTTTTTTTGATACTAACTTTAATATATACAAACAACTGACCCGAGACATACGTACATTGTGTACTATGCTCGACACACAACTTATATCCAACTTTTAACATACCGGGTTTCATCCACAGGGTTAAAACAAAAAGGTCAAGGCTAACATGGCTTGTAATGTGGGTTAAAAAGAACAAAGAAAAATGGGATAGGCAACAATTGGCTCCAAGGATAATGTAGGGTAGGGAGTATTTTTTTTTGTAAGGCCAATATAAAATGGGTTTTCTAAAGTCCTATTTCTCCATACAGGTGGTGGTATTAAGATCTCGAAATGCATGAGACAACCAAGTTCTAGATATCATGGGCATACCGGTTACTCTCTATAATGGCACTCATATGACATGTGTATATACTATATATTATATGTGTATTATATATAAAGCAAATCTCGCACACGTACCGGAGGAATTAGGCTGCCGATATGAAACATGTGTACCCGTCCCCATGACTCGTTATCCCATCTAAACGGTCCATTTTAATTTTCTTTTTTTTAAAACTAGGCACATGTCATTAAAGGAATTGTGACCATGAAAGGGGACCCAAAACTTCACCCCGCCATCTTACCGCTTTCCGGTTTCATTAAAACATTTTTAAAATTTTTTTTTATTTTTCTAATTTTTTTAATTTTTTCTGATTTTTATTTTTTTAATTTTTATTTTTTTTTTATTTTACAAAACAAACAAAAACAAACGAAATTTTTTTTTCATCATCCCCACACTTGGGATACATTGTCCCCAATGTACGGTTTTAAGAAAAACAAAACAAACCACTTGCAAAACACCACCATCATTCCAACATATCCCATAATACTTAATCAAAAGTATTTTATCCGCCACCCATCCACCCAAAAACACAAAAATACACACAAACAAAATAACAACTATACATTAATATACAGAACAGTATTCACCTGGCATCAAGCAGCTCGATCAGTTAAGGCGGGTGGGCCGGCCCGAAGATAGATGTCATAAACTCTGAGAACTGGCCAAAATTAAACGCCCCATCACCGCCACTGATTCCTTCTTCTGGTGGTGGTGGTGGTGCCATTGAATGCATCGGGTTGATCCACATGGAGTGATGAAGTGGTGGCTCGGGATATCGTACCGAACCGTGATACGGGGGTAGAGTTGTGTAATCTACCATTTGTGGATCCGACACGATCGGTTCACCTGCATGCCACTGATCATGCATCCTCCGATTACGATCATCCAAGTACCTCATGTTCATCTCATGTTCCCCCATATGCATTGGCACGGTTCCACATTTCCAACCGGTCGTGCCTCTCTTTTTCGGCCCGTTCAGCATAGGCCCCCATAAACGTCTGATGGTCGAATAATGCGCGTGACTCTTCCGACCAATTCTCATATGTGGAGGGCCAATGCCTCTCCACCACCTCATTCATGGGCCCCTCATGGGCCCAATTGTTACCATAAGAATTATAACCTTCCGAATAATCCCAACCCCCGTGTTGGGAACTACTACCACTGCCCACATCCATATAATCGGGCTCACCTATCTCTTCCACCTGTTCTCTCTCCTCATCCTCCTCCACTTCAACATCCTCTCTCACTACACTCCACCTCACCTTATCACTCACAAGCACATGACGCCTATCAGTTCGTGTGTATTTCCAACCCGGCAAATCCGACAACTTAAACTCCTTGAACACTTTGGTTATTCCCACCAACTCATCAGTTATCACACCATGATACTTTAGCAATGCCGTAATCAGTCGACAATGTGGAATTAACTTCCGCTTGTTACTTTCTCGACTGTTCCAAATGTTGTGCATTACTAAATATCGGAAAGAAATTAGAGGCTTTCCACACATCAATGCATATAAACAGGAATATCACTGTTTCTCACTACCGAAATGTCCCCCCGACGTGGCACCACATTATATAAGCAAATGAACATTAACAACTTCGCCTCAATCTTCAAATCTCTTCTCATGATCTAATCACTAAACCTTCTCTTGGTCTAACCACCTTTGTTAACATGTTGTACCATTGGGGGTGCTTGTCAGGACATTCAAACAATTCTTTGACAGAAGGGTAAATATATGAGGTGCTTGGTTTACTGTCAAAAAGAGCGATTTGATTGAATGTGTCAAAAGACATCACGACTTCCTGTCCACCCACTGATCCAATTAATTTCATATCGTGTCCCTTCTTGTAGGGAGGACATCTCAATGTGGACACCCATTCTTCAATTTCTCTATCATACAACGTGTTAACTTCCTCATCGTAACACTTAAGGGCTGCTTCCCAACCCAAAGCTTCAAATTTGTCAACTATCCCAAAAGCCTCAAAACCTGGATCGTTTACCTCATTCTCACACATATATCCTTCAATTCAACCTTTGGTGGACACTCCAAAGACGGCTTTGTGTCCGAATTGATCTCCGTTGGCAAATTCTCAAATTGATGTGTCCATGGTGGCCTTCCCTTTTGCATAGCTAAGACATCCTGTTTTTGTTCTTCCATCCTCAAAGCACAGACGTGTACCTGTTCAGAATAATCACAAATATAAGCTTTTACACAATCCTCATCATATTCATGAGGAATACAATGGTCCACCAAATCTGCCATAAAACATTCTTCACCACTCAAAGAATTAGAAACGTTAGTAAAAACATTAAGGCGCATTTTACGATTAACAAACGCCATGTCAACGGTACCAAATCTGCAATCAATGATTGCATGAGCAGTGTTCAAAAATAGTCTACCTAAGATAACATTTTGTTGTTGACTTGGGTCACCCGAAGAATAGTCTAACACCAAAAAATCCACAGGATAGTAAAAATCATGCACTTTCACAATAACATCTCGCACGATTCCACGCGGAAGTTTATGAGACAAGTCCGCCAATACAACCGTGGTCTCAACTCGTTTTAAAGGACCAAAGTCATATTGGTCATATAAACCCCCCGGAAGAATGCTTATTCCGGCCCCAAGATCTAGTAACGCCCTAGACATTTGAAAATCGCCTAATTGAATATTAATTAAGGGCGTTCCCGGATCTTGAAGCTTAGGAGGAAGATCTCCTTTTAAAACCGCACTTACCCGCTCAGTTAAATCCACTCGTTTAGGCACTTTTTGTTGCCTCTTTTGAGTGCATAGATCTTTTAAAAACTTAGCATACGCGGGCACTTGTTTTATTGCCTCAAGTAAAGGTAAATTTACCTTTACTTGCTTAAAAACTTCCCACATCTCTTCTTTTTGAGGACCCCTTCTAGAAATGATGTTTTTCTTACCCGGGTCAAGTAAAGTCGAGGGAAATGGAACCGCATTTGGTTCCACTTCCTTATTTTTATCGTTTAAATTTGAAGTTTGACCCGGAGTTTGTAACGGTTTTTCAAAAGTGACATGTTTAGTGGGTTTATTTGTTACAATTTCATCATCACTTTCATTACCCGTAATATCCTCAACTTCCCCATCAACCACACCCGGTGATAAATCTTTTTTATATTCTTTACCACTTCTTAAAACACTAACGTGGTTAATAGGAACATTACGAGAAGAGTTATGAGAAGTATTTACCTTTGTGTCGCTTGGAAATTGACCTTTATTCTTCTTCAACTCGGACACTTCAGTTGCGAGTTGACCCATTTGTGTGGTCAAAGATTGGATGGCCTTATCTCTAACTTCATCCTTTTGCATTCTAACCTCATCAAGTTGATTTCTTCGTTGCATGTCTTGTTGCATCAACTTCAACATGTCCATAACCTCATTTCCACTCGATGAACTTTGACCCGTTGACTCACTTTGACCGCCACCCCTTGACCTTGAAACCCTTGATTGTTCCCGCCATGATAATTACCTTGGTTATTATATTGTTGGCGAGGGACATAATTGCTTTGACTTCCTTAAAAATTCGGGTTAGATTGAGTGGCCGGATTTCCATATCGAAAATTCTGGTGATTTCTTAACCCGGGGTGGTAGGTGTTGGAATTCATGTTGTAATTCCTACCACCTCCCCCTTGAAGTGCATTCACCTCTTCCACCGGTGCTTGACCTACCATACACACCTTCGTTGCATGACCCAACTCGTTACAATTTGTACACACATCAATTACTTGATTAGTGGTTTGTACATTTCCTTCTTCCACGGCTTGCACTTGCGGTCTACCAATCGCCGGTCTTGCTCTTCTTCCGGTTTGGACCTTTCTCTTTGAGGTAACCGCCATTTGTTCCAAATATTCCCAATCTTCTTGTTCATAATTGGTACCAAATGTACCATTAGTGATCGACCGCAAATCCCGTTCATCCTCCATACTCAAAACCTTCATGAAACGCATTCAACAACTCCCATAAAGCAATACCGTGATGAGGGCAATTCTTGATCATCATATTGAACCTCTCAAATGCTTCATGAAACATTTCCCCCGATTGTTGTTGGAAGGTTCTCAAACTTCTTCTCGCATCATTGGTCTTTTGAGCCATGTAAAATTCTTCTAAAAATCTTTGTTTCATTTCGGCCCAAGTATAAACAGACGCGGAAGGCAAAGTATAAAACCATCTCTTTGCCTTGTCTTCCAATGAGAACTAAAATAGAACCAGCTTCACATCTTCCGATGTAAAACCTTGACCCCCAATTGTGTTGCAAATGGAGTCATATGCCTCCAAGTGAAAGTAAGGTTCCTCCTTTGCTAGACCTTTATACTTTGGAAGACTTTGAAGGGAATTGGTTCTTACTTCAAATGTCCTCCCTTGATTATTGAGAGGGATAACCACCGGAGACAGATTTTTTAGTAATTATGGGTCGGAAATGGGCTTCAATACCCCTTACCATCTCTCTTGCATGCCTTCTTGGTACACCCATGGGTACCCTTGGTTGACCCATTTGCCTATAAACGGGCCTTGGCTGCGCAAACTGTTGTTGAAACTGTGGTTGGAGCATTTGCGGTTGGAATTGTTGTTCTTGAGGCTGCCCTTGTGGTTGTGGAACAATTGGTGGCGGTTGAACTTGATTAACAACAACCGGAGGTTGTTGTTGAGCTTGTTGTTGAATCGGTGGTTGCACATTTTGTTGGACAACCACCGGTTGTTGTTGAGGTTGTTGTTGAACAACCGGTGGTGGTTGTCTATTAAACCCTTGCACCGATTCCGAATGTTGCCATTGTCTATAAGCCAAATTTCCCGAATTTACCCTTTGGCTTCCATCACCTCCCGTGTAGTAACCTTTCACTTCATACCCCTCGAATTCATTGTCAAACCCATATCCATATCCCTCACCATGTGATCTTGAATGTTGCATAAACTGTTGGGGTTGGTATTGGTAGTTTGATTGTGATTGTTGAAAGGGTGGTGGTGGTTGATATTGTTGAGATGATGATGACGCACCAAAGGTAGGAAAAAGGTTTGTAATATGTGGCAATGTGGATGATGTTGCATAGGTGAAATGAGCATTGATGGGTTCAGTTGTGGGTGGTGGTTGGAGTTCACTTGATGCTGTAGGTATATTAGTAGTGACTGATGGAGGTGGATTTGGTGGAGGTGTAGTCGGGACTGGTTGACCCGAAGTGGGAACTGGTGAATCCATGTTGTTTGATGCGGTTGGAGAACCCAGAAGCTTGTTCTCTCTAAGTAGAACTCGGTTTCTTTGAAGCGTTCTGTCAATTTCGGGATCGATTACTAGTGGTGATGACTTGTTAGATCTTCTAGTATGCATACACCTGTAGGTACCAGCACACTAACACAACCAGCGTAAACCCGAAAATAATAAACAAAAACTACTAACACTAACACACGTTGCGCATTACTCCCCGGCAACGGCGCCAAAATTTGACGTGAGGTCGAAGACTCACTCAAAAATAAACCGATTACAACTATTAGATAGCGATAAGCGGGTATCGAACACAGGGAGTTTGTGGAAATAGTGTTACCAAGTAGTTTTGTTATTTATCTATTTTAAACTAAATGCAAAAATAAATTTAAATAGTTGGTTGTTTGATTTTGATTAACAACATTAACTAAAACAATAAACGAGTTTTAAACAATATAAGAAAGAATGCTCTCTCCCGATTTCAGGTTTCCAATGTTGATAAAGTTAATGTTTACTTGTGAGGTGAACTACACAATTATAATTCGTGAAAATGCGTTTGGATGTGATAATCGAGGACTAAGTACTTGGATTACGAAAACGCAAGGTTGTCACTCAAAAATCAGTTTAGTATTGCTAACTCTAATTCTCTTCTACTAAATCTCGATTGCCTATGGCACCAAGAACGGATAGTCAAGAACACGAATTATACCAAACTGACAATTACAAAACAAACACACAATCACCATAGCACAATAATCATATGATCACAATACTATCTCACCAGTAACATAAACGATTAACAAATATCCAATTAGAAAACCCTACAATTCGGGAGAGAACAATAAGAGTACTAGCAACACATCGTTTGATTAATCATCACATCAATTAGGTTAATAGAACGAATCATAAACCCAAACAAATGATTAAAATCACCAAAGTCTTGTCCTTGCTCTCCAAAATTCGTCTCTAAGGTGTTTTAGATGCAAAGATAGATGAAAAGACACCAAAAAACGAGTAATAAACTAAAAAAAATTCGGCAGTTACGATCTGGACCGTGGCCCACGGTCTCCACCGTGGGTCACGGTGGTCTTCTTGGTGTACTGGACCGTGGCTCACAGTCTCCACCGTGGGTCACGGTGGTCTTCACGGTGGAACAGAGACCACGGTACGGTGGCCTCTGTCCGTTTTGATAATATTGGACCGTGGCCCATGGTCTCAACCGTGGGTCACAGTGGACTTCAGCCCCATATTCTTGTTTTCACTTCTTTTGACTATCTCTCGCGTACCCGGTTCCTTAGGTTTCTTCAATATACATCATAGTAGCCCCGGAACATCCTTTTAACCTACAATTCATCAACAATGTCATAGTTATCTAATTCCACAAAATAAACAAATTCAAAACATGATTATTAACGGCTTTAACTCACTTAAGAGTTGTCCCATGGACCACCCGTCAATCACATCTGTTTCTATAGCATATGCAAGTATTTCATTAGTTCGCGTTTCAAGTCGGTTCCATAGTGTACTTTTGTACTAAAATTTATTGAGATCTCATATTCATTCAATACTGGTGTTTCTTCTAGAATGTTATATAGTCTCTTCTAGGACATTTACCTCTTCTGGAGCATAATATCAATAATCTTATATGTGGTTTTGAATGTAACCTTTTCTAGGGTTATACCAATTGCATTACTATGCTCACTTGATTTTCGTGGGTTTTATATTTGGAACCAATTTGTCCTTCACGTTTTATTTGTATGGTAATCTTATTTGGATTACTTCAAATCGAGCATGTAAATTTGATACTGGTATATGTGACTTTCTCACTTTACATGTGTTTTATGAATGCATCTAGTAACTCTTTAGTTACTCTTTACTAATGTATGACATATATTTGACTTCAGATTCATATTGACCTCTTCTAGGATCTAGAATTTGATATTTGTGATGTATTTCATATTTATATTACCAGGATTTTCATTATTATCTTCCCTAAGATTGGGAATACCGTTAACTAGCAGTTAGTATATTGTTTGATTCTCTTCTGGAAATTAGTTGTAGATGGGAAGCATTTGTGACTAGCAGTTGGATATTATTTGATTAGTGCAGCGACATGTAAAATGTAGGAGATGCTTATATTTGATGATAAGCAGTTTTGCGCTATTCACTACAATTATTTAATGATTTAGCAAAACCGTCGTTGCGTGAGCATAAACTACATGATGTCCAATGCTTACCTGGTATCCATCAATAGCCCTTATAAACTAGTTAGGCAAAAAGCAACGCTAAAAAAAAGTGCATATTAAAAAGGGTGCTGCTAAACGTACCCCTCTTACCCCATTTTTACTAAATATACACCCCCTGAACTTATTAAATCAATTACTATTACCTCTTAATATTATTTACATACATATTAGTCCCTACAATATTTTTTTAACTTAATAATCTCCACTACATATATCAAATTAAAAAATTTCAAGTATTACTATTAATTTATTTTTTAGTATTAATATTGTAAATATTTATAAAATCTTTTTTAAATTTTAATAGTATATATATTTATAATATCCTTATTTTACCTCTTTATCTTTTACAAAATAATCCCTAAACCCAAAACCCGAAACCCTAAACCCTAAACTTGAAACCCGAAAACCTAAACCCTAAACTCAAACCATAAACCCTAAACCCGAACCCTATACCCTAAACCCTAAACGCTAAACACGAACCCTAAACCCGAAACCCTAAACGCAAAACCCCAAACCCTAAACCCGGACCCTAAACCCTAAACTTAAAATCAAAGGAAATTCATTTTCACGATTTTTGTGTGTGAAACCCAAGGTGTTTCTCTCTAGGGGGGGGGGGGCGATTTTTTTTCTCCCTAACCCGTCCCTTCTCCCTTTGCTTCTCTTAATCCCGGCTCTAATTTTTTTTGAGATTAGAGTCTAGATCAATTAGTAACTATCGTTTGCTGATTTGATCAATCATACAATCCGTAGTATGATGTCAATTGATCATAATTCATTTATGATTATTACCCAGAATCAGTTTATGGTGCTAGACAACCGGAGTTAAGAGGGGCTACCTTTTCCGGCTTGTATCCCTACGAAGGGTGGGAGGTGAGCTTGATTGTTTCCTTGGAATCAATCGATTATAGCTTCTGCTATAATGTCAATCGGCCATTTTTTTGGCTGTTACCCAAATCTATTATTTGAGTCTCGGTGCTAGACAACCGGAAATAAATGGGAAAGAAGGTGGTACTAGAGAGAAACTTTGGTTACTTATTCTTACCTCTGATGATAATAAGTTGCTTCTCTATTTTGCATGGGGAGTCGATCGGCATTGAAGACGTTCAAAGTTGTTACCTAACTATGACGATGGTTGGTGCTTTACAACTTGAGCGGATCATATGAAGAAGGTGTTCATGTTTTTTCTTCCAGCATCATGAGGTTCTTGGTGTTTATTATTTGGGAGTCGTGACACTATGGTACATGGTATGGTCTGTTTTCCGATTCAGCTTATTTTCCTTGATTTTGCTCTTGGTCGTCTTTATTTCTAGATGGTTAGAACTGGAGGCTTCATGCATCTGTGGGCTTAATCCGGGTGTCGGTGTATCGACATCAGGTTGTTCTAACTCTGGGTTTGTAGTGCCTGATGTGCTATGAAATTTTTCGTTGGTCAAGCTTGGTTGGATTATGGTGGAATATTATGTAATTAAATCAAGACATGCTGTTTAATGCTTATTGTTCATCATTAAATCCTGATTCACTAGGCTGATGATCATGTTTAACGATCAAATCCTGTAAGGCCCCGTTCCCGGTAGCCCTACTTTAGCGTCGGATTTACTCATAAACACAATTCTACAAATCAGAGTTTATTAAAACTTTCGCGGAAATGTTAAATTTAATCATTCGATACAAATCAGTTGATCTTTTCATTAAAACATAATATTCAACATCTTATTTAAATCATCATTTCTCTTCCATCTTCAAATGCCAGCCATTTAATCCATGTCATGTGTCCTCCTCATGCTCTCTCAATAAACATGTATACCTGCGTGCATACTAAAAGTCAGCTACGCTGAGTGACTACTAGTTAATCAGGCAACATACAATTCATTCTTATATACTTCTTAACGTATCCGAAGACACGTATTAATACTTTTATCTTTGTATAAATATCCATAAGGGGAACGTCACATAATATCTTTTAAAAGAACTATACTATTACCCATACTATATGTATTCTCCATAGAAGGAACACTCTATACATGTATTATCCATAGAAGGAACACTCTCTATATATATTATCCATAGAAGGAACACCCTATATACTTTCCATAGAAGGAACACTATACTATACATAAAAGGAACACTATACTGTCCATAGAAGGAACACTGTATTATCCATATAAGGAACACTATACTATCCATAGAAGGAACACTGTACTATCCATAAAAGGAACACTATGTTCATAGAAGGAACATTATACATTATCCATAGAAGGAACTCTATATTATTCATAGAAGGAGCACTGTATATAAACTATTATTTAATATCCATGTAAGGAAGTAATCTCTTCCCTTGGCAATACGTGCAATATCCGAAGATCGTTCACGTACCGAAAAGCAATCAATCATATCTATCACATATATCATACATGGCATACACTTACCATTTAAGGTAAGTATATTAACTATCACATTGAGTATGCACACAGCCCCGAAAACATAACAAGGAAAGGGGCTAGAAACTCACCTGGATCCTTTTTGCGTTCTGTATTAACTGTATTCCCCTTCTTTAATGGAGCCCGGCTAACTGTTAACATACATATGTGTTAATTTATCATATTACGGACTAACATAGTTAACCAAGTTATTGAATTAAGTTAAATAAGTTAACAAGGTTAACTAAGCTTGCTTGATAAGCTAGCTCATTACTTGAGTCTTAATGATCTAGCGGGGTCTCCTTATTTAACGAAGATTGTTAAATTAACTTAACCGAGCTAACGGGGTTAACTACGTTAAGTAGATAACGAATCATGTTAATCATATCCATCCGACTTTCTATCCAAGTTAACCGTAGTTAACTAGATTTAACGAGATGACTATTAAACCTTTATCATTTATTTATATTTTGTTTTATAAATTTTAACGGGTTTAACTATATCTTTTTAATTTACAAAACTATAGCGGGTTTAGGGTATTCGGTGTTCGGGTCTTGGGTTCGGATCCAACTGCTCACTAATAGGCTGCTCCTGATCGCTTTATTTGGGCTCATTTGGGTTTATGGGTTTGTAGTCAGTCTTGGGCTAGATCTTGGGCCTGTGTTGAATAACAACTCCAAGCCCAACCCTTCCTTATCTTCAAAACCTGATCGTCCCTATTCCTTCTTCATTCTTTTATTTTTTTATTTTTTTCCTCACAGCAGATTCAAGTAAACGAGTCCCCCAAAATCGATTACAATGTAATCAATGATGATGAATTAGAATGATGATGAAGACAGCTCCATGGTTCCCCTGTATGCGGCATGCCCTATTGTAATTGGATCCTACCGTAATCGCTCGTGCCCATAATCGAGCCTATGTAATCGATCTTGGAGAGTAAGGGAATACACAGTGTAATCGGGTTTCATTTTGTAAGCGATTATTATTGTGTTCGAGTCCTGTGTAAGCGATTCATTGTAATCGGGTTGTATGCGATTACTATTGTAATCGAGTCTAGGTGTAGAGGAACGCAATGTAATCGATGGGTTGTATCTGAACTAAACTGATTGATCTGTCTAATTGAAATCGACTAGTTATGTATGCGAACACCCCTAGAGTGATCGAGTTTTCATTGTGTGCGATCTTCCATTGTATGCGAACAGGAATGTGATCGATTCTACGGAATCGGTTTGATTGTATATGAGTTTGTATGTATCTATATTGTAAACGAGTCTGTGTATTAGTGAAAATTGTATGCGAGTCTGAAACTGAGAAGCTCGTATCCGATAGATCTTGTATTCGGCTGCAACTTAATCGAACTAGTCATGGGATCGGGTTTGTGTATATAGCGTATTGTATGTGACAGGGTGAAGTTGGATTTTTGGTTTAATTGGGTTTGGGGCAGGTGGGTTTTGGTTAACATGAGGGTCAAGGGTTGAGTCTCCACCTACAGCTCGTTTATTAGTTTTATTATTATTATTATTATTATTATTATTATTATTATTATTATTATTGTTATTATTATTATTATTGTTATTTACATATAAACCTTTTAACATGAAGCCATCTTTCCCCTTACGCGCTCTAGTGACCATTTCCGGGTAAGACTTGACTCGGGAAATCATAAAGTTTGAATATTTAGGCTTTAAACGCTCAAACTAGATCTAGGGTTTCTTTTAACGAGCCGTTCATCTTTCGGGTTTGTTTCATTCATTTTTATGAGAAACTAAAAATTTTTCTTACTTTTTCAGACACTCATCGCGACTTGACTCAAATTTTCAGGACGAAAATTCTTTAACATGGGAATGATGTGACACTCGTCAATTTCAGGTTAACTCCGTTAACTCAAACTCCGTCAATTCAAACTTAAGATCACTGGATCTATAACGCACATCTCATTACATTTAAAATAAGGTTTTAAATGACGCTTGACAATTACTACATGTGTAGTCTTTCGGGAATTGCACCGAAACGCAAACGAGTTGACGCTAACCATTGGTGAACAAATGACGAACATCAAAACAACAAATACGTGATAACCTTATGTTAACATATGTGTTACTTGATTATATTATGTGTGATGCTAAATAAGAAACAAGAACTAAGTTAATTAAGCTAGAAAAGTAACATTTGAAAGTTGAGGGACTTAAGTGTAACATATTGTTATTGAATAATATTAATCAAAAACCCTAATCCTCTCTTTCCCTCTCTCAAAACCGACGGCAGCCCCCCCCCCTTCTCCCTTGCGATCGGCAGCCCACACACACCACCATATCACATCTTTTTGATCTTGTTTTTCACAATTGAAGCATCCTACACCCGTTTCTAGTCATCTCTCACCTTCCTCTTGCTTGTTTTTGGGCTTTTGAAGGTTTAATTCTAAACCCTAGATTCGAAAATTTTATATATGGTGCTCATATGCTTTGTTTTGATTAGATGATGTTTAATTATGTATTGATTGTTGATTTGATAACTAGAATTGATGTTATTGCATGTTAATCGCTTGTTTCTTTGATTTTGAGTTCAAGTAAAACCCTAATCATGTATGTGGTGTGTAATTGATGTGCATGGATAGTGATTATGGTGTCTAGAATGTCATATGAACGGATTGTGGTCTATAGATGGTTAATATGTTGAGTTTGGATGCAAACTGTTTCTGGACACATTGTGTTGTTGATGTTCAATGGACTGTAACGAATTGTTAAATTGGAAATTGGTTGAGGTTGTTAACACCACAGGGTGCTATGTTGAGTCTAGTTTCTATAAAGTCCAAGTTTGTAATTTTTGGACGAGTAAAAGTTAATCTTTATGATTTTACAAAACTGATGTGCAAATCTGAGTTGTGAGACCTGCTGTAAGTTGTTTTGTAATTAGCATATCTCATGAACTACAAGACCAAATGGGTTGGTTCCACTTCTGGAAGTTAACTTATTGAGTTGAGAACCTAACCCAATTGGTCTTGCATTAATTGGATTTTTCATTTAACGGGAATTTCAAATAACATTCTGTTGCGCATGAATTTGATTGTTGTGAGTTTGCTGTAATGTTTTGATCATTGTGAGAAATCTATGTGGAATAAAAATATAATAAAATATGTTCTGGAAACCTAACACATGTGTGCTTTTGTGACGATTTTTGGTGAATTAATTGAGATACTATGATCTGTTGAATAGGGTAGTCTTTCAAGTAGAATTCTGTCGTGATGAAATTAATTGCTAAACTTTGTGAAAATACATGAAACGTGCTTGTTACTAGATAATTGTTATGTTTTGACCAAATTGCCCTTGCGGGGAATAATTACTAGATAATTTTCATGTTTTGACCAAATTGCCCTTGCGGGGAATATTTGCTAGATATGTACACTATTAATACTTGACACGTAGATAGTTATTCACAGCATGTAACGTATCACAAATGTGCTTGTTAAGTCACACACGATTCACAAACGAACACGAAACGTATCTTGTGCTTAAGTATTATGTGCCGAGTCTTGAGACTCGATAATAGTTCCGACTCTTAGAAAATCTCCTTGTTGTTATAAAACGCTAGTGAGAGTTTTCTGTGACGCGCATCACTTGGGTGACTTGTTTTTGGGAATTCTTCGCAAACAGTGAGTTTCACTTTCCCCTTTTAAACTTTTTAAACGCTTTTCACTTGGGGGAGATAACATACTCCGAAACGTTTTTAGATTTTGTTATGAAATTATATATCACTTGTAAAGGCTAAGTGGCAAACGAAACAACTGAAGTCCTACACATCGAACCGTTTAATATTGGATAATAGCGAGTCACTGTTGAGTAGTACTACTGGGTTTGACAAACCCCACCCAACGCTAAGCTCGACTGGAGGTCGAGTGGGTGTAATTTTGGCTAACACATTACCATGGTCGGGATAGACCTGGTGGCAAGGCACATGATAAACAGTCAGCTTCGGTGTCAAACACTTAGTAATACTTGCTTTATAGGCTAGCTACCTATAGATATATAATCGATTTAACACTATCTGGTAACGCAAAACGCTAAACGCAAAACGCTGAACGTAAAACGCTAAACGCTTTATTTTATATAAACTTGTGAACTCACCAACCTCGTGTTGACACTTTTAGTATGTTATTCTCAGGTAGCCGAGGCGGGCGCGCGGTATAGGATCATGCATTATTTTGAACACTATTGATTATGCAAACTTGTTTAAAACTGTTACTATGTGGGTTTTTAAGTCGTCCTGCGTGGCGCAACACTTGGTTTATATAGTTACGCTTCCGCACTTATTTTCATTAATGTTTTTATGGTTTGATTATAACTAATGATTCCGATCCTGTTAGTTCACGCTCTCTGACGGTAAAACTCTGTTAGTGGATTTTGAGGGTGTGACAATTTTAAATGTCAAGTTTGTTACTTTAAGGTTCGTCTATGGCCGATCTATTCTAGATTCAAGTTTCAAGGCCAAACATTAATGAAAACGTAATCTTTAAGGATCAAGAACATACATTTTCGTGTTCGTTTGTTGTCTTTTGGCTTAGTTATGGACTTTAATCTTGGATCTATCTTGTATATGGACGATCTAGTAATATTTAGCGTTCGATCTTGCTTCTTCTTTCTTTCTTTCTTTCTCTTGGTCGTTTATTGTAAGGTGTATGTGTGTGTTCTTAAGTGTGTGTAGAGATTATGGAAGATGGAAATGAGGATAAGGGTTTTAGGATGGTTTTAAGGAGATATTTATACTCCTCAAAGCCCATGGACCTAAGGCCCGTTCCACCATCTTTATCCATTCTTAATTACTTAAGTCCATAATTTTTTTCATATTTGATATTAATTAACTATTAACACTCGTTATAATTTCATGGACTTTCTTTTATATATTATTTTATTAATTTATTATTTCTCTATTTATCCGAGCAACTATTATGCCATAAATAAATTATATATTTAAATATTATTCTTTGAGACTTCGGGATGTTACAAATCCATTATGGCTCGGCATTCGGCCATCAATGGTTGCTTTTGTTTTTCCGGATTTTACTTGATGTTCATATAATATTGCTCTCTTGATTTTATGTTCTTGGGGCTTGCTAGAAGTATTATGTTTGGCTCCGAGAAAATGGTTCAATCAAGTGTGTTTGATCATTTGTGATCTATGAAAGGGCTTCGGAAATTGTTTGTGAATTCGGGTTGAATGTAGCGGATTGGAATTGATTTGGTTGATTATCTAGTAAATGGTGCAAGAATTGAATTTCCTTATCGGTTGCCACTATTTTTGGATTGAGGTAAAAGATTGATTTGAATTATTATGCTTTATATCTTGAACTGATTTGGATGTTTTAAGATTCGGTTTGTATGGCTTCTATTATCCAACTAGTTCTGGGCTTAGTTTGTGTGAATTGGGATTGGCGAATTGTGGGCTCTCCATGGCAGGGGGCAAGATATGGGCTGGGTCACGAGTGATGGTTTTTCTCTGAGCTGGGCTTTGGAACGTGCATGGTTAGGGGTTGGGCCTGGCCCACTTCGGTCTTATTGCACTTTTGCTTTCATGGGCGTGGCTTTGGGTATGATATAGCTTTGTTACCCGGGTGATGTGTTGCTTTAAATGGTGTGTTTTTTGGGTCTCTCATGCTTGATGAACATTACATATAATGCCCAAGTAAGTAACATATTTCAGTTTTCTCTAGAAATGAGGTGAAATATATTTGGGAGTGAGACCAAATTAGCATCTAGTACTGTTGAGGAACGTGTTAGTTAACTGCTTGGTATCATTATTCAATCCCGTTTATGTGCCTTAGAAATGGGACCGGGGTTGGATCCATTTATGGGAATGGATTGGTAACTAGTAATTGGGTGTGGCTCATTTACATCCATTTTCCTTGCTGGGGTGGGCCGTATGCTTATTCTGGCCGGTTTCTTCGCTTGTCTGGCGGCTATTTGGAGATTGTTGGGCTTGGTCGGTTATGTTGCTATAATGTATGAGTTTGAGTTGGATATGAAATGTGAGTTTGATATGGAAATGGAATTGGTTTGGGCTAGAGAGTTTGCATGGGATCTTTTGTTGGGCTTATGGCTGACATGACTTCGCTCCACTTGTTATGGACTGCAGGTTAAATTATTTGGGCTTGTGGGGTGTGGCCCCGTGCAAAGTTTCTTCTAGCCGATATGTAACACCATTGGTTTTGGGCCTGTGTTTTGGTTCAAGATGGGCTTAGCTTATCTGTTGGAGGGTGATCTGGATGCTTCTTCGATTAGTTTAGGCCTAGTCAAATGTTTGGTTTAGCATTATGTCCCAAGTTGTTTGCCTTCGGGCCTAGTAGTATGTTTTCTTTTGTGGTCTTCCCCTTCCTTGGTAAATGTCCAGGAAGGGGGAGATGCACTCATATGTAATAACCTTTTATTTTTTTCAGTAAATTTTACCAAGGGCAATGCCCTTTTACCAAAAAAAAACGCAACTTGTAAAAAAAAATATGAAATCCTTAATTTTGTGCTAATTTGGTAATTATATGATTTCAATGGGTAATATGAAAGTTGGTTTTTCCAGGGGGCGGGGTGAGTGGGTATGACAAGCAATAGAGGGGGTTACGTTTAGCCTGACCCTTCAAAAACAATCAAAATTCCAACTCAACTTCCGATGAAATCTTCTTATTTAAATTTTAAGATATTGATTAAATTTATATTAAAACAATAAGAGATTTGGTCAAAAATTAAACTAGCCAAAAACATTTTCTGCTTGGTGCGGCGGTTATCTAATTTGTAGACAACAGTTTCGTGGTTGATTTTAGTTTCATGGGAAAAGTGGTTTCTTAAATTTACAGAAAACAAATTTAACAAAAAGTTGTAAACTTATTTGTGGATTTCAAACAATTATGGTTAACTTATTTGTGAACAGTCTTACCTGTTTGTAACCTCCACCGGATTTTCGTTAGTAACCGCTGGCGGCTTTTCCTTACAAAGTAGTGTCCAGCGAAACAACGGAAAAACAATGGTATGCATGAATCGGTTATTAAAATCAAACTCATCATTCAAAATTATTTATGATAGTGCAAGAGAAGAAAAAATCAAAAAGGACATGATCCCGTTGAAAAGGACTTATCAATCTCTCCTTACACCGATTGACAATGCATTTAATATCACTGACATTATCTTGTAATAATTAATTGGATTTGATTTTCCAAATTAGACGTCATGGACGTCTTCTGCCATGTTAATCCAGAAATCAATTTTCAAACCAATTCTTTCTTTATGTCGATAACATGTGATTGGTTCTTGTATTTTTTGGTGATTAATTTAATGAATTCAAGAACCAAATTGTTTTCATAACATAAACATATGAAACATAAACATGAAGATAAACATATGTGTACCCGGATCGCTCATGACTGATTCGTGCATATACATACATATTCATCATGCATGGGTATATATCTATACTTTTGTAAACAAAAAATATGCAACCATATGCAATAAAATTTGAAGATGTGTACACGGATGTGATGAATGGACGGATGAATTCATGTAGAGAGCAAATTCGTGCTGATAACGTAAAATGAATCAGAGAATTCAGAGAGACTTTGTATAGTATTGAGTAAGATTAATCTCAAATGTTCAGTACATTAGAATATATATACAAAAATATAACCGTCACATATAGTTATATAGGGTATTGTATATCTGCTTTATAACATTATTATTGTTGTTATTATTATTATTATTATTATTATTATTATTATTATTAAACTACTGGTATATACAGAGCTCTTATGTTACATCCAAAATTTTGATTGACAAATAAAAATCAAATCAATTTAAGCAGAAAAAAAAACAGAGAAAGAATGACAAAAACAACTTTAAAAACATAAAATACGAATGTTACTATGGCTAGGCAGATTATTTTATCTTAAATTTTGCAGTTTGCACCCAAAACTTGGTGCCAAAAAGATAAAATAGAAATAACAAAAAAGTCCATCATAATCCTAATTTTAGGTAGCGTTCGGTATGTACTAATCACAGGAGTAATGGAATGAATAATTGCTTGGGAATGAAAAAACGGTGTTGGGTTGCTCAATAAAATGAAATCATCCATTACACACGTAATCTCATTCCATCGAAACAATTCCTCACCCCCTCCCCCCCACACTCCTGTTTCTTTTTTCATTTCATTCCTCCCTCCTTCACCCTACTTTCTCAACACCACCACCACCACCTAACAACCAGTCAACCACCACCACCACCTGACCGCCACCGCCACCATCGCCATCCCCACCACCACCACCTTACCCCAGCACTACCACCGCCACCATTGTCACCGTAACCTCCGCAACCGTTGTCACCGTAACCATTCTCACCGCCCGTCGCCTGACCATTACCGCCACCACCACTGTCGTCTCCTGACCATTACCGTCTGACCTCCACCACCGTCGCCGACACCTTACCATCGCCATCACCACCAATGCTACCACCGCCACCCCTCCCACAACCACCTCCACAAAACCACCGCCCTTGCTGCAGGACCGCCACTACCACCACCATTTTTGTCGCCGAAGCTTCCACCACTACCATTGTAACATCCCAAAATTTCTAAATATAATACTTAATATATTATTTATTTATGATGGAAAATTTTACTTGAGTTGGTAGAAGAAATAATAAAATAATAATGATGGAATGTTAAGTAGGCTTTAAAGATGGAATTAAATATGGACTAAAAATGAAAGATGAGCCTTAGGTCCATGGGATTAAGGGAGTATAAATACCCATTAAACCCTAATCCTTTCTATTTCCATCCATCTCTACACTATAGCCTACACCATCAAAAACACACACTTAAGACAAACGCTCTCTACTCTACTATATTCAACGATCCGAGACCAACTAAATGTAAGAAATCATTTATCTCGGCTGACCCAACCTATTAGAACCCGACACCGCAGCCCCGTGATGCCGTATGAGCCGTTTGGATCTAGATCTAGCTTACTTTGGGTGTTTAATCAACCAAAAACGAGCTTAAGGGCCACCTTAGCCCAGATCTGGACCCCCGAAGCTACTCAGAACATAAACGATCAAACCCCGACCAAACATGGTGGTTAACGGCGGCAGACGGCACCAGAATCAAAGAAAAACCTCAAAAACGGGGAAAATGAAAGCTTAACTGAACAAACGGAATATAAGTATATACGCTGTATATGTATGTGTGGCGTATAAGCATATACTCCGTATAAGTATATACGACGTATATGTATCTGTAGTGTGTATGCATGAATGATCAACGTATATGTATATGCGACATGTAAGTGTGGCAGCACGTAAGTATGGCGGATATGTATAAGCAACGCGTAAGTAGGCAAGTCGTATATGTATGAAACGTATATGTGTGTATGTAGCGTATATGGGTACCACGTATATATGAACTGCGTATATGTATAACTTATACGCCAAGGCTACTTATACGTTGGAGGAACTTACACGCCAATGGAAACATATACACCAGTGGACTTATACGTTGAAAAGGATTTTATAAAAATAAACGAAAGATAAACAATGTATACGTATGGTGTGCTTGAAGTAGTCAAATAAAAATACGCTAAAACTAGTCACTAAGTAATACTCTAGACTCTTAAACTACTAACCGGCAAGTGTACCGGTCGACTCTAGTACAGCTAAGTAAGTCCGGATATCGAACCCACGAGACTCTATAAATTACATATACTAGCTAATTAGACTCGACTTATTGACACGACTATTTAATAATAATGTTTGAGGGGGAATTTAATACTAATAATTAAAAACTCTAAATAATAAATAACTAATGATTACTTTACTATTAAACTAATATTAAACTACTTAACCCTAAACCTAATTAATATGATAATAATAAAACATAATCATAACCTTAAACTAATTAATTAATTAATAAAACCTTAACCTTAATTACTTTTAAACTAATAAACAATTAAGAAAACTTTGATTAATTCAGATGATAAAGATAATTACACAGGACAGAATCCCCAAAGTTATGGTTTTTAAATAAATGGAAAACTCAAGTTATGGAACTAGGATCATAAAATAGACCCTTGACAGAAAACCCGAACATGACCCTTGAACTTCAAGAAGACGCCTATGGATTTCTAACAAGTTTTAAGACTCACCAGTTTATTATTTAAACTTCCTTACGGTTATTAAATAGCTTATGTCTAAGTATCTTTTATGACGAAAACCTACCTTACAGAGCGGAATTCAAAGATAGCAAAGCAGACTCAATTAACTTAATAGACTAAGCTGACAATTAAACATAGACGGACTCCTTAAGAAGAACTAAATCTAGCAATCCTGACCAAGAAATATCTATTAATAGCCTATCAACTTACAGCTTTCTAGGCTGGCAGTTCACTTTTATCTATTTAATTGATTTTATTGTTTCTATGATTTTAATGCATATTAATCATAAACTAGTCAAGAACACACAGTAAATTACCTAACAAAACCCTATCCTATGAAACAATTAACAAGGGCAATATGAAACAATAAATTCAAGTAAACAAAACCAAGCAATCATACGCATTAATTAAATCAAACTCAACCGTTTACTTAGAACATAAAATCCATAACGAAACGAAAATCCAAATAAAATCAAACCGAACTAAGGTTCATCACGACCTAGGTAGTTTATGGAATTTAGCCTAGCATCATAAAGTCTAAATCAAAAAAAGCGAATAATAAAGAAAACATGGTGAAAATATAAGAAACGGGGAATCGAAGATGATAAAACCCGTAAATTCGAACGTGAAAGTGTAGCTCTTCACCGTATGTCCTCTTGCCTTCAAAATCACCAACAAACTCGTAAAATAGCTCCAAGAACTCTCCAAAATCGGCCAAGGGTTTCAGGTTATGTCAGGTTTAAGTTGAATGTGTTTAAATAACCAAAACAAGGCCCGACATTAAGCGAAAACGAAATTAATTACGCCCAGTGTTGCCTAGGCGCCGCGCGGAGGGCATTTGGCCTCCCCCCCTTCGCGCGGCGCGACGTGCTTTTTCATGGGGCCGGTCAGACCCGCCCAGTCTGACCGGTTCTCAGTTCTGACTCTTCCTGATGCGTTCCGAATCTCCGTTTCGGCTCGTTTTTTCCCTTTTTAATCACAATCAAATCCTGGAACCTACGACACACAAAAACGTTAGTAGTATACAAATCTTGACTAAAAACGAACAAAAACAATTAAAATATTAAATAAAATAGACAAGGGAAAGATATATATTTAGCATTATATCAACGTACTTAAACGATAGACATGGACTTATACGATACGTGGACTAAAAATAAGTAATAATTAATAATAAAAGGTAACGTTTAAAATGAAGATTTGATTTCATTTAATAACTGAACTTTAGTTTTCTAATGAGGTTTTTAGTAAAGACTTATTAATAGCCAGGGGCTCTGCCCCTTGGACCCCGTTAGGGGCTGCCGCCCCTAGAAACCCGCTGCCGGGGGCGACCCCCGTAGCTAGCGGTTGCAATAACCTAGAAATATGATATGGATAGGGCTAGTTAATTGATGCATGTAATTGGTACACAGTTAGTCGCACCCAATTAAAGAAATGAGTTAGCATTAACTCTAAAAGGAATCGCTTACAAGTGAGTTTCTAGCCTCACTTCCTTGTTATGTTTTCGAGGCCGTGTGCATACTCGATGTGATTAGTTAATACACTTACCCTAAGTGGTAAGTGTATGCCTTATATAATTTATGTGATAGTGATTGAGGTTATGCATGAATGTGTGTCGGTACGTTAACGATCTTCAGATATTGCACGTATCGCTAGGAAATGTGATTTTTATATAATATGCATGAATGATACATGAATGATTAAGAGTGTGTATGAAAGTATATAATAAAATGTATGTGTAAAGAAGTGTCTTCATGGTAGTATGGAAAGAAGGGACCAAACCTTACTAATATCTGAGATAGAAGGGACCAGACCCTCATTCTATCTAAGACATAAGGGACCAGACCCTAAAAATATCTGAGATAGAAGGGACCATACCATAATAATATCTGAGATGGTAAAGATATTTATGCATGTAGTATGAAAGTATGAAAGAGTGTATTTATGAATAAATTTGTGTACGAAAGAAAGGTAAAAGGGTAAAGTATGATAAAATGTATCTTCGGATGCATATATGAAAGTAAGTGTATGCATTGTATGTTACCTGATTAACTAGAACTCACTCAGCGTAGCTGACTTTTAGTATACACGCAGGTAAATAGATTGAAGAAATTAGCTTGAAGGAGACACATGGCAGGATTTGAAGAGGCTGGCATCTGAAGAAGGAATTGTCATGATGTTTTTTATTAAAATATCTTATGTTATGTTTTTATAAAGACAAGTTTCGAATGTTGTTTTGTAACGAATGGTTGATGTTAATTATTAATTCCGTGAAAGTTTTAATTACCTCTGATATTTAGAGCTGTGTTTATGAGTAAATCCAGCGCTAAAGTAGGGCACCGGGACCGGGGCCTTACAAGTTGGTATCAAAGCATAATTTCGAGAGAATTAAGTATCTTAAATGCTTAGACTCGAATAGAAGATGGGACTTAAGTAAGAAAAGAAAGAAGATGCCAGTTCAAGAAAACCATGTGTCAGCAAGCTAAGTAAAGGTAAAGTATATGATTAATTTCATGTATAATGTAAGAATGTGTAAGGAAGTTAGCTTAATAACTAGGGATAGGAGTGTATGATTATATGTACTGTTTGATTGCCTAACTGTTTAGAAGTAGAACCAGCACAAATAGACTCACAAGGGGAAGTGTATAGGACACGGAAAGTAATGTGACCAGCTAATCACAGTTGGCCACTGTTATTACCTGTTAGCCTTACTATCCTTGTACTAAATAGTTCCTTGAGTGAGGACGTTCGTGTTTCCTTATAGAATACGAATGGCTGGAGCAAGAAAGACTGTCGGTCAAGGAAGTCGTATAGGACGCCGTGGTAGGCCATGCATTACCCGGGAACCTTCTGTAGAGTCAGTCACTAACACAAGGGAAGAAGGAAGTGCAGCTGGACAGAATCCGAGAAACAACGAAGGGTATCAACTTGACCCTGCTGTTCAAGCAGCCATTGCTCAGGCTGTAGCTGCTGCAGTGAATGAAATACATTCTGGCAAATCTGCTGCAAGCCATGCGAGGACCGCTGAGAAGGCGGGGGATGATGGTAAGAAAGCTGATGATGAGGAAGGTGACTCGAGTGAAGTTCGATATGTGAAGTTTGATGAGAGAAAGAGAGGACGAGGAGGGTGCAACAACAAGTCGTTCAAAGGTTGCGACCCGCCAAAGTTGACTGGTCTAGGAGAAGCAATCGCCACTCTCCACTGATAACACCATGGACAAGGTTATCCGAATTAGCGAGTGCCATCCTAACCAAGTCGTACGTTATGCTATCCAGCCGTTTGGTGATGAGGCTTTGTACTGGTAGGAGACAGTGGAACAGAGGAAGACTCGAGAAGAGATTAAGGCGATGAGGTGGGATGACCTAAAGGAGTTGGTGATTAAGCGATTCTGTGCTGATGCTGAGCTTGAGAGGGCTGAAATGATGTTTTTGAATCTGAAGGCGGGTAAGATGACACACCGCGAATTCACTACTAAATTAAACCACATGTCTAGGCTGGTGCCTGACATGGTGAATACTGAAGCTAAGAGGATCAATTGTTACATCAGAGGACTTCCACATAACGTCCGCACCTTAGTCAGGGCAAGTAAACCTACTACTTTTGACTCTATTGTCAAACTCGTGGAGATGGTTTACCATGACCTGGCGGAGGAAGAAGTGGCGGTGGAAGAGAAGAAAGAAAAGAAATGGGTTACTCCTGCTAAGCGACCTGATACTCAGTCATGGAAACCCAAGGGCAAGCAATAGAAGGTATAGGAGAAGAAGTCATGCATGACGTGTGCAAAGATGCACGATGGTGAGTGCAAGTGGGGTAATGATACAGATGTGTTGGGCTTGTATTTGTTTGGTTTGTACTTTAGTTTGGGCTTGTATGTAAACCGGGATCCAACAGATCTCGGTGGTCTTTTAGCTTATCTCGGGCTAGGGTGTAGTACCTATATATACATTGTATCTAGGTTGTTAAGGGTTGGCCGTTCATAACGTGTGGTGAACGTGTTAGTGTGTAATATTGTGCTTAAGCACCATAGGTAACACTACGTGTTTTTTGAAGCATCTTGCTCGTGTTCTATACGTGTTTAATCATTTTATATTGAATCATCTCTTGTTAAATTCCGCTTAACAACGAGATTGTTGATATCACATTGAAATATCCGTTCCGAGGACTTACAATTGGTATCAAAGCCTATTGACCTATTCTCAGCAGGTTGTGATATCATTGATTCAAGGATTTTGGTGTGTTGATCATCTTGGTGGACGTGGTGTTTATTTCTCCGGTGAACTATACATCAGAGAAGGAAAGAGTTAATTTTAGGTCAAGGATTGAGTTATCTTTGGTAGAAATTCAAATCCCAATAACTTCGGGAGTTAGTTTGTTACCAAACTTAACTGGTCAAACATCTTGCAAGGGTTTTCTGCCTTGTTTGATTGTTCTCGGGCATTCTTGACTGTTTTCGGGATCCTTTTAGAATTTTCGGCCATAAACTCTGGGTTCTCGGTGGATTTCATTATTTTTCGGTCAAATTTCAAGATTCTCGGTCAGATTCAAGTGTTCTCTGTTGACTTTGGCTGTTCTCGGTCAACTTTGAGTGTTTTCGACTGATTTCAAGTGTTCTCTGTTGATTTTGGCTGTTCTCGATCAATTTTGAGTGTTTTAGGTTGAATTTAAGTGTTCTCTTCTGACTTTGGCTGTTCTCGGTCAACTTTGAGTGTTTTCAGCTGTGATTATACGTCTGGGCCTATCCTTATTGGGCCTTAAGAAACTGATAAATTATTTGGACTTATTTTCTGGACCAGACCATTAACCTTATCCAGGATAGACCAAATAACAAATGGGTCAACTAATGCCACACTACATCAAGAACTATACTCTATAATGGGAATTGCTACTCGTATACCTCGTCTGCTGTCTCATGAGGGGTTTGGCGAGTGGAAGTTCAGGTTTGAGAAATACGTGAAAATGAAAGATGGCAAGATTTGGAGAAGTATTGTTAGAGGTCCTCAATTTATCACGTACCAACATGAAAACTCTAAAGAAGTTGCTATCAAACCAGTTGAACTATATGATGATGCTGATTTTGAAAAGGTTAAAGAGGACGACAAGGCGCTTTCTACTCTAACCATGGCATTTTCACCCGAGATTGCCTTGGGATTTAGAAAATTACAGTCTGCTAAGGCACTATGGGAAGCCCTGATTGAAGTATATGAGGGTAATGAGGACATGAGGAGAAGTCATCAAGATCTCTTGCGACATAATTTCAACATGTTCAATCACGTTCTGGAGATTCATTGGAAACTCAGCTGCAGAGATTCATATCTCTTGTGACTAAGATGAGATCGGCTAATATGAATGTGACTGCTGCTGAAACAAACAATAAAATGGTGAATTCCCTGCCTCAAAGCTGGGATATGAATGTTGCGGTGATTAAGAAGACGAAAAATCTCAACAGGCTAACTCTATCAGAAGTTATAGAAATCATCAAGGCTTGGGACATGGATGACAAACAGCGTGCCATAAACCATGCAAACTCTTACAATGCAGCTGGTTACAGTGCTGCTTCTAACAATGCACTTATCTCACAAGACAGCTTCTCAATGTTTAAGGCTTCTCAAGGGCAGTATACTCAGCATCAACCTTAGCAAAATTTCTCAATGTTCAAGTCTGCTCAGGGTCAATTCTCACAGACACTACCACAACCAACTCCCGTGTTCTTTCCTCAGGCTGCTCAACCAACTACTTCAGCTGCTAAGCCCCAGCCTTCGGCTGAATCTTCCAGTCAGTCTCCCAGTCAGATTCCCTCCATTTCAAAGGAAACTCAGGAAAACATCGCTTTAATGGCGGGGTTCATAAATTGCTACAACGCTTTTCTTGCTAGAGATCTGGTTCAACCAGTAGTAGCTGCTGAACTGGATCAAATTCATCTTGATGATGTAGAGGAAATGGACATCTCTTGGCAAATAGCCATGGCAGTGTTTCGTGCACCGAAATTCACTAAAAGAACAGGCAAAAACAACTGGAATGTTCCAGTGAATTAGAAGGTGGGATTTAACAAGAATACTCTAAGGTGCTATAACTGTCACGAGCCGGGTCACTTTGCTCGTGAATGCACTAACCCAACGAAGGAAGGAAACAGAGAAAGGGCGTTGGTTCCAGCGGGATATACAAGAGAAGAAAATGGGGCAGGTACGGATGAAGGTGAGCGAGGTATGGTAGCTCAACAGTTCTCCTGGAATGATCAAATGGCAGCTTTCAGCATAAATAATCATATTGCAAACTTTGCTCGTGTTGAAATTGCTGAAGAAGAAAATGTTTATGAGGAACAAGTTAAGGAGCTTCAATTTAATTTCATGGCCTTCACTTCCTCCAACTCATTCGAGGTAAGTTCCCAATTATGTTCTTAAGATTGTGTTAATAAAGTAGATCTTTACGAATCACATAATAGTAACCTGCTTAAAGAAATGAAATGAATAAAATCTGAAAATTTTACTCTTAAGAAGAATGAAAAAGCTTTCATAGATAAAACGGAGGCACATAAAAAGGACTTTTCTAAACTTCAATCTGATTTTAGCATAAAATTCTTTCACCACCTTGATGCAAAACAGAAAATTGCTTAGCTAACTGCTGAACTGGAAGCCTCTAAGCTAGAGATTATAAATTTAACTAAAAAATTTGAAAGAGCTGAACTAGATTTTAAAAAATTTGAAGGCTCTAGTACTGTTGTTAGCTCCATGATTGAGAATCTATTATGGTCGAAAAAAAGCGTTAGATACAAGATGGGTTTTCCATAACAAGCAAGATGATACGGTGGTTATCGTTCGAAATAAAGCACGACTCGTTGTTCGTGGTTTTCGTCAGGTTGAAGGCTTAGACTACACTGCAGTGTGTGCTCCCATGGCTCTTCTTGAGGCCATTCGGATATTACTGGCATATGCTTCCTACATGGGATTCACAGTTTATCAGATGGATGTCAAGACATCGTTTTTGTAAGGAGAAGTCAAGGAAGAGATTTATGTGGATCAGCCACCGGGGTTTGTAGATTCAAACAATCCAACTTATGTTTACAAGTTAGATAAAGCATTGTATGGCCTTCATCAAGAACCTCGGGCGTGGTATGAAACTTTGACGACTCATATTCTGGGGCATAGTTACAAAAGAGGAACCATTGATTAGACACTGTTTATCAAAACTGTTGGAAAGGATCTAATCTTGGTTCAGATTTACGTAGATGACATCATCTTCGGGTCCACAAGTGCTGAATTGTGTTCTGAATTTGAAGAGGTGATGACGAAAATATTTGAAATGAGCTCGTTGGGGGAAATGACAACCTTTCTGGGATTACAAGTACGTCAAATCTCAACAAGAATTTTGTTGCGTCAAGGAAAATATGTCGAAGACATGCTTTCAAAGTTTGAATTTCAAGATTCCAAGAGCGCAACAACTCCTATGGCAGAAAGACCTATTCTTTCCTCTTATCATGAATGGAATCCCGTAGATCAAACTTACTATCGGTCAATAATCGGATCCCTGATGTATCTCACCACCAATCGCCCTGACATCATGTTTGTTGTTTGTCAATGCGCCTGTTTCCAGGCTAATCCTAAACTCTCCCATTTAATTGCTGTTGAACGTATTTTTAGATATCTGAAAGGGAAACCAAAGCTTGGTCTTTGGTATCCCAAGAACTCAGATTTTGATTTATATTCTTTTGCTGATAACAA
Organism: Bidens hawaiensis; assembly: GCF_021521415.1. NCBI lineage: Eukaryota > Viridiplantae > Streptophyta > Magnoliopsida > Asterales > Asteraceae > Bidens > Bidens hawaiensis. The sequence goes on from NW_027491353.1 coordinate 461,114, forward strand.
TTAAGGCGGAGATGGTATTGAAAGGAAATCTACATCGGTCGGATGCCAGTTCTTGGGTGATCGACTCATTTCATGGCAGCGCAAGGTTATCTAGATAAATATGAACCAGAAAGGTTGTCATTTTCCCCAACGAGCTCATTTCAAATCTTGAAATTCGAACTTTAGATAAATCTTCGACATATTTTCCTTGACGCAGCAAAATTCTTGAAATGAGCTGCATCAGCTTGCTGCTCACAGGTTATCTAGATGAAACACCAATTGCTGGATTACGGTTTGGAATTTCTTGACATCCCAATCTTTTGTGATAATGATCCAGCTATTGTTATTATTAAAAATCATGTTCAACGTTCAAAAACCAAACACATTGACATTAAAACTAATTTTATTCGTGACTGTTACGACCGTAAATTGATTCATTTTGAGCAAGTTCACACTGATAATAATGTGGTGGACTTATTTACAAAACCGGTCGGAACAACCAGGTTTAATGTGCTTGTAGGGTTTCTTAAAATGTTTCGTTTCGATAATTGAGTCTTTTTGAGGTTAGATTTGTACATAAATATTTTCTTTAAAAGTTTTTGTTGCACAAATTTAGAGGGAGACATTTAAAAATTCAAAAAGAGTGTGTGTGTCTTTATTAAAAAAAAATTTGTTAACACTCTTGCTTAAAATTATGTCGGTTGCTCAAGTTTGAGGACATGTACCTGTATATGTTTGTCTTGTCATCTACTCGTAGACATACAGGATAGCCATTCAACTAAAGACTGAAAGCAACTGGGGCAATAGTTGTGTGTGTCTATTTTAATTATTTTGCTTAAAATTATGTCGGTTACTCAAGGCTTGAGGGACATGTATTTCTATATAAGTTTGGTCATGTTATCCACTTATGGACATACGGGATAGCCATTTACCTGAAAACTAAGAGTGACTGGGGCGACTGAGTTTTAATGTGTCTTATGTAATTTTTCGGGAAGTGATATAATTATTCAGTTAAAATCCATTTAGAAGCTTTAAATATTTTCAAATGATTGATCCAACCTTTGGAAATTGATAGTAAAATTGATTCTGTGTGCCTAACGTGTGAAGTTACTAGGCTTAAAAGGCATTAGAACAGTCATTGATTTGCATGGTAGCTTTCCATGATGCGTAAAAGTTGAAGTGATAAACTAAATATGCTAAACTTCATTTTGAAGAAATGTGCAAGTCTCCAGATATCTCTCTCCGAATGATAGGTAGAAAAGTAATTACCTAGTCATACACAAGCCCGTTAGTGTCTTGATCTCCAAAAATATTATGTCTTTATTTTTATATAAAAAAATGTGAGTAATATATATAATATTTAGTTGCTAAACTTCATTTTTTTCAGAAGCTTAAAGGGTCAAACTAGAACTACAAGGGCGGGGCATTCAAATAAGTCCTAAACACTCTGAATGTAAGGCATGAAAGTCCGGATGGCCTGTAAGTCCAACGTTCAACCTTAAAGCTTAAAATTTGTTTGGCTATCCATAAAAATCTTTTGATCAAGCACTAGGGGGTTGGAATGAAATTGAGGCGATCTGGGGAAAACCAAATACGCTTTGAGAAGAGATAGGAGGCATCACAGGTCCATGAGTGATGTCCATCTAAGTTTTATGTCTAATTGAACCTAATTCGTATCACTGATGCAATGAAAATCATGCTAAGCTCATTATACCTGCTATCAACCTGTCTATTTATATCATAATAATGCTGAACATGAATCTTTGTGAAACCATATTAATCAATATGATTCCATGTTCGGATCTTTTCTCAAGAGATTGCGTTTTTATAGAAACTGAAATATGATCCCAAAATTTTTGTTAAATTACGAGAAGACCGAGTGATTAAATATTGTTTTGTTTGTTTGTTTTTAGTAATTATTTTACTTTAATTTATTTTTACCTCTTCATAACTCTTGTCGTAACAAATGCTATAAGGGATCATTTTTTTAAGAAAAAAAACCTTGGATTAATTCCTTGTTGGGTATAAAATTGTTTTCAGCCCATGTGGACCATAAAACATTTGTTTTGGCTTGATGACCTGGTCCTGGTTCTCGGCCCATCAGGGTTTTCGGCCCAACTTGAAAAGAATGAAATATAAAAGCCTTTTTGCATTATTGGTTTCATATTTTCTTAAAACTCTCATCTGAAAAACTCTCCAGCCGAAAACCCTTTGTGTTCTTGTTCTTCAGATTCTTCAGTTTTCATCGTTCAAGATAATTTCATGATCATTATTAATTAACAGGTAATGAATGAAAAAAGGAAGCTTTTTCGGTCTATTGTGGATGGTGTATGGACGGAATTGATGGTTGATTGTCACTCATGTTATATGTTTTGATTAGGACAGAGTGTATGATACTTTTTTGAGATTACAGGTTTCACCATTTGTGGTGGTTTTTAGCGTTGTGGAGAAGATGACCTGGACTTCGAGGAGAAACCCAAGGGTTTCTGGCCGATATCTCCTTATATCTTTAGATCTAGGGTTCTCGTGACGTTTATCCGAAAACACTCGGTCAAACAGAGAACACCAGAGCTCAGTTGAGATTTCAAGGGTTCTCGGTTTACTTGTTGACCAAGAACCTACTCTTAGTAACCGAGAACTTCTGTTCTCGGTGGAGTTGAACTATTTGGGCAGAAAACTCAACGGAGGACCGAATACTCATTATCTAGACAAAGAACTCAGTGTTTGGACCGAAAACCTCTCATTTGGACCGAAAACAAATTTAAATTGACATTAATTTACATTGAATGACCTATATTTCTTAAAATTAGGATTCTTGGTCCTTGTTCTTTTGTAAATAAAATATTTACCCTTATAATACTAAGTGATTGTTAAGTTAAGTGAATGGTTTATTAACTTGACTCGTTTGTTGCAGTCATGGCTGATCAAGCACCATTGAAGTTTGTGGATACCAATAATATTGTCGGATGCTTGTATGATCCACCCCTGGTGCAGAAGGAATTCAAATCCATGATTGCGGGGCTCAACATGTACAGGATTTCTCATGCTATACGAGAAACTCCTGTTATTTGCAAAAAGATGGTGACGGAGTTCTGGAACAACGCCTCTATTAATCAACGGGGTGTCGTGGGAGTCGTAACAATTGACTCCAAGATTCAAAAGAGGCATGTCGTCATTTCTGAGGCCATCATTCGTGAAGCTCTATTATTCGGTGATCAACCCGACTATCCAACTGAGTAATTCAACCGATGTCGTTGCTGAAGTTGCATTGAGAATGGGGTACGAAGGATCTTACCCTCCAGCTATCAAGAAACCTTCTCATCCATACTGGAGGTTCTTGATTCACACGTTCTTCACGTGTGTCTCATGACAAAAGGGGGTTCGGACAAGATTAGCCACATTCAGATTTCGGCGGTGGTTGCTCTGATCATGGACTGGAACTCTAATTACTCTAAGTTTGTGTTCGATGAGATGATGAGCAATCTCAAAGGGAAGAATAACAAGATGTTTTTGATGTACCCGAGGTTTCAGCAGATGATTTTTGACTCACACTATCCTGATCTCCTCAAATCTGTAGAAACGCTCGATTTGAAAGCTATGGGTCCCAACACCTTTGGATTAATGAAGCAATCAAGAAAGGGGTCAAAGGTTGTATACAAAGGCCTTCACGAGCATGTCAAATTTGGAAAGTTTTCTGAAACTGAGGTTACTCCTGCAAGTGCCTCGATTGCTGATGAGCACGTGACATATTTTCGGACGTTCACTGCTACGTATGAAACAATTTCCGAAGATGATGAGCCAGAGAGTTCTCCATTACAACACATTGAGACTGAACAACAAGAAGAACACATTACCCCTACTGCTGATCAGTTAAAAGACTTCGAGATGTTTAAAGATCAGCTCTAATCGCATGCATTGAAACCTACTCAATCAGTCACTGCGACATAAGACGAAGATCTCTCTGAAGAACAAGCCACCGATCTCATTACACGAATAAGGAGAAAGAAAGATCGGAGACCGGGTGTGCTGGTTGCTGAAACTACACCATCAAACCAACTACAAGAACAAGAGCCGGAACGTACTGAGACTCATGCTGCTACAAGTCCATCTACTGCTGAACCTCATACTCAAGAACAGATATTTTAAGATATTTCTCACGAGTTCGAGTTTGAAGCTGATATTCTATCTGCTGACAAACCATTAGGATCATCTAACCCGATTGGTCAGTCAAGCTCCAGTGTTGCTGAAAAGATTGCTCACATTCTTGCAATGCAAGATAAATTTTTGCAAGGTAAAGGCAAGGGAATTTCTCTGGATGATGAACCAGTTGATGTACAATCCTTGCAACGACGAGTCTTTGAGCTTGATCAAGATTCCACTCCATTTTAGCATTGATAATTAATATTCAAACATGTGGTAAACTTGTCGTAGCAATATATGATAGATAACTCCTTAAACCTTAAGTGAGCATCTTTGGCACTAAGGAGGTAACATGCGCATTTTAAAGTCCACCCTTTCCTAATGTCATGCCACCTCAATGATGTCAATTTAAGTTGGCAAGTAGTTTCGTAAAGTAGAAAGATTAGGATTGACTTCGATTCCTCAAATACCAATTCAAACAACTTCAGGTGGTTGTAGTTAACTCACACAACCTCCCCTTGGTTGATTTATGTAGGTTATAATTACACATTCCATTAACATATGATTTCTTTAACTAGCATGATATCCTAAGCAAAGCCATTTTCGGATTACCTAGACTTAGAGAAATACATCATAACTTATATCTCATCATTTCTAAGTACAATATAAGGATCTGTGTTTCGATAATGTATAAAAGTATTTCTATCTTTCAAGGACATGATCATGAACGATTGCCAATAGAATTGACAACCACCAACTTTGAATTAGTGATTTAAGATGGTGAAACATTTCTCATCAAAAGATAATTGTAATATAACCATGTACTTTACTAGACTAGACCACATGTTTTGTATAATTATCAAGTAAAACAAAGCTTCTTCATAGATTTTAGATGGTAAAAGGAGTTTAGCTCATAATGAGCATGATGATAAACATTAAGATGAATGATGATAACAAATACATGATTAAACTTGGAAAGATCTAACCAAATGTAGTTGAATCTTCCTTCTTAATGATGATGATGATGATGGTGATGATGATGGTTGACGGTGATGACCTCCAAACCTTCAAACTCTTCACTAAATCTTCTATGTGAGTGTTAGTGTGTGTTTTTATAAGAGAAAACCGGATAGAATTATTTTCAAGGCACACTTTTCAAATGGCACAAGAGCCTCTATTTATAGGTTGTCTAGAGATAGAAGCACGGCCTCGTGCTTTATTAAGCACGGCCTCGTGTAGACATGTCCCTGTTGCATGTTGTCAGATCGTACATGATGACTCACCACGACCTCGTGCTTCCTGAGGCATGGCTCCATGCATTTTTATGACATGTGCTAATTTCATTTTGTCATTTCTGAATGGTGACCACGGCCCCGTGGTTGAGAGGCACGGCCTTGTGCTTTTGTTCCCAGTTTTTGTCTTTTCTTGTAAATTTTTGTCTTTTCTGGTGTTCATAAGCATGGGGGCGTGTTTCTTGAGGCATGGGGGCGTGTTTCTTTGTTTTTCTTGTGTTTTCTTATTTTTTTTCTCCGTCTTTTTGCTTGTATCTTCGTTTGGGGCTTGGTTTCACCCGAAATTACATTTTATTATGATAAGTAGCCTTTTATGCTATGTTGTTTAATAGAAATTGCAGTTTTTAGAGATTATTTGATGCCGAAAAGATATATAATTTTATGTACATAATGTATTTGGTATACATTTTTCTTCGGCTTCAGCTTCAGAGGTTTACCGATGTTCGGCATAATGTATTTGGCATACATTTTTCTTCGGAAATTCCGAAGAAGGTGTCCGAACCGATTCATCACAGAAGGCTTGTGACACGCCTCACTCTCAAAATAAATCTGCATTAGATAATACAGTAAATTACTTCTACAAACATAAAATGTACAGGTAAAAATAAAGAATAATTGTTATTTGTTCCCATAGCTTATCTCTAGGCTCCTTTGTGACCTCCCTCCAACTTAAATGCCTCAAGCCAACTATTTTACCTTACAACATCCCCTAAAAAACTTGCAAACTTTGATCTTGTTTGGCCAGTGAACCTACCCAGATTATCAAACTCCACTACCAGTCTGACAGCACCAGAGTTCGCATAATCGGTACGTAGCTTAGCTAAACTCGTCAACCCCTTGTAGGTTTTTTCGTAGTAGCCAAAATGTTGATGGGTTCGATCGCCCCGTCGTTATATCGTCGTCTACTTGAGAGTCGTCGTCGTTGGGTTCCTCGCTGGAGTAGCCTCCACTGTCTTCTGATTGAGCATCCTCATCAGAGTATAGATCATGTTCTTCACCGATAATTGATTCACCAGTAAGCTTCATCTTTGATTGTTTCTTCTGTGCAAGGATTTGAGTGCAAGGATTTTGATTGTGGAGTGGAAAATTTTTTTTAATAATTTGGAGTGTAATTTGATTTTGAACTAATTTGAAGTTTTAGAATATTTGAACTAATTTGGAGCCAATTTTGAGCTTTTACCTCCCTTTTAATTAAGAACCAATAGATTAATGGCATATGACATAGTTTTTAATTTAAATTAAAGGGGATTTCAACTTGATTCATTACTGATTTTGTACATAAGCGAGTTACTAGCGTATTAGAATATTTATATATGTTTTTGTACATAAGAGTGTTTCAAGCGTAATAGACTCGTTTGAACAAATATATAACATATTTCAACCTAATCGTTTACAAAGTGTTTTTTGTTTTATTTTTAGATTTAACAAAGTGTTGTTTACGATTTAGATATGCCATTATATGATCCATAAAACATGTTAAGAAAGCATTTTAAGATAATCCATAATTACCATTCATCAAAAGATACCATACAAAAAGTACCATTACAATTCATCACAAGAAAACCAAGAAGAGAGAAGCTAACATCACCATCGCTCTGCCTTGTCCACAATCTCCGACCCCAGCTCCTTAAAACTCCTGTTGGTTGACACCGTAGTTACCGTGTCAACCAGAGTCCCACAAACTGAGTCGTAGCATGCAGACTGTTGTTTCAGATAATCAACAGCCTTTGCCTTAAACTCAGTGTCTGGTTCCATCAACATGAGTTTACATGAGTCGGCGGTCTTTGTTTTTTCTTCGGTGAGTCTAGCCTTAGTCTCTTCAATTGTCTTCAACAACTTGTAGGATGTCTCTTTTTCAAGAGACATTCTTGCTTACACCATGTTCTTCATGGTTTTGTCACAAGAATACATTTTTATTATCTTTTTGAAAATGTTAGTTTGATTGAATAACAAAATTATATAGACCTAAAGTTTAATTTTTGGTAGATGAGACAGTAATTTAATGTAGTTAAGTTGATTTGTAGCCTATCTATTAAGATATAGGTTATTTAAAGCGTACTATAAGCGTTAGATATAGTTTTTTTTTATTTTAATTAACTTTAATGTAGGCTATCATTACATAATATATTTCCAAGAATTTGACAGGTGAGTAGGTATAAATATAATTAATTCCAAAAATTAATTTTAACAAGTGTATAATATAGAAATATTTTATACCAATTTTGACAGGTGATATAAAGATAATTAATTTCTAGTTTAAAAAAACCACATGATACAAGTGTGAGCGTTTCCCAAGAGTGGGACACCCTTTTGTTTTCTTATTACAGAGTTACTATTCGTCCATGAGTGTACTTTAAAAGTGTCTTTTCCTTTTTAATTTGTGAGCGTACTATAAGCATTTAATAATTTTGCTTACATATTAACTGTTTGGTCCGTGAGCCTTTTGGTTATATATACCTACACTACATTTGTAAAACTCATATACCTACATAACTTTAAATTATTATTTTTAGTTAATAATGGATTACTCGTCATCTTCAACATCATCATCCACATCCTACTAGGATGTCCTCAGGAAGCAGATTGATGATCAAATCGAGGCAGATAAAGCTTGTCGGGAAACTCTTACTGAAGAATTTGTAAAGACTAGCAACAACTTGGATGCCAGGGATGTCATTGCAAAAGTTCTTACTCGAATGCCCACTAGTACTATCCGAGATCTTGCTATTTTGTTTATGGTTGATATAGGACAGAAAGAGCTTGACCAGTTAAAATTTTTGGGCAAGGCAATTCTTGAACTGATTTTCTCAATGGAATTTAAGTTGAAGTTTCTTATGTCACTCAGAGATTAGTATGTGATGGTGTTTCATGAGTGTTTATGATGTAGTGATGGTGTTTTTTTATGTGTGTTTTGGTAATAATAGAATTTGTATGTTTATGTTAAAACATGGATTTTACATGTAAACTATTAACTTACATTACAAAGTGGTAACATAAGACTAGAGATCTCCATAGGTCTATATCATAACATCTAACAAGTATCTTAAAATACATAGCAGTCAATTTTGAAATCACTCAAATATGTTGTTGCATTTTCTCAAATTCGGCAATCAACTCTTCTCCGGTTAAAACAATGGTGTTAGTTTCATGGAATACATGAGCTTTCTTGATAAGAGTATTTCTGTGTTGGTTTACATCCGTGAGGAGGACTTTGCACAAATACTTTGTCCTCAACCTTTTTAGCTGCTTTTGTTGTTCACGGCTTTCCTAGAAAAAATTACACCCCCATGGTTTATTCCCATCATATTTCTCCATATGTCTCATAGCAAAAATACCACAATCTATTCCATTAAATCTTGTTCTCCATCCCATCTTCAATCTATTGATTGTTGCTACTTGGATTCGCTAAGCAACAGGGTGTTTGATTGTATTAAGATACATGTAAAAGACATTTCTCTAAACAAAATAGAAAGCAATTTAAGCATTTTGACAATTTTTATAACAGGTATGTATATTTTTTGGGTTAAAGGTATGTATGTTTACCAGTATATCAGGAGTCTTTCCGTATATTTCTTCAAAATTCTCTCTAATTGCTTTTGATTTGTCTTCTAAGCTTTTAAACTTTGCATTAGCTGGTATTTCTTGATTTGCACTGTTGTCAAGTAATTCTATCACTCTTGTTGAAGATTGAAGGCAACCACAAAGAAATGATCGTGTCGTAGAATTGGCACGAGCATTATAGCAACCTTCTTGAGTGATTTGATTCCAAACATTGCCATTTGTTTTTTGATGTTGTCTGAAAAAACATCCACTCTGTGTAACACCTTGACTCAACATAATGGTCACTTGTCTGTATAATTATTAAAATGCAGATGATTAAAGCGTTTATTGAGCGTTTTATAATATTACAAAGAAAGTAGACTAATTCGTACCATCACATTGCTTGTAGCAAAGAATCTGAACGGTGATACTGCAGATTTTTTTCTTTTCTTCATAGTTCATTATTTCAATGAATGCATCCATTGCATTGTTGGTTATATAAATGCCAGGACAGTAGCTTTCAAAGATCACCTTGAATGATTCTGTGTGAGTAGACTTGTAGACCTCCTCCCACATGTCTTCAAGAAAAAAATATATATACTTTGAAATTATTTGTTCATCATATGTGACACTAGTGGATACGTCAACCTCTCTCAGAAGATATTGAGATTTCAGTGTAATGAAGTTATCAGTTGTTGACAATCCGGTGTGCTTTACATTTTCTTCACTAATTTAATTACACGTCTGAGCATTTGCATAAGTATGCTCCACATTTTCTTCTTTTTATCCAAGTGGTGTAACTTTCATTCAAATGTAAAAAACAATAATTAAGTCTTTTAAGCATGCAGGTTTTTAAATTTGACTGAAAATAATTGTAACTATAATTAAATACCTTCTTGAGCCCACTCAACCACTGTATTAACAAGTTTATCAATATTTGTGGACGAGATATTGTTTTCTTGACCTGCATCAGCCACTGGATCACCAACACTAACATCTGCATCAGCCACTGGATCACCAACACCAACATTTTCATCAGCCACTGGATCAGCCACCACTGGTTCAACCACTATATTAACAACTTTATCAACTTTATCAATAACAACATAAGCGTTTTATGAGTGTTTTAATTATACTTATAATTAATATAGCCCAAGTACCTTTTTGAGTAGCCATTGGATCACCAACACAAACATCTGAATCAACTTAATCTATTGCTGCAGTTGTATAAGTATTGGGATCTTTCAACTTGAATAAAAATAGTTTTGAAACGGGAAAAAGAAACTTGAAAGAAGAAAATATAATTTTTTTCTCACCTAAATTAAAGAGTGTGTTGTTTTTTATGGTGTCAGATTGTTTTAGGGACCACATTATTAGTGAATCTGTCTTCCCATTCACAACATCTAGCAAAGATCTTGAAATTAGATAGATGTTTGTCCTTTCATTCACGGGCCAACTCGTTGATCTCTGAGCAAATTTTATCAAATTTCTTAAACTTTTTATCCATTGCCTTATTCCAAGAGTATAAAAATAAAATATAGTTATTATTAACTCAAAAACATTGCCTTATTCCAAGACTGTAAACAGATATCCCAGACAGTTGTAATGGAGTTAAATAATAGTCAATCAGCTCCTAGGTTTGTGTTCTCAATGGCACTTGCAAACATAAAGGTGAATAAATGTCATCATCATCATTATTCGAATCTTCTTCAGCTGTTTGATCGGCATTATCTGTTTCATATGAACTTTGACCATCAGTTTTTGATTATATATAATGTTGTTATATAAACGTTGCATTAGATGAAATACATATAGAGATAAGAGATGAGAGTTTATTAGAAGAAAATAACAAGTTTCTCACCTTGTTCTTGTTTCTCCGCAGCTGCAGTGTTTTCTTCAACTCCAGGCTTACCGGCAGATGCATCACCATATGTACCACCACATGCAGTCTCATCAAGCACCTTCCCGGCAGCACTAACTATCATAGGAGCAGTAGCAGCAACAGCCGCAGCAGCAGTTTCATCAAGTCCCTTCCCGGCAGCACTAACTGTCATAGCAGTAGTAGCTGCAGCAGCCTCATCAATCCCCTTCCCGTCAACACTAAATGTCACAGTAGCAGTAGCAGCAGCAACCTCAGCAGCATCAGCAACACCAACAGTAACATATACCTCATCTTCATCATTTCCATCATCTTCTTCTAAGGGATGACCATTATTATTCTAGTATTTTTCCATCTTATTAAGAGTAGTTGTTGTTATGTAGTTGACTGCAGGAGTTGTGACGGGAGTCCCAAATGGTCCATATTTTATCTGGTATTCATGCGTGTAAAGCATCACAAGGAAGGTGATCGGACCGTTGAATTGACCGTCGATATCTCTCCAGTCTTCCTTTTTCATTTTCAAGTTTTCATTAACATAGTTGCACCAGTCCATATTTGGAATATCCGATGTTGTATCAATTGCGGTGATGAATCGTTGATTAATTGTTGTTGATTTTGTCATAAATCCTATACAAGTGTTGAACAACACAAGGAAATTAATTTTAAACAGGTCACCAACTCCTTGATCCGCAGCAAGTTTCTCTCTCACATGCTTTATACTTATTCTTGGAGTCGGGAATTGATTTTTGAACAAATCTGTAGTAAAATCATCCCCCAACCTTGGTTTACTCTTTTCTAAGACTGGAATCTTACCCATTGGTATCCCCAACATGTACTTTATGTGGTGTTATCTTAATAACACCGTTCCCAATGTTCAATTCATTTAAACGGTTATCATAGTTCATGAGCAAGCAATATCCCAAACTTGATGGAGTTTGGGTTACTTGAAGTCTTAACATTGACCCGAAACCCATTTCTTCTACACAAGTTTTTTTGGCAGGGGTCATTTCCTTCACTGCATCAACAATATTATAAGGTGCACACCTATTTTTCAACTTTTTGTCTAAAAATTCAACAAAAGGTTTTCTTGATGTCCTCTCGGTTGGCTTCTTTTCTTTATAGCTTTATTTTTTGGACGGTGAAAGTCCGGGTCAGAGGTGCTTTCTTCCACCTCTTTTCGCTTTGACAACAACCTATTAATTTTTGTTTCAAGGTTTAAATCAGAGTTTGCATCCACAACATGATTTGTTTTCACCTTTTCACCACTGGAGTAACTTTTTTTAGTCTTCCTTTTATCTGTATTTTCATCTCTCTTTTCGACAACTGAATCACATACATACAATAAAACATGGGGGTAGGGGATAACAACACGAATCACAAGTAAACAGAAAACATATCATACAATAAACTGAAACGCTTATCAAACGCTTATTAAACATCACATTTGTAAATCTCATACCAGAGCCATAACACACTTAGCAGACGCTTATAACATGCTTTAATATTACACATAGATTTTAAAAAAAGAAAGATATATATTACAACAACAACACGCATATAAAACGCTTTAATACATGATGGTAGCTTTACATAAGATGATTTAAACAAATTCTTTGCAAAACTCAATTTCTTATGCTTAGATTCACAACGGTGACATTTTAAGAATATTTAAACCTAAAACGCTAAAAAATCATAAATTAACACATGTTCCATCTTTATTGTGAGACCTATCGTGCTTGTGGTTCGACCTTCGTTCCGTTCCAGAAGTAGATAAGTTAGGGTTCTTCATTTTCTCCTTGTGCTTGGGCTTGTGCTAGTGCTTGTGCTTCGAACTTGTGCTTCACAGTAGAAACTAATCGTCGACAGTTTTAAGGGATATTGATTTACTTGAGAGGTTCAGTTGAATTTTAGGAATAATTTTGGGAATAATTATCGATGGTATTAAGGTAATTATTCGACGATCATACCCTTTTAAAAGAAGCTGAGGCGCGTGCTTTAAGTTTAATCGTATGATTAGGTATTATTGTACAGTTTAAATATATATATATATATATATATATATATAATATTAGTGGGTGGTGGTGGGTTTAGGTGGTCATGATGGTGGTGGACGGTGGCGGAGGTGTGGTGGTTCGTGGTGGAGGATGTGTGGTGGTGGGTGGTGGTGGTGGGTAGTGGGTGATGGTGGCGGCGAAGGTGTGGTGGTTCGTGGTGGCGGATGTGTGGTGGGTGGTGGTGGTGGTGGTGGTGGTAGGTAGTGGGTGGTTATAGTGGTGGATGGTTGTGGTGTGTGGTTCGTGGTTGGTGGTGGCGGAGGTGTGGTGGTTCGTGGTGGTGGATGTGTGGTGGTGGGTAGTGGTTGTGGGTAGTGGGTGGTGGTGGTGGGTAGTGGGTGGTTGTGGTGGTGGGTGGTTGTGGTGCATGTGTGGTTAGTGGTTGGTCCTGGAGGTCGTAGTGGTTCGTGATGGAGGTGGTGGTGGTTGGCGCCAGTAGTTGTAGCGAATGTAGGCGGTGGGTGATGGCAGTGGGTGGTGTGTAGTATGATTACGGATATGTAACCTATGAGACGATGACGGTGCTATCCCATATGATGACCATGATGATTGGCCCAATTATGATGACGACGATGCTAATATAATGATACCCACATGAATACATGGATATGACAACCCATGTTGGTGGTGATTATCATAATGATGTTTATAACCTATATGGTACGGCTTGCTTACGCTGACCCATACGATGGCGACTATAGCGTGTACGATGATCATGATGTCCATGATGATGATCACGCATATATATGATGATGATCGATGATAGGTACCTATATGACAAGACGCCACACACACACAGAGTTATATATACATATACATATGTTGATGATGATGATGATGGTGACACCGATGTTTAATGATATGTAACCCGTATGATCGACGACGACCATGATAACATATACGATGATCATACTGATGGTAGCCCGTACGACTGATGATATCATTTGATGACGACAACGATTCATAAGATGGTGCCGACAGTGATCGCTAATATGGGCGTTTTGTTTTCGATAACCCATACGATCGGGATGACGATACGATAATGCCTTAGCTAGCCATGTAAAATATACAATATATAAAACATGTCATCCATAGGTCACATCCAATAAACTGACAAATAGTGCGATCTCAACATCTCTAAACCTAGCTTGCAGGTCTTATGGTCCATGGGTTATATAGGACATTTTAACCTATGGTTGTGTGTTATAAGCTATATTATTTAACGTTTTTATGTAACTTTGTGTATAATATTATATATACGTTATATTTAGGTATTGTTTTTTCTAGGGTTAACAATGTGGTTCATGTTATTATTTTATGTAATTCTAGTTAAGGTTTAATATAAAGTTTAAACCCTCCTATATAGCTTAAAATAAAAAACCACTTGAGTTGTGAAAACTCTAGAAACTAATTCTTAACCACATGTTTTTAATTTAAGTTTGAATCATGTGGTCCACAATTAAAGTTAATAAAAAATATAAAAGGAATCAAAATTTTCTCCCCGAAAAACATGTTTTAAAAGTTTAATATTATTGTAAATTTTGTAATTTCCATTTTTTCATTAAACAACTTATTTTAATGTTATTTGAACAACTTTTTCCATTTTTTATTAAAAATTTTCATTGTCCTAACACCCATTTCTGAATTTGAGAAAACCCCTTTCCAACATACTTGATAAAACCCCTTTCCAACTTCATAACCCTAAATGGAGAATCTAAATACCGGGTCAGCAAATTGAATCTCATACCAACATACATCGCTGTTATAGAGTTTGTTGTTGTCTAATATTGATCAACATCTTCTAAACTTGAATATTTGTAATTCGTATTTACTAAGATTTATGTATTCAATTATATTCGTAGACATCACTTATCCTGGTTAATTTGTTCTGAACATACAGACTCGTCTGAAATAAAAATGCCACGTCTCAATAATGGAGTTAAGTTTCTGGTAGATATCGACAGCGATTCCATGAGTAGGATGGTATGTTATCAACAATTTTTTTATGAAATATTTTACAGTTTTGCAACATATACATTCTAAGAACATTTTTTGTGTTATTTATAGCTCATTCCTAAAGTTGTCCAACCAATGTTTGCTGAAATTAAATCGAATACTGGTTGTTGTTTGATTTATGATCAAAGTGGTAGAACATTTTCTGTAGTTATAATCAAAGTACTTGATGACGTTATTTTGGAACCGGTTGGACTGAAATAATTAGAGAATGTTGTATAGAAGCTAGAACATATGTTGTTTTTAAGCTTAAGTCAACATCTATGTTGAATATGTTTACTTTCAAAAAAAGCGTAAATGATCAATCCGGTACTATGTTATGCATTCCAGTCAGAAACCGACACGTCTATTACTTGGTAAGTTTTAATTTCTATTTTTAATGATTGTTTCCAAATTCAAATGTCTATTAATTAACATGTTTAAAAGGATTTCCCTAAGTGGTACGTGATTCAAGAATTTGCTGAAAATCACATGAATTTGCTTTTGCGAGCTTATTGCTCCAGATAGATTTATGTTTAAAGTTTCATGTCTTTGGGATGGAATGGATTGTAGAGGATGGATGAATTGAGATTTTTAAACAAACCAACTTGAAAAGTGGTTCGTTTGTTGTGTTTGAAATCATATCAGATATTACACTTCATATTAATGTCTTTCATGAAGATGGCATAGAATTTATCCTTCCTGGTCCAAATCAGCTGTTCTCAACTATCAATTAAGAAATCAAGGTAGTTCCCAAAACCCAATTCATCTTGATGAGCAAAATGATGACTTTAAAATCGTCTTCCACATGAACGTCAACAAGCAATTGGTAAATTGATTTTTAAATTTCTTTTTTATTTACAAGTATATTTCACTACAACAAAAAGGGCTTTTTAGGACCTTTTGTATAGGACGCTTGTAAAATATGGTCCTAAAATCTATTTAATAAGACAAATGAACTTTTGGGGTCCTTTAACAGTATACACTACATTACCAGTGTCCTAAAAAGTTATCTAATAGGATGGATGATTATTTGGGGTCGTAATATCATATAACTTAATAACACTTAAATTATAGATCCTAATAAAGTTATCTATAAGACATGTAGTTTTTGGTGTCCCATTATGTGTTATTGTAATAGGACACTTGATCACCGGAGGTCTTATTATAACATTAGTTAATAGGACACTTTGTAGTTAAGTCATAAATGTTCGGTGTTAAAGGACCCTTTTTAGTCGAAGTCATATAAGAGCATAACTTAATATGACATTTGACACTAGGGTCTTATAACTTTAACAATTATAAGACGCTTAATCATTGTGGTGTTATTATAACACACCGTAATAGGACATTTGATATTTGAGTCAAAAAGCATTTATTTTATAGGACGCTTATTCACTAAAGTTTTATTATAACATAACTTAACAGGACACTTGACATTTGAGTCTTATAACTTTAATATTTATAAGGCAGTTAATCATTGTGGTGTTATTATAATACACTTTAATAGGACATTTGATATTTAAGTCATAAAACATATGTTTTATAGGACGCTTATTCGCTAAAGTTTTATTATAACATAACTTAACAGGACACTTGACAATTGAGTCTTATAACTTTAACCTTTATAGGAAGCTTAATCATTGTGATGTTATTATAATACACCGTAATAGAACACTTGATATTTTAGTCATAAAACATCTGTTTTATAGGATATTTATGCGCTAGAGTTTTATTATAACATAACTTAATATGACACTTGACACTTGGGTCTTATAATTTTAACCTTTACATGGCGTTTAACCATTGCGGTGTTATTGTAATACACCATTGTGGCGTTTAAACATCGGTAGCAAAATCCATAGCAAACTTGAGAAAATAAGTATTATAAAAATGATATCCTAAATTTGGTAGCTAAATCCATAGCAAATTTGAGAAAATAAATATCATAAAAATGATTTCAAAAAATTGGTAGCAAAAATCCGTAACAAAATAAAGATTATTAATATTTATAATTTTTTAACATAAAGTTTAGTAAATCCATAGCAAACTTGAATAAAATAAAAAACTTTAAAACATATTAACATAAAAAGCGGTTCAGCACCGCTGTATATAGTGTCGTTTATGGAACAAAAGAACACTTAAACATCGGTTTTGTGTTTGAAGCGGTTTCTGCTTGTTTACAGCGGTTCTGTTTTGAGCCAATATACAGCGGTTTCAAGCAGCCAGATTTATAGCTAATAAATATTCAGCTCACCTAAAATTTTATCCAGCAACATCAATATACAAATTGTCCAGACACAAATTAAATCCAAATTTTATACCAAAATACAAATTTTACATATTTATAAATACCAACATTAACAAAATACATAATACATAAATCGAATATTAACGTGTACGAGAATCATTCGGCCCTTACAAACAATGTATTAAAAAGTTTTTGCATTATCCCATAATCAAATCATCAAGCTCATTCAGTGTAGCCATTGTGAAATTTTGCCGAATCTAAAAATAAATAAATACAAGTTAGAATAGCCCCAACAAAGTTAGAATAGCCCCAACAAACCAAAACAACCCAAACAAACCACAACCTTAAACATAAGAACCCGAACTAACACAAACGAAAACCAAGCAAACTGACACAAACTAACCCAAATGGAAACCGAACAACACGACCCGAACTAACCTAAACCCGAAAATAAAAATTGTCAAAACATTTATCATCTTAATTTCGAACACCCAAAAAAACCTGAATTTTATTCAAACATATGTAAGCTCGAAACTACAGCCCTCACAATTTTTTTAGATATATCTAAAACCAAAATCGAACAACTCGAATGCTTGTTTTTTATTATAATTTTTTTTTGGGCTTACATACAACCAAACCCAATCCCAAACAACAACCCAACTTGGTAGTTCAAACATATAATGTACTAAACAAAGTATATAAACATATAGAAACTACTTACAAGGTCGAGGGATTGATTTTGAGAATTGTGGGCAAATTCAAACATATGTTCTATAACCATGTAACTGCATTCCCAATAGCCTTTCTGTTGTTTGCACTACAATAAATTTATACGACCAGTTAGAGAAAATATCAACAAAAACTAATGAACTAGCAAATTATAAAGTATACGTTAACCATTATTGGTTGCTCAACGTTAAGCTCCTTTTGAGGTCGTTCAACATGATTATCTTCTAGATCAGCCCACTAATATAACAAGCAATTTTTTTTATATTATAAACATACACATATATTAATAAGTGAAGTGATTAATTACCAAAGTGTCGACAACATCATTATCCATATTAAATCTATATGAAAGTTCATGATTTTCAAGTTGATCATCTTGGAGCGGAAATGATATATACGGTGGGATGTCATTCGTGCTTGTCGGTGCACCATCACTTGGGCCCTTTCTCAAGCCATTCGTTGATTCGTGAGGTGACTCAGTGTTCAAAAATTACCAAATAAACAAATAATATATATCATATACTACAAGAAAATATAAACAAAACTGAATTAAGAGAACCCAAACCAGATTAACTGGTTTAACCGAATTGAACAATTAACCACTGGTTCGGTTAAGCCAAAAGGCCCAAAACCCATTAACAGAACCTAACATTTAACTGAACTAGACAGTGCACGCCCCGATATACAACTTATAATCAGCCAAGCATACCTTCAATGCGTTTTAGGCCACTGAGCAAAACCATTTATAATATCAGAAATTACCTTGCTCTATATAACCTTCCAAGCCATGTAGCAATTTTAGAGGCTGTCTTACCCCTTGTTAGCATCCATTCATCAAACTCAAGTTTTAATTAAACATCATTATCATGTTTTCTTTTTTTTTTTTTGGACATATCTATTGGCTGCCACAT
This sequence comes from Bidens hawaiensis, assembly GCF_021521415.1. Classification (NCBI taxonomy): domain Eukaryota; kingdom Viridiplantae; phylum Streptophyta; class Magnoliopsida; order Asterales; family Asteraceae; genus Bidens; species Bidens hawaiensis. Next base: position 479,881 of record NW_027491353.1, read on the forward strand.
TGTTTTACAATATCAATACTTATTCATTATTAAAAACAAAGTATTCAAAAACTAAACCAACATATTAAGACTAAAATAATACCATTTCAATTACATGAAAAATATTAAGACTAAAGTAACCAAAGATGCTTCGAAACTCTCTGTTCCCTTACAACAATTTCAACCTGGTAAACTTTAGGTACCGTCATACATTTTTATGAAAATTGTTTCATAAAAATTCACCAACGTATACTACTATTTATCTTTCTCTAGAATTCAATAAATAAAAAGAAACACATCATTGTTCATATTTACTGTATTAAAAATTCACTAACCTTGTAATTGAAGCTGCAATTGGGCCATTCATATAAAAAAACTTCAAATTAAGTGCGCCGGATTTGTTGTTTGGATCGTAGAAGATACTGGCGGTAAGTTATCTTTGTGAAGTTTGGGATTTCGAATTAGGTTTGGATTGAAAATGTCTGGGCGCGTAACTGGAAATATTTGGGATATTGGGCGGGCTTTGGATGTATCGTGTGAGTTTGTCCCCCTCTTCGTTAATTGTATTATATATTTAGGTTTATTAGATTTTAACTGAAATAAATACAAACTCTACATCCTGCGAATGAATCGGAGAGATTAGCCGAGCCTCGACATCATGGAATCGTCAATAGTGATAAGATAGAACATGTATGTGGTCTCGGTATGATCCGGTATGGTGGAATCTCCCTCCGTGCGCTCTGAAAATCGCCTGTAATATGATATCAGATGATAGGGTCAAGCTTGAAGATAATAATACAAAACCCTAAAAATCCCGTCTGAGCCACCCATCGTGATACGTGATGGGGTCTTCACTAGCCCATCGCGTATCGAGATGGACCAAAAGTCAACATTCATTTAGCACCCATCGCGATACGCGATAGGTCTTCAAGCTTTCCCATCGCGTATCGCGATGGGTCTTGTCACCAGCAGAATCATTTTGCTTTCTTGTTTTGCGTGCTGGACGTCCCGGGTCTTCATCACGTGCATTAGGAGGTCCAACTTAAGTACTTTAACGTCTATGACCTGAAATACAATACACACATATGAAGTATCGAAGTTCCAACAATAAACGGTTAAAACTAAGAAATAAACGAACTAAATCATATACAAATTAACCAACCATATACTCTTTCATTTATGCTATCATATTTTTTGTTGTTTTCACAAATCCTACAAGGACACCAAAACATTTTATCTCAAACTTTGACTTGATTATCTTTGACAGCCTTAAGAAAATCTTTAGCGCCACTTATATATGTTTTGCCAGTAAATAAAAGGCGTGCTTCCAATCTTTACGATCCATCTGTAAAAAGATGATGATGATGATGATGATGATGATGATGATGATGATGATGATAATAATAATAATAATAATAAATATATGTATATCGTGAATCGTTCGTGAACACATTAATTTCCTTGATGAACGAACACGAACATAATATATCGTTCCGTAAGCGTTTGTGAAAACAATAATTCCTTAATAAACGAACATGAACAAGACCTTATTCGTGTTCGTTTGGTTCGTTTACAACCCTACCAAGCATGCGTATTTACTAAAGAGTAGGAGGAAATAAATACCGATTTTTTCTTAAACGGCAACCAGTTAATATATACACATCCTAAACGAGATAATATCCGAAACGCAGTCCCAAAGGGGACAATCCAATATTTATCTCTATTAGATAAATGTTAGACATGTACACTATAAAGGGCCATTCTATATGAATGTATACATGCATAACATATAGAACAGACCCGGCTCCGAGAAAGCAAAAAAAAAAAAAAAAAATTGGGCCAAAATCAAAAAAAATTTTGGGCCTTAATTAAAAATGAGTATTTTGTTGGTTTAAACAATTAAATTTTTATATAAGTTTACTTTGTTATAATTTGGGTTGTGTAAAAATTTTTTGTATAAAAATAGGATTAAACATGTCTCAATGATACTTAAACTCATAACCTTTTGGTTGAGAGTAATACCCATTTGCCACTAGACCAAGCTATTGGTCATGCATTTAAATTTAAACATTAAATATACATATTGTTTTTTAATAAAAATAAATATAATTTTAAAAAAAATTCGGGCCTAACGGAGTGTCGGGCCTTTGGCCGTCGACCACCCACCACCCCTATGGGCGGGCCCTGATAGAGAATAGGGTTCAGATAAGAATAATGTGTTTCCTATGAATGGTAAGAACCAACAAGTTTTTGGCATTTTTTGACATTACAAATGATGTTGAAAGAACAGTTATAGAATACTATGTCGGTTTTAATGGTGAAAGAGTAGTTCTAAGAAACTATGTCGATTATTGGTAATTTTAAATATATATAATAATGCCTTAACGTACAATAGGTGCGCGAGACGCTCAAAGGCTAAAAACAAAGGCAAAACCAAAAAACGCTCAACCAAAGCCAAAGCTTTAATGACCGACGTCACCCCATTGGTCCACCTCAGTTTTTAGATTGTTATTAGATCTAGTTCCGATGTCATAACGCACAAAACCACAACTGACCGAACTCTTGTCGACTTACCGCCTCAAAGTTGACACCTAAAATGTTTGGGTTTTACCAACGTTCGAGTTTTACCAACCTGCTCGGTCGGTCTATAATGATTAGCTAAAAAACCCCAAACCGAAAAGTTGAAGCCCATTAAAAGAAGAACCGATTCATTCACCCCCAATCTGAATACAATTATACTTATTCTTGAGTTATAATTTCATTTCATTTTATTTCTGATTTTGATTTGTACACGTACGGAAGCAATGAAGAACCCTAAATTATTATTATTAACGATGCAAGCAGGGACGTAGTTTTGTTGGGGCTAGGGGTGGCCCCGGTCCCTCCGTTTTTTCGCTCGGTAGTTTAAAGTTATCCTTTTTCGGCCGAAATTTTTTATACATAGTGTAAATTTTTTTCTGACCGAAATTTTGAGCCCGGCCCCCTCCGTTTTTAGCTCGGTAGTGTAAATTAATTATTTTTTTGCCTGGAAATTATTATATATAGTGAAAGTTTACCCATTTCCGACTGAAATTTTGAGCCCGGCCTCCTCCGTTTTTACGCTTGGCAGTGTAAATTTATCTTTTTTCAGCCGAAAGTTTTTATACATGATTTAAATTCACCCGTTTTCGACCGAAAATTTGAGGCCGCCCCCCTCTAGTGTATGAATTTTTTTATAAATATTGAGTCCGGCCCCCTCGATGTTTATGTCCAAGCATCGCCACTGGATGCGCAAGGGTTTGTTATGATTTGTCGACACTACCGATCAAATCCAAAAGTAGATTAGAGGAAGCCATGATTCCAGTGGCCCATGAAGTGGTTAGGTCCAGAGCCTTATTAATACAAGGCGTTTCAACTCTTCTTCAACTAATTCCCATCTGGTCTTGCACGTATTCTCTCTTAATCATTCTTTTTTTTTTTTATTATTATTATTATTATTATTATTATTATTATTATTACTGTTATTTAATTTTCTTTCATTTGTTAAGTTAATTCTAGATTTAGGAGTGTCAATCGGGTCAGGTAGGTGGGTGATTGGTCATCGATAGGGGTGTAAACACGAACCGAACCCTAGCTTGATAACGCAATTTATAATAAAATAAAAATAAAAAAATCTTTCTACGCTTTAAACAAAAAAATGGGTATCAAATTTTTTTTATTTATAACTTATATTTATTATTTTTTATAATTTTCAAGAACCAGAAACAAATTTTACTTTACAACAATTGTTTTCTATATTGTATATAATAATATCTTAATATTTATGATTTTGTAAATATTCTTTTCTTACCTTTAAAGTAAAAAAAGATAAATTTCAATTTCCCACCCAAACGAATCAGAAACTGTCATCAAATTTTCAAGCTCTTTTTATCCACCGCACAGAGTCGTCTTCGTCGTATGGCTCTACTCAGGTTTATACTATAACCAAGCTCTAATCTTTTACTTTTATCCAATCGCCGGAACATCATTTGAAGTTTTTTTCAAGAAGTTGGTATGATTTACGATGCATTTAAAGTTTTTTTGATATTCGTGTTTTTTGCATTCGGATTGTTTATGGGCCTCAATCTTCGCATATTAGTTTTCTCCAGTTACATAATGCAATCTCTCGTTTGTTATTTTATCTTCATTCGTGCTTAATTTTTCTTTGATGTGTTCAAGTGTGAACTAGTGTCCTACTATTTGTGTAATTTGATTTGGACCTCTAACTGTTATATTCAAATTTAGTATCCGATTGTGTGATTTATTCATCATTCTATACCAATAGTATGTATGTAAATATGGAATCGCGGTTATATTGTTTCTATTTTAGCCTCAATTACTTTGTTTACACATTTTGATGTTTATGAATGGTGGTTGAGAGGCACATTACGGTTATTGAGTAGCATCATTTCACATTTTGTTTCTGTTGACTTACTACTAAATGATTATTAGATTTATACTCTGACTTCTGCTTTCAACTACTGTTTATTCCCATATTTGTATGAGTTCAACTTTCGTTTGAATTACTTGCAGCCAAATGCTCATGATATTTAGCATAATATATTAGAACTTTTACATTTACTAAAGGTACATAATTAAAAATTTATATGTTAGTGACTAAAGTATTTGGTTTCTCATGTGACTTGTTCCATTTGTAGACAAAATTTGATATTCCAGAAGATGCTGAAGGCTGGATATTGAAATCATTTGGGCAGAAGGTGAAGAACTGGAGGGCAAGAGTTAAAGAACTATACCATGATCCGTCTTTGTCACTTCAGGAACAAATAAGTTTTATGCCAAAACAAGTGCAAAAAATACAATGGAGGAGACTAGTGAAGTATTGGAATAAAGAAAAGTCAAAGGTATGAAGACGGTAAGTGAAAAAAAAAAGGCGAATCGGGCAAAGAAGAAGATGGTGCAAGTAACGGGTAAAAAAGTTATGCTCGAGTTCGTGAAGAGCTAAAGGTGAATGTATAAGATGGTGCAATTGTTAATGTGCATGTCGATATCCGTTGTTAATAATCAATTTTTTTTTGTTCAAACAGACATCTATGGAACAAGATCCAAGTCGATTGGAAATGTTTCGTGCATGCTTCTCCAAACATGGAACTACAAAAAATGAGGAAGCTGCAAATGCAATTATAAGTAAGTTATATGCTTATATATTTATATACATATCTTTTCTATGCATTTTTGATGGTGTTAAAAATACATATCTTATATTTGTTATTATATCTAATACAGACACAAATGCAACAACTTAGTTCTAATCTTCCCGAGGGTTCGACCGATAATTCTGGACCAGATGATGTTTTTTCTAAGGTAATGGGTAAAGATCGAAATGGTGATGCAGTCATGTATGGTCTAGGTGTTCGTGGTTCTGATGTTTGGGGTGTAATACCAAGTCGTTCAGCATGTCGTAGAGAAAACATTCAACTGAAGTCTAAATGTGAAGAACTTAAAAGTACCGTGGTCCAGTTAGAAGCCCATGTGTCCGAGATGAAAGGGTCGAAGGATGATTCTAGTGTTCCACCTGTTACATCATCATCTTTCCCCATTGTAACCAGTGGACCTCCACGTTTACGGGTATTTTTCTATATAAATCTTTAGTGCTCCACATTTTGTAAGTTATCTTTAGTACTTCATTAGAAATATGCTATAAACAATAGGTACGTCATTATATTTTGCACAAAGTACATGGTCAAAAAGAGGATTAGTATGTAATTTGGATATTGTAGGTTCCCAGCCGGATCACACAGGAATATCTCGTAACACGAGGGTGCGGAATCCCCACGTAATACGATACGAGTGTAAGATAGATAACACATTGAATCGGTAAAGTATAACACACGGAATAGAGATTATATTGCAACGCTTCAACACGTGATGCTCAAGATCACCAATACACGTTCTTCAAAAACTTATCATTCTATAAGCCGAAGTGTAGGTTTAAATAGACCTCGACAACTTCGCCTAACATACTAGGCGAAGTTGTCATAACTTCGCTTATCCTCCAAGTTCGCCTACATCCCAGGCGAACTTATACAAAACAATATTCAAAGCCAAACAAACAATCTAAAACGATTACAGACACATACAAAACACAAGATACTGAACTACTGACATTATGCATCAACAGACTCCTCCTTGGCAGTAGCTTCATATCTCTATCTTCATTCTCGTGTCTAGTAATCCCAAAAATCTCGTGCCACCCGTCCTCAAGCATGAACGCCCTGTCTTACACAGACAGAGACCACCCTCTGGTACTTTTTGGCTTCATCTTTCCACGCAGGAATGTAGAATATCTTCTTATCGTTTAGTACATGCAAATCAGCTTGAGACAAATTTACCAAGTGCATGGGATCATACACTCTCAGAATCTCCTATTCGTCCTCATCTTCCATAACAGCTTCAGCTGTCTGACTATCAACGTACCACCACTTGAAACTCTTTAAAACATCCTTGGGCATCATCTTCATAGGCACTTCTTTCAAACACCGAATCGGCTTATACTTCATCACCATCCAAGGCTTGCCATCAGCCCTCATTCCCCGATCCTTATCTTCAACCAACCTTCCTTTCTGAGGCCTTAGAAGTTCAAACTCTCTCTCCTTAATCGCTTCCTTCCATACTATCTTTCCAATTATTCTCGCCATATTGTCATCACTCCTATTAATCAATCTCAGTTTAGCCAAATCCTTCACCTCACACTCAGGCAAGGTATTGAGCGATCTCAAAGTCTTCTTAAAATACTGAATCCCATTAAAGCGCTTAATCACAAACAACTTTAACTGCTCATCATACAACCAGCAAATAATACCTTTCTTTGACTCAGCGCATCCCTTGATGTTGTAACTCTTCTTAAACATTCTTGGAACCGCTGGCTTCTTTGTCTTGACAAACCACTGAGCACAGCCTTCTTTCCATCTCGGCTGTTCTTCCCACTCAGACTCATCTGACACATCCATATCTTGACTCACATTCACCTTGTCAACATCTGGAATATCATGTTCTACACTATCATCCACAATCTCACCTTCTTCTATCTTACTATCAATCACAATCTGTTCTCCTATCTTTTCAATCTCATCAATAGTTAACACATCTTCTGTTAAATCATCATCATCACCCAACATTTCATCATCATCAACAACAACGACATTCTCTCCACCTGATCCACCTGATGTACCAGTTGACCCCCCCCCCCTGAGATGTGGAAGTCCCAAGAGTTTGTTCAGTTCTTGGCAACTCACCACCTGCACCTTTCGATGCATTGGGATCATCGTCTCTATATTGTCTCTTCTTGGTTCTCAACTCGTCGCCCTTGCAGCTCGTCTCCCCCTGAGATGCTAAGAACTCTTTAAGGGCACCAAATAATTTACCGTGTTCAACAAGGAGGGACGATTGTAACTGATTCTCTGCCACAAGTCTCTGGATGGCATGAGTTTGGATGAGATTAATTCTTGACTGTTCAGCAACCACCCGTTCAAGAGCTGCTATCCTCTCGGAATCAGATAAAGTAGCATCAAAATCAAACCTTATGTGAGAGATGTCTTGAGCATACGGTGGAGGAATGCCCAAACAAACTGGAATGTCAGAAGCAGTCTGAAAAGTAACCGCGGGTGGTATTGAAACATGCATCCCCGCAGTAGCAACCAACGTTGACTCAACAAATCTTGCAACAACCTCCGATGGAGTGACAGTAGGAAGTGGCAAGGAGACTATCTCCGGTGCTGTAAATTGAAAAGTGGTCGGGGAACACCAAAGGATGACGATGTGGTCACCATGGGAACACTTGAGGTAATCGGTACTGTCACAGTCATAGAAGCATGAACCATAGTCATACCAGATAACGAGGTGGAGAGAAACGAACCACCCTTGAGCTTTCACCAACTCCTGAGCTTTCACCTGCCCTGACCTTCTTCGATCTTCGTACCAACTTGTCTAACTCCTCCTCATAGTCAGATTCACTGTCATCCGAGTCTTTCTTTCTCTTGCCATGTATTCTTTCTTGTCTGACTAGAATCTGTTGTGTTTCAACGATAACGTCAGTGGAGGAGTCAGAGTCGGTTCTCTCAGAATCCGCCACAGATGTAGCGACCATAGAGACATTCACTCCAGATGCCTCAGCTACTGGGGCTCGAACCTCAGCGGCTGGATCAATTTGTTCCATGTCAAAGAACCCTTGCCCTCCAAAGGCGACTTCAAGATCAACCTGTTCTTCCGGAGCTGCAACAGGATCAGCAGGCAGTGCTTGCTGTACCACAGGTGGTGGTTGAACCACAGGAGGTGGTTGAGGAACATTCGCCTGTTGCGGTGCCGGGTCACGAAATTCATCTCCTGGAGGAGCAACATAAGCAAGATTTACCAAATAACCAAACAATGGAGTGTGCCGCGGACGAAGTTCTGGTTTGCTACGAGCACTTAATGACCTACATTGCGTAAAAATTCTCTTACTCACACTTTCAACATAACGGATAGGACGTCGTTGAGGCAGCGTGGGAGCTACATGATTCGGAATTATTTGTAGGAATCTCGGATACATCAAAAATCTTTCCCTCGCAACCGCGCGTCTCTGACGATCAATCTCATAAAACACCATCTGACTAAAGCTGTAGGGCTTGTTGTAAGTCAGGGCAGTCATTGCAGATTGCATCTTTGCCCCCATACCGTCTGTACCAGCTTTACGACCAGACATGCACACTATCATCACGTGCATCAGAAATCGCCACTGATCTAACAAAAATCCCTTTCTCCGTTGAGTGTCACCTAACGGCCCGAATAACCCATACGCAGAAACGCACCATCTCTGAATGTAGCCGGAAAGTCTGTTGGATCATTTGTAGTTTCAAGCCCGAACTGTAAAAATGATGTCGTCCACATAGACTTGAACGAGTAGAAAATCTCCCCCTTTTCTCTTGACAAACAGCGTACTATCGATCTTTCCTCTTTCGAACCCATTCTCAAGTAAGTAGTCGGACAAGGTTGCGTACCAGGCACGAGGGGCCTGATGTAACCCATATAAAGCTTTACTTAGTTTGTACACATGATTAGGAAACTCTGGGTCAGGGAAACCCGGAGGTTGTTCAACATACACCACCTCATCGACTTTACCATTAAGAAAGGCACTTTTCACATCTAACTGGAATACTTTCATCTCTTTGTGTGCAGCAAATGCCAAAAATAGTCGAATTGCCTCCAATCTTGTCACAGGAGCAAACACTTCGTTGTAATCGATTCCTTTTTGCTGATTAAACCCTTTTACTACCAATCTTGCCTTGTTCCGTATGATTATCCCTTTCTCATCTCTCTTACATTTAAAAACCCACTTTGTACCGATAGCGTTTACGTTCTGTGGTTTTTCAACTAATTTCCATACTTCCATCTTCTCAAACTGTGCTAATTCTTCTTGCATGACTTCAACCCACAAGCTATCCTTTAGAGCCATTTGATAATTCTTTGGTTCAATCTGGCTGATGAAGCAGGTGTACAAGCATTCATTTATGATACCCGTGTCTTTAATGCTTGCGTAAACACATGTGTGTTCATCCAAACTTCTTCTTGTTCGAACACCATCAGACAGATTACCTAACACGTTCTCCAAAGGGTGATTTTTGTGAATTCCAGTAGTTTGAACCGTATCGACTTCCAGATTGTTTTCTAAATTTGAAGAGAGTTCGACTGTAACTGATTGATGTTGAGTGTGAAATGAATTGTAGAATTCTTCTTCAGTAGAGACAGCAGGAGTATCAACGGCACTTGACGAGGTTGGTTGACTTTCATCGTATTGCGGACGTTGCACAATATTTTCCTCCTCGTCATATAGAATCTGTGAAGCAATTTTCTTATCAACTTCTGCAAAATCCAAGTAAGGCACATTAAAAGATTTGAATAGTTTATCATAGTCGAAAGCTTCAGCAGGTCCCATGATAGGCCTTGGAGATTTGTAACTCGTAATGTCAGTGTTACAGACCACCTCAACCTTGTTGTTCGATAAATTAAAGACTCTTCTGTTAGGAGTCCCAACAACATATCTGACTAAGATACCTTCGTCGGCTTTCTCAACAAGTTTGTCTTTAATATCGAACATGGGGACCCGATAGGCTCGAGACCATTCAAGTTTGGCTTTCTACCATGCATAAGTTCATAACAAGTTTTATTTAATCTTTTAACATTTAAAACACGATTAAGGATATAACAGGCTATGGTAACAGCCTCAGCCCAGAACACCACGGGAAGTTTAGCATCTGCCAGCATGGTTCTGGCTCCTTCGATTAGCGTTCTATTCTTCCTGTCAGCTACTCCATTTTGTTGCGGAGTATACGGGGCGCTGTGCTGATGTTCTATCCCTTTCTGTAAGCAGAACATCTCCATCTGATAGTTCTTGAACTCTGTACCATTATCACTCCTGATGTACTTAACCTTTCTCCCAACAATATTTTCAACCTTAGTAATCAAGTTAATTACCAACTGAACTGTCTCATCTTTTGCCTTCAGAAAGTATACCCAAGAGTATCGAGAGTAATCATCGGTTACAACCAAGCAGTATGACGTTCCACCTAGACTCTTTACATTCACAGGACCAAAGAGATCCATGTGTAGTAGGTCTAGGGTGCTGACAATTGAGTTAACCTTCTTGGAGTGATGAGGCTTTTTGTGTTGCTTTCCTTTCTTGCACGACAAGCATTAATCTTCAAAGTTAAAATTCTTCAAGGGAACTCCAAGTACCAGCCCATTCTTGACAATGTAATTCATTTTGCGAAGATGTATATGTCCCATTCTTTGATGCCATAACTCTGACTCAGACTCAGTTGCCTTTGACAGAAGACATGACTCTTCTGTTGTCATCTTAGTTGACCTCATATCCATTACATACGCGTTCTTTTCTCTTGGAGCTTTCATCACTACCCAGGCCTCTGGTATCTTGAAACCAGGATAAAGAACGATTGCCTCTTTTTTAGTAAAATGTATCGTGTATTCTTTGTCACAAATCTGAGATACACTCAACAAGTTATGCTTCAACTCTTCCACAAAATTCACCTTCTCTAACTTCATTCTTCCATTCATCACAGTTCCAATACCACTGATTCTACCTCCACTCTCTCCAGCGAAACTAACCCTTCCTCCTTGAACAGATTTCCAGTCACGTAACAATTTCTTGTTACCAGTCATGTGCCGGGAACAACCACTGTCAACAACCCACATATTGTTTACAACCCTGTTTGACCATTCCTGCACAATTAAAGAAATAGATTAAAATCTGGGGACCCAAGACCTACTGGTCTTGGGTCGAGTAAATCTGTTGTCCGGCATCCAGTACTTTGGTTGCTCAAAGTCAGTTTGAGGATGGTTTCTGTAAGTTCTGAAAGGAAACCTTCTAGAGGACTGGCTATGTGGCCATCCAACCCTTCGTGAATTGACTAAATTATAATTGTTGGTTTGGTAGTTTACTGGGAAAAAATGAGATTTATTTCTTTGAAATCTTGGATTAGTCCAATGACTGAAATTTGGTGTGTTCACATTCTTACCAGTATCATAATTAGTGTTCGTTTTATTCTCAGTTTTCGGAGGCCTCATACCTCTAAATTTTCTCTGTTTTAGAGGACAATCAGCAACAAGGTTTCCTACTTTATTGCATCTGAAACAACTTCTGTTTGAACTTTCCTCTCAACAGTTGTTGCAGATGTCAAGGTTGCGTTACTACCCGTTTGTCTAACATATGGTGGGACGAACGGATTTAGGGAAGATTTCTTTTCATCGGGCTTATTTTCCTCCCCACGTTTTAGTAACACTACCTCTTCTCTTATCTCACCCAATTCGGATGACTTGTCCGTATTTGATGAGACAGAGCTAGGGACAGAAATCGCAACATCAGAACTTGACTTACTCGCTTCGCTCTTATTAACTTCAGTTTCTTTAGTAGAAATTTTAATTGGAACTGTCTGACTAATCTCAACATTCGCAGATTGTTGATCACTAGGATCATAAGTATAGTTATTGTTATACGGTGGTGGAACTTCAGAAAATCCAATTCCTCCTTTGTTAACCGGGGAACGTTGAACACTTATAATGTGATCTAGCATTGCTGAAGAATTTTTAAATTGTTCAATTTTTCTGTTCAGTTCCACCACTTTTACCTGGTAATCAGCTATCTGTTTATCTTTTTCAGCAATTAGTTTGGTCTTTTCTTCTAACACTTCATAACTAAGATCAATTACTTGTATTTTTTCAGCTAGACTAGCTTTAAGACTTCTGATATCCTTTTCACTAGCTTTTATTTTTACCGAGTAACTATTTTCTCTAGTTTTAGTGTAGTGATGATCTTTTTTTAAGTTTTTAAATTGAGTATCCAAACTAATAAACTGATCAGTTAATGTTTTTAATTGTTCAGACAGATTTTCACATTGTTCAAAATGAAGTTCAGAGCTTACCTCAGAGAGCTGATCGTTCACTTCTGCCATGTATGCCTGATCTTCCCCTGTCTTTCTCTCACTTCCTCCAGTTTCGATGTTTACCATATTAGCCTGTTCGAACACTTCCTCAACTTGTATATTCCAGTTGTATCCACCATTCTGTCGAGATACCATAGCACTATTTTCACTGCCACCCCATTCTGTTGTGCAGGCCTGTTCTGACTTCGTTCAATTCTCTCATTTGTACATTCCTTAGCAAAGTGACCATTTTGTTGATAGTTGTAACATCGAACCTTTGATTTATCAAACCCTGGTCTTTCTCCAACGAACTTTCTACCCGTTTTCTTCATGAATCTCTTTACCCTTCTTACTATCATAGCCATCTGCCACTGTAGGTCAATCTCTTCCAAATCATCAGCATCGATCTGATCATAGTCTTCATCCAAAGTTGCAGGGTCGACTATTTTACCTTTGATGTAGTTCTCATAAGATGCAATGAAGGATGCATAGAGAGCAAACTGCTGTTCTGCTGATTTAACACTCATGGGCATCTATGAGTAGTTATAGCTTGGAACATTTGATGAGAAATTTCCAGTTGTGGCTTGAGGTTTTGAAGGATTACTACCTCCAGCTACGAAACATACATCACCATCCATATTGAGAATCACATGACCATCTCGAGTTGAGTTTGATTCTCCCTTTGAGTAGTAGGCAGAGGATTCTATTTTTGAACTTGAGCTTGGAGTGACTTTCGCACCATACATTCCTGGATCCTGAACCTGATCAGTTGGTGTCTCCTTCCGAACCATGTTAAGTTCAAAATTTTGTAACTTATTGACCACTGTTTCCAAATCAATCTTGGCAAAGTCTTTATCTTCTCTCATCAGAACAGTGTACATTTCCCATTTCGGTGGAAGAGCATTAAGAAGTTTCTCTACTACCTCTTCTTCCTTGTATTCAATGGAGTAATTACTTAGTTCGGTCATCAAGTGATAATATCTTGTGATGATATCGTCAAGTGATTCATTTTTCAAATACTTGAATACAGAGAATTGGGTTTTTAGCAGCTTTGTCTTGGAAGCACGTATCCCCACATTACCTTCATATCTATTTTCTAGTGCTTCCCATAGCTCTCTAGCAGTTTTGTATTTCTTGAATGTATGAAGAATCTCTTGTGGAAGAGCCATTGTTATAGCTGCATGAGCTTTACTCTCTGCCTCATACATTTTCTTTTCCTCCTCTTCCATCTTACTGTACTTCTTAATATGTTCACGACCTTCAAACAAGGATGTTGGTGGAATGTATCCGTCTTGAATGCAAACCCCGCATCTTAGCATCTTGATACTTCACATATTGTTCAAACCGATCTTTCCATGCAACGAAATCGGTACCCTTAAGCAGTTTTGGAGCTTTAGTTGCTGAACCGGCTTCAACCTCCATCTTTACCAGTTCTGTGATGTTTATTGAAGTTATAGTTGAAAGAAACAAGACTCAAAAAACAAAAAAAATATTTTCTGTGAACAGTAAGCAGATAGCGAAGTTGTTACAACTTAGCTTGAAGCTTAACGTCGCTGAACTATCAACCTCGCTGATAACTTCGCCTTCTTTTAACTTCGCTTCAGTAACTTCGCTTAAACCTTAAATCTGAACAACTTCGCTAGCCTAACAACTTCTCCTGCTACTTAACATCGCTTGGGCTTAAGTTCGCTGAACAACTTCGCCAAATATTATATCTTCGCTTGAAACCTATAAGTTCGCTTAAATCCTACCTTTTGTGACGGCAACTTCGCTTGATGAACAACTGAGTTTTGCAGGTTTTATCTGGGTGTATTGCAAGGTATGCGAAGGTGTTTTGGGGTATATTTGATGGTGGAAGATAGGCAAGACACAAAAACTCGGTATTTCAACGTAAACTCGTTCTGCGAATAGTCGAACGGAACGATCTTAACACCCGTGTGATAACCCGAACCACACATTCACGAGCAAAAGCTCTGATACCAATTGTAGGTTCCCAGCCGGGATCACACAGGAATATCTCGTAACACGAGGGTGTAGAATCCCCACGTAATACGATACGAGTGTAAGATAGATAACACGTTGAATCGATAAAGTATAACACACGGAATAGAGATTATATTGCAACGCTTCAACACGTGATGCTCAAGATCACCAATACATGTTCTTTAAAAACTTATCATTCTATAAGCCGAAGTGGAGGTTTAAATAGACCTCGACAACTTCGCCTAACATACTAGGCGAAGTTGTCATAACTTCGCTTATCCTCCAAGTTCGCCTACATCCCAGGCGAACTTATACAAAACAATATTCAAAGTCAAACAAACAATCTAAAACGATTACAGACACATACAAAACACAAGATACTGAACTACTGACATTATGCACCAACAGATACTTTGTTAGACTTAGGATATGTAGAAGCTGCGAAATAGAGGTAAATCTTTAGCTTGTAGACTCATCCAAAAAATGATTGTAAGTTGGTGATTAAATAACGGTTATATTGGGCTACACTAGAAAACAACAATGTCTATTCATGTTTTTTTTTCATATCATTTTTTCTATAAAATGTTAGCCTACTAGTGTAAAACCTTTTTTTTCGTAAAATGATTTTTGCACTATAATGATTCGATTTTAATATATAACTGTTTTTTGCAAACTAAAATCTAGGCTGGAGATGAAGTTTTCCTCAAAAGCATTCTAAACTCTACTGAGCCTGTATCTAGAGGATGGGTGAAGAGCCTGGACCCAAATGAGCTAGTTGGTGGTACAGAGATTGGACCAAAATAGTGTGAGGTAATTGTTCAAGTACCAACAAAAATAGATGAAAATTTGGTGAGACTATATGGGTTATTTTCCACAATTCAAGATTGTATTTGTGCATCCATCGCATGGCCTTGTCCATTCATCTCGGTATGTATTTGTTAAACTTGTGATACGAATAATTTTAATAACATGGAACTTAATGCTTATACATGGATGGTTTAATTGTAGGTAGTCCGTGAGGATTGAGGACGCATGATGACTCGGGATTTTATGGTGCTTGTTTTTTTTCTTGCTTTTAATTTTTTTTTGTTGAATGTTACAAGAGTTTATGTTGGATAATGTTATAACTTATTTATGTTTAGTGTTTTCGTTATGAACAAGCGTATTTAATATAGTGAAGTTTTATTTCTTTCAATATTTAGATGTCCATAAACGTATTGTAAAATTGTGTGTGTGGACGTTTAAAAAAGGGTTGTATAATATAATTTGTTAGGACTTCGAATTTTTGTCCTATTAAACGTTAGAACATTGTAAAAGTGTCATAATATGTTTTTAGGACGTTGTTTAAGTTTTTCATAGACATATTATACGACCATAAAATTTAGTTTCATAATCTTGTTTGGGATATTAGGACCCTTTTCTTGGTACTATAATGTTTCATCATAAAGGTCTTATAAATTAATTTTTAAGGACACTTGTATGGGTGTCAAAAGTTTACAATTACGTAAGCACATGTCAAAACATTGTAAAAGTGTCTTAATATGTTTTTATTGGGACGCTTTTCGGGATGTTATGAATATATTATGCGACCATAAAATTGGTTTCATAATCTTATTTGGGATATCAGGACTTTTTTCTTGGTACTAAAGTACCTATAATATTACATCAAAAGGGTCTTATAAATTAATTTTTAAGGACGCTTGTATGTGTATCAAAAGATTAAAGGTAGTTAAGCACATATTAAAACATTGTAAAAGTGTCCTAATATGTTTTTATTGGGACGCTTTTTGGGTTGTTAATGGATATTTTATGCGACTAAAAAATTGGTTTCATAATCTTATTTATGATATCAGGACGCTTTTTGAGTTCCGAGACTTATTACGACCCCTTTACATGAAACGCTTTTCTCGTTTGTCCTATTAAATGAAAGGTCCTATAAAATAACATTTTAGGACGCTTTTGTGCGTACTAAAAAGCCCTTTTGTTGTAGTGTTTGTTTAAATTTTAACAATATCATCTTAACTTTATAATATACTTGAAATTTACTTTTCACAACGTCTTCCGTGTCACATTTCTACCAAGATTGATGCCTATGATGGAATGCTAATCACTTTGGCCAATCCCGAAGGTCGTAAAAAAATGAAACTTCATGGTGAAGTGTCGAATCTGACCTTCAGATATTATTTACCAAAATGGAATGATTTCAAGGAGGCAAATAAATTACAGATTGTTGATAAGTGCATATTTGAATATCACTTCAATGAAGGTACTTTGTTAGTTTCAAAAGTTGATTAGTGCAAGAATGCGCGTTGTGTTTGGTGACTTTTGGAACATTTGTGATTTGGTGACTTTGGGAACTATTTGTATGGTTGGTTAGTTTTTAATTGATTTGAATGTTGTTTTTAATGGTTGTATTGATACATTTTTTAGTTTATTGTTTTGAATGTTGGTTGGTTAGTTTTTAAATGCTTTACTTTTATAGTTTATTGTAACATTTGTTTTGTTATTCAATCACACTAACATTTTCAAAAAGATAGTAAAAATTAATGGAGAAAACCGTGAAGAACATGGTGAAAGTAAGGATATCTCTTGAAAAAGGCAGAGTACGGGTGACGTTTGTTTCTCTCTTCTTTTGTTTCATGGGATTTATTGTAATGGTGCTTTTTGTATGAAAACTTTTAATGAATGGTAATTATGGAGTATTTTAAAACAAATCGTAAAAACAAAAAACACTTTGTTAAAAACGCTTGTGATACGCTTATCTAAATTGTAAACAAAACTTTGTTAAATCTAAAGATAAAACAAAATACACTTTGCAAAAGATTAGGTTAAAATATGTTATATATTTGTTCAAACAAGTCTATTACGCTTGTAACACGCTTATGTACAAAATCAGTTATTTAATATTTGATGGTTTTTAATTAACTGGAAACAAGAATCAAAGTCTATTACGCTTATAACACGCTTATGTACAAAAACATATATAAATATTCTAATACGCTAGTAACACGCTTATGAAGTAATTGTATTTTATTTGCTTCTTGTTGTTTTTAGGACTTTTAAATAGTTTTGTAATCAGAGTAAAAAGCTAAGAAACTTTGTTATGATCTCAGACCAGCTATTATGATTTATTTTTATGTTTCTGGACGGATTTAAAGGCTTTTTAATGAGTAGTTTAGTTTGAGTGTTTTCTAAATGGGATATTTGACCGTACATAGTGTATTTATTTCATTAAAAAAGGTTAATATAAAATTTTAATAAAAATATGTTCCTGAGTTACGAACCCGCGACATTTGCAATCTATGTTTAATCACAAGCGCCTCAACCGTTTGAGCTACACCATGAGAACATACTAGAACCTCTTCTTATATTTATATAATCACAAGGACCTCAACCATTTGAGAACATAATAAAACCTCTTCTAATATTTTTATAACGAAATTTCGATGTTTAAAATTTTCATTTTTACCCGCCAATTAATCGAATTATCTTCTATGGAAGACTCCCAAATCAATTAATTGACCAAATAAAATCTCACAATCTCACCAAACCCTAATAATCTGCTAGTGTATTTATTGAACTCTTATCAATTAATTGTTGCCAGCTACTCAATCCTACCAAAAAACTTCATTAATCTCAGGTGAGTACCGAATATTTTTGCTTTTAATGTCATACATGATAAAATTTCAGTTACATTTTTTGACGTTAATTAGTGTATGTGTATATATATATATATATATATATCGTTGATGACACAGTTAATAAAACAATTCTTGGAAGATGGATAAGTCTTGAATGTCAGTAGGCGATAGGTGCAGTAAAGCATATAAAGATGATGTTAAGGCACTTCTAGATTATGCAGCTCGTAATTGCAAGGAGACATCACCACCAATTTCTATTTCATATCTGTGTGTTCGGTGTGTGAACCACGTATCTCTTAGTGTAGACGATGTAGAACATGAATTGTACAGGTTTGGAATTTATAAGAATTATACTACTTGGATAAAACATGGAGAAGCCGACACCAACATTCCAACTAATGTTAATAATACTGGGTTTGCCTGCACCAGCATTCCAACTAATTATGATAATAATATTGGGTTTGTTGACACCAACATTCCAACAGATGTCTGTGAAACTTTAGAAATGATAAATGCTACAAAAGACAATTTCAAAGGCGACAGTATCAACAATTTCTGCAACTACTTGTTGACACCGAGGAGCCCTTGTATAAAGGATGTCCTGACTTCACCAAGTTGTCTGCATTAGTACAACTACTCAACTTGAAGAGCAAGCACGGGGTATCTCATAAGTTCTTTGATGAACTTCTGAAATTGTTGAAAAAGATGCTACCTACAAATAACCAAAGGTAAATAATACATATGAGGGCAAAAGGATGATGAAGGCAATGGGCTCAGGATACGAAAAGATACATGTGTGTATCAACGACTGCATTATTTACTATAAGGATTACAAGGATTTGGAAGCATGTCCAGTTTGTAACAAGTCAAGGTGGATGAGAAGACCAACAAACTTACATAAACATGCCCGCTAAGGTACTGTGGTACTTTCCCATTATTCCACGATTCAAGCGCCTCTTTCAATCAAATACCACATCAGAGAATTTAACATGGCACGCCACGAGTACCAATAAACCCGGTATTTTACGCCACCCATCAGGTTCACCAGCGTAAGGCCCCGTTACCGGTGCCCTACTTTGGACGTTGGATTTACTCATAAACACAATTCTAAATATCATAGTTAATTAAAACTTTCGCGGAATAACATAAAACATCAACAGTCGTTACAAACATTCATGACTTGTCTTTAAAACATAGCTTAAAACATGTCTTTTAGTTCAACCTTAACAAGTAAATCTTCAGATTCCAGCTTCTTTATTCGTCCGCCATGTGTCCCCCTTCAAGCCAGCTGTCTTATCCTACTCACCTGCGTGCATACTAAAATTCAGCTACGCTGAGTGAGTTCTAGTTAATCACATAACTTATTTTTCATACACATATACGTGCCCGAAGGTACGAATTACATACATAACCTGTACTTTATTCATCCAAACACATTTACAGCTATCCTTACATTATAAAGGTCATTTCACCCTACATACCTCGGATATTATTAGGGTCCGGTACCCTCCATCCTCGGATATTATTAGGTTCCGGTCTCCCTTCATCCTCGGATATTATTAGGGTTCGGTCTCCCTTCATTCTCGGATATTATTAGGGTCCGGTCTCCCTTCATACTCGGATATTATTAGGGTCTGTTATCCCTTTCTTCCATACCTTCATACCATACCTTTCTATATACATAATTCTAAGTTTCATACATACATACATCATTCATTCTTCATATATAACAATTTTATCATCAAACCTTTACCTGGCAGTACATGCAATATCCGAAGATCGTTCATGTACCGACAAGCAGTCAATCATACCTTATCAAATAAAACATATATGGCATACACTTATCACTTAGGATAAGTGTATTAACTAATCACATCGAGTATGCACACAGCCCCGAAAACATAACAAGGAATGGGGCTAGAAACTCACCTGAATGCGCTTACGTTCACCGTTTATAGTAATCCCTTTCTTAGGTTGCGCACGACTAATTGTAACAATTACACGTATCAATTAACTATCAGTACCCATATCGTCTTTCTAGTTCAATTATTACCCACAACTAACGAGGGTCCGAGGGCAGCGCCCCTGGCAGCAGGGTTCTAGGGGCGGCAGTCCCTAGAGGGTTCTAAGGGGCAGAGCCCCTAGCTGGGGTTAAGCTGCCAGGTCAGCTTGGAAAAAAAATTATTTTCATTAAATGCCTTAACGCAATTTCCATTAGGATTTTAAGTTATTATTCACCTACTTATTCGTTAGCCCGATTCGTGGTCTAGTACTAGATTACTTTTACTTAGCATTTTAAGCAAACTTAACGTTAAGCGAACTTAACTTAAGCGAACTTATCAGTGGCGAACTTAACGCCAGCGAACTTATAGCAGCGAAGTTAACAGCATGCGAACTTGTATGCGGCGAAGTTAGCCATAGGCGAACTTGCATGGAACGAAGTTAACCCCAGGCGAACTTGCATACGCGCGAACTTATCATCAGGCGAACATATCGGTAAGTGAAGTTATCTACAGTAGCGACGGGTTTTGATTTTAACCCCATAAACATCTCTGTTCACCCCGTAACCCTTGGATATGATGTTAATCAATCCCGTAATCATTCCTATAGTCATTTTTGGATAAGACTCGTCCCGAAAACGAATAAAGTTTGGACCTTTAAGCTCAAAACGTACAATACTAGATCTAAGGTTTTGTTTGAACGAACCGTACATGTTTATGTGCTTATTAGGTTCGCTCTAACATCAAGTTCGTTACTTTACATTTCGTTTAGACCCGATTTACTCCCATTCTAAGTTTCAAGACTAAACGTCTATAAAAACGTAAACTTTAAAGGTAAAAAGGCTTACCTTTGTGTGTTCTTCGGCCTTGGTTAGCTTGTTTATGGACTCTAAATCTTGTATATGGCTCGTATAGCAAAGATCTACCAACACCAAAGTTCGCTCGATCTCGCTTCTCCTCTTTCTCGTTCGCGGCCGGATGTGGTGTAGGTGTATGTGTGTGTTTTTAAGTGTGTAGAGAATAAGACGGAAGAAATGAGGGTTTAGGGTTTTAGGGTGGTTTAAGGGAGTATTTATACTACTAAGGCCCATGGACCCTAAGCCAATCTTATCCATAACCCAATCTTGATTAATCTAAGCCTATGATCTTTTCTTTATTAATTATTAACGTGAAATCACTAAACGTAACTTTCTTTATTAAATATAAAAATTTTAGGATGTTACAACCAGCATGGAAAGCTATAGATGACAGGTACTCCGATACCATCGGAAGCGATCCAAGAAATCTTCTTCTAGTGATTTGCACTGATGGAGTCGACGTACATAGAGGCAACAGAAACCATAGTGCCTGGCATGTTTTAGCAGTCATTTACAACCTTCCACCTTGGATGTGTATGAAAAGAAAGTTCATCATGCTTTCCTTATTAATATCCAAAGTTCCAGGAAACAATATTGATGTGTTTTTACAACCTTTAATTGACGATCTAGCATCTTTATTTGAGGTCGGGAAGCCAACATATGATGCATATAAACAAGAAATGTTTACACTACGTGCAGTTGTGTGATGGACGATTAATGATTACCCTGCTCTTGGTAAACTATGTGGTTTCCCTTACAGTGGATTCAAAGGTTGTGTAGTGTGTCGGGGCGGCACTCAGTGTGTTCGACTTTATCACACAAAGAAGCAGAGTTATGCTGCCCACAGAAGGTATCTATCACATGACCACCCTTTCAAAAAACAAACAAAGACGTTCAACGGAAAAGAAGAGATGAGAACCGCTAAAGAGCCTATGACAGGGGAAGAGATATACGAAGAGGTCAAAAACATTAAGAATGAATGGGGAAAGGAATCAGAATCTCTAAGTGGGAGTAAGAGAAAAACGGATAACACAACGCCGCAGGCATATTGGAAAAAGTTCAACATATGGTACCAACGGCTCACCTATTGGAAGCATTTACCTATCCAAAATTGTATTGATTTGATGCATGTTGAAAAGAATGTGGCAGAGAGTATTGTCAGGACGTTGCTGAACATTCCCAGTAGGACAAAAGACGGATTGGAATCTAGAAAGGATTTGGAGTTTTTAGGGATTAAAAAGGAGTTGCAACCAAAAGCAAAAGGCAACAATACAGAACTGCATGCAACATGCTTCACATTATCAGCACAAGAAAAATACATGTTTCTTGAAACATTGTATAAACTGAAGGCTCCACTATGGTATTGTTCTAACTTCTCTAATTTGGTGAATCTTAAAGAAAAGAAGCTACAAGTCCTTAAATCACATGACTATCGCATGCTTATGCAACAGTTTATGCCCCTTGCAATACGGTCCATCATGCCAGAACCAATGAGAAATGCTATAATCAGGCTTTGTATTTTTATTCAAGTCAATTGGTAGCAAAGAAATCATTGTAGAAGAGCTTGATAAGATGCAGGAAGAGCAAATAGTTACATTGTGCCTGCTGGAGAACTACTCTCCTCCAACATTTTTTGATGTCATGGTTCACTTAACCGTGCACCCTGTCAGAGAGATAAAATTATGTGGGCCACCATGCTTTCGTTGGATGTATCCCTTTGAAAGGTGTATGAAGGTTATCAAAGGGCATGTGTGAAACAAAACTTATCCAGAAGGTGCATTGCTGAGGGGAACATTGCGGAAGAAACAATCGAGTTTCTCAGTGAATACCAAAAAAACATCAAGAGTACTGTTGGTATTCCACATGATAAGCATGATGACAACGGGGAGGCAATGTCTATCACATACGCTAAATCAGTTGAAGTTTCTCCTGATCTCTTCAAGAGAGCACATTTGTATGTCCGGCAGAATACGCCCGAAATAGCGTTGTATATCGAGTAAGTATTACTAACATATATACTCTAAATTAAATATATATATATATATATATATATATATATTAATTCACAATATATTATACTCCTACTTGCAGACAACACAAGACCTCTTTGAAAAGCCAAATGCCTGGTAAACGACAAACATTGTTGGAGAAGGAGCATACCTTAAAGTTTGGTGACTGGTTACGTGACAAAGTAGATCCATTTATTAAGTCTTCTATAATTTTTAAAAATCTTTTATAGTTTCTGCAATGTAGATGAATCTAATCCTTGTAATGAAATTCAGGTTGAAAGAATTCTATATCGGAACCGTAAAGTGGATTGCACATGGAGCAAATCGCAACGTATACAAATACGATGCATACGACATCGACAGTTTTGCATTTCGTACAAAATCTCAAGATGGTAGAGTTTACCAGAACAACGGGGTTGGTGTAGAGGCGAATGACATGCACATCAAAAATATGTGGTGACCTATGGACAAAACTTTTATTTTGGGGTTTTGCAAGAGATATGGGTCCTAAATTATCATACTAAAAGAATTCAGGTCTTCATGTGCCGATGGGTTAACTGTAAACATGTCAAACATGATATTTATGGTTACACGTCGTTCGACCTAAGCAAATTTGGCCACAAGGATGATCCGTTCATATTGGCCTCGCAAGCACGCCAGGTGTTTTATGTTCAAGATCTGCTGGATAGAAAAAAACATCTTGTCCTTATGACTCCACCCAAGAATTATAGACATTCGTATGACGAGTTCGATGAGGAATTTAGTGTGGTAACTTTCCCTCATGAGGGTAATAGATTGCCACGTGTACAGCCAAATCAACTAATTCGTAATAAGTCCCCGGATGATTACTGGAGGCCCGGGGAAAAGCATAAAACTATTCGTAATGGAAATTGAACCCTGCATAAAACCGCAGTTTCAAAACCAGCAGTTCTGTCTATTGTTAAAGAACTATTGTTGAGGTCGTTGATCATCAGAGAAGATGTGCAATAAGTGTTGTTTTAACAAAGCACATGCAAAGAACTGTTGGTTACAATAACTATAGGGTTCCAGAAGACATATTTTGGCGATGGACACTGATGTCGGGGTTGTCGGCCATCATTTTATTTTCAATAATATTAAAATTTAGTTGTGATACATGATATCACCATTATTTTCTTTTTACTTATTAATTCAAACTAAAGAAATATTGGTTGTTTTTAATACTTTTACTACTTATACAGGCCTGTTTGTTGAATTCATTTCATCTTCTGACTATTTTGGTCAATTAGTGTCAAGTTCAAATAGAAGTGCAAGTCTATTTCATTTGGTTAAGTTCAAACAGACATTAACTAAATACACACATTCAAACATCAAGTGAAATGCTGAAACCAAATAAGCAACAAATATAAAATAAAACATCATGTTGTCTAGGGGTGTTCATAGTTCGGTTCGAAACCGCAAAACCGCCCAAACCGGCCATCGGTGACAGTCATCATTTCTCATCATTTCTCCGCCTGATGGTTTTGTTTCTTGCACAACCTCTATTTGTTTATATTGTTCTTCTACTTCTAATTCAACATAATTTTCAACAGCTGGTTTTCATGCAAAACATTATCAACTCATTTTATAAAAAAAGATCATTATGCCCTTCTTTTCACTAACCTGCATACCCAAACTGTACCCTCCATACTCAGATCTTTGACCAAAGCATTTGTTGGTCTTAGACTTTGAAGAAGCCTTTGAACAAATAAAATTCAGTTTTGTAAAAACCCTTCCAAACTCAATTCCATCACTAGTAACCTAATTTAAGATCTGGTGATGGCATCGAGTTTTGGAAGGGATTTTATCAAAATTTAAGATCTTTGGGAAGTAAAAGATCTGTGGAAACCTTAGATGTTTTCTGCTTTGCCAAGTTTGGAATTCACATAACATATATATAATCCTAATAAATTTCAGTCAGCAGTTTTATTGCAGTCATTAAAGTCTCAGTTGTTTTTGTAGTTGGTTGTTGAGTAACTACATACTACCTGTCAAAATGGTTTCCACGCGCTTTGGAAATGCTCACAAGCTAATTAATTTTGGAAATTAATTACATTTATACCTACTCACCTGTCAAAAATCTTGGAAATATATTTATGTAATGATAACCTACATTAAAGTTAATTAAAATAAAAAAAAAAACTATATCTCACGCTTGTATTTCGCTTTAAATAAATTATATCTTACTATATATGCTACAAATCAACTTAATTATATTAAATTACTGTCTCAACCATCAAAAATTAAATTTTAGGTTTGTTATTCACTCACACTAACATTTATTTTAAAGTTAATTAAAATAAAAAAAACTATATCTCACGCTTGTAGTACACTTAAAATACGCTTTAACCAAAATATGTTAATTACAATTATAGTTAATACTTAAATTACGTTACATTATAAAAAAACTAACACCTAGCATCAGTTCAAGTTCTGAATCTACATCAATATTAATATTAGTTCTATTAATATATATATAGCAAGGTTATAATAAGAAGTAGATTTTTCCTAAAAAGTGTAGAAAGTGTGTTATCACAATTATATCTAATAAAACACACTGCACAATAAACACACCACAACTAAAATAAAACACATCGTACAATAAAAACATTTTTCATATACACCATCAAATCAACATATCTAACGCACCAGATTACTTCTTACACTTCTTAAACACACTCCACTTCTTATTTTAACCCCACCCTATATATATATATAATAAATGACAGGCTCGTTTAGGCTCGCGAGCCGGTTCGAGCTCGATAACTGATATAAAATACATGCATGCAGCATCATCGACACAGTTAATAGGATAACCAAAATATATTAATAATAAATTTACATGCATTACAATATTAATATAAAAAAACTAATTACAAATTATTACTATCTAAGTCCTACCATCAGATTCCATATCTGAATCTATCATCTGATCATTCTCTTCTGGAGTAAGAGAGTGCATAATCCTCTCCCACATGTCGTCCGAGGTGTTGGTGGAGTCCTTTAGCCTTTGCAGGTGAAGGTGTACCTCAGTACGGAATGTCTCATAAGCGGACACAGCATTGAAGTCCTCGATTCCGTTAAACCCGATCCATGCGACCTCGATGCCCCGGGCTTCCATCACAATGCTGAAATAGTCAGCAGTGGTGTACCCAAGAAACCTAACCATTCGGTTAAGTTGTTTGTACCTGAAGGTTAAGGGGTTGACATAGTTAGCATATCTAACCCTTTGATTCTTCCGGACGGCACTGTATTCAAAGTGGAAAACAATGGTGAAGAAGGTGGGGTCGTAGTAGATAGGTGGAGCCTCACCCTGTTCTCGTACAATCCAATTTTCCGACGCCATAAATTTTCGGAAATCGATCGGAAACCGTGAAAAAGATGGTGAAGAAGACCGTGAAGAATATTGGAGGCGATGTGGGGGAAATCGGATACCGTGACTAGTATTTAAACACCATCATCGGAAACCACTACATCTCCCTGAGAAATTGAAATTGACGGCAAAAGGAGCTGGAAAGACAATGATTACCTGGCCACTCGTCAATTCACCGTGTGGCCATTAATTACATTTAGACAAACTTAAAAATATTTAAGTGTGACCATTTATCACTTATAGTCACACATAGTAAGTGTATCCGTGACAATAAAAAGCTTAGGAAAAATAAAACTAAACTACTCTTTGGTCACACAACCTCGTATAAGTGGTCATTAATTACGTTTGGAAACACTTAAAAATATTTAAGCGTGACCATTTATCACTTGTAGCCACACATAATATGTGTATCCATGACAATAAAAAACTTAGGAAAAATAAAACTAAACTACTCTTTGGTCACACAACCTCATATAAGTGGCCATGTATTTTAAGGTTTTAGCCACATTACTAATAAATACAATGGTTGTTCGTCATATTTCGCCACGTTATTAAAATTGTGGCTAACAAAATGTGACATTAGGTCACACAGCGTAATATAAGTGGCTATATCTTTTACCTTTAGACACATCTCTTATCAAAACAGTAGCCGTTCGTCACATTTGGCCACGCTATTAAAACATGTGGCTAGTTAAATGTCACAGTTTTCACTTAGAGTGTGGCTAATATATGTGTTTTTGGTCACATATAACACAGATCAAACAAACTATGACTGTAGATCACATTTCGCCAAACATTTTATAATGTGGCTGGTTTATGTTACAATTTTTTTTCAAAGTGTGGCGAAAAGTACCTGAGTCGGTATAAAATGGTCACATGAAGAAAAACATGTGTGGCCAAAACTAGTTCGAAGGTTTTCAAGCGCGGTCAAAGACCTTTTAGCCACACATTTAGGCCGAAGTGTGGCAAATTTTCCAGACCACATGTGTGGCTAAAAGGCGATTTTCATGTACTGATACACACATTATTCACAAGTATTCATATATCATACAATTACCACTCAAGGTAAGTGTAGTAACTAATCACATCGAGTATGCGCATAGCCTCTAAAACATAAAAAGAAAATGGGGCTAAAAACTCACCTGGATCCTGCTTCTTTCGGAATTGATGGTAACACCTCTCTTCAACTTAGCACGGCTAACTGTGTAACAAGGCACATAAGTTTAACCACTACTCTCGTGCTCCTACGTATCTTTTATAGCCTCGGTGGCTTTTATAATTTTTAAGCATTAACTTTAGTTATTACTTAATTACTTATTCTTAGCGTATACACCGTATAAGTCCATACTCGTCATTTACGTAAGTATTCGCCGTATATCTTTCTTTTATATGGAAATTCACCTAAGCCCGTATATGTTTTTGGGCGTATTAGTTATCCCCGGCGTATAAGTCATTTCCATGTATAAGTCAGCGCATAAGTTATTAAGCATTAGTCGCCCGTATAACTTATAATTTCATACATATGCGCTTCTACATATACGGTCATGCATACATATACGTTATTCATACATAAACGTCATACATACATATACGCCATACATACATATACGTTATACATACATATACATCATACATACATATACGTCATACATACTTATACGGCCATACTTCTGCGCTCGTATAACATATACGACGCATATGTTCATATCTGATTATCCTTAACGTGTTTTTCTGGTTTTTCTTTGATTCCAGCGCCGTCAGCCACCGTTAACCACCATGTTTGGCCAGATTTTGATCACTTATAACCCAGGTAGCTTCGGGGTGTTCATATCCAAGCTAAGGTGGCCCTTAAGCTCGTTTTGAATTGATTAAACACCCGATTAAAGATAGATCTAGATTCAAACGGCTCATTCGGCATCACGGGGTTGTGGTGTCGGGTTCTATAATGTTAGGTCAGCTGGAATTATGGTTTCTACTAAGTTTCATGCAAAACCGACTTCGTTTACTCGTTCTTTTCATGAACCGAACACTACTCGTTTTACCCGAAACGAACCAACAAACCCGTTTACTCACAAGTTCATACTTTATCAATAATCATGGCCCGTTCTATTATTCTACCAATTTTCATGCATCATGCAAAACCGATTTCGTTTACCCGTTCTTTTCACGAACCGAACACTACTCGTTTTACCCGAAACGAACCAACTAACCCGTTTACTCACTAGTTCATTACTTTATCAATAATCGTGGCCCATTCTATCATCCTACCAATTTTCATGCAAATCTGTACATGAAAAGTAAATCTTTTTAACAAAAACGTACGTTTGAGGTTTATGTTCGAAATCACTCGAATAGACCAAAACCATATCAAATGAACTCGGAATTGAGTGTTCAAGCGGCCACTGAACCGCCTCGCCACGATCTACAAACCCATCAGCTCTCCATCGCCGGAAAACGCGGCTACAGTCGCCGAAAAATCTGAACAGTTGCCGTAAAATTCCCTTTTTAGTTGTTACAGTTTTTCTAATAAGAACGGGATTTCCTGACTTCTGATCGAAGATCTGATCAGTTAAAATCTTCATTTATATGCCATGAACTCTCAGTCAAAATTTAAGACCGATCCGACGGTTAGATCTTCGGGAATCATCGTTTCTTTGTGGGTTGTTCTTCTCAAAAACGGGAATTTGATCAAGAATGAGTTTGGAGGCTAAGATGGGTGTGAATGAGATGGTGCTACATTTATACGAAGAGGGTAGGGTTTCATGTTTAACTTTTCATCTAATGACACTTATCCCCCCATACTTTAGATAATTACATTTATCTTATATATTTAATTTAAACTCTGATTCATTTAAATATTAAACGAAATTTGTGATGTTACAAATGTTCTATACAATAAATAATAAGTATATGCTCCTCTAATAACTTGTTTTAGGTGGTGCCAATCTGCCCACCCACACAGTTACAAGACGGGTCAAAATGGGAGGGTCGGTTAATGGTCAAGAGAGGTAAGATAGTGCTTATGGTGGTATGTTAAAATTTTCACTCCTTATAAATTGAATATTATGTTTCCAAGTTGCTTTAGATGATGGTTTGTTAAGATTTTTAAATTTTAATAATTTTATTTGTAATAAATTTTTCACTGTTTATAATTTGGTTACGCATTATGTTTACAGGTTACTTTAGATGATGGTCATAAGGAGCTTTCAACTCCTACTAATGTTGTTATTATCTTCGTACCCTTTTGTTGTGTATTTCATTATTAATATTTCATTCAAATATTGTTTTAAGTTGTTTTTTCTAATTGGTGGATTGGTAATTGCAGTTTATCCACTGGCTAGCCCTTTTGATAAATAGAGGTTTGTTTTTAAAATCAATCATTTCATTTTTGTAACTTAACTGTGTTTCTTTTAAGCATCCCATAAATAACATGGGTTTTAAAGCTAGTAATTATATATAATACAATAATCCAAGTTATTATAATTTTATGTATTTATTTCTTAATTAATTATGACGTCTTTCGAATCTTCAATTTGGTTCAACTAGTAAACCAGTAAGGAGGCCAACTCGATGTCCGATACGGTTATGAAAACATTGTATACAACTTAATTTGTAAAGTCCTTAGGTGATTCATTAGCGTCATATGTGGTAACAATAGAAAGAGAATGTAACTGCTGGTTTATTAAAAATAATACATAAAGGAATTCCATTTATTTTATCACGTGTCATTATTTAATTTTGTTAAATAATAATAAGTTGGGTAATGGGCTTAGACATCAAGGATGCACCTAATAATAAACATGGACTTAGTGAGCTAATGGGCCTAATGTCCATTGACATAGTGAGTTAGTACCCCTTAAAAACCTTAAACCCTAGTCATTTTTCATTTTTACCAACACACACTCAAAAGACACGCACTCCTACTCTCTTAGAGATTTCAGACCTTATTAAAAAAAGATCAAACTTGTTTATTATCACTATAATAACAAGAGATCATCAAGCTTAACTCAGACCTAAATCCAAGAACCGGTTCGTTTAAAGTACGCATTATCCTAAAGGTCGTTCATTTGATATTGGTTCCCCATGAAAATTGGTAGAACCTTAGATCAGGGTCTAAGGGTTAATAAAAATATAAACTTGACGTTAGAAGGTGAACTTATGAGTTAGATTCACTTGACTCGTTAGCTAGTATCGTTAGATCTTAGCTAAATCAGGTTCTTTTATAAACCAAGAGTAAAAGATCGGAACTTGAATTGAAACAAGTTTAGATCTTGGTTTATAATAATACTAATAGAATTAAAACAATAATAATTATATCCACTTTAGCAGCGGCTCATTATAATGATGATACAATACCTAGTAGAAGAGCACACGCGTTGCGGTTGGAAGACAGCGAGAATTCAATTGGTATTGTTTCAATTCGTTATGGTGCCAACATAACTTGTGCGTTGTGGTTGGACTTTTAGTTGCATAAAGTGAATGTCTAAATTGTTGTTGTTAGTAATGTTTGCCATTGAAACAAACAGTGCAAAGACATAAATGAACAAAACTGAAGATATACAAATATGAAGAAATGCAAACGAACAATAATTAAAAGTATAGGTAAACATTCAAAGTAAAGTCTAAATACCATCATGTATATCATTACATATAACAGTTTAAAACTAAACAAAGATATATAGGTGATTTTAAATTGGACTTAAGGGTTGAGAATATGAAAACCAGTATAATTTCACATTTATATTAGTAACACGTGTTTCGTTATGAATAACATAAAGAGATCACATATACATATATATATATATATATATAATTAGCATTAAAAAACATGCTTTTGTATAACAGTTTCAAAAGAAATTGATGAAAACTTCATGGATCCATGAAAGTTGAATGGATATGTTAGAATAAAATAGTTATTCATTTATAATTTCTTCTTGTGTTTATTATCTTAGGCCTATAAATATCGTTTATTGAATTTACCACATTCATCTCCTACACTCGAAAGTGTATATAATGTATTTAATAAAAAATATAGACCTTATTTCATTAAAGATATAAATATTTTAGTTATATTAACATCGATACTTACATATTTTTTAATCTTTATAATTTAGGTAATTAGTTATTTGATTATAAGAAAAATTGATATTTTTTATTACATTGATATAAATATGTTTTCATTAAAAATAAAATATAGTTTGAACAGAAAATTTAGGCTAATAATAAATATTTAAATGACAATTGTCCATAGTCATTTTGAATAGATAAATCTGAAACCAATAATATTATTTTCAATAATGTTGTTTTCAATCTTAAAACACAAAAAGTTTTCGTATGCTTTAATTATAAAACGATAAGTTTATGTTGAATTGTTTATAAGTAAAAGGTTTTAATATTTTTTTAATTATACATCGTGAACTCTAACATATATGTATATAATGCTCAACTAAACAACATGAAATGTAGGTTGGTAGAGTTGGTCAGAATTATTTTATTTAACTTTAACTAGGTAGACCCCATCGTATTGCGGCGTGCGAAGGTTGGACACGAATTCAGTTGGTATCAGTTAAATCCGTTACAACACCGGAACTAAATAAAAATTAAGTTTGTTAGCGTCCAAAATAGTATCGGAACACATACAACTTATAATCAAAGTGACACGAATTTGGTCACCATCGATTAGCTTCATGTTGGTTTCGGTCAATAAAACTTGAACGTTTCGGTCCTGAACGTTACGACAGTCAACGCGAATTCGGTCGATTATGATACTGTAATTAAAAAAAAAGCATGTACCAAAATGAGTGTCGACCATTGATTAGGTTAGTATAAAAAACATGTAACCAAAATGAATGTTGAAACCGTTGAACCTGCAACGTAACATAAGAAATGTCAAAAGTGTCGAACATGCGACATAACATAAGAAATCAAGTCATACCAACTTACCATATAACACCTAGTCATCACACCAACAGATAGGATTTGTGGATTTTCAGGATGTGCCACTCACAAGCCGATATTTATTTTATATAAACCAACAAAAATTCCGTCAAGTTAACATGCTTAAAACACGGGTGTAGTAGTAGGGAGTTAACATGAATTCAATCGGTATCGGTTAAGTTTATTACGGGTACCGATACTAAACCTTGAAAATAATTCGTCAAGTTATCATGTGTAAAAAATAAATAAAACATGTTTCAAAAACTAATAAGAAAAAAACTAAAAACACATACATATAAATATAAAAACACTTGCTGCCAAGGAGAGTAAAACTTGCACAGCCCACACATCAATCAGGACTTAAGAGCTTAGATGGAAGGCATTCAACCATTAGACTAAGTTATCAAATTTTTTCAAGTGTAAAGTTTATTGTATTAAAGGCAATTAAAATATATTAGAAAGAGCATTGTGGCACCGCTATTTTGTTTTTAATCTATATAGATAATTAATAGGATTTTCACAGGTTCGAAACCCACAAACAACTACATTTTAAAAAGATTTTTCTCCTTTGAATTTCGCTTTACCGGCCAGTCCT
The DNA here is from genome assembly GCF_021521415.1 of Bidens hawaiensis. Taxonomy (NCBI): domain Eukaryota; kingdom Viridiplantae; phylum Streptophyta; class Magnoliopsida; order Asterales; family Asteraceae; genus Bidens; species Bidens hawaiensis. Next base: position 512,722 of record NW_027491353.1, read on the forward strand.
GTTCGAGTTTAAAAACATTGATTGTATATGTAGCCGACTAATGTATTTTCTGTAATGAATTTACCGTTGGTAAAGTCTTTTTCCAGAAGTGCATAAAATATTGGTCAATTGTTTGATAAGACGGATTCATGTTTCTCTGAATTTATTTAGATTAGAACGTGATTATATTACCCTTTTTACAGGATTATATTAACATGTGTTTAGTATTGGAAACAACTTTAGAAGCGTTACAATTCTCTACTAATTTATCCTTTGTTCATCACAAGTCCATCACTAAGGATGCCTTTTGTCCCTCATTTGGTCGCGCCAGAAAATCAAAGGAACACAACCAGCTATTTTTCTTGAGGGACGCAATGTGGTCCCATCAACAAACCATGGGACGCAAATTGTAATTTTCTCTTTAATTTTAATTTAGTTATAGTATGAACTTTTTATCTAGTACTAAAAGAAGTTATATAATCTTTTTTTCTTAAAACGATTGCGCAATGGGGTCAAAATATTTTTCATAAGACCGAAAGGATCAATCGTAGATCCTAAAGAAATACCACTTTCTTATGAATTCATCTTGAATCTAGCTCAACTTATCCCAGTTTTGTCGAGGGAGTAACCACATTTTTCACTTTGAATTGGTCAAAATATGGGGACTTTCTTACTTTTCGTGGAGGTTAGACCCCATAACTAGAGGTTTATGGCTAACTGATACTACACACCATCATTTAGTTATTGCAATTCTTTTTCTGATAGCGGGTCACATGTATAGGACCAACTGGGGCATTGATCATGGTCTAAAATATATTTTAGAAGCTCACAAAGGTCCATTTACGGGTCGTGGCCATGAAGGTCTATATGAGATCCTAACAACGTCATGGCATGCTCAATTATCTTTTAACCTAGCTATGTTAGGCTCTTTAACCATTGTTGTTGCTCACCATATGTATGCCAAATAAATTAGGATCGTTAAAAAGTCTCGTATTATACGTACGTCTTGTATATGATACACAATTAAAAATTGTTAACCCCGAGTGCCAACCCTCACTAGCCCGTTAATGAATGACATGACCTAAAACTTAAAGCCAGCATCATAATCAATACCGATTCAAGATACCAATTACTGTTTGGTTGATTTCCATGTTCAAGTCAGATACATCAATTTCTTTTAGACCTTCATTTATTATTATTATTATTATTATTATTTTGAACGACTTTTAGACCTTCGTTTAATTAAATTTCTTTCGTAAAAATTACGGTTGAGATATATGATTAAAGTGAAAAATTAATTCAATACGCATTCAATATCGTTGCTTGTAATTTGTTATTTAAAAAAAAAAATAATAATAATCAATCTAACTATGGTATATAACCACTAGATTGATATAATGAAAAATGTGTATAGCCTTTAACCAAATGATCATTGAGGTCTTAGGGGTTCTAATTTTACTTAAAACATTGGATATAAAATAGGTGATAAAAATTAGCTTTTTGAAAAAAAACATCGAATATAGAGGGCGGGGCATCCATACGGGTAGAGTTTATGGCTTCCAAATCACGTGGTAATGTCGCCGTCGCCCCATGTGGGTAGGATGCATAGCTTCATTTCATAGAAAATGTTCGCCAAAAAATTGAGTCCATGACAAAGGTTGAAGAATTAAAATTAATTAATAATTAATTTATTACACATATGGGTAGGTGCTGCAAGTGATTTGTAGTTTATGGGTACTTAAGGGTTAAAATGAATCGACAATGTAGGATTGGCTGATATATGTGTAGTACTCATGAGTGTCTCTTCCCCCTTATTTAATGAAGTGGCGTCATATATAAAACTCAAGAATGTACATTCATATATAAACACACTACTTTGAGTCCCTCGTGTTATGGGGATTTATTTAGTTTTGTTTTTTATCGTTTTATTATTTATATTTTGTAGTGAACTGTTTTATTTTTAAGTTGTTTTGTTTGATTTAATACTATATATTAGTTTGTTACGTTCATTATATTTTTTTAATGTTTGGACTCTTCAATTGAGATGTGTAGATTTTTCTAGATTTTTAGCGAACGGACATAAACTAACACGAACATGTTAATTTTTTAAAAGAACAAACATGAAAACAAATACTTTCTAATGAATGGAGGGTTGACGTTGGTGCCGATGGTGATTGATGCATGAGAGGGAGACTGATGATGGTGGGTGGTAATCGCAGTTAACTAGCAATGGGAGGATCAACCGACGACGGAGGATATGTAGAGTAGAGAAATTAAAATTAGGGTTTGATGATAAAAGAGTTTAATAAATAAATGAGATATTATAACCTGTTTAAGGGCTATTCGAGTTTGTGAGACATATGACCCGCGAAAATTATTATTTGATGATTAAGGGGATATTTTTACACATAAATGATAACTCGTTTAAGGGCTATACGGGTTTTGTGAAACCCATGACATGCAAAAATTATTGTTTATGAAAGGATTTCACAAATAAATGAGATGTTATAACTCATTTAATGACTATCTGGGTTTGGTGCAACCCACACCTACGAATTCAAGTCAAACACATAAATAACCTCAATTACAAATTAAACAATCTGGTGACTTAAGAAAAAATATAGATCACTCAAAGAGTGATGTTTCTGATTTTTGGTAGATGTTTATATAGAGAGATAAAGTACAGCTTCTTTATATATAAAACGCACCAATATGATTAGCCCATACCCCATGGTTAGCTCAATTGTTTATATATAAAACGCACCTATATGATTAGCCCATACCCCATGGTTAGCACAATTGGTCAACTGTGGCAATGTCCATTCCCTAGTACAATGATGCAAAACTTTGACTTTGATGGATAATAATTATTTCATGGACCTTGATATCATTCAGGGCCTCTTCGAGTTTTTGGTACTCAAGATAACACTAAAAAGTTATTCCTTCTGTAATTTTGTTTTTTCTTAAATGGCACAATGAAATTATGAACCATATTATTAGAGCATTTTCACCGTATGCCCTATACTATGTAAGTGCTGTTTTTATAATTCAAAGAGTGATAAGGTGTTTTGAGTGAATAGTTTTTATATTTTAGAAAACGTAATGATTTTCTGTATATTTGAAACGTTACTGTTCATCCCTTATAATTTTTTAATATATTTTAAAAGTGGTTGTGAGTGAAGGAGAGATAAATAGTAATGATAAAGATATAAAAAATATTATTTGATCCAAAAGAAGAGAGAAAATGAAGTGTGTTTTAATGTAATTTTAGATTTTGGGATAAATGGTTGGATGAGAATGCTCTTAGGTTATATTTACATGATAGCATTTACTTCATTACTAGTGCATACTCAATAACATATTACTTGATTGTTAAGTAGATGTGTTTAGAACCAGTGGGGCTTGCTCTAATGACCAGGAACATGATGGATGATCCGGATGTCCCGGGTTTGAGTCCTGATTCCAACCGTATTTTAACAGAGCATTAAAATCTGTCGTGCCTTCGGACGGGGTGAGCCAACTGGGTTTTACCGAGAACGCCAAGACAAACTTAGATGCCAGCGTGGATCCCGATCAAGTCAACATAGTTGGCCTGAGTGAGGTGACGGGGCGGGACGTGTTCCCGCAGTGAGATAACTTAACCGTGAATGTCACCGTTCGAAAAGAAAAGTAGATGTGTTTAGATAATTTTGGTTCATATTGTTTTTTCAAGTCATTTTTCACTTTAATTCATTTAATGATGTTAAATATATACATATAGGGTTAGAATCACCAATATATATATATATATATATATATATATATATATATATATATATATATATATATATATATATAAGGGTTATCCTAAAAACAAGTAGTTTTCTAGGAATGCTAGGAATAAATCATAGCCACTGAATTATGTTAATTAATGGTTGAGATTTAAAATTATCAAAAACCGACATAGTTTCCTAGAATTATTTCTTTCACCATTATAACCGACATAGTTTCCTATAACTATTCTTTCACCATAATTTGTAATGCCACATGTCAAAAATCTATTGGTTCTTACTATTCATAGAAAACTTTATTATTCCTAGACTACTCCTTATTTTTATTTGATTCATTATATATATATATATATATATATATATATATATATATATATATATATATATATATATATATATATATATATATATATATGAGAGGGTTATTCTAAAAAGAAGTAGTTTCCGAGTAAGACTATGAATAAATCATAGCCATTAATTCATCTTAATCAATGGTTGAGATTTAAAATTATCAATAACAGACATAGTTTCCTAGAATTACTCTTTTATCATTATAACCGACATAGTTTCGCAATTGATTAAGATGAATTAATGGCTATGATTTATTCATAGTCTTACTCGGAAACTACTTCTTTTTAGAATAACCCTCTCATATATATATATATATATATATATGAGAGGGTTATTCTAAAAAGAAGTAGTTTCCGAGTAAGACTATGAATAAATCATAGCCATTAATTCATCTTAATCAATGGTTGAGATTTAAAATTATCAATAATAGACATAGTTTCCTAGAATTACTCTTTTATCATTATAACCGACATAGTTTCGCAGAATTGTTCTTTCACCATAATTTGTAATGCCAAATGTCAAAAATTTGTTTGTTTTTACCATTCCTAGAAAACTCTTTATTTTTATTTGAACCCTTTTCTATATATATATATATATATATATATATATATATATATATATATATATATATATATTTTAAATTTGGAAGAGCTTGTACATATTTTTAGGAATATTTTCATAAAAAAAACGCTAAAATTTTTTTTCAGAAAAATTCAACAAAAATTACTATTATCTTATGTTGCATATGTTATGTGCGTTTTTAAATAGGATGTTACACATGTAATATAGATTTTCTTTGATTTCTTTTCAAAAAAATTTCTCTCGACATCTTTTTTTTTTTCAAAAATACTCCTAGAATTGTACCCATTCCATGTTTCGTCGGTTTTTAAATAATTTGAGTTTAATTAAATTATAGAACATAAATGTAATTATCTAGAGTATGATGGGAATAAATGTCATTAAATAAAAAGTTAAACATGAAACAGCCACCATTTCATTCATACCCATACAGGCCTCCAAACTCCTTTATCAAAATTCTCGTTTTTATGAAAACCACCCACAAATACAAAACAATTCCTGGAGATCTAACCGTTGGATCGGTCTCAAATTTTAACTGAGTGTTCATGGCATATAAATGAATATTTTCACCGATTAGATCTCCTATCAGAGGTTGGGATGTCCGGTTTTGAACAGCAAAACCATAACAGCTAAAATAGATTATTCCGGCAACTGTTTTGGTTTTCCGGAAACTGTAGCGGCGGCTTCCGGAGACGGAGAGCTGATGGGTTTGTAACTTAGGGCGAGACGGTTCCGTGGCCGCTTGAATCACTCAATTTCGAGTTCGTTTGATATGGTTTTGGTCTATTCGAGTGATTTCGAACAAAAACCTCAAATGCACGTTTTTGTTTAAAATGAATATTTTTCGTGTACGAATTTGCATGAAAAAAGATAGAATGATAGAACGTGCCACGGATATTGATATAGTAATGAACTTGTGAGTAAGCGGGTTAGTTGGTTCGTTTCGGGTAAAACGAGTAGTGTTCGGTTTGTGAAAAGGACTAGTAAACGAAGTCGGTTTTGCATGAAATTTGGTAGGATAATAAATCGGGCCTTATTATGTAAAAAAAATGTAAACTTGAACGTAAAAAATTTGTTTGGAATGAAAAGGGACAAAAGGGTAACGTGTGGATCGGGTTAATGCAAGAAAATGATGTGGTTATAGACCAAGACTCGTTTCTTATGAAAGACAGGCAAAACGAGTCGAAAGGAAAGGCTGGAAAGTGATAAGAATGAAAACCATATATGTATCGAGCCCTTAAGAAACTTGAATCGAATAGAAAAGTAATAGAATAAAAAAGTAATCGACTTGAAAGGTATTCGAATCGAATAGAAAAGTATTCAAATAGAATGAACAAATGCAACATCACAAAAGTTTCGGACCAAAAGTGTCATGTTTCAAAAGAAAAAGAACCAAAAATGATAAGTTCTAAACTCAAGGGTTAAAACTGAAAAATCTGAATTTCCGGGCAATCGTGATGCGCGACGGCCTTAGGGTCAAAGTCATCGCGTATCGCGATGACACCCTCTGAAAACGAAACACGTGTTTCGCCACGTGGCATAACCTCCGCCACGTGTCAACACGTGGCACTGTATCCGCCACGTGGCAGCCCTAGTGGTGAATGTGCATGCCTACGTCGAAAATAATAATAAAAAAATATAACAAAGAAATATAAAAGAAAGAAGGATATATATATATATATATATATATATATATATAATGATTCTTTGTTATGAATTTTAAGTTTAATATTACTCTTAAATAATAAGTAAAAGAAAAGTATACGTTCTTAAAAAAGAAGAAACGTAGTATTTGAAGAAAAGTAAAATAAATTAAACTAAAGGTTTATCTTGTAAAAGAAAAGAAAAGTAAATAAGTTAAATTAAAGAGTTTTAACTTATAAAAGAAAAGAAAGAAAAGATACTTTTAAAATAAAGGTTTAAAGTAAAGAAAAGATGTTTTGAACTAAATGTTTATAAAGAAAATATAATCGAGCTAAAGATTATAAAAAGAGACTAAAGGTCTTAAGCCGGATTTAAGATCCGACTAACAAATAGTTATACTCGTACTATAGGTGCAAGATGGCAAATAAAGGCAAAGACCCGGTCAGTGTATTGAAGCTGATCAATTCAAAAGAAAGGTGAATACGCCCAACTTTATAAACTTGTTTAATCGAGTCAAATAAATGAAATGAATTACATGAGATTACGTATCTCTAAAACATTATAAACAAAAGTAATCGCTAGCCCTCAGGCTGTCGTGTACGTTTGTTTGGATCCTTACATATGTGGTAAAAAGTCGGCGGGCACACCGCACCACACCTGGTCATGACCTCCGCCAAGATGGGCCGGACCTAAGTTACTTCCGAGTGAGACTGACCATGCTTATACGTATGGTACCTAAGTAATGTCGAACGCTGCGGTGTTTGCTGGGGTGTCTTGTGTGTGACTTAAGCTTATAATTGTGCTTTGTTTTAAAACTTGATTATTCCTAAGCCACGATGGGCCGGACCTAATATGTCTCGAGAGGTAATCAAGTAAAAGAATATATTTTATGCGTCAGCTTATTCACCAGCATGTGTTGCTAACCTATTTTCTAAACATTTTGCAGGTAATCAAGATTAGGATCTTGGAATGCTCGAAGTGCTTTGATATCCGATGGCTCGGATCATTTTGTTAATGTTAAAATATAAATGGTGGTTTTGTATAAACAAGTAATCTTTTATAAATATTAAACGGGTATTTTATAATCCGGTGTTTTGTAATATAATATTTTAATCCCCATAAATATAACTTCCGCTTTAATCTGCTAACTCTGATTTTTTACAGATATGGTACCAACATATGTGTCATTCAAGAAGATAATTGATGGATTCATGACAGACGCGAGAAGAGCTGGAATTCCCGAACCCCTACCTAAGGACAATATGAGCGAGGACTACTGCGAATCCTTCTTCAATCAAGATCACCCGATCGACCGAACCAAACCGGTGTACTTCCCTGGAATCGAACAATGTCTGATCAACTTACCCGATGATCCACCAAGACAAGAGTATGAAGCACCAAGACACTCAAGTTATTATCCATCAAGTATACTGATGAATAACCCATCCGACATCCCGACGTATCATCTGCCCGATATCCCGACGTATCATCCGACAGATGTTCCAACATATCAACCACCCAATCCTCATCCGTCGTATGCATTCCTTTCCAACAAAAAAATCAAAGAGGAACCTGAGTCTGATTCGTCCGACTGGATGCAATGCCACTCTGACCAAAGAAGATGGCATACTGGAACTTCTACCTTCGACTCAGTTGATTCTCACCCCAACATCTATGATGGACCTTCTCGAAAGCTGGAGATGAGGGTCATGATGCCGTATGAAACTTTTCGTTTACACCCGATGGTACATGAGACTGCCAAGTTGATGGAGGAAGAATACCCTGAAGAAGAGGAAGATCCGGAAGAAGAAGTGGACACAGGGAGGAAAATCTTAATGAAGTAACAACGCCAATGGAGGAACCATCAGATTATGACTACCCACCTGGACAAGGATGTGTGCAACCGTTCTTCCACAAGAATCCAAGCTATGGTTCCATGGACCCATACATGCAATACCTCCAAGAACTCAATAACAAGTCATCACCAAGTTTCCCACCGTATCAAGGCAAGATTCCGTTAATTGAAGAACAAGCAAATGAAATCCGTGAGCAAAATGAAGCGGTTGAAGCTTTCTTCAACTATCCATCTGACGTTACATCATCACCATACCCCAAGAACCACTATGACATTGTTATGATGGGGTACCGTGATCCTCCACCTCGGTATGGATACCAAAACAAGATTCCACGTGCAGTCCCAAGAAGAGCATCTTGATAGGGCTTTGCACGAGACTGGTGATCTAAGGAAGAAAGTAGCTGTTGATGGAGCCAAAAAGAAGAAGATAGGAGATAAACTTCTTCGAAAATGCAACAAGATGACCAAATTGGTGAAGAAATACATAAAGGACTGAGAACCCGTAATGAATCGTATAGTGATGTGTGTTATGTTGTGTTGTAATTTTGTGTGTAATAAAGGACGTTGAATCGTCCTAAGAATAAGGATAGGAATATATATCGATAGACGATATATATATATATATATATATATAAGTATGTGTTTGTAATAATATATATATATATATATATATATATATATATAAATATATCATTTATGATATATATATATATATATATATATATGTGTATGAAATAAATAAATAAAATGTGTATTTAAGAAAGGAATGTAATTTAAATTTCAGAAAATGTCGAACCAACGTAACGCTGAAGCTTCTCGAAAGGAAGCAGAAAATCATGCAAATAGAAAAGATATAGAAAAAAAAGAACAAGAACAAATCCCTAAAAAATACATGAACCAAATCCAAAAGATGATAAAAGAAGCTGTTAGAGCTGAATCACAAGCTAGAACTCAATCTAGGCAATCTCAATCCGTTGAACCTTCTCGAAAATCTGTCAAATCTCTTCCTAAACCGTCTCATCTGGAAGAGAGTGTTCACGAGTCCAATGCTGATGCTGATGTTAAACAAAAGTTAAGAAAGTTAAAAATTGATAGTTGTTCGTTTAAGGATTTTAAGAACTTTGGCCCGAAGGAATTCTACGGCGACAAAGGCGCCATTGCAACTGTGAGATGGCTAGAAGAGATGGAATCAATCGTTATAATAAGCAAGTTCTCGGAACAAGAGAAGATTCAATATTTTTCTCAAATGTTCAAGGGAGAAGCTCTGGAATGGTGGAATACGCTGATAATGAGCAAGGGAAGGCAAGTTCTGTACAATCTAATGTGGGAAGAATTTAAAGAGATAATGATGGCAAAAATCTGCCCAATGCATGAAACCGACCAGATCCAATCGAAATTCCTAAATCATAGAGTCGTAGGAACTAACCTCCGTGAATACAACACAAAATTCCACGAGTATTGTCGACTCGTGCCCCAGCTGGTAACCCCTGAGTCCAGCAAAGTTACTCGCTATAGTTGGGGACTTCCGCGGGAAATCCACAACATGGTGAGGTCTCACCTCCGTCAAACCGACGACTTTACAATGGAGTTGGCTGGATATCTGATGAGAGGAATGATCCGAAACAAGGAAGAAGACAAAAAGGTCGTACCGTCAAACAACCACAAGAAAGGAGGAAATGCCCGATTCAACGGCAAAGGCGTAGATCAACGCAAATCTGGATTCAATTTTAACTACGCCCAATGCAAGACATGCAAAAAGTATCACAAGGGTAAGTGCCACTTCGCTCCGTCCTCTACCACAACCATCTGCGACTCGTGTCACAGACCTAGCCACGCAACAGCCGACTGCTGGAAGAAGACGATGACTTGCTACAATTGCAAGGAGATGGGACACCTTAGCTTTGAGTTCCCCAAGAACAAACCCGATGGTGGTGGTGTGGGTGGAAGTGGCCAAAGAAACGAGGCAAGGAAAAATAACGCAAGAGTCTTCGTCCTCGATACCAAAAAGGCAGCCGACATGCCGGAAACCATCACCGGTATGTTCCTAGTTAACGACATGCATGCTATAATTTTGTTTGATTCGAGTGCCAACTTAAGTTTTATATATTATATCGTTTGTAGTCTATTAAACGAACTTTTAACAAAACTAAATAAAACTCTAAGCGTCGAGACCGCTAGTGGCGAAGTCGTTAAAATCTCCGAAGCTCTAGATCCAGAAAAATCTTATTAGCTGGTTATGTTTTGCCTATTCAATCGCTATCCATGACTCTTGCTGGTTTTGATATTGTACTTGGTATGGATTGGTTATCCAACAATCTAGCTCGTATCATTTGCAATAGCAAAACCATCGAACTTCAAGCCCCTGATAAACGAACCATTCGAATTGAAGGGGAGTAAGACAATGGCCAAGTTAGCATATATTCAATTATTAGGGCTAACAAATGTTTAAATCAAGGATGCCTAGAATTCATGGCCTACGTTACCGAAGAATTCAAACCTAAAGAAATAAAAGACGTACCTATCATTTCTGAATTCTCTGATGTCTTTCCCGATGAACTGCCTGGTATTCCTCCCGATAGAGAACTCGAATTTAGGATCGATCTTATGCCTGGAAACGCACCAATCGCCAAAGCCCCATATCGTCTAGCACCGACTGAAATGAGAGAGTTAAAGAAACAACTAGGCGAACTACTCGAAAAAGGCTTCATCCGTCCGAGTTCATCACCGTGGGGAGCGCCAATTCTTTTTTTCAAGAAGAAAGATGGATCAATGCGCATGTGTATCGACTACCGAGCCTTAAACAAAGTCACAACCAAGAATCGATATCCAGTCCCTCGAATCAATGATCTTTTCGACCAACTCCAAGGTGCAAGTTATTTCTATAAAATCGATCTACGTTCTGGCTATCACCAACTCAAGGTTCAATCTGAAGACATTCCGAAAACCGTGTTCCGAACAAGGTACGGACATTATGATTTCATGGTAATGCCGTTTGGTCTCACTAATGCCCCAGCCGATTTCATGGACACGATGAATCGAATCTGTAAACCTTACTTAGATAAATTGGTTATCGTATTCAACGACGACATACTTATTTATTCTAAGTCAAAGGAAGATCATGTTTCGCATCTCCAAATCTTACTTGAATTACTTAGAACTGAGAAGTTGTACGCCAAGTTCTCGAAATGCGAATTTTGGCTTCACGAAGTGCAATTTCTTGGTCACATCATAAACGTAAATGGTATTCAAGTGGATCCCGCTAAGATTGAAGCCATCTCTAAACGGGATATTCCAAAATGGCCAACCGAGATATGAAGTTTCTTAGGTTTGGCCGGCTATTATCGTAGATTCATCGAAAATTTCTCCCGAATAGTCGTTCCCCTAACTTCTTTAACTCGTAAAAATATCAAGTACGAATGGGGAACTAAACAACAAGAGGCGTCCGATATACTCAAACAAAAACTCACCCAAGCACCTATACTGGCCTTGCCAGAAGGTACAGAAGATTTTTTTTGTTTTTAGTGACGCGTCTCACTCTGGTTTAGGATGCGTACTAATGCAACGAAAGAAAGTGATCTCTTATGCCTCTTGTCAACTCAAGGTACACGAAAAGAACTACACAACTCATGATATAGAGTTAGGTGCCATAATCTTTGCATTATAGATATGGAGGCACTATCTCTATGGAGTCAAGTTTGTCGTGTTTACCGATCATAAAAGCTTGAAACACATATTCGAGCAAAATGAACTCAACATGCGTCAAAGACGCTGGATGGAAACTCTGAATGACTACGACTGTGAGATCGTCTATCATGAAGGTAAATCCAACGTTGTGGCTGATGCCCTAAGTCGTAAAGAACATAAAAAACCAAGAATAGTCCGAGCGTTAAGATTAGATCTCGAAGTAGATCTCATCGAACAAATTAAATCCGCTCAAGTCAAAGCTATTAATGAAAACAAGATCTCCGATGAAAATAGTAATCGAACCATTGACTCTCTAGTCAAGAGTGACAATGGTATCCTTAGACTTGGAAACAGGATTTGGGTACCAATCATTGGGGACTTACATGAAAAGATCTTGAGTGAAGCTCACAAGTCCAAGTACATGATGCAACTTGGTAGTGACAAAATGTACCAAAATTTAAAGTCGAACTACTGGTGAAGCCATCTCTAAATGGGAGATTCCAAAGTCGCCAACCAAGATCTAAAGTTTCTTAGGTTTGGCCGGCTATTATCGTAGATTCATCGAAACTTTCTCCCGAATAGCCGTTCCCCTAACTTCTTTAACTCGTAAAAACATCTAATACGAATGGGGAACTAAACAATAAGAGGAGTTCGATATACTTAAACAAAAACTCACCCAAGCACCTGTACTGGCCTTGCCAGAAGGTACAGAAGATTTTTTGTTTTTAGTGACGCGTCTCACTCTGGTTTAGGATGCGTACTAATGCAACGAAAGAAAGTGATCGCTTACACCTCTTGTCAACTCAAGGTACACGAAAAGAACTACACAAATCACGATCTAGAGTTAGGTGCCATAAATTTTGCAATAAAGATATGGAGCCACTATCTCTATGGAGTTAAGTTTGTCGTGTTTACCGATCATAAAAGCTTGAAACACATATTCGAGCAAAAAGAACTCAACATACGTCAAAGACGCTGGATGGAAACTTTGAATGACTACGACTGTGAGATCGTCTATCATGAAGGTAAATCCAACGTTGTGGCTGATGCCCTAAGTTGTAAAGAACACAAAAAACCAAGAAGAGTCCGAGCGTTAAGATTAGAACTCCAAATAGATCTCATCGAACAAATTAAATCCGCTCAAGTCCAAGCTATCAATGAAAACAAGATCTCCGATGAAAAATGTAACGACACCATTGACTCGCTAGTCAAGGGTGACGATGGTATCCTTAGACTTGGAAATAGGATTTGGGTACCAATCGTTGGGGACTTACGTTAAAAGATCTTGAATGAAACTCACAAGTCCAAGTACAAGATGCAACCTGGTAGTGACAAAATGTACCAAAATTTAAAGCCGAACTACTGGTGGAACGGAATGAAGAAAAATGTCGCTTTGCATGTTGCAAAATGTTTGACGTGTTTGAAAGTCAAGGCTGAACACCAAAAGCCCTTGGGATTGCTTCAGCAACCCGAACTCCCCGTCTGGAAGTGGGAGTTAATAACAATGGACTTCATCACGAAACTCCCGAAAACAACTCGTCAACACAATGCCATTTGGTTTATCGTCGATATATTAACAAAGTCCGCTCACTTCATACCAATCAACGAATCATACTCAATGGATAGATTAGCACGTATCTATGTGAAAAACATCGTTGCTTTACATGGAGTACCGTTGTCTATTATCTCTGATCGAGACAGCCGATTCACATCTCATTTTCGGAAAAGCTTCCAACAAACGTTAGACAAAAAGTTAAACCTTAGCATCGCCTATCATCCACAAACCGATGGGCAAAGCGAAAGGACAATTCAAACGTTGGAAGATATGCCATGTGCTTGTGTGATTGACTTAGGGGGAAATTGGGATGATCATCTTCCCCTAATTGAATTCTCGTACAATAATAGTTATCACACAAGTATTCGAGCCACACCATTCGAAGCGTTATACGACCGTAAATGTAGAACGCCGGTGTACTAGTCTGAAACAGGAGATAATTAGTTTTCTGGACCCGTCCAAGAAACCACCGATAAGGTTCTGCAAATCCGAGAACGACTTAAGACGGCGTGTGACCGCCAAAAGAGTTAAGCCGATGTCCGTCATAAGCCGTTGGAATTCAACGTAGGAGATAAAGTTCTTTTGAAAGTTTCTCCATGGAAAGGCGTTGTTCGCTTCAGAAAGAAAGGAAAATTAAGTCCACGTTTCGTTGGACCTTTTGAAATACTCGAGCGAATAGGGTCCGTCGCATACCGTTTGTGACTACCTGAAGAAATGAACGGGATACACGATGTATTCCATGTCTCTAATCTGCGTAAATGTCTAACTGATGAATCTTTGTCTATTCCATTAAAAGTCGTTGGAATAAACGAAAATTAAAAATTCGTAAAAAGACCAATACAAATCGAAGATTCAAAAACAAAGAAATTGAAGAGACGAACTTTGAAAATTGTGAAAGTAAAGAGGGACTCGCGAAGAGACCCCGAATACACTTGGGAACTTGAATCCAAAAAGAAGAAAAACTACCCCCACTTGTTCTAAAGAGCGAATCTCGTGGACGAGATTCATTCCATGGTGGGGAGAATGTAACATCACGAAAGTTTTGGACCAAAAGTGCCATGTTTTAAAAGAAAAAGGACCAAAAATGATAAGTTCTAAACTCAAGGGTTAAAAATGAAAATTCCGAATTTTCGGTCGATAGCGATACGCGACGGCCTTAGGGTCAAAGTCATCGCGTATCGCGATGAAACCCTCTGACAACGAGACACGTGTTTCGCCATTTGTCCACACGTGGCATAACCTCCGCCACGTGTCACCACGTGGCACTGTCGCCACGTGGCACCACGTGGCAACCCTAGTGGTGACTATGCATTCCTACGTCGCAATACGCGACGAGGTTGTTCACAGACCATCGCGTATCGCGATGGCCTACCGGACCCACCTATAAATTGAGGCATCCAGCCCTCATTTCACCACATCCCATCTTCACTGCTTATCTCTCTCTAGAAATCCCATCATCTCTCTAAAAACCTCGTAAAACGTGCCAACAATCCTACCTCGTAAACCATGCCAAAATCCGACGTTTTCTCGATTTCCATGCCACACACCGATGACGTTATCTCGAAGAACGTGCTGCCAAGGGACGTCTCGACAGCCCGCCTCGATAAGCGTGTCGACGTGTGATGAAGTGTTTGGTGCCTCGTTTTGCGTGCAAAGTGGTGTTGATCAAAGGAAGCACAAGAAAAGTGAAAAATGTTGAAGTGCTGCTCGATTGTGCAGCGTTTCTATAAGCTAACCAACGTAGGCATAATGCTCGAATAAAATAATAATAAATTATTAAAAGGCTTAAAACCCTAAGTCGAGGATATACTCGATACCTCGAAAATAATAAAATAAAATATAACAAAGAAATATAAAAGAAAGACGGATATATATAAAATGATTCTTTGATATGAATGTTATTTACGTTTAATATTACTCTTAAATAATAAGTAAAAGAAAAGTATACGTTTTTAAAGAAGAAGAAACGTAGTATTTTAAGAAAAGTAAAATAAGTTAAACTAAAGGTTTATCTTTTAAAAGAAAAGAAATGTAAATAAGTTAAATTAAAATGATTTAACTTATAAAAGAAAAGAAAGAAAATATACTTTTAAACTAAAGGTTTAAAGTAAAGAAAATATGTTTTGAACTAAAGGTTCATAAAGAAAATATAATCGAGGTAAAGATTATAAAAAAAGACTAAAGGTATTAAGCCGGATTTAAGATTCGACTAACAAATAGTTATACTCGTACTGTAAGTGCGAGATAGCAAATAAAGGCAAAGACCCGGTCAATGTATTGAAGCTGATCAATTCAAAATAAAGGTGAATACGCCCAACTTTATAAACTTGTTCAAACGAGTCAAATAAATGAAATGAATTACATGAGATTACGTATCTCTAAAACATTATAAACAAAAGTAATTGCTAGCCCTCAGGCTGTTGTGTACGTTTGTTTGGATCCTTACATATGTGGTAAAAAGTCGGGGGGCACACCGCACCACACCTGGTCATGACCTCCGCCACGATGGGCCGGACCTAAGTTACTTCCGAGTGAGACTGACCATGTGTATACGTATGGTACCTAAGTAATGTCAAACGTTGCGATGTTTGCTGGGGTGTCTTGTGTGTGACTTAAGTTTATAATTGTGCTTTGTTTTAAAACTTGATTATTCCTAAGCCACGATGGGTCGTACCTAAATCAAGTAAAAGAAAATATTTTATGCGTTAGCTTATTCACCAGCATGTGTTGCTAACGTATTTTCTAAACATTTTGCAGGTAATCAAGATAAGGAGCTTGGAATGCTTGAAGTGCTATGGCTCGGATCATTTTGTATATTAAAATATCAATGGTGGTTTTGTATAAAGAAGTAATCTTTTATAAACATTAAACGAGTATTTTATAATCTCGTGTTTTGTAATATAATATTTTAATCCACATAAATATAACTTCCGCTTTAATCCGCTAACTCTAATTTATTTACAAATGTGGTACCAACATAGGTGTTATACCCCTAGGCCGTGGTTTGGGGTGTGACAACAAAGTAATCGAATCGAATGGTCATGCGATTAGAATCTGTAATTCGATTAGAATGTATTCGATTAGAATCTATCATTCGATTAGAAAACCATTCGATTAGAATTGTCATTCGATTATAATGATCATTCGATTAGGACTGGCATTCGATTAGAATGATGATTAGATTAGATGATATAGTTAGATATAGTTAATTGATACTTATAATTGTTACACAGTTAGCCGTGCACCGCTAAAGAAGGGTATTACTGTTAACTCGGAGAAGAACATGACTCAGGTGAGATCCTAGCCCCTTTTATCTGTTATGTTTTTCGGGTCTGTTTGCATACTCCTATGTGTTTGTTAATACACTTACCTTAAATGGTAAGTGTATGCTATATGAATGAGTTTTGAAAGATATATGCTTGATATTGAAATGATGAACGAATATAGAAAAGGTTAGGAGTATATATGTATTATGAATATATGTATGTATATGTATATATATATATGTATGTATGTATTTATATCTAATGTATGTATGACAAAGAATGTGTGGTTGTATGGAAAGGAATGTATGGTTGTATGGAAGGAAAGGGAACCGAACCCTAATAATATCTGAGGATGAAGGGTACTGGACCCTAATAATATCTGAAGTATGTATGGCGAAGTACTCTTTAAAACGTAAATATAATTATGTATGTATTAACAGACTAAAACAATAAAGTATGAAAAGTATGAAAGTATGAATGAAAGAAAGTATAAAAGTATAATGTATGAATGTATGTATGTATGTATGAAGTATAAGCAAGTTACGGTATTAATATGTGTTTTCGGATACGTGTAAGTATGTATGTGAATGTAATTTATGTTGCCTGATTAAGTAGAACTCACTCAGCGTAGCTGGCTTTTAGAATGCACGCAGGCAAATAGGATGAAGGGGCTTGCTTGAGGGGGACACATAGCATGGACTGAGCTGACTGTCATTTAGCGAAGAAAAGTTATGATGTTTTATGTAAAGACAATTTGAAAGCTTAAAGACAAGATTTTAATATTTTGTAATGAATGTTTGATGATTTTATATTCCGCTGAAAGTTTTAATTCACTCTGATATTTAGAATTGTGTTTTTGAGTAAATCCAACGCTAATGTACAGCACCGGGACTGGGGACTTACAAAAAGTTTATAGAAACTCTTGCAAATTTTTATGTAAAAAAACATGTTTTTTGTGTGATTCTCAAAGTTCTCACAACCGGGCTTGGTTCTCAAAAGAACCTGGCTCTATATATTCATATAATTTCTTTTTTAAAGAAAGTTTCAAGCCCACCAAGACCATATGCTAGACGTCGACCTAACCCTATATAAAACGTGGGTCGAGCCTGCACAACTATAGTACAAGCCTTTATAAAACGTGGGTCGAGCCTGCACAACTATAGTACAAGCCCTTTAATCATTGGCATATTTGTATTCTTATTCTTATTTATGTTTAAGAGCACTTCCTCCGCATCTTCCTATAACATTAAAGCAAGACAATTCCACATGTCATTCAGTTAGACTCTCTACATAGGTTGTCAAGTGTACAAATTTTCATTTTTACAATTTCATCTTTATAAATGATAAAATGAAAAATATGTTGTTAGTGAGAATTGAACTCACTATCTTGCTTTTAAAATGTTTATGACTTAGAAACTCAACTAGGATGAATTGATATTAGCCTTTTTTTTTCTTAACTGGTATAGATTTACAAACTCGCATTTTGATTTATTTTAAAATAAAAGACAAATTATTCTTACTAATCTATGTATTTTAGGAAATTATTTATATATTATGAATTTATAAGATATGTTATTATTTATATTATTAAATTTAACTTTTTTGTTTTATTTTTATACCACATGTGTATCACACGGGCCATATCCTAGTATAACAATGAAATATGTAAAATTATCTATTATGTCTCTTTTTACCTGAACTAGAAAGGTGCCCGCGCGATGTAGCGGGTATTTGAACATAGACCTTGGTAATCACGTAACAGTTATGGGCGTTCATGGTTCGGCACGACGTGAAACACGACCCGAACACGACACAATTTTAAGCGGGTTCGACATAACACAAATAAATATATGGGTCGAGTAACGGTTAAAATTAATAATGTCAAAAATATGGGATTTATTTTATTTTAGAGAATAGTGTAGAAATATGTAATGATTCATCAAGCTAATTAATTTAAGGTTAAAAATTAATTTATGTGTTATGGTTAAAGATATAAATGTGTTACTATTTTTTGTATTTAAATTATATAAGTGTGAACGTAATGTGATTATTGAAGTTTATTGAATACCCTAAATTGAGTTGTTGTAACATTTGAAGGTCTTGTTTGTATCTTTATGAGAAAAAATAGGTGGGCATTGGATGCTTTTAACCACGTTTTTTTATGATTGCATATTTAGATTGTACATTTATGCTTTGTTAAATTGTACATTATAAATGGAAGCTCGGTATTGAATGAAATTTATATCAAAACATTGAAAAAATGAATTCGTAGCAACGGTAAGTTTTTATTATTATTATATAATATACTTAAAAATAAGGAAGAAAATAAAAAAGTAAATAAAGTTGTCAAGTATAGGTTAAAGATGAGGGAGTAAATTTATAACTATTCTTTAAATTAACAAAATGTTAGTATAGATGAAGGAGCAATTTTGTAACTATATTTGAATAAAAAGAAAACATGTGAGATTTAATGATTCAATTACCCTTTTGCCCCTATTGAAGTATGTAACATGTGCTTGATAATTTGTAAAATACTTAATTATAAGCGTCTTAATTTACTCTCCCCTTAAATATTATATACTAGGTTATGTGCCCGTGTAATACACGGGCCAGATAAAATACATGTTAATACATTAATAATATAAATTGTATTATACTTAAGGATATATTTTATGAGAAAAAAAAAATTAGAGATTACATTAGTCAAGTGATATTACCCAATGAGATGATTAAAGTTTATTAAAATAAAGATTTGTTTAAAAAATGAAATAGTTTATTTGAGCCGAAGGGGAAGATCATAAAAAGAAACAAACAAAATAAAAACCGGATCCTATAATAATAAAGCATTCAAAAGTAAACAACTAACATTCAAAACAATAAAGTATAAAATGTAGCAATACAAACCATCTAAACATCAAAATAAACCATTAAAATTGTTCCCAAAGTCACCAAAAGAAATTCTGCGTGTCCATATGCATTTTAAACATCAATGACGTTTTCTTTCACCAATCAACTTTTGAAATCAACAAAGTACATTCATTGAAGTCATATTCAAATATGCATTTATTGGCAGTTTATAATGCATTTACCTCATTGAACTCGTTCCATTTTGGCAAATTATATCAGAACTTCAAAGTCGATAGTTCGGCATGAAGTTTCATTCTTGTTTTACAACCTTGGGGACGAGCAAAGTGATTAGCATTCCATCACATGCATCAATCTTAGTAGCAATGTGACATAGAAGACACTTCAAAAAACAAATGTGAAATATAAATTAAAATTAAGCTCCTATTGCTAATAAAAAAATATATAATTGTAGATTAAAACAAAGTTAATTAACAAATTATCAATTCAGTGGTGATGTTGATGTAGAAGATGACTTAAGATAAAGAAAAACAACTATTTTAGGTATGTATCAAAAAACATGAAGTTAAATATGTTTTGGTAATCGTGCTTATGTATTTTTTGGTGAATAGGTTTGAAAACATGGATATGTCTCAATCAACTATTTGACAACCTTTTTATAATATGGATAATAAACCTATTTTATTTTAAGGTGTTTGAATACATGAAACTAAGTGAGGTGTTTAAAACATAAAGTTATAAACTATTTTGGTTTAAAATCTTGAAAAGATTAAAAAAATACACATGAATCCATTTTGAAAACCAAAACCAAAGTGATTGTGAAAACCGAAACCAAAGTGATTGTGAAAACTGAAAACTTGAAACAACAAAAACTGAGACCGAACCCATTGTAAAAACCTAAAACTGAACCCGAACATATCTTCTTCAAACCAAACTAAACCCAAAATACCAAACATATCAACTACAAATGCATAATATTACATGAATAACAATATGTATACCTCCCGACCTATAAGTGTGAGCAAAACAGTCCCGGGTCCACCTACAGTCAGCCATACTTAACAGCTCCATGAAAAGTGGAAAGCTGCACCCCATACTACAATACATTCAACTTTACTAGCAAAACTGAAATCCCATCTGCCAACATCTAGTGGCTTCACCCAACATTAACACCTCATCGGTCTTCAAATCTTCATTTCCATAGCAAGTTACTACAAATATATAAACAACAAAATAATATATATATATATATATATATATATATATATATATATATATATATATATCATCATCATCATCATCATCGTACTCAGTATATCCCACCAATAGTAAAGCTATGTTAGGGTCTGAGGAGGGTAAGATGTAGACAGCCTTACCTCTACCCCATAGGGATAGAGAGGCTGCTTCCGGTGAGACCCCCGGCTCGATGGTAGTTTTGCATCAAGCCTTGGACATAAAGCACATAGCACTCAATCATCGGGATACCGGCTGATTGGTGCATGTACCCTCGTCTTTCGGCTATCAACGCCACCACATGATGCCTGATTAACCTTCCGCCACTTTTAACGTTATTTTCACGAGATTAGTAAAATAACGTCAAAATTAGTGCAATTTCACTTTTGCCCACCCGAGGGTTTACACATATATACATAATATGCGCGCACCTCAAGCAGGGCGTTATATATATATATATATATATATATATTCATATATATATATATATATATATATATATATATATTCAAAAGTTCATGTGCAAATCGTTATAAATGATATCAAGAAATTAAGTAAATTAAAAGAATGTTTTGTTTATTTTGAAAACGTGTATAGCCCCTTTAATGAAATCTAAAAAAATGTATTGCATTTATACCAATTTGCAATGGAGGACTAAAAGAAAACATAAAGTCATAAAAACTCTTACGAACCTACATAAAGTTATTATTATATATTCAAAAGGAATGTACTTACATCATCATTAACAAAGACGAAAGCCCCAAGTTAGATGCTTGCTCTAAGGTTTGCAATTGCAACTTCAGAAAAAGTTTCTTACAAATCAACTTCAAACTCTTAATTCATTGCCCTACAAAACCAAAAGACCAAATTATTATAAATTTAAATAACATAGTCGAATAGGTATGTTAACACACTAATTTTAGGGTTTGATTTTAGAACAAACCTTCTCAAATCGAACACAAGCGTGCGAATCAAGTTTGATTTTCGATTCAAAGAAGAAATCAACTAAAAGCGCAAATTTGTTGAATGTTTATCAATGGGTTAACAATCAAGATTAAGGCTTAGCTTCTAGGGTTAGAAATCCATGGAAAAGCAAGATGGTAGATCGATTTACAAAACAATCGTGGTCGAGTATAAGCTTACGAATAAGTTCGAGTTTTGAGGATGAAGAAAACGGGATAGAGAGGATGCTGAATTAGGGTTTTGAAATAAAATAATACCTTGAAAAGGATGAAACAAATCTGCATTTGAAATTTGAAATTGAAAGACAAGAGAGAGAAGATAAAGTAGATATAGGTTGAATTTGAAATAGATACGTTTGTTTTTTTTCCAAAGCTTCCAAAAGAAGATTTAGAAAAAAAAAAGAATAAATGCGAAGAGCTTTGTATGCATGACACATAAGCAGACAACCTCTATGGCTGACACGTGTCAAGAGATTCTATTTAAGTGATATGTGTCTAAATTGTTTTTCCTTTATTATATAGGGAGATAGTATTATATATATATATATATATATATATATATATATATATATATATATATATATATATTTGAACCCTTTTATATATAGGGAAAGGTTATCCTAAAAATAAGTAGTTTTCTAGAAAGACTAAGAATAACTCATAGTCATTGGATCATGTTAATCAATGGTTGAGATTCAAAATTACCAATAACCGACATAGTTTCCTAGAATTACTCTTTTATTATTATAACCGACATAGTTTCCTAGAATTGTTCTTTCACCATCATTTGTAATGCCAAATGTCAAAAATTTGTTGGTTATTATCATTCCTAGGAAACTCTTTATTCTTATTTGAACCCTTATATATATATATATATAGGTGCGGTTACGCTACGAAAATGCTTAACGTACATTAATGTACGCGAGACGCTCAAAGGCAAAAACCTAAAACGCTCACAAAACCTTAAACGCTCGTTAAACGCTCAAAACCGTCTTTGTGAAAAAAAGTGAAAAATTGATCAATTAACCATCCAAAACTGCTTTTTTCGGTGAAGCAATGATTGATTGGATATGTATTGACATTCCGAGATGTTTGGATGTGATTTCATGGTTCGATTCGCGAAAAACGGGATTCGCGTGCCTATTTGTACGATAAGTATTAGTGTATTGGATCTTTTCAATATATATATATATCAAGGTTAGGAAAGAGTTGAAACCCTAATCAAGAATAACACCACCTGTTTAAAACCCACTACATCCTAAATATATTACACATCTAACCATCTCAAATTAAAAGCACGTACGTGGGTCTTCCCAAAGTAAGTAAAGTAGCCATCGATCGATTTTAAACCCATAAAAAACCAAGGATATTAACATCCCCCTCGATTATATATGTCACAAGTGAAGTCTATGATAAAAAAACCAAGTTATTTCGAGCATTACTTAACTATCTTCACGTGAAAACTTTTGTTTATCATCTATAATTTGATGTTTAGTATTTTCTGTCATATCTGTATTTTATGAATTTATTTCTTTTCAGGTATCCATTTAATCTTAGCTTGATATATGATTAAGTAGTTATACGATACGGATAGTAAATATTTTATTTACGGGATTGTTTTACATTAATCGTTTCTATTATTTATATATTTTTTGGATTTTAATTTTATTTGTTGTAATGAAATTAGTAATATATTTAAGATTTGATGATAAAAGTGTTTCACAAATAAATTAGATGTTATAATCGGTTTAAAAGTTATCTGTGATTGGTGAGATCCATGACCCGCTTATTTTTTTTCTATAAAATTGTTCTTAATTATAAATAATATCTTTTAAAAAAATCATACATTAATGTTTAGTATATCCCTATTTTATAATATTTTCGTATCAAAAATTTAGTGAAATTAAATTATAATTTAATGAGACGTTATAACACGTTTAAGGACTATTTGGGTTTGGTGAGACCTATACCTGTGAATCGGGTAAAATGCATGAGAAAACTATATTACAAATAAAACAATCTGATGACTTGATATAATGCAGAAAACAAATAGAGAACTTTTAATTTAAAAGTTTCGTTTGTATACATTAAAGATTTAAGATTTATTTTGTGTTCGACATATAGCATAGAACTGAGCGCCTAATATGTACATGACATATATAATAGGTAATTTCAGACGCAATATAGTGAAATATTTACAAAATATATTTGTTTTTTTTAATCATGTTCCCATGCTTCTCACTTCCTATAAGTAGCATGCATGTTGCATTCATATCCATATCCCCTCCACCATTATTCGCCTACAACAAATTATATGGCTTCCAAGTACAGCCTATTGTTTAGCATCCTCATAATTGCTGCTTTGATGCAATTTCTAGCTATTGTTGTCATCAGTGAACCACAAGTTCCATGTTACTTTATTTTTGGTGATTCGTGAAAGCAGAAAAAGCCAATTATCCACCTTACGGGATCGATTTTCCAAAAGGTGTCACCGGTAGATTCACTAATGGTCTTACAGTCCCTGACATGATCGGTATCTCTCGCTCTCTCTTCTTTTGATAACTATTATTTATGTATAAGTCTCGACATTTTAACATTGTATATTTCTGAAATTTCAATAATTTCTTTCTTCAACAATTATTTTATATATTTGACCTTATGTTTGGCAATATTAATGCTTCAACTTAGTAAGTTTAATATTCAACTATGATTTTCAAAAGCATCTATATAATTCAACTTTTTAAAAGCCACATTATGATTTCTAAAACATGTGATTTCTGTCATATACATAGAGACCAGTAAATTCGTTTGTTTGATTTCAGGCAAACTTCTAGGGTTTCCTGATTTCATTCCACGGTATGCTAACGCAACTGATGAAGAGATCATCAGGGGTGTAAACTACGGTAGTGCTGGTGCTGGCATTAGGAATGAAACTGGAAGGAATGTGGTAAACACCATAACCCTCAATATTTTTCTAATGATGTTAAAGTTACAAACTTACAATTACATAGATGGTCATTTTCTTTGTCTACATATTATAAGCATAACGTTTATACTAGTTGGTCTTGTTTATTTTTATTTCAGGGTGAGCAAATCATCTTCGATAAGCAACTGCTTAATCATGAAGCAACAGTTTCCTGTATTTCGCTCCTGCAACGCAACCAAACATTTACAAATGAATACATAAAAAAGTGCATATACTTGGTAAATGTAGGAAGCGACGATTACATCAATAACTACTTGATGCCCAACAATTACCCCACAAGCAGCATATACACCCCTGATCAATATGCAACAATCCTCATTCAACAATACTCACAACTAACGGTAAAAATCTTAGAGTTTGGTGTGGTAAAAATGTTTATACTTTTTTTTTCACAATTAGATACCCTAAAATTTTATTATCTATACATGACAGACTTTGTATAATTACGGAGCTAGGAAAGTTGTGGTGTTCGGTTTGGGTCCAATAGGGTGCACCCCCCTTGCGATAGCAACGTTTGGCACAAACGGGAAACCATGTTCTGATTCGATTAATAATTTAATTAAGTTATTTAATGATCGGCTTAAGCCTCTTATTGTTGATCTTAACAATAACTTGTCTGATGCAAAGTTCACTTACATCAACTTTTCGGGCATTGCAGCACCTCTAAACGGTAAAGCGTAACAAATCCTCATGTACAATATTTCATTTCCTTTTTGCTTATAATTTTTATGTAAAAATTAAAAAAAATTATTTCCTTTTTGCCAGATGGACTATGTGTTCCAACATCCCTCAGAAACTGCAAACAAAATCCTCGCATCAAGATCATACATTAAGCTTTCTCCCACGGATGCGTCTCCTTACAATATTTGTCAGTTGGCTCGACTTTAATGTATGGAAAGATTACATGATAACATATACTCGTATGAATAATTAATAAGAAATATATTGATGATAATTGATATTAATAAATCTTAGTATGTGTTTTTTTTTTCTTTTTTTTTGTTATATATATATATTTAAGATACACACACAATATTCAGGTAACCAACTTATCCAAATTTGAAAATCTCATTGCTTCTTTACGAAAATAGAAAAAGCAACTGAAATTTGGGCCGCAATAACAGTTGCAACAATTATAATTATTAAAATGTAAAGCCTAAACTTTATACATTTGGTATTTTTATTCCTTAGCCCCGAAGGTTGTGGACTTTTTGAATAGCACTCTGCGAGTCGTGCAAATGAGACTTTTCACAAACTAACCACAAGTTTATTGTGAAAAACCTCTTTTGCACGAGTCGTGCAAAAAAGCTTAAACTTTAACCGACAAATTACCGGCAAAAGAGACTTTTTACAAGCAACCCACAAGTTCCCGACAAAAGTAAAAAACAAATAAAACCAATAAATTTTCCTTCAAATTTCCGACAAAATTATATGTGTCGCTATTTTGTGGCTAACTATAAGTGGCTTCAAAAAATCTCTACAAGTTTCCCACAAACTTAAACTTTAGTTTTATAATTTGTTTAATATAAAAATCAAATAATTTACCTTATAACTTATTATCTAAAAAGTTATTTTAGTCAGAAACTCGTCGGAAAATATATGCATTTCCGACAAAAATCCCACAAACATATTTATTACTCGTTAAATAGTTATATTAAGCCGATTAACTTATTGTTTAATTTTTAAACACTGTTTGTTTTATATTTCCGACAATTTTCCCACAAAATCTATATTTTTATTTGTTTAAAATCATTTACTATACTTGTAAGAAAATGTAACTTATTTATTTAGTAAAGAAAAGTATGGTTTTTTTATAAACTGTCATAAAATCGTCTGAACCTGTATGCATTTTCGACAATTTTTCCACAAATCTATTTTCTTATTTATTAATCCATTTATTATATATGCTAAATCTATTTTCTTGTTTATTTAATATAAGAAAAAATATGGTCTTATTTGAATTGTTGGAAATTTGTCAGAACGTTAATAATTTTCCGACAAGTTTGCCGCGAATCAATAAATATTAAACAATGTAACTTATATACTTAATAAATAAAGAGGTTTCTTTTTTCCGACTGTCTCGGAAATTTTTCAAGTTTTCCACAAATTTATGTATCTATATATGTTGTAACATCCCTAAAATTTTGGTCCAAATTTGACAACTTATTAAAGTTGAAAGATCAAAATTATTCTCACATTTTATAAGGAAATAAAAATATTCAATAAAGAAAGTCATCTCATGTTAAGTATATGAAAAAAGGAAACTCCATCCCACATAGAAGGATGTAAGAAAATAGAAGCATTTCACATGGGTATAAATAGGGAAAACGGAATCTAACCCACATGGAAAGTGGACGAGGACAATGGCGATTGTGAAGACTAATTCTTTTATGCCAAGCATGCACCAAGTGGTCCCATCGGAGGGTGCAGAGCACCCGACGCGCACGGGCTCATACGAGGACGACGGCGAAAGCGAAGGCGAAGGGCGATGGGCGCAATGTGGCGCACTTTGCACTTCGCACGCTGGCATTGCGGCGAGCCCCTTGAGAGCCGCCTTAGTATTTTTGGACATTGCGAGTAAGTCTTAAATATGACAAGTTATCAAAGCAAAGGGGTTAAAAAAAAATTCGGATATCTTAACCCATCGCGATACGCAATGGGCATAGCTAAGGAAACATCACGTTACGCGATGGCTGTCTCACCAAATCCCAGAAAGAGTGGTGTCGCGATACGCGACGGTCCAAGACTTTAAGCCATTGCGATACGCGATGACGTGGATTGACAACTCACAACGCGTGTCCCCCACGTGGCAGGCCACGTGTCAACACGTGGCATGCTCTGGTTATAGTGAGTCATAACGATACGCGACGGCCAAGGAACGACCATCGCATATCGCGATGGAGCCCGATTTAAACTTTAAAAGGGAGGGGTCACGGCTCATTCTCATCACACCACCTCACTTGCTCTCTCTCTATAATTTACTTTCTCTCTCTACCTCGGTTTCCGTGCCTCGACCCGATAATCATCACCTCGTAAACCATCCATATACTGACGACACTTTGAAGTTCGTGCCGACAAATCCCGACGACAGGCGAACCTCGTTTTGCATGCCGACCTTATAATACATGACGACCTCATAATGCGTGCCAAGATTCGAAGTTCCACCAGTTAAAGTCTTAGTACACGACATAGAGTAGAAGTGTTGCTCGTACAAGTTCAGGCATTTAAACTCCGTATAATCACATAAGGTAGGGGTTCTGCCTAAGTTATTATTTTATTATTATATGGCTAAGACCCTAGTCGGGGGTATAACCTAGACATTGTTCAAAATAAGTAAAAAGTTTAAGATAAAATAATGTTTTTTTAAAATAAGAAATATAATATACATGAGGGTATAGTCAAAATAAGAAACATAAGATTTTATATATATATATATATATATATATATATATATATATATATATATATATCAAGGTTATAGACAAATGACGTGCTTTCTTGAAGAAGAAACATATCATAGACATTTCTTCTTGAAGAAGAAACATAACACATGATTAACAAATAAATAGAAAGATATCATATCAAAATATTTTATTCAAAAAATTAATCAAGGTTTAAAGCTATCAAAACCAGATTAAAGTTCTGTAGCCGGATTAAAAGATGATCCGGGTGTTTATATAAACCTATTCTATTATAGGTCACTCAATCAATCATTCATAAAGGTTTTCTAACAAGATCACCACATCATTCAGAACAAACAATCACAGGTGAATACGTTAAACATTTTCAATCAGTCAAGATAAAACATGTTGTTCATCTTAAACAAGAGACAGTCAAATTTTTATGAGATTACGTGATCTCTAACAAAAGAAACTTACGTGATCTATAATAAATACTCGGGTATTTATTATCCAAGAAGCTTTCCAAATAAATTAAATATTTTATTATTATAATTAAAGGTTTTTAATTAAATTGTTATTTCAAAAGTATATTAATATTTTATTATAAATTAAACTTTCGCTAAACTCTGATATATTTACAAAACTACCAACCATTGGTCACACGCCTAGGCACTAAGTCGGGGTGTGACATATATATATATATATATATATATATATATATATAAAGGATTAGTATATATGGGTAGGATTTAGAGAGAACTCATCTTAAAAAGAGAACCAAAGAACAAATAAAGAATTATTTTTAACTTTAAAAAAAATCATAAAACCGAAAGTCTGGCTTTTGGTTCGGTCTTAGTCTAAAACCGCATTGAACCGCGCTATTGTAAGGCCCCGTTAC
The DNA here is from genome assembly GCF_021521415.1 of Bidens hawaiensis. Classification (NCBI taxonomy): domain Eukaryota; kingdom Viridiplantae; phylum Streptophyta; class Magnoliopsida; order Asterales; family Asteraceae; genus Bidens; species Bidens hawaiensis. Next base: position 541,750 of record NW_027491353.1, read on the forward strand.
CGGTACCCTACATTGTACGTTAGATTTACTCATAAACGCAGTTCTAAATATCAGAGTTAACTAAAACTTTCGCGGAATAATATAAAAGTCAACCATTCATTACAAACATCCATAACTTGTCTTTTAAAAACATAACATAAAACATAGTACTTCAAACATCACGACCAATATCCATATGCCAGCCTCTTCGGATCCTGCCATGTGTCTTCCTCAAACCAGCTGTCTCAGTCGATTAACCTGCGTGCATACTAAAAGTCAGCTACGCTTAGTGAGTTCTAGTTAATCATACAACTTACAATACATTCATAACTACGTGCTTCCATACGTACTTCATACTTTCATAATTCGTTCATAATATACATACTTGCCTTCATACTTTATTTTAAACTCTACTTTACATTATTCTATTTTGCCTCGGATATTATTAGGGTCAGGTCCCTTTTTCTGCCTTGAGTATTATTAGGGCTTAGTCCCTTTCTGCCTCGAGATTTATAAAGGGCTCGGTCCCTTTTCTGCATCGGATATTATTAGGGCTCAGTCTCTTTCTTCTGTACCTGACTATCTCTTACATTCATTCATAACATACGAACATATCATTCGTACATTATACATAACATTATAACTTGACAGTACGTGAAATATTTGAAGATCGTTCACGTACCGGCAAGCAATCATTCATACTTTATATACATATCATTCATATATTTAAACTATCACCCGACGGTACATGCAATATCCGAAGATCGTTCACGCACCGTCAAGCGTTCATTTATACATAATCATGTAAGGCATACACTTACCACTTAAGGTAAGTGTATTAACTAATCACATCGAGTATGCACACAGCCCCAAAAACATAACAAGGAATGGGGCTAGAAACTCACCTGAACGCGGTTACATTCACCGTTAATAGTTATTCCCTTCTTTAGCTGTGCGCGACTAAATGTATAACACTTTCACGTATCAATTATCTATCGCTACCCACATCGTATTTCTAGTTTAATTATAACCCTTAACGAACGGGGGTCCGGGGCGCTATCTAGGGGCGGTAGCCCCTAGCGGGGTCCAAGGGGCAGAGCCCCTGGCTATATTTTCATTAACTGTCTTAACACATTTTCCATTAGGATTTCATGATAATATTTTTATTGTTAACCTCTCAATCCTTTAAAGTATCTTCCATAAATTAATAAAGTTCAAGGGCTATTTTGTAACTAATTCATTCTTTTCTAAGTCCAGGGACCATTCTATAATTCTTTCAAAGTCTAGTTCGTTATTCTGCTCTTTAATGAATTGGGGTTTATTCGTTACTTCTGTCTTCCATAACGAATTGGCTAATTCGTTACTTCATAACGAATTGGCCTTTATAGCGAATTGGTCCTTATAACGAATTGGACTTATAATGACTGGACCTTATTCGTTTACCGAATTGAACCCTTGTAACGAACCAGTCCTCATAACGAATTAGACATTATGACGAACTGGTTATCATAACGAATTGGACCTTAACGAATGAAGCTAATTCGTTATCCTTCCTTAACGAATTACTTGCTAGTTCGTCCTTTCCCCGCTAACGAATTAGGGTTAGGTCAAAATGTCAAAACATTCTCTGACATCCTCGTACACATTTTTCCGGCGCCGTCATCGCCGGAAAACCGGGATCTCGCCGGAAAAGCGAGATCTGAGTTATCTTTCACCGTTTTTGGTCCCGTTCGATTCAGATCTGAGCTAGCGTGACCCCTAAACTCATCTTTTGATCGGTTTACAGCCGATTCCACCCGGATCTCGTGACATTAACGGTTTAAGGTGTCGGCTCGTCGTTTCGCGACTAGATCTAGCGGGTTTGGTCCATATAATATCATGCTATCATTACCTCGGTTCGGAAATCAATTCTTCTTCTTGGTTTCGGCTAGAGAAGAGAGAAATATGAGAGAGAGCTTAAGTGTATATTTTGGTGGTGTAGGGAATATGTGAAAATGAATGGATTAATGGGGAAATTATGGTTTATATATTATGGATCATGGGCTTAAGCCCATGGTCTTTTCTTTCTTCCTTTTTAACACAAGTCCATAACTCATATCTATTTAACCCAACACTAGCCTGACTCATAATAACTCATATTTTTATTTTATTAACCGAAATGAGAAAACGGAATGTTACAACTATGCACACCCCTTAAATTAAATTGTTTACTTTTGTATAATATTATTTACTTTTGAATTATTTATTTACCAAGAAAATTTGAGAAGCCTTAGTATATATGGAAACTACAGTGATTGACTAATAGGTATTTCTCATTTGTCTAAAAAGCATATTGTTTTAATAGTATACTAGGGTACAGCCCGTGTTACACACGGGTGGAAAAACATGTTAACAAACATAATAAATTTAAACATCAAATTCAAGCAACACAAAACTTCTTCAAACTTTCGGACCAAAACGTTAACCATTTACATTGCCTAGATATTAAAAGTTAAAAGTTACAATAAGTTAATGTACATCGAACAACCAAAAAACATCAACAAAAGACATAAACATGTTCTTTCATATTAAACCACCATCAACTTCTTCAAACATTCTACCAAAAGAAACTCATTTGGTTCACCACCTGAAAATATAATAAAACAATAGCATCCAAATTAAATATACCATAATAAAATATTTAATAATGAGTAACATTTTAACATTAATAAAGTTGTTTGTATTAAATTGATGTTTTTATTACAATAAAATAACATACAACAACAAACAAAGTAAAATGACAACATAAAACCATTAAACCAAAAATATATATCAATAAAAACCTTTTTTGGCTGTCATTTTATTCATAACAAATTTGATACTTTTTTAAAATAACCCGTTTTGAAATATTTTCAAAATAGTTACAATATATAAAAAAATTGGAATTAGTCAACTTCAAAAAATTATGAAATTTATTTTGATTTTTGACCAATCTTGCAACAAACTTTTAAATCACTGACATTAATATTTTGTTAAACTTGCAAAACTTAAAAACGTTTTACAATAAATGAATTTTCAAATAACTTTGGAAAGATTAAAAAATTTTGTGTTGACTTTGAAAATAGTTAAAGGTGAAAAAATATGATACAAAATCAATGAAAACAAAATATAAACGTATAGGAAATAAATTATCAAATATTTTTAATATTCTTTGAAAACATTATGAAGACTTAGACTATCAAATTATTTGGGTGTTATAATTAGAAGATTTATATTATGTTTAAAAACTTATTAGTTAAAATGGGTAAAAATATAATACGTGTTTATTATACATTATTGAGAAATTTAGTGACATTAATATTTTGGGAACACAAATATAAAAAAAAATAAAAAATTGAACATACATAACCAAATTTTAAACGGTGAATATAAAAAGAAAATTATGTTTTGGATGTGGAATCCCATAATCAATTGAAAGTTTACATTTAAGAAGATATGAATGGAAGAAAAGGGCTATGATTATGAAAATTATGAAAAATGATTATGTGATTAGATATTATATAGTAAGATGCAATTAGATATCATATAGTAAGATGTAGAGAATATTAATTTTTTTAAACGCATTATGTATAGAAACTTTCTAAACATAAGTTTGAATATAATAAACCGGTTTATTGTAAATAATCATCTCCAAAAATAACCGATTAATTATAAAAAAAACTATTATCAGAATGTATTATATAATAACTTTTAGTATTTCCATGTTTAAGGTATTTCCGAAATCATTTTATATTTAATAATTATACATTGAATAATTTAGGAATCAAATAATAAATATATTAATAAAAACATAAATTATTTCCTTAATTATCGCTTTATAGTAAAAGGTTTACATAAAATTTGAATTTTGAATATAATAAACCGGTTTATTGTAAATAATCATCTTCAAAAATAACCGTTGATTATAAAAAAACTATTATAAGAATAATTATACATTAAAAACATAAATTATATTCAAATAATCATCTCCAAAAATAAGCGATTGATTATAAAAAAGTATTATTTGAATGTATTATATAATAAGTTTTAATATTTCCATGTTTAAGGTTTTTCCGAAATCAGTTTATATTTAATAATAATAAATTGAATAATTTAGGAATCAAATAAAACAATAATAAAAACATAAATTATTTCCTTAATTATTGTTTTTATAGTCAAAGCTTTAAATAAAATTTGAATTTCAAATTATAGTCAACATGTTAATTAGATTTGACTACCAATTATAGTTAAACAGTAACGAATCAACTTAATGTACATTTAAAATTTTAGAAAATTATGGAATAAATTATATTTGAAAGATCAATATTATATTGTAAGATATATTTTAAATTTTCTTTTAAAATATTATAAAAAATTTAGTCAATTTATAATTAATATTTTTGGAATATTAAAGACCAATATTATATATGAAACAAAAAATTTACTAACAAATTTATTAAACATTCAAAAAAATTGTGATTAACAAAATATTAAATCGAAGTTTCTGACTTTTGATAAAACTGAATCAAAATTGGCCGGAAAAAATCATAAATTGGACGGAAATTATGTTTGTTAATATTTTGAAAAAGAAAACAATAATAAATTGGACGGAAAAAAAATAAAAAATTGAACGGAAATTCACTTATTAATATTTAGTAAACAAAACAATAAGAAATTCGCTGGAAATTATAGAAATTGGACGGAAATTACTTTGAGAAAATTTACTAAAGAAAAGAATAACAACGTGTTAATTACCTTTAATATATTCATCGGATGATCGATCTGTTATAATCATCATTAATTGACCAAAAAATCTTTATAACATCGTCTCTGAGGAACGATCAATTGAACGGAATAGAATCGATTGGAGACATCAATAACCTTGGAAGTGAAGAAAATCATAGTAGAACGGAATTGTATTGTTGGTAAATACTGTAGACGTTCGATGTTGGATATGAGCGACGGAATTAGGGTTCGTATCTTCGTGAGGAGGTTAGAGAGAAAAATGAGTGGTGAAATTGGTCATGGATTATGAAAAATGGACCAGGTATAGTTTTCAGTGGACAAAGCGGGTTATTACGGGTCATGGGTTATAAAAATTGGAAAATGGGTCCGTGTCCTCCACATATTTAATATTGATTTATTTTAGTGGCTAGAAATAATTAAATAGGAAATATTCTACATGGCATCTAGGTAGCATCCTATGTGGAGGGCCTAGAATGGTGTCATGTATATAATTGTATTGCTTTAATAGTATTTAAAGATGTACAGGACCCGATTAAACCCAATACTTGTATAGGATTGTTAATCTCGATAAATATTGTAATACAATAGCGGAAACAATTGTATCACACTATGTCTCAATCAAATAACAAGAATGTAACTAACTTTTATTTTGTATTCATTAAAATGTGTTTGTACAAAGAAATCCTTACCAACAACTACAAGCTATCGATCTATTATAGGATCCATTCAAAACAACATGAATAAAGATAATAAGCTCCAACGGCATTCATCTGCCATAATTAACTATTTAATTCCCCATCCGTCACATGTGTGGAGTATCAGACATTATGCCGTATATAGAAATTTTAATCTGTTACATATACATGATATACATCATCCGTATGAAGTCTAAAATAGCTTTAACATGTTTTGATAAGCATCATCTTCATTTTTATGACCCAAAAGACACCTACTATGCTGATGCTACTAAAACTAGTCTTTCTTTTTAACCAGCGTGTTGATCATTTTCAAGAGCTTTACTAAATCTGTGCCACATCAGTTGACTATCTTTCTTTAATATTATACAAATGTATTATATTAATCATTTTCAATACTCTCTAGCCATTCTTTGTGAATTGCTTTAACTCTTTCAACATATATAATACACTAGGATAGTGCCTGTCTTACTGTAGGGATGAGAAAAGACTTAAGGAAGATTGGAATATTCTTAACCTCCTGGAAAATGGGTACGTGTGGAAACCAAGTAAACTTAGGCCTACCAGCAAACTTATACTTGATCAAGCAATGTATTTTGCTCTTCGAGCAAGGTTATCTTATAGAATTCTTTTTAAGTGTTAGTTCGAGCAAACTAAACTTCATCAAGCAAGGTTGTTCTTCAAGTCAAACAAGGTTGTTTCATAGCAAACTCTTGACAAAACCAAGTATATTGGTGGATCGAGCAAGGTTTATTCTTAATAAACAGTGGTCCCAGCAAGTTTGAAGGAAGTTGATAAAGAAATTACTTACAAGACTTCAAACGAGCAAGATTCAACCCCGAGCAAGCTACAGTGTCAGCAGCACACTTGGATTTGTTCAAATAAGTTAATGCAACAAAAGGTTAAAGGGATCTCTGAAGAACAAGTTTGCTCGTAGGATATATACCGAGCAAAGTTTGGTATTATCAGGAAGTTTGAAGCCTACTTGAGAAAATATTCTAAGTAAAGCTTACTCGGATAACTGTTCCTCAGCACACTTAATGGTTACCAGGTCTGCTCGCTAAAGAAAAAAGTTGCAAAGCTTGCTCGAAGACCTGTTTACACTTAGAATCTTTTGTAATACGTTTGAATATGTTTAGTATCAATCATTAGGGCTTCCAAAAAGGAATGTCAGGGCAGGCCTATAAAAGGAAACTTTAGGGCACACCTATGACAACAACGGACACAAAGCGAATATTGTGATTTGACGGTTGTCTCCATCCTGTACAAAAAGCTGCCATAAATCCTGACATTCCACCTTGAAACCCTAATTTGATTTTTATTGTTTCCTTCACAATATATATAGAAATATTTTGAGTTATTTTGTTTATTTGTTACTTTCATGTCTGTTGAGCAACATTTATAGTATTATTGATTCTGCCTTTAATATTCTTTTGTTTTTCACAAAAATAGTAAGTCGTAATCTTCTTGTCAACACTTATTTGTGGGTTACAATTGTTATTGATTGAGCTATTGAGTGAGCTATACGGGATCGACAAGTGGTATCAGAGCTTGTTTTGTTGTTTCTGTGAAGAATTGTTGCTGATTATTGTTGATTTTGAAGATGAAGAGTGACGTGTAACATCCCGTTTTCTCGTTTAGGTTAATAAAATAAAAACATGAGTTATTATGAGTCGGGCTAGTGGTGGGTTAAATAGATATGGGTTATGGACTTGGATTAAAAAGAAAGGAAGAAAAGACCATGGGCTTGAGCCCATGACCCATAGTATATAAACCAACCTTATGCATTAATCCATTCATTTCCACTAACTCCATACACCATAAAAAACACACACTTAGCTCTCTCTCATCCTACTTAATCTCTCTAGCCGAAATCACCAAGAGAAACCGAGCATCAACCCGAGGTAAGGAAAGTATGATATTGTATAGATCCAAACCCGCTAGATTTAGTCGCGAAACTACGAGCTGACACCTTTAAAACGTTAAAGTCACGAGATCCGGGTTGAATCGGGTATAAACCGATCAAAAGATGAGCTTAGGGTTCATCCTAGCTCAGATCTGGATCGAATGGGACGAAAAACGGAAAAAACGGTGGAAAAATTAATGAGATCTCGCTTTTCCGGCGAGATCCCGGTTTTCCGGCGATGACGGCGCCGGAAAAACGTGTATGAGGATGTCATAGAATATTCTGACATTCTGACCTAACCCTAATTCGTTAGCGGAGAAATAACGAATTAGCGGTAATTCGTTATGTTAATTCGTTAAGGAGGAATAACGAATTCATTAAGCAATTCGTCGGACAGTTTGTTATGGGGAAATGGCGAATGAACCCTCATTCGTTAAGGTCCAATTTGTTATGATGATGACCAGGTCGTTAAGGTCCAATTCGTTATGAGGACTGGGTCGTCATAAGGTTCAATTCGTTATGAGGACCGGTTCGTTATAGTAGCCAATTCGTTTTGAAGGCAAATTCGTTATGAAGTAACAAATGGGTTCATTCGTTATGAACCTAATTCGTTAAGGACTGGGTAACGAACTAGAAGTTTAATAAAATGACATAATGGTCCCTGGACTTAGATAAGAATGATTTAATTACAAAGAAGCCCTCGAAACTTTTTAAGTTGGCAAATTAAATAATAACTTAACCCAGCCAGGGGCTCTGCCCCTTGGACCCCGCTAGGGGCTGCCGCCCCTAAAACCCCGCTGCCAGGGGCGCTGCCCCCGAACCCCCTTAATAATTGAACTAGAAACACGATATGGGTAGTGATTGTTAAATTGATACGCGTAATTGTTATACAGTTAGTCGTGCACAGCTCGAGAAAGGAATAACCATAAACGGTGAACGTAACCGCATTCAGGTGACTTTTTAGCCGCATTCCTTGTTATGTTTTTGGGGCTGTGTGCATACTCGATGTGATTAGTTAATACACTTACCTTAAGTGGTAGGTGTTTGCCTTACATGATTATGTATAAATGTATGCTTGATGGTGCGTGAACGATCTTCGGATATTGCATGTACCGTCGGGTGATAGTTTTAAGATATGAATGATATGTATATAAAGTATAAATGAGTGCTTTTCGGTACGTGAACGATCTTCGGATATTGCACGTACTCTCAAGTTATAATGTTATGTATAATGTTCGAATGATATGTACGTATGTTATGAATGTAAGAGATAATCGGGTACAGAAGAAAGGGACTGAGCCCTAATAATACTCAAGGAGCCCATTGTGGCAAACTGGCTTGAGACGAGGAGCCCATTGTGGCAAACTGGCTACGGCAGTTTGGCCCCTGTCCGAAGCCCAAAAACGACTCCTAAATAAAGTTATGGGCCTTTTATTGTTTTTTCAGCACTTTTTTATGGTTTTTTTTTGGGTTTGTGTTTGGCCCATGGCCCGTTTTAGGCCCATTTCGTATTAGAACTCTTATTTATATGTTGGTATGTAATTTCAAAAGGCAGACTTGAATTTGATAATAATTACTTTTTCTCTTCAATTTCCCTGACCTTTGGGTGGGATTTTAGGGTTTTGGAAGTTCATCACGGTATTCGTTGAATCAACGTGATCGATCTTCATTCTCATTTTACCGCTGCATCAGAAGGGACCAGACCCTAATAATATCCGAGGCAGAAAAAGGGATCAGACCCTAATAATATCCGAGGTAGAATAGAATAATGTAAAGTAGAGTTTAAAAGAAAGTATGAAGGCAAGTATGTATATTATGAACGAATTAGGAAAGTGTGAAGTACGTATGGAAGTACGTAGTTATGAATGTATTGTATGTTGTATGATTAACTAGAACTCACTCAGCGTAGCTGACTTTTAGTATGCACGCAGGTTAATCGACTGAGACAGCTGGTTTGAGGAAGACACATGGCAGAATTCGAAGAGGCAGGCATCTGGAGATTTGTTGTGATGTTTGAAACACTATGTTTTATGTTATGACAAGTTATGGATGTTTGTAATGAATGGTTGACTTTTATATTATTCCGCGAAAGTTTTATTTAACTTTGATATTTAGAACTGTGTTTATAAGTAAATCCAACGTCCGATGTAGGGCAACTGTAACAGGGCCTTACATGATATTAGCTGATAACTGTTACATTGGTTTGTGACGTCAGCTGCCCTGTTTTTCATTTTCACAGATCTACAATATTGTTGTGGTTTAAAAGTATTTATCTTACTTAGATCTACATTAAAGTTCTTACTTTTGTTATAGATCTTGGTCTTATCCGACCAGATACATCAGATCTGAGGATTTTGTCCACAGATCTGATTGTTTTTTCAATAGTGTTTAAGTTTTTGTTAAGTTTCTTTGTTTTTCAAAAATATTTTAAAAATCCCAAAAGGATGTCTGGATCAATGGATGAGCAAGAGGTTTCTACTAACAAGATTCCTAGGATGTATGGATAGGAAAATGACATCAAATGGAAAATGTTGTTTGAGGCTGCAATTTGTTACAATGACGTTGAGATGTGGAATTCGACTAAAAACGGGACTTATGTTCCTGATGGTATAGCAAACAATCAAACTGTTGAAAGAACCATGAATAAGAAAGATGACAGAGCCTTAGCTATGTTGAATCTGGGTTTATCGTGGGAAAACCTGACCAAAGTGGCTCATCATACTACATCAAAAGCAATGTATGATGCAATATTAGAGATGTTTGAAGGAAATACCGAGCTGAATGATATAAAGAAGGACAGGCTGAAGCAACAACTTGACTGTTTCAAGTTTAGGGAGGGTGAAAGACTGAAGTCAGTTTTGGAGAGATTCTTGGCTATTGTTAATGAGATCAGAACAACTGATCTTGCAATCACAGACTTTGATCTGAATAAGAAATTGTTGTCATCCTTATCAGGAGAATGGTACACTATCAGCAAATTCATCAAGCATAAATCAAACTTTTCAGCCCTCAAGCTTGATGATGTTATATGCTTTTTGCAAGTAGCATAGCATGAGATGATAGAGAACAACAAGATCAAAAAAGACATACCAAGTTTTCAAGTGGCTAATGCCCTCATTGCACCCATGGGGAACTTGTCTACTAAGAATCAACAACAGATTCCCATAATAGAAGAGCCAAGTGAATATGGTGGTGAGACACCAAGGGGTTTATTGCTGGTAGTTCAAACAATCAAGGTGGACAATCAAGATTTAATGTCTAACTGGTTGATGATAATGATACATACTCTTGGGCCAGTGGACATGCTCCTTATGGTGGTGACAATGTTAATCAAGGAAATAAGTATCATGCTTTATTCTCAATGTTTACTGAGTCATACAATGCCTTTGTGGCTAAGAATCTGATCCATACCAGTATGGTTCAAGAAGATCTTGAGCAAATAAATGCAGATGACTTTGAAGATATGGATTTGAAGCGGCAAGCTGCAATTCTAGCCTTGAGAAGCAAGAGGTTGTTCAATAGAAATGGAAGGTCATTTGTCTCTGGTCCAAATGACAGAATAGGTTTTGACAAGTCAATAGCAATCTTCTATAATTGTCAACAACCAGGACAATTTGCAAGGGAATGCAATCAACCTAGACAGTTCCAAAACAACCAGCCAAAAAATCAGTTTCAGTATCAAAATCAAAAAATCAGAATCAGGGTCAGCAGAGAAATTTCAACAACTTAAACAACCACCAACAACAGAATCATTAGCAAGTAATCCCACAACAACAGCCCTTTCAATAAAACCAACAAAACCCTCCACAAGCTCCAGATAATCAAAACAGAAACAATCCTAACCAACCAAGAAACCAAGGAAATGTTGCATTAGCTCAAGAACCACAACAAAAAGGCACACTTGATGATTATGTGATACATGTATGAATATGGTTTACATATCTGTTTCAAGTAAACTTGGGTGTTTTAGTTGAAATTTGTGTTTGTCAAGCATACTTCATAGTTTTGAAGTTATTTTCTAAAATTACAAGTGTTTACAAGTAAACTTTTTTTTATCGAGCAAACTTCATGCTTATAACACACTTGTCTATTGGTATAATATTCCAAGTGTTCTTCAAGCATACTTGTTTATTTCAGAAAAATCTCAAGCAAACTTTACTTTTTGAGAACACTTAATGCTTAGAGCACACTTGTATATCAAAGGATAACAAGTCCTCTCTAGCACACTTTGCACTCTTGAAGTATTTTCGAGTATACTTTGCTTTAAAGTATACTTGATTGAATATTTGATAACCTTTTGCTTTTATAAGTATAACTTAGTAAGGTTTGTGAAATTAAGGTATTCGAGTAAGGTTGTCAATTAGAAATATCTCTAAGTTATTATTTTGGATTCTTTATTGATTCCGAGTAAGGTTGCCTATTTGATGTATTATACTTAATTATTTACCTTGTGATTTATTTGTCGAGCAATCTTGTATATTCGAGTAAGCCTCCTTCATCTTATCTACTTAGTTTTATTTTTAATTACTTTTAAATATCTGAACAAACTCTGGGACGAGCAAGCTTTGAAAATGAACTTTAGCGAGCAAGCTTTAGGCTAGTTAAATTAAAAAATGGATTTTTGGCACAATTCATAAGCTAAACGACAAAATGCATTTAAAACCCACTTTCAAAAGTGTACAGCTCACACTATATAAAAGGGACTTAGAAAAAATTTACATTCACCTTTCTCCCTCTTTCCACTATTGCATTATTGTCAACTTGCTCGCTACCCAGAATTCCAATTGATTGTTCATAAACCTAACCTAAATTTGTCAGCCAACTAAATCCGATTCGGTAAGCTTCAATTGATAGTTTTCCAACACTCATTGTACGGATTTAGGACTTTAATTTCATCATCACTAACATCTTTGTTTTCTGTGTAGGTTATCAATTTGTCGAAGAACAGGTTCTTAAAGAATATCTTATATTTCTTCTTCAAATTATGACTTATTAGATGTTAAAGCCATGAACTTTAATGACTGATCATTTCTTTGAATGTGTTTTTGTCTGTTTTTGTACAGATATGGCGTATCCATTCAAAAAGAAACATAATATTTGCGCTCTACTCCAGGTCACTAACGATAATAGACCTGTCGAGTTGATGATTAGATGAATGCATAAGCAAATGAATCTTATATTCATTAAAGCAAATGAATCGGATTTAGTTGCTCCCCACTACCAAGCAAATGAATCTTATATTCCATCCCCACCAACTTCACCAATATACCAAACCCAATCCCCAACCCATTCCCAAACCTAAACCATAAACCAAACCACAAACCAAACCCAATCCCCAAACCATTCCCTAATCTGCGATTTTCACTGACATAGAGCCCAATTATTTATAGAAATCATCAATTAGATTTCTGGAAGAACTGGTAGATGATGAACTCGGTAGGCTCATTGAGGCTACCATAGCTAGGCATTAAGTGATATTACAAAACAACTAATAAGAGCCATTCTATAGTTGCATGACGATGTAGATGCCCCTATTCATTTTTCTAACAACCGATTGTTGAGAATATTTCAAGAAATGATGGGCTACCAACGAGATGTCCATGAGGGACATTTCAAGAAAGGGATGTTTCCCAATCTGTACAAATTCCAGATACATCATATAATACAAGATTTCACAGCAAGGAGGGGTACCTGGACCCTCATGAGCAGGGATATTTCCAATGCCACTATGGCTGTCATTTTTAACCAGCCGTTTAATTTTTCAAAACTAATTTTTAAAGGCTTGGTGACAAATCCGAGGAAAAGGAGGGATGCTGATAAATTTTTTGTCTTTCCCAGATTTTTACAAATAATTTTCAACATACTACACCCTGATTTACCAACCTTGGGGCATAACTCATGCACTACATAATCCGAATGTCTATAAGCGAATAGCAAGGTTGGGGGAAACCAGCAACTTCAATCCTTGAGTTGAATTTGATATTCTTCCCTGGTTGATTAATAATGATTTGGAAATCATGGCGGTTCCAGAATCACCTATGGTGACTTCGAAGGAGGAAGAGAGTGATGATGATAAGGTATTTGATGCTGATGATGGAGATGAAGGCAATGATGCTGGGGGTAATGATGATGTTGTTGTGCATCATGTTGTTGATGTTATACCAGAGGCTCAGGGGGAGACACTAACCCAAACCATTCTAACATCACCCACCTCACCACAAAACCAAGACCTTTCACCTCCCCACTACCAAGCAAATGAATCTTATATTCCATCCCCACCAACTTCACCAATATACCAAACCCAATCCCCAACCCATTCCCAAACCTAAACCATAAACCAAACCACAAACCAAACCCAATCCCCAACCCATTCCCTAACCCAAACCATAAACCAAACCACAAACCAAACCAAATCCCCAACCCATTCCCAAACCCAAACCTTAACCCAAAACCTAAACCAACATATACATGAACCTTACATTCCTCAATATGTACCAGCCAATCTCATAATCCAACCCGATACACCATACCAATCCCCAAACCATTCACAAACACCAGAAAACCCAACCCATGAAACACAACAGACTCAAATACCCTCAAACTCAACACAAACCTCAAACCTACCACCAATCTCACATGTCTCTTCCCACCATTTACTAAGCTGAAATTTTGATTTAATAATTGAGAATGTTTATCTGAAAGCTCAGAACTGTGAACTGAATAAGGAGAATGAGGTGTTAAAGAAAAAGAATGCTGAGGTGGAACTACAATTGGAGCTGGCTCTCAAAAGGATTCAATCCCTGATTTCTAAGGTTGAGAAGACCTGAGTTGTACCAAAACAGGGGGAGAATCCACCTGCTGCCACTAATGATGGTATAGATGTACTTAACAAAATCCTTGATGTGTATGGGAGTTATAATGAGGATTTTGAGGAGGATGGTTATGAAGCAACTGAGTCTGATGGTGTGGAGGAAGACTACAATGTTGATGAGAATGATGATACTGAGGAGATTGTGCATGAGAAGGTGATTGATGATGAACATGTTGATGAGGAGATGGTTGATAATGAAAATGTTGACAAAATTATTGATGAGGATATGGTTGATTATGTAAATGCTGATGGCATTGCTAATGAGGACGGTCTAAATATCATGTATGGAGAATTTGACAATGTTGAATCGTTATTGGAGAAGGAAAAGGAGGATGAGGTTGAAAAGTTTGTGGATGAAGAATTGAATGATCTATTTGATCAAATTGATAACTTTCCCGATGAACCAACTGTGGTGAAGGAAATTGGTCCATCCAAGCCTCTGACTGTGGATGAGGAGAGAAGGAGAATGGAAGGCAAATCTATAGCTGAAACTAAAGAACATCTACAACCACTGGAAACTAACAAAATCAAATCTTGTGATGATTTGTTGATGGTTGATGAATGTGTTGAAAAGGCTGCAAAAAGACATGATGACATTGTGGGAGAGTGGTTACAAAGGGAGATGATCTCAAGATTTCTATCTGATAAGGAACTTGAAGATCAGAGAATCATGATGGAAAAAGCTGAATTGAGAAAGAATCTTGATGAAAGTCAGGGGGAGTTAGAACAGAGGGTGATAGAGGGGTTGCTTAAACTACAACAAACAGAAGAGGCTGATAAGACTTTAGCCATTGTATTATACCAATTCTAGCAATCCGCAAAAACACATGAAACAAAATCCAAATCACCTGAGTCTGATCCAAACAAACCACTCATGCCACTGCTGAACCTGAAAATGAAGATAAAAATAAGCAGTTGGTTACTGATAGTTGGACAAACTGTGACTCAAATATTAGTCGAGAAATGGAATAACAGATCATTAATGATATGGTGAAAAATCAAGAGAGTTGGGATCCTGATTTTTTGAATAAGTATGCCAAAAAGTATGTAAGGAAGAGGAAAAGACAGGAGATCGAAAGATGAGAGTTCTGAGGAATCTCGGCCAAGGAAAAGGCATAGGCCAATCAATGTTATACCCATTCAAGTGGTGAAATATGTTGATGTTGAAGATGAGTCTGAAATGAATGAACCCAAAATTGATTCTTTTGATGATCTCTCTGAAGCTGATGATGATGATACAACTGATTCCCCACATGTAGATATGACTGATGTTCATAGGGAGAATATACAAACCATGTTGGATGAAGCTAAAAAGGAGGATCAAAAAATAATAAGCTTGATGAGTCACGGTTACAAGTTTGAGACCCTGGCTCCTATGATTGATGAGGAGTTGCAGGTGTTGCTGGATGAAGAAGTGGAGAAGTTGAAGAAGAAGAGGGAGAAAAGAAACAGGGACACTCAAAGGTTCCTTGCTTACCTATGACTTCATCGTTTCTCAGAGAAGTAGCTGAGTCACATGAAATTCGAAGAACTGGAGAGTGTCACCAAATCTACTAAAGAGAGGATTGAGAAGGAAGAATGGGATAAAATGAAAAATAGAGTTGCTTATTGATGGTCGGGCAAAAGTCATGTATATTATTATATTATTTGTTTAATTTTAGTTTAAATATTATGTGAACTTTGGTACTTCAAGCGTGTTTATGTGTTTCAGGATACTTGACGTTAAGGATGTTTATATGGATGAATTAGGGGTTTGGAACGAAGATATAGAAGACTCATGATGATTGGCACGCTTTCCTATGCAAAATATATGAAGAAAATAAAGAAAATTCTGTCAGACGCCCTTAGCGTGGCGCTAAGGGGACCTGATGGTGATGTCAGCGTATCTCTAAGAACATCAGAATTTTGAGTCCTTAGCGCTGCGCTAAAGTCTCACCCATGGGATATTAGCGCCGCGCTAACATCCTCCTGACGGGAAAAATTACCCTAACTTTGATAGAATCAGTTTTTCAGCCCCCATTCGAGATATCCTTCATTCTTTCAACCAAGTACCAGCCCTAGGACGATTTTACACCATCCTGAAGCCTCCGGTTCGTCCGTTCATCGCATGATTTCATCCTCTCATCAGATATGTGATTTCTTCGTGATGCCGATGTCAGGCTAAAACCATTGTATTCATTTTAGGCTAGGGTTTTGTGTAAACTAACTTTGATCAGATTCTATGTTTTGAATGAGTATGAACTTGATTGATTGTTTTTAATCTTGTTTTACATTATGAATTGATGGTTTAAACAGTTTATGATTTTGATTATCAAACTATGCATCACTTATCTGGTTGTGTTCGTCACATGTAGGTTTAGCTCTTATGTCATTGAACCATTAATCGTTAGTCATTGCTTAAAATTGGTTTTCATATTTTAAACTGGTAATTGGGTAAACCGGGGTTCAGTTGTGTCAACAATTCGGTTAGGGTATTGTTTGTCATCACAACCCAACTGTTAGGTTTAGTAATTACTGCGCAATTAATCTTATGAATCTGTGATTAGTCGGTCATCGCATTACCTGAACCTGAAGTGAATCGTTTTCTCATTATTGTTTAAAAAATTTTCCATGTAACCGTGTGTTTGTATTAAAATCATCTTTTATAAACCGCTTGACATCGTTTGTCCACCTAGTTAATTAATTAATTATCATGAACTTTACTTGCACTTTCCACTTATTCCCTGTGGAGACGACCTTACTTGCCCGTACCAGTTATAGGTATTTAAGCATCATAAATATTTGTTTTTGATTAGAGCACGAAATCTACATCAAAATGGCGCCGTTGCCGGGGAATCAACGCTCAAAGTGCTAGTTTAGCTTAGTTTTTAGTTTTTGTTTTTAATTTTTCTTCGTTGATTTTACGCGGGGTGTTAGTGTTTGTGTCTGTGTAGGTAACTTCACAAGTTGATGCAGATAAGATATTCCCGTGAAAAAGAGCCTCTCCAGTTTGATCCCGAAATCGAGAAAACAGCAAGACGAAACCGAGCAGCTCAGAAACCCATAGTAAACCAAATACCCGAAATCAGAACACCAAAAGAAGAGACCATGAGTAACCGAAGGTCCGAAACCGAAGAGACCCGAATATGTACCAACCAAATAACCAAGAACAACCAGTTCCACAAAACCAGAATGTTAACCGTGACAGAAACCGCAATCTGTTCAACCAAATAAATGTTAACCGTAATCCCAAAAACATTGATGACAACTTGTCAATCAGATCAGCCCCAGTGAACCGTTAAAGACTCGATGATTTGAGAGAGGAAAGACCCGAGGTTGATCGTGCTCGTACACGGGTGGAAAATTGGCACATAGGGGACGATTTTGGGTTCGATTTTGAGGAGGAGGAGTAGCGTAGATATGAACAGGGGGGTCGATATCAGCAACAAGATCCCCGTGATGACCAACAAATTAGACAGAATCCTCCAGAAAATCAGAGAGATCGAGCACTAAGAAGACAACAATACCGTGAACCACAGGCACCGTATTACGAGTTTAATGATGGAGTGCCGAGAGCATATGTCCCACCACCAGTTAGAGGAGTTCAAAGTCATTTTATTCCACAAGTGGCCACAAACCCTCTACCAATCATTATCTCGGTCAGAAATGGAAGGACTTTTTTAGTGAGACAGAGTAGTATGACAAGGTTACCTACATTTCATGGGAAGGCTACAGAAGAACCGTACCTGCGCCTGAGTGATTTTAATGCAGTATGAGCATTCATCTCAAGTCAAGGATTTACTGCGGAAGAGGTGAAGATGGTAGTCTTCCAATTTAGCTTGAAAGATGCGGCAAAACAGTGGTTTCTATCATGCCATCAGCTAGTATTTTCACTTGGGGAGACTTGGCACAACAGTTTTTAGACGAGTATTATACTCTACATAGAATCACAGAGGCCCGCAACAACATTCGAAACTTTCAGCAGATCACTGGTGAAACTTTCTATGAATCATTCCAAAGGTTTAAACGATTGTTGAGGACTTCTCCGCATCATGGGAATGCCTTATGGGAATTGATAAAGGCATTCCATGATAGTCTCTCAAATGATGATGTTCGTGACCTCCAAGCCACAACAAATGGATCTTTTCTTGCAAATGATGAAAAAGAGGATTGGGGACATTTGGAGAGACATGCGAGTAATTCAAAGAGAGAGGCACAGTCGAATAGGATGTCAAAAAGGTCAGCGGTAAAAGCAGTTGAAAGTCATGGGTCATATGATAGAATGGATAGACTGGAAAAGAAGATGGATAGGTTGTTGATTGAAGGTGTACAAGGAGCCGGAAATTCAGGAAAAACATATCCGGTATGTGAAGGTTGTGGGGAATTAGGACACAAGGATGCGAGTTGTGGGGTTGTTCAAGATAAAGAAACTGAAGAAGAAGTCAACTATGTACAGGGTAAAAGGAAATACAATAATATGAACTCAAATACTTATTATCCGGGCCTCAGGAATCATCCAAACTTCAGCTATGGAAACCCGAACACACAACAGAACTCGAATTTTCAAGGCAGTTCTCAGAAGACAGGTTATCAGTCGAACCAGAAACATTATTGTAATAGTTCGGGCAGCGGTCAGAGTGGGTACAATCAGAGAGATTCGGGGGGTTACAATAAAGGTTATCAGCAGGGGCAAGGGAATTCGTCTGGTAACAAAGAGGAGTCGCTTAAGGATGTGATGGAGTTATTGAAGCAAATGAATCAGAGGTTGGAGCTTGAAGAGAAGGCAAATGTTGCGAGAGATAAACAAGTGAGTCAACTGGCTGAAGAAATGGCAAGCCTAAAGCGAAATCCATCCAAATTACCGAGTGACACTTTGAAGAATCCTTGCCACCAGAATAACAGTTCTTCAAGTAGGAAGAATACCCACATTAACCAGGTAAGTACCCTTAGGAATGGTAAGGTTTATGATAACGGGGTAAATCCACCATCCTCCTTTGTTGAAGGAATGGTGGAAGATTTGGGGGGAAATGGGAACAGTGATGATAAGGTGGAAACTGCACCAATAAATACACAGAAAAAATCTATTAATAAAAATTTAAATGAATCAGTAAAGGAAAAAGAAACACCAAACGCCAAGGAGAGGGTTCCCACGGGTAAAACCGTTCCATTTCCTCGGGCATTGGTGAATCCCGCAACATCATCACTGAAAAAGAGGGGCCCACAACAGGAGGAAATGTGGGAAGTCTATAAACAAGTAAAAATTAAGTTACCCCTCATTGATGCTATTAAACAAGTCCCCACATATGTTAACTATTTGAAGGACTTGTGTACTCAAAAACGAACTCATAAGATGCCCAAACAGGTCGATTTAACGGCTAATGTGAGTTCGATTTTGACGAGAATCCTCCCACCCAAACTACAAGACCGGGAATGCCGATAATACCCATTCAGGTGGGAGATTTTAAAATTACGAGGGCATTATTGGATCTTGGAGCCGGGGTGAGTATTCTCCCGGGAAGCTTATATGACCAATATGATTTTGGTCCACTTAGAAAAGCTGACACCACCGTGGTATTGGCCGATTTGACACTTAAGCTTCCTAGGGGAATTGTTACTGATGTAATTGTTAAGATCGAGGACTTTTATTACCCAGTTGACTTTCTGGTTCTAGACTATGTCACAGTTGACCCAAAATGGCAACCGAACGTGATTCTCGGTAGGCCCTTTTTGGCAACCGCTAATAAACTGTAGAACCGGGGTAGTCGACATGGCTTTTGGGAATAAAAATCTTCAGTTAAATGTTTTTTTTAAACGTTTCTAACCCTCTGGTGAGTGATGAATGTTTCGTAGCTGAAATCATTGACTGGTTGAATCCTCATGAGAATGAGGAAGATGCCACAGAGGAGTGTGTTATTTTTTGCAGGTCAGCAGTAGAGCATTCACATCAGTTAAAGGAAGAGGAAAGAGCAGTTGAAGTTTATGCTTCAAGTATTGGGAAACCACCATGGTCTCAACAGGTGGAGAAACTACCGGACTCTATTGAATCCAAATTGAGACCTTCACTTGAGAGTCCTCCGGTAGTCGTGTTAAAGGAACTCCCAAAATACCTCAAATATGTGTTGGGAGAAAATGATACGTTACCCGCCATCATCGCCTCAAATTTAGAAGAAGATCAAGAAAGGGCATTGATGGTAGTGCTGAAAGAACATAAGGCAGCACTTGGGTGGACGATTGCAGACTTGAGGGGAATTAGTCTGTCTATCGTGATGCATAAGATTATCACGGATCCGGAGGTGAAACCCGCACATGATGCACAAAGACGGTTAAATCCGAACATGCGGGAAGTTGTGAAGAAAGAAGTTTTGAAATGGTTGGATGCGGGAATTAATTTCCCGATTTCGGATAGTACTTGGGTGAGTCCAACACAAACGGTTCCAAAGAAGGCGGGTATTCAGATAACCCGTAATGAAAGAGGTGAAGAAATTGCCACCCCGACCGGTAACCGGGTGGCGAATTTTTGTTGATTACCGGAAGTTGAATGCCGCGACATCCAAAGAACATTTTCCTCTACCGTTCATTGACCAAATCATCGAACAACTATAAGGTCAGAAATTTTATTGCTTTTTAGATGGCTATTCGGGGTACAATCAAATTGTTATTCACCCCGATGACCAACATAAGATCACTTTCACGTGTCCATACGGTACTTTCGCTTTTAGGCGAATGCCTTTCGGCTTGTGTAATTCCCCGGCCACCTTTAAAAGGTGCATGATGAGTATCTATTCAGATATGGTCGGGGATTCACTTGAAATTTTTATGGATGATTTTTCTATTTACGACTCATCTTTTTAATCATGCTTAATTGAATTAACAAAAGTTTTAAAAAGATGTGTGGAAACATATTTGGTCTTAAGTTGGGAAAAGAGCCATTTTATGGTGCAAGAGGGAACGGTTTTGAGACACGTCATCTCGAGTAGGGGGATTGAGGTTGACTGGGCTAAGGTTAATTTTATATCTAATTTACGACCTCCTACTAATGTTAAGGGAATCCAGTCATTTTTGGGACATGCCGGGTTTTACAGACAGTTTATAAAAAATTTTAGTATCATTACAAAACCGTTGTGTAATCTGTTATTTAAAGATGTACCATTTGTTTTTGATGAAGACTGCTTAAACGCTTTTAATATGCTTAAAAACAAATTGGTTGAAGCACCGATCTTGATGTCACCCGATTGGTCACTCCCGTTTGAAATAATGTGTGATGCGAGTGACTACGCGGTCGGGGCTGTTTTGGGTCAACGGATGGATAAGAAACTTGTTTCCATATACTACGCGAGCAAAACTCTTTCCGATTCTCAAATTAATTACACCACCACGGAAAAATAGTTGCTAGCGGTAGTATATGCATTGGATAAATTTCGATCTTATATTTGGGGAAGCAAAGTTGTTGTGTTTTCATATCATAGTGCAGTGAAATATTTGATGTCAAAGAAGGATTCAAAGCCGCGCTTGATCAGATGGATTTTGCTACTTCAAGAGTTTGTTGTGGAGATCAGGGACAAGAAAGGGAGCGAGATTGTGGTCGCAGACCATTTGTCCAGATTAATTGGAGAGGAGAAAGAAGATGCAAGGGCCATCAATGAGTCATTTTTAGATGAACAACTGTTTTCTGTTTCAACTTTACCTTGGTATGCTGACATTATTAATTATCTTGTTGCAGATACAGTCCCTGAATTTTGGCCCAAGAAAAAGAAGCAACACTTCTTATCACAGGTAAAGTACTACGTTTGGGAAGACCCGGACCTGTTTCGGGTGGGTGCCGATCAAGTGATGAGAAGGTGCATTTCGGAGGAGGAAGTCAAGAGTGTCCTATACCATGCTCATTCGTCACCATGTGGTGGACATTTTATTGGACAAAAGACGGGGCATCGTGTCTTAACTTGTGGATTCTACTGGCCCTCCCTCTTTAAAGACGCAACTGAGTTTGTTAAAAATTGCGTTAAATGCCAACAAATGGGTGGCATTTCAAAGAGAGACGAGATGCCCATGCAACCGATCCTTGTTGTCGACATCTTTGATGTTTGGGGGATTGATTTCATGGGCCCGTTCCCAAATTCTTACGGGAATTTATATATCTTGGTGGCGATTGACTATGTTTCTAAATGGGTAGAAGCAATCGCCACCAAGACAAACGACCATACCGTTGTTTGCAAATTTGCCCAATCAAACATATTTTCACGATTTGGTGTTCCTCGTATCATAATAAGTGATGGGGGTTCACATTTTAAAATTTTTAATTTGGGCAAATTGCTTAAATGGTATGGCGTTAACCACCGCATTGCCAATCTATATCATCCTCAAACGAGTGGCCAAGTGGAGGTTTCCAATAGGCAAATCAAAGAGATTTTGCAAAAGACGGTTAGGCCTGATCTCAAAGATTGGTCAAATAAATTAAATAATGCATTATGGGCTTACCGTACGGCTTTTAAAACACCTATTGGAACACCCCTTATCGGTTGGTTTATGGGAAGGGATGTCATTTACCTGTTGAACTTGCCCATCGTGCGTTATGGGCGGTTAAGAATATTAATCTAGATTATGAGTGTGCAAGTAAGAAAAGAAAGTTGAACTTGTGTGAGTTAGAGGAGTTGAGAGACGAAGCATATAAATGTGCATCAGCTTATAAAGACAAGATGAAAAGAGTGCATGATGCTAAGCTGAGGAGACAGACGTTTGAGGAAGGTCAAAGAGTGTGGTTGTACAACTCACGTTTGAAATTATTCCCGGGTAAATTGAAGAGAAAATGGACGGGACCTTATCAAGTCAAACGAGTTGGTAAAAATGGTGAAGTGGAAATCGAGATTGTGATGATCATTTGAGGCAAGTTGTTAATGGACATCGATTAAAGCCATATTTAGAAGATGCAGACTTGAATAAAGAAGTGCAAGAGTCGGAGGTTTGCTTTATTGCAGACGAACCGACGTATTCGGTTGAATAAGAACCAAGAGGTGTCTAGTTGTAGACATTAAATTCAGCGCTAACTGGGAGGCAACCCAGCTCTGTAAGTGTATATTTTTGTATTATGAGCCTTGTTTTTTCTAATCGTTTGTCTCGAATGTTCAGTATATTGAAAAGATCGAGTGTGGGGAAGACGAAAAGCAGGGTGTTCTAGGGTGTGTTGGTAAAAAAAATATCAAGTAAACAGGGTGCCAGGTAAGTATTTTAAGTTAAAGGGTTGAAAAATGGCTAAGGAATTCAAGAAAATTAAAAATTTTGAATGATAGAAAAAGTTTTCAAAATCAAAAAATAGGCAAAACTTTCTGTTAAAAGTGCGTTTGGCACGACACTAATATCATAGGGTGAAGCCCTTAGCGCCACGCTAAGATCTTCTCATTTGTGTGCTTTTGCGCGGAGCTAAAGTCTCTTAGGAGATGTTAGCGCCGCGCTAACTTATACTATATATCTCAAAAAAAAATTAATTAAGTATTATAACAATAAGGAGTACAGGTGGGACCCACCACCACCACCATAAATCTTATCTTCTTATTCTTTGTTTTTTCCCATAACCAACACCACCACCACCCCTCCTTCCCAATTCCGTCCTCCATATAACCCTCCCGTCACTCCACCGCACCCCTGCCGTCTCCACCTTTCCCGTCACACCGCTACACCACACCTCCATACCTCAACTCACCTCCCGTATCTCCTATTCCATCCACCACTCCACCACAGTCCTCCACTCCACCACTCACCCAACCTCCGCCGTCCCCTGCCACATCTCGCCGCACCATCATCCCACAACACCTAACTCCCGTAAAGCCCACTATCCCTCCCATCAAGACACAGTCAGCTCCGTCGTCGCTTCACCACGGTCAGCTCCGCTCGTCGGCAAACACCACCACACCACCACTGTTAATTAAGTTGTTTTTACTTTCCCGTTCTACCGAACCCAGGTACACGTTTAGGGTTATTATGTTGAATTATGTACTCATGTTGATTGTTTGGGTTAAATGGGTGTCGGGTATGAATTGTGTTGAATGTAAAAATCATTGTTAGGTGAGAACCGGGTTATGTGGGTTTGGGTGTCGGGCATGCTTGGGATAAACAAGTGATAAATTGAAGATAAAAACAAGTGTTTGAATGAAAAAGTGTGTTTGTCGGGTTTCAAATAAATATGATTATTTTGATGTGTGGGGATTTTTGAATGTGTCGGGACGAGATTTTGATGTTGGATTTTGCCCGAGTTTAGGTAAAAAAATTTTGAATGGAACTATTGGAATATCGAGGCAAAGTGTTGTAAATTTTTGTGTTTTGGTTCGTTGTCGTGTCGTTGGATTGTCGAGAACTATTTTTATTAATTAAACCTTGCACGAGTAAATGGTTAATCGCCCGTACTTAAACTCCATTCGGGTGTATAAACCGAGTTTTCTAAACTTTATATTAGCATTTTCGACAATCTTGTTTTATTTATTTTCCTAGTTTTATAATTATTTGTGTATATATATACATAGTAGTTCTTGTTTTATTATATTGACAATCGCGACCGAAACACTATACGGTTGTCAATACGATTACGTGTGACCCGAACTGATTATTGGAATTATTATTTTGCCAGATATGTCACAGGAACAAGATGGTTCGAGACCCGCGAGGCGCAAGCGACCCCGCTGGCAGCCCGAGTATGACCTGGTAGCTCGGCGATATATGCGTCGTATTCGTTATGAGGTGGAAGAGATACCGATTGAGGAGGCGTCAGTTGAAGAGATAAAGGGGGACGAGGATTCACCGCATATTATATTGAAGTTTAGTTTGAATACCGAGGAAAGGGAAATATATGATAGGATTTCGGATGTGCCACTGTTGCGTAATCGTACATTTAATTGGGAGTTTTTGGGCACATTGGGTCAGGCTGAGAGGGTTAGGACTTTGTTGGGGCCACGTTGGGACACAGTATTGAGGTTTGAGAGGACACAATATGTCGAATTGGTTCGCGAGTTTTATGCTACATTTAGACACAAGAATGGTGATTTCAATGGCGAACATGCGGTATCGTTTTCGTTGGGGAGGCAGTTATTTGAGATGTCAGTGCCGAGATTTGCAGTACTTACCGGGTTGTATACTGCGGGGGAGGTGCTGTCGCGTGCTTTTACGGAGTGTTCGGGGTTATACTCAGGGGACCCGACGGTATTGGATTACAGCCGTTGATTTGGCTGATTTTTGGTCTACTATTGCTGAGGGCCCGCATTCTAGTAATGTGGTTGCATCTGCCATTCGGGATCCCGTTCACTGGTATATTCATAGAGTTATTGCTTCCACTTTCGTTGGCCGTCATTCGGGTCACGATAAGTGTAGCAACCTGGACTTGTTATGTGATTGGCCAACATGACGTTAAACTAGCTACCATTTTATTATCATTTATGAACCGGGCAGTACGTCGTCCTGAGGCTGTGTCGGCTAGGTTGCCTTTGGGGCCTACTATCTCACAGATTGCAGCCGCATTGGGGGTGTTTGAGAAATATTTTGCTGTTTATTTGACTCCGGGTTTGGACACAGAGGTTATGAATGTAGCTGATGAAAAGAAGGCAGGTATTTGTACGTATGAGGATCCTCCACGTCTGGTGGAGGCACGTGTATCAGCTGGGGCAGGCAGTAGTTCGCAGAGATATCAGATTGAGAGACCACTTGCTCAGCCCTGCATACGAGCACCACGGCCGACCCGTCTACCACCACAGCCACAATCGTTGACCTTAGAGTATGTGTTTGAAAGGCAGCTGGCGATGCATGAGGAGAGTCAGACTTGTTTTTGAGTTTTATTTGATCATTTGCAGGTATCGATGCCAGACTGTCTGAGGCCGTCTTCTGACATGGGTGAATCAGGTTATGTTGGGCGTGATTCTGAGGCTGGAGGTTCGGGCACCGGCGAGGCCGGTGAAGATGAGTAGTTGATGATGGATGCAGTAGCAGTAACAGCCGGTTAATTTTGGGTTTATCTTTTATTTTTCCCTTATTTTTGTTTTTATATCATGATTGTACTAAACTTAATATACTTAAGGGAAAACTGTATAAAGGGGTAATCGGCCGGGTAATATATGCATAACTTAGATAACTGTTGCTGTTTAATTGTAGTTTTGTGTTGTATTTTAACTTTGTGGGTGTAGTTCACTATAAACCCTCACGAGACCTCACTCGTCCACCCGGGCTACCCGGGGGTTTAAAGGGCTTGTTGCATACGTTAAATGCAATCGTGATTCCTACGAAAGTGAGTTAGGTCTTTTAACAATTTTACTAGTTTAACAAATTTAATTATGAAATTTATATAACTTGGCTTGGTAATTAAAATTAACGGTTTTGCAAATGGTTTAAAAGACCTATCCTAAACGTTGTGAGAAGCGTGCTTCTACATGTGTGAGAGTTTGCAGATACCGCTGAGTGAATTGAGGAGCCGGGTTTGTTGAGCGCAACCAAGAGTATATTTGAGTGGCTTATTTTTCTTATCAGGTGATTTGTTTTCATAATTCTTTTTGTTTTATTTTTATTGTTAAAAGTGTAATTGTATAGTTGTATAATTTTTAGGACCATTACATTAATCCCGGTTTTAAAATTTATAATCAGTCAACTTTAACCTCGTCCTCGTTAATGTTCTGGTAAATGCTAACTTTTAAACATTGAGGACAATGCAACCTCAAGTGTGGGGATGGGGGAAAAATTAAAATATTTGCCTTAAAGTGCCTTGATTGTGCGCAAAATCCGGAATTGTAAATAATTAATTGCCATTATTAACGCCAAGTAGAGGTCTTTGGTCATGGTCAGTTTTTAAGCTTATCAAAAGTCTTCCCATGCAAATGTTTTCCAAAAAGAAAAATAAAATGGACCGTTTAGATAGGAATAACGAGTCATGGGGACAGGTACACATGTTTATATTGGCATCCTTATTCCTCCGGTACATGTGTGAGTTGACCACATATATATAATACACGTATAATACATAGTATATACACATGTCATATGAGTGTCATTATAGAGAGTAACCAGTATGTCCATGATATCTAGAACTTGGTTGTCTCATGAATTTCAAGATCTTAATACCACCACCTATATGGAGAAATAGGACTGTAGAAACCCACATATAATGGCCTTTACATGAAAAACTATAAATAAATACTCCCAACCCTACATTATCCCCTAGGAGCTAAGTTTGTGCCTTTTCCCTTTCGTTTGTTTAACCCACATTACAAGCCGTGTTTTCCTTGGCCTTTATTATTTTTAACCGTGGATGAAATTCGGTATGTCAAGAGTTGTATATAAGTTGTTTGTCGATCATAGTACAGAATGTACGTATGTCTCGATTCAGTTGTTTGTATATATTGATGTTAGTATTTGTTAAAAAAAAGAAAAAAGAAAAAAAAAGTTGGAAAATCAAAGAAAAGCTCAAAAAGAGTCGATGTTTGATTAGTGTTGTTTGTAAATAATAGTGAGTGAGTTGTTTGTTTGTTTGAATAAATTGAGTCTCATCCACCATAAGCTACTAAATAAATCCGCTTTCACACCCTAACCTAAGCCACATCAAAACCCTTAGTTCTATTCTCTATGCAACCGGTGGGTAATGGGTGGAGATATGACTTGCTTCCAAGCATATTACATTGTGTTCATACTTGGTATAGAGGGCAGAGAGATATTAGCACATTTTTTGCTGGTCCAGATATTAAACTGAGAGGAGAGATATTATATTATGAGGGGTATGACCATGTGTGCCTTAACCGGAAACAAAGTACGCTTGTTTGGGCGGTTCCAAAGTTTTAAATTGTAACATTAAATTATTTGGTGGGTTATCAACCTTGACAGTGTTAGTTCTTGGGAATTGGGTATGACCTTATACCTAACTAGTATTAATCTTGGTAATTGATGAATCATTAGTCGAGGTGTATGTGTTGCAAGAGAGTTTTCTTGAGGGCAATCAAAAGATAAGTGTGGGGATGTGATGGTCGGGCAAAAGTCGTGTATTTTTATTATATTATTTGTTTAATTTTAGTTTAAATATTATGTGAACTTTGGTACTTCAAGCGTGTTTATGTGTTTCAGGATACTTGACGTTAAGGACGCTTATCGTGATGAATTAGGGGTTTGGAACAAAGATATAGAAGACTCATGATGATTGGCACGCTTTCCTATTCAAAATAAATGAAGAAAAAAAAGAAAATTCTGCCAGACGCCCTTAGCGCGGCGCTAAGGGGTCCTGATGGTGATGTCATTGTATCTCTAAGAACATCAGAATTTTGAGTCTTTAGCGCGGCGGTAAAATCTCACCCGTGGGATGTTAGCGCCGCGCTAACATCCTCCTGACGGGAAAAATTACCCTAACTTTGATAGAATCAGTTTTTCAGCCCCCATTCGGGATATCCTTCATTCTTTCAACCAAGTACAAGCCCTAGGACGATTTTACACCATCCCGAAGCCTCCAGTTCGTCCGTTCATCGCATGCTTTCATCCTCTCATCAGATAAGTGATTCCTTCATGATGCCGATGTCAGGCTAAAACCATTGTATTCACTTTAGGTTAGAGTTTTGTGTAAACTAACTTTGATCAGATTCTATGTTTTGAATGAGTATGAACGTGATTGATTGTTTTTAATCTTGTTTTACATTATAAATTGATTGTTTAAACAGTTTAGATTTTGATTATCAAACTTTGCATCACTTATCTGGTAGTGTTCATCACATGTAGAGTTAGCTATTATGTCATTGAACCATTAATCGTTAGTCATTGCTTAAAATTGGTTTTCGTATTTTAAACTGGTAATAGGGTAAACCGGGGTTCATTTGTGTCAACAATTCGGTTAGGGTATCATTTGTCATCACAACCCAACTGTTAGGTTTAGTAATTACTGCGCAATTAATCTTATGAATCTGTGATTAATCGGTCATCACATTACCTGAACCTGAAGTGAATCGTATTCTCATTATTGTTTACAAACTTTTCCAAGTAACCGTGTGTTTTTATTAAATCATCTTTTATAAACCGCTTGACATGTTTGTCCACTTAGTTAATTAATTAATTATCATGAACTTTACTTGCACTTTCCACTGATTCCCTGTGGAGACGACCTTACTTACCCGTACTAGTTATAGGCATTCAAGCATCAAAAATACTTGTTTTTGATTAGAGCACGACTTCTACATCATAAGACAAACTTGAAAAGCTCTACAATAAATATGGTTGTAAGTGCATGTACTTAATTGATCATGGAATGGCTATTGATGATGTGGAGAAGTTGAGTAAGAAAGAAGTTGAAGAACAAATTTATAAGATCTCAAGGAAACATCAGTCTGAAACAACCACCAGTAGAAAGAAACCAATACTTATTACGTTAGCTGAAAAAGAAAAGAGAGCATGGGAGGATGAGCGGGTAAAACTGTTGGAAAGACTGATGTCTGCTAGGGGTGAGGGGGAGAAAATTAAAACATGAGCAGAAGTGAAAAATTATCCTTTTATGAGTCCGAGAAAGAAAAATTCAACAAAAAGAAAGAAATATAAAAAACCTCTCAGACTTCTCACCCAGTGATTTTGCCCCATCCAGTTGTTTTGAAGGAGGAGCCTATTGAGCCTGTTGAGTCCTGGGAAGATGAGAACAAAATCAAGACCTTAAAAGGCTTGATGATGAGTAAGGGTGTAAGTCCCGAATCTGGATCACTACAATTATGATATCAATATGACAAGTATAGGTGCGGAATACCTATACTTGGTGATTCAAGAACACAATATGACAAGTTGACAACAAAGAGTAACATGGAATTGCTTCAAAACACACGTATATTATTGAATACGTCGGGTGCTTAAGCACTTACAATACTTGATCAAATAACTAGGAATGAACAACCAAACCCTATACATCATAACACCTATATATAGGGATACTAACAACCTAACCGGCCCAAACAACCAAAAGCCCACCGAGAACACATAGGTGTTCTCGGCTCACATACAAACCCAAAACCCCAAGCCCAAATCAAGTTAAACTGAATACAAACTAAGCTCAAACCACAAAACTAGGCCCAACAATCTCCCACTTGGTTTGTAGCTTGGTCTTTTAATCATGCTCCATGTAATCAATGTCAGCATCTTCCTAAGCACCTGCCCAAAACTTGCATCGGATAATAGTAGCTACCATACTTGTGAATTGTTTAGCAGCTGTTTCAAAAATCGGATCAGCAACTATCTGAAAAGTACTAAGCGTCTTGATGTCTCTTTCTCCCAGCTTTAATAAGTCTCTTGGTTCAACAAATCGATACTAACCCTTTCCCTTTTTTAGCTTAATAACGATAGTGGCAGTGACGTTATCATATATCCAAAATCTCATGTTATCCAAAATGCCATCTGGAATTTTTTCAGGAACAGGAATGTGAGTAGCCTTGTTTGTTGCTGGCCACATGACGTTAACCATAGTTTTTCCAGTCCTCGGATCCTGGACTCCCTTGGATTTCTTTAGAAAGGATTCTGCCATAGTCATATCTGGAAAGCCTCTATCAACTTGTCTTCTTAGAAAGTTCCAGAAGTCTATACCACGCTTATCATTCGTCGGATTTGTGAAAGGAGATTTATTAGATCACTCAAATCTACTTTCGTCCAGGAACCAAAGTCTTTCATCTTCTTATAATATTCGGTGACTCCTGACTTTCTCTTCACACACCACATATTTTTATCCGCATCAAAATTCCACGACAGAACTCCCGATCGATCCCCATATTTAGCATTAAAACCCTTTTGAAATTCAATAACAAACCTGTCTGGATGATCTGTCGATTCAACATTCTGATTTGAGTTTTTCATTACCAGCAGCTTTTTCTTTCCCTTTTCAAGTAAATTCTTCTTAATTCTGTCATATTTCTCTTTAGAGATGGGGGGAACATCCAAATACTGTTGCAGTGATTCCGAGTCATCAATGTTTTCAACAGGGCGAGCAGTAGAACTACCACCTTGACTCACATTGGGTGCTTTAGAAACTAAATCATCACTACCTTTAAACTCATCTCCAAACTTCTAAAACAACTTTTGTTGGGGGTCGAGATACAAGGCCGTTAGTTCTCCCATGTTTGACTGTAGTTCTTTAATCTTGGAATCTTTATCAGAGTTGCCTGCTTCCAATTCTTGAATACGAACATCTTTGACTACCGAATCTTGTTCGAGTTCAAAGACTCGACGTTGTAGTGCATGAACATCAAAAGGAGCATCTTCAAGAACCATACCTTTACCTTTATTCTGAAGGTAAGCTTCCTGCATAGCCAGAATCTGGGCAACCTTGTCTAACGTACAGGAGCTTGACGGACCCTGAGTGTC
Organism: Bidens hawaiensis; assembly: GCF_021521415.1. Taxonomy (NCBI): domain Eukaryota; kingdom Viridiplantae; phylum Streptophyta; class Magnoliopsida; order Asterales; family Asteraceae; genus Bidens; species Bidens hawaiensis. The sequence continues at coordinate 573,275 of NW_027491353.1, forward strand.
TGGACCAGATGAACCAGAGGGAATATCTGTAGCGTCGGTGTGTGGAATATCAGTCTCAAAATCAAAATCAAAATCATCACTAAAATCACTAGTCAATAAATCATTAAATGATGGTTCTGCAGCAGATGTATCTTGTTCAGCTTGTATTTCTTGGGCAGGTGTCTTAGATTGAGTAGTGTGTTGAACTGGGTTGTTTGTTTCATCTGTAGTTGGTGTAGCGGTTGTTTCAGATTCACTTATTAGCATGCCAGGCCTCGGGTCTTTCTTTCTTTGTTTTCGTGGACAGAGGTCTGCAGCTGAATCCTCAGCTATGTCCTCTTCATCAATTTCAGCAACAGTCTGAGGAGGCTTCAGAGAAGTTGAATGTAACATAGCTTTCACAGCTTCCAAAGCACTTAAATTTTCAGTACTTGGAGGGGTATCTGACTGACGGTGTTCAGTCTCATCATCTTCATCATCAGAAATCTCGAAAGTCGCAATACGCGGTTGAGCTGGTGTCGCGTGTTCGTCAGCAACCTGAGCCAAGACAGGTTCAGCTTCTGTCTCAGCAAATCGTCTAAATTTTACCAGATCATGAAGACCCCGATAAACAATTTTGGCACCTTTCCTGTTTTGCTTAATCAACCCAAAGGTATTGGGTCCCAATGACTTCATATCCAAGGTCTCAACAGACTTAACCAGTGCGGTGTAATGAGAATCAAAGATCATCTGTAGGAACCTTGGATACATTAAGAACATCTCCTTCTTCTTTGCCTATAGGTTACTCATCATTTCATTGAAGACGAACTTGGAATAATTGTAATTCCGATCCATGATCAGAGCAACAACAGCAGATGTCTGATTGTGACTGATCTCACCTGAACCTCCCTTCATCCCCGAGATGCATGTAAAGAACGTGTGAAAAAGGTATCTCCAATACGGGTGGAACAACTTCTTGATTGCAGGAGGATAGGTACCTTCGTAACCCATTCTTGTAAGAACTTCAGTAACTATAGTAGCAGCATACTCTGTCGGGTAATCAGGTTGATCACCAAACAACAACACCTCTCTCACAATCGCCTCTGTGATAACAATGGGCACCTTCTGTACTTTGGAGTCTATAGACATACCTCCATCTAGTCCTTGTGGGTTGATTGATGCATTATTCCAAAATCGGAGATCATGTTCTTACATATGACAGGATTCTCTCGTAGTGCATGAGAGATTCTGCAGGTATTAAGTGCGACTATCATCGATTTGAATTCCTTGTGAGTCATGGGTGGATCATATAAATATCCAGCCACGTTGTGCGAGTCAGCAACCTTTAATGTATTCTGATTAGCCAATTCTGCACCAAACGTGTCAAGTTAGACAACTAATAAATTAATATGATAGTGATTAACATTTGATCCATGATTAATAAAGAACTTGGGCCACAAGATTTAAACAGGCCCAATAAAGGTTTATATGAGAGCCCAAGAACGCATTGGATGGTCCAACAGTGAGTGTTAAGTCCATCTGGAGGGATTTCGGTCAACAGAGTAAGTTCTCGGTCAACGAATGAGATTTCGGTCAAAAAGCAACCGAGAACGGGGGTTCTCGGTCAGTCTTGATCGAGAACTAGAGTTTTCTGTCAAGATGAGGAGTTCTCGGTCAACACAAGTCAACAGAAAGCTTTTGACAGCTGTGGACAGAGAACCCTTGGGTTTCCGCCTAGGGAAACGTGTAGGCATCTTCTTCCCACCGAGATCTCTCCAAGCACCTCTATTAAACCTGCAATTGACCATAGTAATCAACCGAAAACACCTAAGGAATCCACCGAAACTCCTAAATAATCAAGAATCCACTTTTGATTCATCAAATTATCCATGGAATCGGTTCATGGAAACATCGAGTGAGCCTCTTGTCGGAGCAAAGATCCCATATGACATTGTTCAGTACCTGTTAAGTAGAGAGACACACTCTTTAAAGATGATTAGTAACATGATTTTAGACATCGGCTAGAGGCTTGAGAGAGAGAAAGGTTTTGATTTTGTGAAGATGATAATAAAAATAACAAGACAAACATTAATACCCTTTTATGGATAAACCAGATTCGGGCCGAGAATACCAAATGGGCTCAACCCAGTGAGCAGCCCACGTGACATATGTTCCAGCAACCCAAAAAATTTTAAGCCCGATTTTCAAAAACACACTTAAATTATACGATCATTCCGAGGAGAGTAATTTCGAGGAAAACTTAAAAGTTTAGTAAAGTTAGGCAAAATAAAACAAAATAAACTTAGCTAAGAACAAGAAATAAGGCCACATAAATATACACAATAACTCCCTTGAAATTTTGAGATCGGGACCAAATTTCAATTTTTAGTAAAAACGCTGCCCTTTTATGAAAAGATCCGAACATGGAATCATATTGTTTAATAGGCTGTCACAAGGATTCATGTTCAGCGTTATTATGACATAAAGAAACAGGTTGATAGCAGGTATAACATACTTAGCATGATTTTCATTACATCAATGATATGATTAAGGTTCAGTTTGGCACAAAGCTTAGATGGACATCACTCATGGACCTGTGGTGCCTCCTATCTCTTCCCAAAGCGTATTTGGCTTTCCTCAGATCACCCCAATTTGACTCCAACCCCCTAGTTCTTGATCAAAAGATTTTTAAAAACGCAAAGATTTTAGGCTTTAAGGTTGAACGTTGGACTTAGTGCCAGTAAACTGGCAAGCCTTTCATTCGAGACATGACAGGACTTATTTGTGTGCCCTCATCTCTGTAGTTCTAGTTTGTCCCTTTAAACCTCTCAAAATTATTTTAATAGTAAATTAATAACTCATAAATAACCGCTGAATTTTTTTTTCGGAACCTAAAAGCACAATATTTTTGGTGATCAAGACACTACGGGCTCTTGTATGACTGGGTAATTTCTTTTCTGCCTATCATTCGGAGAGATGTATCTGGAGACATGCACATGTCTTCAAAATGACTCTCCACATTAAGTTTAGCAAATTTAGTTTATATCACTTCAACTTTTACGCATCATGGAAAGCTACCATACAATATCAATGACTGTTCAAGAGCCTTTTAAGCTTAATAACTTCACCCGTTAGGCACACAAAAACAATTTATCTATCACTTTCCAAAGGTTGGATCAATTTTCATTTGAATATATTTTGAAGGTTCCAAAAAGTTGTTAACTGAATAGTAATATCACTTCCCTGGGAGTTACATTAAACAAATGTGTTAAGTATTCAGTCACCCCGGTCACTGTTAAGCTTTTAGGTAAATGGCTATCTTGTATGACCATAAGTGGTTAACCGGACCAACCATGCAGATATGCATGTCCTTCCAGCTCAGAGTTACCGACATAATTTTAAGTGAAAGAGCACAAAACACGAAAAAACATCATAGTCGCCCCGGGCACTTTCAGTCGTCGGGTAGTGAAACTACAAGTAGAACATCGGACCAACCATATACGAATGTATGTCCTTCAAACTTGAGCAACCGACATAATTTTAAGAGAAAATGAATTTTGAAAAACAAAATCAACGCACCCACACTATTTTTGACTTTTTTAATTTTTTAAAATAAAGACAACGCACACACACTATTTTTGATTTTTTTAATATTTTCGCCCCCCTAAATTTGTGCAAATTAAACAAAATTGTACAAATTTATTCCCAAAAAGACTCAATCCTCAAAACGGAGCATTTTAAGAAAACCAACAAGCACATTAAATTTGGCTGTTCCGACCGGTTTTGTAAATAGGTCAGCCACATTGTTGTCAGTGTGGACTTGTTCAAGATGAATTAATTTTCAATCGAAACAGTCATGAATAAAATGAATTTTAATATCGATGTCTTGGTTTTGGAGTGTTAAACAGGATTTTTCACAATGGCAATGGCCGCATCATTATCACAAAAAATAGGAGTGTCAAGAAATACCAAACCGTAATCCAGCAATTGGTTTTGCATCCATATAACCTGAGAGCAGCAAGCAGATGCAGCAACATACTCTGCTTCGGCAGTCGAAGTAGACACCGTCTGTTGTTTCTTGCACTGCCATGAAATGAGACGGTCTCCTTGGAACTGGCAACCAGCTGACGTGGATTTCCTGTCAATGTTATATCCACCATAATTGCTATCAGCAAAAGCATAAAGATCAAATTCTGATTGTTTGGGATACCAAAGACCTAACTTTGGTTGTCCCTTCATATATCTAAAAATACGTTTAACAGCAATTAAATGAGAGAGTTTAGGGTTAGTCTGAAACCGAGCACACTGGCAGACTGCAAACAAAATGTCAGGACGACTTGCTGTCAGATACATCAGAGACCTGATCATTGATCTATAGTATGTTTGATCTACGGGACTCCCATCAGGATCCGATGACAGCAATGGTCTCTCCGCCATGGGAGTGTTGGCACTCTTTGAATCTTGAAACTTAAACTTTACTAACATGTCCTCAACGTACTTCCCTTGATGTAGTAAAATTCCTTCTGAGCTTTGACGAACCTGTAGCCCCAAAAATGTTGTCATCTCACCCAACGAACTCATTTCAAACCTCTTCTTCATTACACCCTCAAATTCTGTACACAACTCAGTGCTGGTGGATCCAAAGATAATGTCATCAACATAAATCTGGACGATAACCAAATCTTTTCCGACAGTTTTCCGGAATAAGGTTTGATCGATGGTTCCACGCTTGTACCCATGATCAAGAAGATTCTTGGTCAGTGTAGCATACCACGCCCGAGGAGCCTGATGTAACCCGTACAAGGCCTTGTCTAGCTTGTAGAAATGATTTGGTTTCTTAGAATCACCGAAACCCGGTGGCTGATCAACATAAATCTCATCCTTAACCTCACCATACTGAAACGTAATCTTGACATCCATCTGATACACTGTGCAACCCATGAATGAAGCATATGCTAGAAATATTCTAATAGCCTCAAGTCTAGCCAATGGGGCATAGACTTCAGTGTAACCTAACCCCTCAACCTGACGAAAACCTCGAACTACCAATCGTGCCTTATTACGAACAATAACCCCTGTGTTATCTTGCTTGTTTCTGAAAACCCATCTAGTGTCAAGAGCTTTCTTTCTTTCTGGCAGTTTAACCAACCTCCAGACCTTCAACTTATCAAACTGATTCAACTCTTCATGCATCGCATCAACCCAACTTGGTTCTTGAAGAGCCATTTCCACATTTTCAGGTTCAATTTGAGAGATGAAACACGAAAACATACAACTGTTTATGTGTCCTGTTTGGCTTCTGGTGGACACTCCCGCTTCAACTGGACCTATGACATTTTCAATCGGATAATCTTTCTGAATTCTTGATGGAATTAACTGCTCAGAGACATCACCGGTGGATTACAGATTTGACAAGTTCTCAATATCATCAACAAGAGGGTTTTTCCATCCAGATGTCGCCGTGTTGTGAGAGTACGAGGTGCCGGCGACATATTGATTTGGAATATCATAGGGAAACAAGGTGTTCCCGAAGATCTGACGAATGGAACTCTCCCCCTCAACATCAGTTCCTTTTTCAGTCGTATTTGGCGAGCATTCAGGTTCTGGAGTTTTGTTGCACTGATTGTCAGAGGCAGGTGAGGCATTATTCAATTCTGCAACATCATCATCAATCAGTGGAGAAATATGAGATACAGTCTGTGGAATTTCCTTTGCAACTTCCACTGTGGGATCACATGGGGGTTCTGAGTTGATGACTGGAAACACATTGAATGGTTTGAAAAATTCATTGTAATGGAATAACCAATCGGGACCAACACGAGCATCAGTCTCACTCTCTTCCAGCCAACGAACCTCATAAGACTCTAAAATCTGTTTGGTGGACTTGTTGTAGACCCTGTATGTTGTATTTCCCGCATACCCAACAAAGTAACACTCATTGGCTGCAGCCCCAAACTTTGGAGTGGTCTCGAGGTTCAGTAAAGTGCATGGACAACCGAAGGCTCTAAAGTGTGCAACAGTGGGTTAATGACCGTAAACGATCTCATATGGAGCCTTCATCTTGGACTTGTTGATTATCACCCGATTTTGAACATAACAAGTCGTGTTAACAGCTTCTGCCCAAAAGAACAGTGGCAATTTGGAGTCACACAGCATTGTTCTTGCATCTTCGATAAGAGTTCGGTTTCTTCTTTCAGCCACACCATTTTGTTGAGGAGTTTGTGGGGCGCTGTACTGACAAAGCACCCCCTTTTCTGAGCAGAAATGATTCAAAGTCGCATTCTTGAACTCTGTTCCATTGTCACAACGGATTCCCTTCAGCTTTAGATTCAGTTGATTTTCCATGAGCACAACGAACTTCTTGATAAGATCTGCAGTTTCACTCTTATTTGACAAGAAAAATACCCATGTAAAACGTGAGTAATCATCAGTAATAACGAGACAATAAGAGCTACGAGACAGACTCAGAACATGAACTGGCCCGAAAAGGTCCATATGAAGTAGTTGAAAAACAAATGAGATGGTATTAATCAATTTTGGCTTGTGAGTTTTTCGATGATGTTTGCCCAAAGCACAAGCCATACATTTTTCAACAGTCACAAAATCCTTGATTGGTAAACCACGCACTAAATTATTTTTAGCAAGTCGATTCAGATTTTTTGTATTAGCATGACCAAGCCGACGATGCCAAAGCATCGCATTATGTTCTGACACTTTTGAAAACAAACATGTTATTTCGTCAGGAACATTTTTGTTCATGTCGATCACATAAGCATTATATTTTCGTTGTGATCGAACAACAATCCAGTCTTCTGATATGATTATACCAGGTTTCAAAATTAAGCACTCCCTTTTAGTAAAATGAGTTGAAAAATCTTTGTCACAAATTTGTGACGCGCTCAAAAGACTATGCTTCAATTTTGGAACAAAATTAACATTTTCAAACTTTAAAACACCGTTACTTACAGTACCCTTCTGAGTGATATTTCCTTTCTCTCCTCCCGCAAAAGACACGTACCCACCGTTAAATGTTTGAATGCCGTGTAGCTGGGTAATGTCCCCTGTCATGTGCCTGGAACAGCCACTATCAACATACCAAGGTCTGATGATATTCTTCCATAGTTGTCCCTGCACAAAACGCGGGATTAGTTAGTTTTTGGTACCCAGTCCATACTTACACTAGGTGACCCTGACTCATCTACGGTTGTCACAGATTGCCATGACATATCCTTTTGATCATCAAAAATGGAACGAGTTGACAATTTCGCCGGAGATTTAGGCAACCATTTATGTCTGTATGATTTGGTATTATATGTACGAATGGTTGTCCTAATCTCTGGTGTTTTAGATGCAGATGAAGAAGAATTAGTCTTCCTTATATGTTTTGGTCTAGCTTTGGTGTTCATGTGAGAATTTGAACTTGGAACACCATCTTTGACTTTTCTGTTGGACATGTTAGATTTGGTCTGATGAGGACTAAACCTGTCAGATTTGTTTCGATTCCAATCATCGTCAAAGGAACTAGCTGGATAATGCATGAACCCATTATGAGGCACATATGGCATATTCCTTTGATAAAATCCGAAGTAAGGAATGTACGGACGCTGTGGACAATTTCTAGCAATATGACCAGGAGTGCCACAGTTAAAACATGTCTGACGTTTTATGAAAAACTCATTATGGGCAGCTCCTTGTCTGGACTGGTTGTGTGGACCAGTCTGCTTAGATTTGCGAGAATTCATATTCCCCTTTTTAAACTTATCAACTTGTTTGTCATTTGAGCATCCCTCCTTAACAAACTTAGGTGCAAAATATTTTTCTGATGTTTTAGTTTTATTAGAAACCACATTACTAGAGTTTAAAGTTTCAACCGAATCAACCACACAAGTATCATTGCTCTTTAAAACAGAGCCCACACAAACAGTCAGAATAACAAAATTCAAAACAGGAAGTTCTAAAGAAACATTAGAAACAAAATTATTATCAAAATCAAAGCTAGGGTCGTCATCCTCATCAGTCCACTCGTTCACAATTATTTTTTCTGCACATGAAGTAGATACATTAGAATCGTTCATATTTGAGGTGGACGGACCAGCACTCGCAGAACTGGTCTCACTACCTTTGTTTTGTTTGCCATACTTCATATCCTTTATCTTTTCTTCCTGTTCCTTGGTGACAGGGGTAGGAACATAATTGTGGTTATATGGTGGGGGAACTTGACTGAATCCTATCCCCTCACCTTCATTTTCTTTCCACCACAGTTGGGTTTCAATCATTGGGTTGACTACTTTACTGGAGCCTTCGATTTTTTTAAAATTAAACTCAGCCTTTTCAAACTTGCTAGTTAGATTTAAGATTTCTGACTTGGAGGCTTCCAGTTTAGCAGTTAATTCAGCGATTCTTGTTGGGCATCTAGATAATGACAGCCTTTTATACTAAGATCAGACTTAAGATTTTTAATATCCTTGTTTTGAGCTTCTATTTTGTCTATAAAACCTTTTTCATTTTTCTTAAGTTTAAAATTCTCTGATTTTATTCTTTCCATATCTCTACTTAGACTGTCATTATGAAGCTTGTACATTTCTATTTTCTCACCACAATTTAAGGAGCATGGTTGAAAACGTATCTTAGATGAATCCGAAGAAGTGAACGCCATGTATGCAAACTGGAGCTCCTTGACCTTCTCCTCAGTAGTGTTTTCTTCTTCAGAGTCTTCAACAGTTGCGAAATTTGCAGTCTGATTTCCTATGTTTAGCGCAGCCATCTGACCTTCCCAAGAAAACGCTTGAGCAACCATACCTCTTTCTCCATTACCCGAACAACCTCCAGCTTCACCCCGAGCATTTCCAACTGGAACCAAAGCCCTTTCCATATTCCCATCCTTAGCTGGATTAGTGCATTCACGAGTAAAGTGAACCAGCTCGTGACAGTTGTAGCACCTGAGAGTCTCTTTGTTAAACCCCGCCTTTTGATTATTTGGCATGTTCCAATTATTTCTACCCGTCCTTTTGGTAAACTTCTTTGCACGGAAAACTGCCATGGCAATTTGCAACGAGATGTCCATTTCTTCAACATCATAGGGATGAATCTGATCTAGTTCAACAGTGACCACAAGTTGAACCAAGTCTCCGGCCAGAATAGCATGATAACAATTCATAAAACCCGCCATTAGAGCTATATTCTCCTGAGTCTCTTTTGGTATAATGGGAATCTGGCTGATGTTCTGATTTGGAGTGGTTTTACCAGAGTCATTTGTAGACTGACCAGATTTGGTGAAAAACGCAGGAGCTGGATTGGGAGAGTTGGATGATCATGATTGACCTAGAGTGGATGAAAACATCTGAAAGTTTCCTTGTGGTGTTTGCTGAGTAGGCTTGAACAGTGAGAAGCTATCTTGAGACATAAGAGCACTGTTAGAAGCAATGTTATATCCCGTAGCACTGTAAGAACTAGCGTAATTTATTGCGCGCTGTTTATCGTCCATATCAAAGGCTTTAATAGTGGCTATCATTTCAGTCATGCTCATTTTGTTCAGATCCTTGGTCTTTTGATAACCGTAACATTCATGTCCCAATTTTTCGGCAGAGAGCTCACCAACTTGTTGTTAATTTCCGAGGTTTGCAGAAAGATTCCTGCAGTTCTCATTTCAGTTACGAGAGATATAAACCTTTGAAGTTGGGATTCCAATGTCTCTCCCAGAACATGATTGAACATATTAAACTTTTGTCGCAGCAGATCTTGGCGACTTCTCTTCATATCCTCATTTCCCTCATAAACTTCTATCAGAGCGGCCCACGGCTCCTTAGCAGATTGAAGTTCTCTAAATTGAAGGGCAATCTCAGGTGAGAGTGCCATGGTTAGAGAAGAGAGGGCTCTCTCATCTTCTTCAACTTAAGCAAAGTCATCATCATCATATTGAACAACTGGTTTCACAAGAACCTCATCAGATTGAGCCCTTTGATAGGTGATCCTTTGAGGTCCCCTCACAAAGCTCTTCCAAATTTTGAATCTTTCATCTTAGCATAGTGTTCAAAGCAAAATTTCCATTCACTGAACCCCTCATGAGACAATAAACGGTGTATACGAGTGGCAGTTCCCATGGAGTCAAGTTCCTGATGAAGTGACGAGTTGGTGGAGTTACTAGTGTTAGTTAACTGGGCCATTTCAACTAAATCCAATTAAAACTAAGTCCAATTGAAAGTTTTAAGTCCAGTTAAAACTCAGTCTAGTTTCAAAATCCAAGTCCAAGACGAACAAGCCCAACACAGTAAACTGGGCTGAGAATACGATGAAACACGTTGACCGAGAACACAGTTTTCACCAAGCATTGACCGAAAACACTGAGTGTTGACCGAGAACCCTTAGAGTTGACCAAACCTTGACCGAGAACCAAGAAATTTACTAAATCTTGACCGAAAACTGTTCTGAACCGAGAACAGTTTGACAGAAAACAACAAGAAGCGGAGAACAATAGTGACAGAGATCTAATACCAACCGAGATCTCAAATTCTTTCCCGAGATCACCGAGAAAAGGTTTGACCAATGGATTTAGGCAACAGTTTAATCCCTATTTTAGTGGTATTCAAACTGTTCCAAAGATAAGTCAATCTTTGGCCAAATTATCTCCCTTTCTTTTTCTCCGATAATATACTCGCCGGAAAAAACACTATAACCACTGTAACAGCTGATCTTTGAATCGTTGATATCACAATAACGAGCCTGAATAAGGTCTAAGGCTCTGATACCAATTGTAAGTCCCGAATCTGGATCACTACAATTATAATATCAATATGACAAGTATAGGTGCGGAATACCTATACTTGGTGATTCAAGAACACAATATGACAACAAAGAGTAACACGGAATTGCTTCAAAACACACGTATATTATTGAATACGTCGGGTGCTTAAGCACTTACAATACTTGATTAAATAACTAGGAATGAACAACCAAACCCTATACATCATAACACCTATATATAGGGATACTAACAACCTGGCTGGCCCAAACAACCAAAAGCCCACCGAGAACACATAGGTGTTCTCGGCTCACATACAAACCTAAAACCCCAAGCCCAAATCAAGTTAAACTGAATACAAACTAAGCTCAAACCATAAAACTAGGCCCAACAAAGGGCATGGCTGAAGGAGTGTTTGATAATCTTGGAAAAGGCCAACTGAAAGATTTTTTTTATTCTGAGAAATTAGAGTGGGAAAGATTGGAGGCCGAAGAGAGGAGGTTATTGCAATTCCAGTGTAGACCAAATGGTGAGCTTATTCAAAGTCAAAGATTTATCCCTATAGGTCCAACTGATGAAGAAGTGGTGGAGATGATAACTACTATGGCAAAGGAAGGTGGAGATTACCTGAAGCTTATTATGATGCCAAAGGAGCAAATCAATAACATGTTTGAACAGTTCAGGCATGTGAGAAGACTAATTCCCAAAAAGAAATATACACCAAGGTCTTCCACTGTAAGTGTCCCAATTCTAACCACCAGAGCCTCACATCAAAGACAACAAAGGCCACCAACTGAAGTGTACCTACCAAAGAGGCTGTACTTTGATTCAAGAACCAAGTCAATAAAAGTCATTATGAACAGTTGTGAGTTGATGCATATTGTATTCAAAGATGATATTTGGGATTTAAAGAGGGAACAAGTGGAAGAGATGGCAACTTTGACTCTATATGATTATCAAGACAGTTAGAGCTTTGCAGCACAACAACAGAATGAACTTTTAAAACACTTAAGAGATCAATCAAGAAATGGATTTCCTATGTTGAATAAGAAGAGGAAGTTGGAGCTGTCTGAGTTTGAAAGGAGAAAAAGGCAAAGAAGGATGATGGATATTGTGCTTACAAAAGCTTCATACAACAAGAAGACCAAATACTCCAATCCTCTGGCCAACTTAAATGAGTGTTTGAGCATGAGGCGGCAGATGATCAGGCCAAACTATGAAGTCCAAAAGAATGGAATGATCTCTAAGATTGTATTTGAACCTAATGACCAATCCTTTTTTTCTTAGAAATTCTGATGGGATGGCTCTGGGAATCATTCAACACGACAATGACCTTGAATTTCTTCATGTGGGGGATTTGGAGAATATAATCGGATGGAATCTTCCCTCCCAACATCCACACCTCAAGGAGATCTTCTTGTTCAAGGAGAAAGCCGCAGCAGTTAGACTGGATAGAAAAAGAGAAGCATCAAGCTCAAGATGCTGAAGACACTTCGTATAGTTTAGGCTTGATTTGTAATGTCCTTGTGACAGAATTATCAGTTGTAAACTTTTCGTTATGATATGTAATTTTATCTTCTGAGAATTTGATGTGTATTTTGAAAAGTGTTTGTAACCTAATAGGTTTTTTGGTACAACTGAGGATGTTCCAATCTAGGGGGAATTTTGGGATGAGAAATTAGGAAGATTGGAATCTTCTCAACCTCCTAGAAAATGGCTAAGTATGGAAACCAGCAAACTTAGGCCTCCCAGCAAGCTTATAATAGATCAAGCAAGGTATTTTGCTTTTCGAGAAAGGTTATCTTTTATAATTCTTCTTAAGTGTTAGTTCGATCAAGGTTGTTCTTCAAGTCAATCAAGGTTTGTTTCAGAGCAAACTCTTGACAAAACCAAGCTAAAACCTAGTATATTGGTGGATCGAGCAAGGTTTATTCTTAATAAATAGTGGTCCCAGCAAGCTTGAAGGAAATTGATAAAGAAATTACTTAAAGACTTCAAACGAGCAAGGTTCAACCCCGAGCAAGCTATAGTGTCACAAGCAAACTTGGATTTGTTCAAATAAGTTAATGCAACAAAATGTTGAAGGGATCTCTGAAGAACAAGTTTGCTCGTAGGATATATACCGAGCAAAGTTTGGTATTATCAGGAAGTTTGAAGCTTGCTTGATGAATTTTTTCTAAGGAAAATATTCTAAGTAAAGCTTACTCAGAGAACTATTCCCAAGCACACTTAATGGTTACCAGGTTTACTCGCTAAAGACAAAAGCTGCAAAGCTTGCTCGAAGACCTGTTTACACTTAGAATCTTGTGTAATACTTTTGAATATGTTTAGTGATGTGTTGAATAACACACTTATATTTCCTTTCAATTTTATGATGTTTTAATGATTTAATATCAAATTTATGTAAGTTTAGGGGGTTAAGTGAAAAGTTTTACAAAGTTGAAATGTTTTGTGTAAGTTATGGAAAGATGTGGAAAAAAAGGCAAGAAAAAGAGAACTTGGAGGGTTTAAGTGTCAAAGTTTCAAAGTTTAATCAAGGCCCGACCCAAGCCCACTTCTTAAAAGCCTTTTATGTTATTATATTTAATTAATATCAAGAGTTATCAGCCATTCATTAGGCCCTAATCCCGAAATACAAACAAAAAGAACTCAAAACCCTAACTTGGGCAGCAACTGCGATCGCAGCTACAGTACCCGGCGGCAGCAAAGAAAAAAAAGAAGAAGAGGCGGCCAGGGGCTGTTGTGACGGCTGAGGAAGAAGGAGAACATCAAGGAGGTCTTGTTGCAGCTATTAGAGACAATAATCATTTATAATATCAGCCATATATATTAAGTAAACATTCACAAACTTTACTTTTTGTCAAGAACCCTAACTTTGATTGATTTGGTCTTTTGTTTTACATTGTTTTGCAATTGATTGATAGATTGACTTGTTATTGATTGAGTTTGGATCTTGAATGAGTTTTATCATGTTTATATTGATGTTTATGATGTTTACTTTGATTGTTTGTGGCTGTCCAAAATCTATGTTAGGCTAAACTTGTTTGTTCTACCTAGGATAGATGATTGTTGAGTAGTTTTGACTTGTTTAATGGATTGTTAATGTTCAAGACTTAAATTATTGATGAAAAGTTTAACTAAACCATGAATTAGATTGTGTGTGATGGCTGTGTTTTATTTGTTATTACTTATAATCCTCTTGCATTAGTTAATTGAATTGGTTTTGATTAATTGATTGCTTCTTAAGCTCTTTACTTGGTGTTTTAGGTTTATTTGCGGGAAGTACAACCGTAGGGATAAGTGAGTAATATATCATTTAAAATCAGTTAAAATACACCTTCTTTGAGACCGAGAGGTGATAAGAAGTAATATTGTCTCGTTGCTTTTACTTGTTAGAATTAAGACCGCGCGAGAGCGGGTTTTTGTCTTGTCAAGTTTGAGTGTTTATGTGCAATTAGTTGGTTTAATTTGGGTTAAGTTAAATTGTTCCTCTTTCCTTGGTTGCGTAGTATTCGTCTCCATTAGGATAGTGTGTCGAGGATACCGAGAGGAGAGTCGATATTTGAACACGTTAATAATTGTTTTTCCGGTTTGTTCTTTAATAATCAACTAAAATAAGTTAAAGTTTGTTAGAGAGACTGAGAGGTGATTTGACTTTCTTAAACAAGTTTTGGTTGTGTTATCTTTTATAACCGGTGTCTTGAATATTTTCAATCCGTTGTCTTGTTATTTCTGTCAACATGATTCATTCCTAGGTAGACGTTTTTATATATTGAATTTAAATCAAAGTTTTCTAAAAGTGTTTTGTCAAACGTTTTCGTTTAGTTAAATTAATTTATGTAGTTAAATAAAATCTTAAAAATTAAATAAATATTATTTTGGTAAGTCTTGGTTAGAGTTTTCTTAATCATAAACGTTTTCACGTGTCTTTGAGTTCGACATCCGGACTTCCTTGATGCTATACTATTTATGATCGGTACACTTGCCGGTTTTGTGTGGTTTCTATAGGATTTTCGTTTATATAAATTTAAGGTTAATTGTGATTCGTTCTTTATTTATATTATACATTTTCACACACCATTTAGTATCAATCATTAGGGTTTCCAAAAATAAATGTCAGGTGTCAGTGCAGGCCTGTAAAAGGAAACTTTAGGGCATACCTATGACAACAATGGACACATAGCGAATATTGTGATTTGACGGATGTCTCCCTCCTGTACAGAAAGCTGCCATAAATCCTGACATTTCACCTTGAAACCCTAATTGATTTTCATTGTATCCTTCACAATATATATGGAAATCTTTTGAGTTACTTTGTGTGTTTGTTACTTTCATGTCTATTGAGCAACATTTAGAATATTATTGATTCCACCTTTAATAATTTTTTGTTTTTCACAAAAATAGTAAGTCGTAACCTTCTTGTCAACAATTTTGTGGGTCACGATTGTGAGTGATTGAGCTATTGAATGAGCTATATGGGACCGACACTTACACACTAGTGGAATATATTTAAAACGTCATATATATATATTAAATTTAGTAAAATGAAAATGTCATATTTATAAAAAATTTGATAAAAAAATTGCAGACCGGGCCCGTCCGGTCGATGCTGGCGCGAGATCTAGCATTGCTCCACCAGCTATGGGAGTTCAAACGACTTGGCAGATTCCATCTAATGTTCTGAACACAATTGCTCATTCTGCTCAATTTCACGAGTTACTCCATGAGAACCCACATGCTCATATCACTCGCATCACACGAATTTGCGACACGTTTCATCTTGCCGGCGTATCCGAAGACGCCATCAAACTCCGAATCTTTCCGTTCTCACTCGTTGATCATGCGAGTCTGTGGCTTGAGTCGCTCCCACAGGGATCCATTGCTACTTGGGCTGCCATGCAGACCCAATTTCTTGAAAAATACGATCCTCCGGCTAAGGCCGCTAGTTTGCGTAACCAAATTCATTCTTTCCAGATGGAGGACACTGAGAGCTTCTACGAGGTGTGGGAAAGGTTCAAAATCTACTTGCGTTATGTCCAAAACACGGCCTACAAGACTGGGCGGTTGTTGAGAAGTTATACAACCGAGTAACGTACGCAACTCAGAGTATGCTCGACACAGCTGCAGGAGGTAACCTACTGACAACGAAGGATACGGATGAGTGCATTGCCTTGTTTAACGGTTTAGCCGTGAGTGGATACCAGCGACCACCAGTTAAGAGTACCAAAACCGTCGATTCTCTATCACACGGCATACATTCGGTCGACACGAGCACCGCACTTGCTGCACAAGTTGAAGCGTTAGCAAAGATCGTGAAGGACTTGCAGGTGAAAAGTAAGTTATGCGAGATCTGTAGAGGGGGACACGATACCGTTCAGTGCCCCGTAGGTTTCCAGGAGGAGGCAGTCGACTTCGTTAATAATCCAAACCGAAATTAACATTCTTTCAATTCTTATAATTCGGGGTGGAGAGGTAACCAAAATTCCAACTGGAGGAACGGAAATCAGTCCGGCTTCTAGCAACGTCAGAGCCTATTCCAGGATTCCGGTGAGGGAACGAGTAGTGGGGAGAAGAAGCCCACGTTAGAGGAGATGATGGCACAACAGACACAGATGTTGTCGCAGTATATGACTCGGGGGGACTCCCATCACAAAGAAACTCAAGAGAAATTTCGGGAGCACGAGTCATTCATGAGAAATCAAGGAGCGTCAATTCAAAATCTTGAGCGTCAGATAGGAGAGATAGTAAGTCGTCTAAATGAGAGGTCGCCAGGTACACTTCCAAGTAACACTGAACAAAATCCGAAGGCGTTCGCGAAGGCTGTGACGACAAGGAGCGGTGCAGGGGCACGTAGCGAGCCCGTGATTCAAAAGGCGACGAGAGGAGTCGTTAGCGATCCTGCGGTAGATGTAGAAGAGCTGGTAGATGAGGAGATTCAGTTGGAGTCTCCACCAGCCAAGGTGCATCAGAGGCACAGCCCCGGAAGTTCAGCACAGGCCGAGAACCAACCATTACCCAGCACACCACCGAGAGTCTACAAACCTAGACTCCCATATCCCGGGAGAGTCCGTAGGGATAGAGACGAGGAGCAGAACTCCAAATTTCTTGATCTTCTGAAGCAACTTCATCTTAATGTCCCATTCCTTGAGGCACTCACGCAAATGCCCAAATATGCAAAGTTCCTTAAGGATATTCTTTCGAACAAAGAGAAGCTAGCCGAAGTCTCCTCCATTCCCCTGAGTGCTGGTTGCTCTGCAGTCTTGCAAAGAAAGTTACCAGAAAAGATGTCCGATCCTGGGAGTTTCACAATTCCCTGCATCTTGAGTGATAATACGGTCGTCCATGCGCTGGCAGATCTTGGTGCCAGTATTAATCTCATGCCGTATTCCGTGTATCGCAAGTTGGGTCTAGGCGAACCAAGGCCTACCCGTATGAGTATCCAGCTTGCTGATCGTTCTGTGAAATACCCCCGAGGGGTGGTCGAGAACATGCTTGTTCGTGTCGACAAGTTCATCTTCCGAGGGGTGGTCGAGAACATGCAAATGCCCAAATATGCAAAGTTCCTTAAGGATATTCTTTCGAACAAAGAGAAGCTAGCCGAAGTCTCCTCCATTCCCCTGAGTGCTGGTTGCTCTGCAGTCTTGCAGAGAAAGTTACCAGAAAAGATGTCTGATCCTGGGAGTTTGACAATTCCCTGCATCTTGAGTGATAATACGGTCGTCCATGCGCTGGCAGATCTTGGTGCCAGTATTAATCTCATGCCGTATTCCGTGTATCGCAAGTTGGGTCTAGGCGAACCAAGGCCTACCCGTAAGAGTATCCAGCTTGCTGATTGTTCTGTGAAATACCCCCGAGGGGTGGTCGAGAACATGCTTGTTCGTGTCGACAAGTTCATCTTCCCAGTGGACTTTGTCATCCTGGACATGAACGATGACGATAGTGCCACTGCACAGGTGTTGATCGATGTCTGCGAGGGTAAATTAATCTTAAGAGTTGGGGATGAGAACGTCACCTTTGACGTTCGACAGTCACTGAAACACCCTAAGTCTGCTGATGACTCCTTATACTTTATTGATACTATCATGGATCATGTCGGGGAGTTTCTCAGCGAAATTTGTGGAGGATCTGCCTCCGACACCCAGATTCTCGATAGGGAGATTCCGGAGATTGAAATGGTTGCCATAACCAATCAGTCCTTAAATGACGACACCGAGTCGCATACCCCTGAATCTGGCGTGTCTGCTAAGATCGTACGAGACGATCCAATGGACCGACCTTCGGTCGAGATTCCTCCTTCTTCCTTTGAGATTAAGGATTCGCCTGCCCGCCTTGAGTATGCGTTTTTAGATGAAGAGAGGAAGCTGCCGGCTATCATTGCATCTACTTTGACGGAGGTCAAGAAGGCGAATGTGGTTGTCTTGGATATCGAGGGTTGTCATGAAGAGCTTGTGGAGGATACTTCTATGGAAGTAGATGATACGCAATTTGACCCGGGAGGTGACATTGAAGGAATAGAAAGATTAATTATCAGAGAGACATCACAGAAGAGGGAACGTGTATACTTGGATCAAACGAACTTGAAAGTGAGGATACGACATACGAAACAAAATAAAAAGTTGACACACAGCAAAGATGACATCCTCCTTCATTACACGACTCGTATAAAGTTTGGTCCGGGTAAGTATAAGTCTTGGTGGTCCGTCCCGTTTCAGCTTTTCAAATTCTCTTTAAATTTTTCTGGTAAGTTTTTCCCAACTAATAGTAGACAAATAAAACGAAACGGGTCGAGCGGGAAACAGATAAAGGAGAAGCCACCTGATTGAAATTGAGATTTGGGGTCAGGCTGAGGACCCGTTAAACTAAGCGCTCTCTGGAGGCTGCCCGAGATTTAGAGTTTTGTTTTTTTTTATTTTTGTTATTTAAAAATAGAAAATAAAATAAAAATATTAAATATTTAATAAAAATCAAAAAAATTAAAAAAAATTCAAAAACACCAAAATATATTTATTTCTTATGTTTTTGTTTTCTGTTTCGTACGCCGCTACATGCGAGCAAGTTTGAGTTCTTACAGTTATTATTATGCGCATGGTAGCTCTGATGGCGTTTTGGAACTGGTTCACCCGAGGTTGCGGCCACGAATGAAATGCTATACGGTCGTTCGTTTGAGTCCTACACAGATGATGAAGAATTTGCATCTAAACCAGGGGAGTAACCTGTTCTCTATTTTAATTTCTGTTCTTTAAAGTTTTAATTTTATGCTTTACGTTTTATTTGTATTTTATTTCTTTTCCTTGTTCTCATCGAGGACGATTTCGTTCTAAGTGTGGGGATGGGAATTTATTTTACTTAGTTGTAGAAAAAAAATTTTAAAAATAAAAAGTTTTCACTTGTTTTTCGTTTTCGTACGTTGATTAAGTTTAAAAAAAAACAAAAAAAAATGTCCCTTGTTTTTAGCTTCTGTTGCATTAAAGTGGGAGATGATGATATTTATCGGAAATCGGTTTTTCAAACTTCTAATAATATGAGATAAATAAAAGAAAACGCACTTAACTTGGGATGTGTCAGTAGGCTCAGACTTGAAAATGAAAGGGCAAATTTCATAAAACGGTTAAACGGAAATCTTTTGTGGGTAAAGCGTTTTGTCCGTGGAAAATAAGCAATGAAAGGTCGGGCCATACTCAAGCCTCATATTTTGGTATGAAAAATTGGAAGTATCATGAGTTTTAAAAATTTGAATACGTTATCATATGATGCTTGGGCAGGTTTAACGTTAGAGTATGCCGTGTAGCCTGTGATATAAATCTTAAAATGCTAGTTTAGTGTTTTACACCTCATCGGCGTATGGTTTTATAACCTTAAATCCTGTATTGATGGGATGCTTCGGGTCCGGAGACCATGGGTCTGTATGCAATCTATTTAGCTGGGTATTCACAATTCCTAAGTGGGGTTGTGGATATTTAAAAGAAACCCAAAGAGCAAACCCTTATAAGTCTATAAACATGATCACAAAAAGTACAAAAGTACAAATACACTAAAGACTTGATCATCCACGCTGTTAGTCATGTGGGGTCCCCTTGCTCGCGTCTCATTACCATTAAGAAATGGACCACAAGGGACACGCTACATGTAAGCCCTACAGATAAAATTTTGCATACTCACCTATGGTTATGGATTTGGGGTATTGCTTGATAACGGGGGTATGTCATGTTGTGGGGAGCACTGGCTATGAATAATTGAACCTTAATCATATCTAATGGCTTCTTGGTAGACTTTGATGCTTAAGCTTAGGTGGATAAACAATACCCTTGATCGTCTTAACTATTCATAAATATTGAGCAACAAAGTTTTAATTCGGCTAACTTTGAGGTTTAAGTCAAGTTGGGGTGGTCTGGTCCGGTAAAAGCAGAAAATAAGCGGGTCTTAATTGTGTAAACCACTAAGTAATATTATTGTCGGATCTTATTTGTCCCGGTAAAGATTAAGGCATGGGTTTAGGTGGACAACAATATCGATGATCGCGGTTTTTGCGTTTTTCTGAGCTTTAAAATATAACTTATATGTTTGATTTAACTTTGATTTTCTGATTCTGATCCAACTGCATTAGACTTTTTCAGGGACGAAAAAGGTTTAAGTGTGGGGATGTTTGATGTGTTGAATAACACACTTATATTTCCTTTCAATTTTATGTTGTTTTAATGATTTAATATCAAATTTATGTAAGTTTAGGAGGTTAAGTGCAAAGTTTTACAAAGTTGAAATGTTTTGTGTAGGTTATGGAAAGATGTGGAAAAAAATGCAAGAAAAAGAGAACTTTGAGGGTTTAAGTGTCAAAGTTTCAAAGTTTAATCAAGGCCCGACCCAAGCCCACTTCTTAAAAGCCTTTTATGTTATTATATTTAATTAATATCAAGAGTTATCAACCATTCATTAGGCCCTAATCCCGAAATACAAAAAAAAAAGAACTCAAAACCCTAACTTGGGCAGCAGCTGCGATCGCAGCTACAGTACCCGGCGGCAGCAAAGAAAAAAAAGAAGAAGAGGCGGCCAGGGGCTGTTGTGACAGCTAAGTAAGAAGGAGAACATCAAGGAGGTCATGTTGCAGCTATTAGAGACAATAATCATTCATAATATCAGCCATATATATTAAGTAAACATTCATAAACTTTACTTTTTGTCAAGAACCCTAACTTTGATTGATTTGGTCTTTTGTTTTACATTGTTTTGCAATTGATTGATAGATTGACTTGTTATTGATTGAGTTTGGATCTTGAATGAGTTTTATCATGTTTATATTGATGTTTATGATGTTTACTTTGATTGTTTGTGGCTGTCCAAAATCTATGTTAGGCTAAACTTGTTTGTTCTACCTAGGATAGATGATTGTTGAGTAGTTTTGACTTGTTTAATGGATTGTTAATGTTCAAGACTTAAATTATTGATGTAAAGTTTAACTAAACCATGAATTAGATTGTGTGTGATGGCTGTGTTTTATTTGTTATTACTTATAATCCTCTTGCATTAGTTAATTGAATTGGTTTTGATTAATTGATTGCTTGTTAAGCTCTTTACTTGGTGTTTTGGGTTTATTTGCGGGAAGTACAACCGTAGGGATAAGTGGGTAATATATCATTTAAAATCAGTTAAAATACATCTTCTTTGAGACCGAGAGGTGATAAGAAGTAATATTGTCTCGTTGCTTTTACTTGTTAGAATTAAGACCGCGCGAGAGCGGGTTTTTGTCTTGTCAAGTTTGAGTGTTTATGTGCAATTAGTTGGTTTAATTTGGGTTAAGTTAAATTGTTCCTCTATCCTTGGTTGCGTAGTATTCGTCTCCATTAGGATAGTGTGTCGAGTAGACCGAGAGGAGAGTCGATATTTGAACACGTTAATAATTGTTTTTCCGGTTTGTTCTTTAAAAATCAACTAAAATAAGTTAAAGTTTGTTAGAGAGACTGAGAGGTGATTTGACTTTCTTAAACAAGTTTTGGTTGTGTTATCTTTTATAACCGGTGTCTTGAATATTTTCAATCCGTTGTCTTGTTATTTCTGTTAACATGATTCATTCCTAGGTAGACGTTTTTATATATTGAATTTAAATCAAAGTTTCCTAAAAGTGTTTTGTCAAACGTTTTCGTTTAGTTAAATTAATTTAAGTAGTTAAATAAAATCTTAAAAATTAAATAAATATTATTTTGGTAAGTCTTGGTTAGAGTTTTCTTAATCATAAACGTTTTCACGTGTCTTTGAGTT
Source organism: Bidens hawaiensis (assembly GCF_021521415.1). NCBI lineage: Eukaryota > Viridiplantae > Streptophyta > Magnoliopsida > Asterales > Asteraceae > Bidens > Bidens hawaiensis. The sequence continues at coordinate 595,221 of NW_027491353.1, forward strand.
CGACATCCGGACTTCCTTGATGCTATACTATTTATGATCGGTACACTTGCCGGTTTTGTGTGGTTTCTATAGGATTTTCGTTTTTATAAATTTAAAGCTTAATTGTGATTCGTTCTTTATTTATATTATACATTTTCACACACCATTTAGTATCAATCATTAGGGTTTCCAAAAATAAATGTCAGGTGTCAGTGCAGGCCTGTAAAAGGAAACTTTAGGGCATGTCTATGACAACAATGGACACATGGCGAATATTGTGATTTGATGGATGTCTCCCTCCTGTACAGAAAGCTGCCATAAATCCTGACATTTCACCTTGAAACCCTAATTGATTTTCATTGTATCCTTTACAATATATATGGAAATCTTTTGAGTTACTTTGTGTGTTTGTTACTTTCATGTCTATTGAGCAACATTTAGAGTATTATTGATTCCACCTTTAATAATTTTTTGTTTTTCACAAAAATAGTAAGTCGTAACCTTCTTGTCAACAATTTTGTGGGTCACGATTGTGAGTGATTGAGCTATTGAATGAGCTATATGGGACCGACACTTACACACTAGTGGAATATATTTAAAACGTCATATATATATATATATATATATATATATTAAATTTAGTAAAATGAAAATGTCATATTTATAAAAAAATTGATACTTTTACATAAATTATGGGATATTAAATTGTTATGTTAATTCAAATACAAAAACATAAATTAGTGGTACAATACAGACCTTAAAAACAAATTACTATAAGCAAACTTATTGTATATTATCACAAAACAGACCTTAAAAAATTTCTGCACATTGCATGCACGGTAAAAAATTTTGCCAGTTGTCAACCCCTCCTGCTCATTCGGACCTAATTTAACAACACCTACAATATTTAATGATGTCAAAATGAAAAAGCCCTTTGTTAGCATTAATATTGCGTGGATGCAAAATAAATTTATAGAATTGTATTGATTACCTTGTTATCCTAGGAAACTTGGTTCTTTTAGCAATTTCTATAACAATTGGCCAATATTCGTGCGGGAGATAATTAATTTTCTCAAAATACCATAAAAATCTACTTGGTCGCCTTCAAGATTCATCTCGATTGATTTCAATATCTCAATGAGGTAATGATGTTCTAAAAGTAGTTTAATAATTATTAACTAAATTACGCTAATCTAGCAATCTTAATCAATAGACAAAGTTGACTAATCAAACCTAGACGGACTCATTACGAAGAACTAAATGTAATAATCTTAATCAATAAAGACCTATCAAATAAACTAGTCAAGAACACATTATAAATGAACATACAGAATCCAATTATATGATAGACAATCACCAAGGAAACTATGAAACAATAAAACTTATCAGATAAAACGAAGCACATATATGCATCGAAAAAATAATAACAAACTCTTTACTAATTCATAAACTCATAATCAAAAGCAATAATCCAAGCAAAATCAAACATCAACAATACTTCATCATAAAGCCTAGGCCGCTAGGGTGTTTAGCCAACAACCATACTCAAGAACAAAAGAAAATAAATAAGTTTAAATAATGAATTTGTGACGGAAAAAATTAATTCAAAACAATAATAATGATATTTGGATGAGTATATGTGAAACCCAAACGCTCTCTGCTCGAATCAGTGTTTTCTTCTCTCCTCTATTCTCTCTTTGCGGCTGCTTTTTTGTTCCGTTTACCTTCCTCTAAAATAATTCCTCGATAAAAAGAAGAATATATGTTGCCGCCGACTCAAAATAGTCCCAATGCGTAGGGTTGTTCTCTTTCTAATTCCGAAAAATCTCCACGGGCCTACATATGAATTATGAATTGCAACAAATAATTAATAAGTATATCTGATGGGCGTTTAATTGTTTTAACTTTAAAAACTTTAAAAGTTAATCCAAATTTCACAAATGCATTCACGTGGATGAAATCATAAGAGTTTTAAATAAGTTTTTAAAAGTAATAACTTATTTTAATCAATTAAATATAATTATCAAAACCAAATCATTTTTACTCGTTAAATCTAAAAAACTCTATAATCAAATTATGAACACATTATGAGTTGTAATATTCCGAAATTTCCCTGAGTAATAATAATAAAATATTATTTGTGTTGGAGAATTTAGTTGAGTTAGTAGAATATTAATAAAATAATAAAGACAGAATGATGGTGGGCTAATTAGATGGAAATAATTGTGAACTTAAAAGGGAAGATGAGCCTAAGGTCCATGGGCTTAGGGAGTATAAATACCTCTTAAACCATAATCCTTTCCATCTCCATCCATTTTACACCATAGCATCCACTACAAAAAAACACACACTTAAGCCAAACACTCTCTACTCTATTCTCTTTAACGATCCAAGACCAATCGAATGTAAGAAAGCGTTTATCTTAGCTGACCCAACATATTAGAACCCGACACCGCAGCCCCGGGATGCCGAATGAGCCTTTTGAATCTAGATCTAGCTTATTTCGGGTGTTTAATCAACCAAAAACGAGCTTAAGGTCCACCTTAGCTCAGATTTGGACACCCCGAAGCTACCCAAGTCATAAACGATCAATATTCGACCAACCATGGTGGTTAACGGTTGCTGAAGGCGCCGGAATCGAAGAAAAACCTTAAAAACACGTAATAAGGAGCGGAAATGAACTTATACGCCGTATAAATCTAAGTAGTGCATAAGTTTGCGTCGTATAAGTATGCTAAATGTATATGTGTGCATGCAACATATATGTATGCATGAAACGTGTATGTATGTAAACGTATATGTATGTAAGCGTATATATATACATGCAACGTATATGTATGAAACGTATATGTGTATGGACGTATATGAATGACTTATACGCTAAAGAACTTACACGCTAGAGAAGACTTATACGCTGGGACAGAATTTATACGCCTAAAAGGGACTTATACGACAGATTAACTTACACACTCTAAACTTATACGGGCATAAATGATTTTCCAAAATAAAAGAAGATAAACAGCGTATACATACCTAAACGATAGACATGGACTTATATGATATATGAGCTAAAGATATGTAATTAATTAATAAGGAAAGGTAACGTTTAAAAAGAGAAATGACTTAGAAATTTAATATAATTTGGAGTAGATAAGTGATGCTTGTTAGTTGATACACAGTTTTCCGTGCACAGCTCAAGAAGGGCATAACCATAAATTCAGAAAGAAATCGCATACAGGTGAGTTTCTAGCCCCATTTCCTTGTTATGTTTTTCGAGGCTGTGTGCATACTCGATGTGATTTATGATTTATGCAATAGTTATTGAAGTTATGAATGCTTGTTGGTACGTGATCATTCTTCGGATATTGGATGTATCGCCAGGAAAGGTGATTGTTAGAAGATGGGATTGTTTTATATAATGCATGAATGATATATGTATGTTATATGAAAGACTGAAAGTATGTAGGGAAGTTTATAAAAATAAATATAAAGAAAGGTAAGGTAATGTTGTATGGAAGAAGGGGACCGAGACCTAATAATACTCGAGGAAGAAGGGTCCGGACCCTAATAATATCTGAGGTAGAAAAGGACCGAGCCCTAATAATACTCGAGGAAGAAGGGACCGGAGCCTAATAATATCAGAGGAAGAAAGATGACCGAGTCCTAATAATACTCGAGGAAGTAGGGCGTTATGCTCTTTAAAACGTATAAGTACGTAAAGTAAGATTAAATATAAAAGTATGAAAGAAAGAAAGAAAGAACGAAAGAAAGAAAGAAGATATACACTTATGTATGTACGAAAGAAAGGTAAGCATGATATATAATATGTATCTTCGGATGCGTATGTATAAGTATGTGAATGTATTGTATGTTACCTGATTAACTAGAACTCACTCAGCGTAGCTGACTTTTAGTATGCGCGTAGGTGAATAAATTAAAGCAACTGGCTTGAGAGAGGGACACATGACATGATTTGAAGGGACTAGCATCCAAACAAGATTTATCATGATGTTTTAATTAGCTACTTTATGTTATGTCTTAAAGACAAGTATTGAATGTTTGTAATGAATGGTTGACTTTTATTATTTCCGCGGAAGTTTAAATTAACTCTAATATTTAGAACTGTGTTTATGAGAAAATCCAACGCCAATCTAGGGCACCGGGAACGGGGCCTTACAAGTTGGTATCAGAGCATAAGTTCGAGTGAACTAAGCATCCTACATGCTTAGACTTGAACAGAGAATGAGACTTAAGTAAGAAAAGGAAGATGATGTCAGTTCAAGAAACCAATGTGTCACTAAAGCAAGCTAAGTAAAGGTAAAGTGTATGAATAATTTCATGTGTAATATGAGAATGTGTAAGGAAGTTAGCTTAATTGTTAGGGATAGGAATGTATGATTATACGAACTGTTTGATTGCCTAACTATTTAGAGTAGAACCAACACGAAGAGAAGTGTATATGACACGGAAAGTAACGTGATCAGCTAATCACAATTGGCCATTGTTATTACATGTTAGCCTTACTATCCTTATACTAAATAGTTACTTGAGTGATGACGTTTGTGTTTCTTTATAGAATACAAATGGCTGGAGCAAGAAAGGTTGTTGGTTAAGGAGGTCGTACTGGGCATCGACCACGTATTGTCCGAGAACCTTCTGTAGAACCAGTTACTAACACAAGAGAGGAGAGGAGTGAAACTCTGCGAGGACCAAGCAATAATGAAAGGTATCAACTGGATCCTGTTGTTCAAGGGCGGAATTTCTCAAGCTGTAGTTGCTGCAGTGAAGAATATGCATCCTAGCAATTCTTCTGAAAGCCATGCAAGGACCGCTGAGAGGACAAAGGAGAATGGTAAGAAGGATGATGAGAGAGAGAGAGAGAGAGAGGTGACTCGAGAAAGGTTAGGTCTGTGAAAGTTGATGAAAGAAAGAGATGTCGAGGTGGATGTAACTACAAGTCGTTCAAATGTTGCCACCCGCCAAAGCTGACTGGTTTAGGGGATGCAATCGCTACTCTCAGTGGATAACCACAATGGACAGGGTAATACCATGTTTGTTAGCGTTTTTATTACTGACCATCGACGAACAAAACACAACAATCAATTACCTCGTATCACGTTTTATGACAGGTTAAATTTAACGAACAGTAGCGGCTAAGTTTGGTGATGAATGGACAGGCAAACAACGATGATAATCTAATTGGGTTGAGGGGTTATGATGACAAGGGTTAGAGGATTAATACTGTAAGTTTAATTTGATTATAACGATCGATATCTTGTATAAAAAGAATGTATCAATGTCAGCCGAGTATCTTAGGTAGAGCATATCAAAATTGATCAAGTTAACATAATTAAAACGTCGGTTAAAGCCGAATTAAGCAAGTATACTACACAAATGTATCCAATTTCTATAATAGCGGCGTCGACCCAAGACTTCGTTTTGAGTAAACAAGTTCGAATACGGGTATGGGTTTGGGTCCGATCCTGTAAACAAGCTAAATAATAATAATAATAATAATAATAATAATAATAATAATAATAATAATAATAATAACATTTACATTTTAGTCCTTAGGGTTTGAGGGTGGAAACACATTTGGGTAATAGTTTTAGTTTGGGCTAAAATTGTCATATATTGAAAGATATAATTATATATTATATAATTAATTAAATTATAGCATAATAATTAATTTACTTGATAAATGCGGTAAAATTTCCCGAACATTGAAACGAGTCGGGTATTTAATAAAATATTAATTTGAAAAATCCGAGTTATTACACTATTTTTATATGAAAAAAAAGGCAACTAACAAGTTGCTAGACGCAAGGGAAAATAGACATATACAAAGGAAAATTGGCAAAGTTAGGCATGCATCAAACCATGTGTTTAAAGGTTTTGTTTTTACCAATGGACCATCACCCCCATTAATTGTATATCACTCGTATATAGCCCATATATATGTGTGTGTGTTTTATCATTTAATAAAAAAAAATATCTTATGAAAATACCAATTCTTTTAATTTATAAATCGATAAAGTACTACAAACATAATTAGTAATTAGAAATGATTAATAATTTGATTGTTTTTCATGTAAAATATTATATGGGTTGAGATAATTTATAAAGGATGAAAAAAATGAAAAATGTGAAAAATCATAATTATTTGACATATGTTAAGTGGAAACCAAAGTGATAAGGGCATAAAAGTAATAACATATATTTTATCTCTTCACATGGAAGACTCATGTCACTTCTCCCATCATTTTCAAACGTCTATAAATTTAATATGATATTTTTCTTATAAAAAATCACCAAAATAACATATGTTTTTTCTATCATTAATATGAGTATGACTTTTTTATATAAAAATTAAAACAAAAATTACGTCATTGTGTTTTTCTGCGTGTCATTGGATCTTTTTTTGTTATGTCTTTTCTCGTTATTGTGTTTTTATGCCTGTCATTGTGTCTTTCTACTCATCGTTGTGTATTTTTTTTAATACTAATAACACCGTTATGTAATATTAATATGTAAATATAATGATAAAATAACAACAAATTATCAAATGCATAAACACAATGATGAATAAATATTACACAATATCTTGAACGTAAAACATAATGATGAATACATATTACACAATGACCTGAAACGTAAAACACATTGAAAAATTCACATTGCACACAAACTTGAACGTAATACACAAAGAATATAATGTTATTTTTCTCAAATTAAGTGAATGTCACATGTTAATCTCGAACAAAAGGCAACAAATGTAATACACGATGATTAAAACACAATGATGAGTAGAAAGACACAATGACAACAAACAAAAAAATTGAGCAGAAAGACACAATGAAGAACAAAATGACACATTAATGTAATGTTTTGTTTAAATTTTTATCTTTAGTATGAGTATCATTGAAAAACACAATGATCAACCAATAATACAATGTATAAACCACTATTTTTATTTATTTTTATATAAAATATGATACTTATATTAAATGTAAAAAAGAAAGAACTCTTGCTATTATAGTGAACTTTTTTTTAAAAAAAATTGTCGTATGAAAAATTTATGAACTTTCAAAAATAATAGGGGGATTGATGTGTCTCTAATGTGGATATACAAAGTTAACAAATGTGAGTTATTACTTCTATACATTTTCATTATTTTCTTAAATTAAATTAATCACGACATTCAAATACAAAATTAATGAACTAGATCGTTTCTCCACTTCTTATTTTTATGACAAATTGTATTTTAACGTTATCCATTATTATATAGCACTACAGTGTGATACATAATTACCTTAAATACATTATTATATATATATATATATATATATATATATATATATATATATCAAACTAGAGATGACTACGTTCATTTTTATTATTATTATTATTATTATTATTATTATTATTATTATTATTATTATTATTATGTGTCACTGATTTGTTTGAAATCTCTATTTTTGGTAACTAGCTTGCAAGTTGCAACCTTCCTGTTGTTCTTTGTTCACCTTTTAATTTGTAGCTTTAGAGTTCTGGTGACGTTTGAGCCTAGAATTGTTTACCAGGTTTTAGTCTCCTATTTCTATAGCAAGTTTTACGGCACGTTTCTTATTTTTATAAAGCACAAATTTTTTTTTCACTTTACATGTGTAAGAGGGCATCATCCCACTAGACCAGGTCGTGATTCCTTATACGTGTCGTTATTCATCATTATATTTTGATGACCTAAACGGACCTGGTAGAAAGATCCTCGGATACTCAGAAAACAAAGCCTAGCAATAAACGCCTCAAATAGTATCAATACGTTTTGAGTTTAACGATAGTGTATGATAGGCGACTCCACAATTAAGCATGCTAGCTAAATGTGAATAGTAATAGTATGAATTGGGAAGTCACAACCAAGATGACACAAAAACAATGATAATATTAGTGGTATGCGAGAAAAAATGCTACATACGGTCTATTGTTAATGAAAAACTTCCGCTTAAAATGCACCTAACAATTGGTCTTCTAGTCCAATGGTATGAGGATGATTGTTGAGGCTTGGGAATTTTGTGGTCCTTGTTTCGAAACTTGACTCAATGGAGTTTCTCATAGTTAGGATTTCCTTGATGATTGTGTTTCTGGGTGAATCATGTCTGGAGCGTCAAAATCAATATATACGATTTGCATCCTGTTTCAGAAAGATTCACTCGGGTATTGAAAATAATTCCAAACGTTGTTAAATGACATTAACCACTTCTTACCAATGACCTCATAAAAAATAACTCTTGGTTAAATAAACATTCGGTAGGAAATTTGTGTACTTTCGCTCGTTTATAGCTTTTGTTTTTGCCATATGGGTACATAAGTATTATCATCGTCTAGCCGTTATGGGAGTCTGGAGAGCGTGAGCGTTACGGGATAATGACCGAGATGGGTCAGCAATCATTTACATGGATGTTTGACTTTGGAATTCTGCTATTTCTCAAACGTTTTTTATTCTAGTTAAGTACAATTTTAATGTAGTTACTGCATAGCCTTTTGAATTTCAAAACTAACTTAAATTTCATTGGTGATAAGTCTTTATTATATTTAAGTACTAATTAATTGTAGTTACTTTAAAAATTTAACTATTAACCTTCTATTTTATACATCATCTTATCACGGGAATTCCCGTAAATGTAGTTACTATGTAGGCTTTTGAATTTCATACACACATACATAAATATGTATGTATATATATAATGGGGCAAAAGGGGCGATAAACCATAATGTGACGTTATGAAGAGGGGGATTCGAAGCCCGTTTTCTACGTGACAGTGACGTGACATTGTGTAAGGGCAAAGTTGCCTCCCCCCCCCCCCCTCTTCAACGGTGGATAGCCTAAGAAGCAGTATAAAGGAACAATTTAAAATATATTTAATGACAGATACATATATTTATAAGAAATTACACCATAAAATATGAAAGGGCAATTACATAGCTATATTAGTTTCGCGAATTAGCTTTAGCTTAAATAGTGATAGAAAGAAGTGAAGATTTGGGTTGTAAATTGCAAGGTTTTAAGTTTGGATCCGATTCCGACCGAGTTTTATCGTAACAAGTATTGGATGGCGGGTTTTCTCTACAAAATAAGTTGGTGGATTTGAGCAACCCAACGCTATCTGCAATCACGGACCTTTACGGTCGTCTTTACTATTGGGTTACGTTGAGCTACCAAACTGTGCTTTATTTGTTAATTGTTAATAAAAAATATATCCATATATTGGTTTCTATGCTTGTGGATTTATGCAATGAAGTCATTTTTTATTTAAGTTGACCACAAAATTGTTGTGTTTTAAAGTTTGTCCAGTAATTAATTTGCACACATGATAAGGCAGGCTGAAACCAAACCCAAATGAATAGTCACTGTTCAAAACATATTCAGGTTGAAATAGATAATTTTCTTAGAGTATTCTCAGCTCATTCTCTATCATATATTTATATATATCATATAATTACACTAAAAATACTGTATTTTTTCTCTATAATGTTTAATTAAATAATATTTTTTATACATTTATCATTATCTTTTCTTCTCTTTCAATCACAACTACTTTTAGAAAATATTAAAATATTATATGAACAGTAAAACCCTAAATTTAACTTTCTCATATAACATTTCTCCCTCTTCTACCCACAACTACTCATAAACATACCATATAATTTACAAAACCCCCTCACACAAATATAAGGAATAGGCTGAGAATGCTCGTACGGGAGGGGTTTTCAATCAATAAACATTTTAATGCATGCGTTTATTACGATTAGAAAAAGAGTATTATTACAAGAAAAATCAAGTTTATAAATAAAAATCAACTTTTGAGATTATATGCATTGAAAACACACTTTTGTATACTTTCAACTAGTTTGATCCTAACACAACTCAAATAAGCCCATGGGTCAAAAAATTGCCTCATCTACTTTTAGTCATCTTTTTTAGATTATTTTTATTATTGATGGTACTGGTCGACTTATATTTTGTGGTCCAAGGTTGCTAGAGCACGTAACTTAATTAATGTACTCAAACAACGGAAGATACGTTGAAAGCTTTAGAGGTAATAACTTCTTTAAAAAAGCAAGGGTAGTTTAGTAACTTTATACTTGTCTAGTGCAACGGGTCTTCAAATCGTTTCATAGAATCATAGGAATTTGTAGCTAGCAAACCTTTGACCTTTTTTGTTTTGTTTCAAACCGTGAGTAGTCATAAAGTTCGTGTCCTGTGTCCCAGGCATTATGCGTCATGTGACATCTAGTAAGAGTTATGGCTTTTTATAAAAACAGAGTGTAGTCATAAAGTCTCACACTCATGCATTATGCGTCACGTGGCGCACAGTCACTATTAATTTTATTTGTTTATTTTAAATAATAATTATATATATAGATAAAAAGCAAATCTTGGTGTCACAAAGTTTATAAGCTGCTCATTGTTTCCTACTTTAGTATATTTGTTTGAACAAAATATCATTGTGTTGTGTTGGTTTATTGGCTGTTGGGTGTTTGTTAGATCTTTGCCAAGATAGATAGATAGTGCCTAGGTTCAAATCCTCGCAGCATTTAATTTATTACTTTCATTTTTTATTTATTTTTTATTTGTAGTTTTTTTATATATTTGCACTAATAGGTATAGGTGGACCTTTATTTTTTACACTTTCAAGTTTATGCATTATAATGTTATAATGTAATAAAACTTAATAGCTAATAATCAATTTATTTTTGTTATTTTTTTCATACTTAGTTTTAATATATTTTTTGGGTGTGGTAATTTATATTTACGATTTAGTTTCGGTATTATTGATACCGACCAAATTTGCATCAGGTTGAGGCCGCAACGCGTGTGTTTTTTTTGTTCCACACGGGTTTTGTCATTGAATTTATATTTTGGTTTAGTTTCGGTGGTGCCATAGCCCTAGACCAACTGAATATTTTCGGTTCGCCAACACAACGCACGATTCTGGGCATTGACGAATTTGTTTTTCATACTTAGTTTTAATGTGTTAATTTGTAGTATTTTGGGCATTGACGAATTTGTTTTTTTACTAGATTACACCTTTAGCCCGGCGCAACGCGCCGAAGGTATCACCTAGTTCATTTAAATAATTAAATATATAATAAAAACACTACATTAAAATTAAAAAAATACATTAACTCATAAATAAAAACAATTGGTTTCAACTGAGCGTCAAGACAGTGAGTCTATTCAACTCAATCGGTTTCATTGCGGTACCGAAACTAAAACAAAACAAAACAGAAGCAAATTTGGCATTCGATCGGCCTCTGACACGTTTGTTACGGTATCAAAAAAAAACAAAATTGACATTCGATCGGGTTTTCGTTAACCACCAAGACACCAACCCAACACCCACCAAGACACCAACTCAATATTTCTTTTTGTTAACATCACCTATTCCATTTCATTCCAAAACCAAATCAGAAACCAAATGGCCAAGACACCTCATCGTTATCACAACTTCGCCGGCTCGTTATCCACCAAGACACCAACCCAACACCTAAGACACCTCCTCCTCCTCCTCCTCCTCGGCTGCCTCCTCCGCCGCCGCAAGCTCGAAGCCAAATCAGAAAACAAGGTCTCCTTCCAACACCTCCTCCGCCGCCGCAGCCGCTGCCGGAGTTACTCACCGGCGGTGAACGGTAACCCATCTCTAGAAACACTTCCACGGCTCCCAACGGTAACCCCCCACCCCCAACGGATAGTTTTTTTTATATTTGAGCCAGATCTCGCGTTATATACAAAACGCTCGGAAAAAAACCCCCTAAACACCGGGGGGGAGGGGGGTGTGCCCCCGGCGTTATGCTCCAAAACGCCGGCTATAAAGTGCCATTACGGATGGTCTCATGTAGTTTGTTATCACTTATCAGGTGACCATTTTTTCCGTATTATATTGCATAATTAGGGGTCATTTTTCCGGATCAGTTTTGTTTTGCGTGGTTAGTTGTCATGTGACTATGGTGATGTCTTGTCTAATTTTTCACTAGCCGAGCTTATAATAATAAAATTTTGGCGGTTAAAAAATGAAACCGATCTTTATGGATTAGTGTGTTAATGAATTAACTTTGAGAGATACCAAGGACCCTAAAAATTATACCGTTCACCACTATATATCAAAGGAATGGAGAACGTACAGGTTAATGACCATCAATCATAATATTTGGCAAAAAAAACTTGAAGGATAAATCAGGGGGGAGCTACACTGTTGGCATTGGTTTCAAGCGAACCCAATAATTATTGTGTTTTATTTATAGTGCAGGTCAGTAAATACCAAACCATAATCAAAAGCATACCGTTAATCGAAATTAACCATAACCAATAAACCAATTGAGTAGTTATGGTTAAGTGAGTCAGGTTAATGACCATTCGTTTGTGATTACAGTTAATGTGCATCTGTTAGTCGACTTTAACCGAACTGAACCTTGTATACTTGTGTGTTGCCAAATTTTATACCTCTTTCCATCTTTAATATCTCCAGATTTGAACATTCATTCATATTGTAATTGTCTAAAACCGAGCTTTGAACACTATACCCGAGCTTGGGACTGATAGACATCAACTTCGAGACTTCATAGTTAAGCTTGGAAAATATAGTCAGACCGTTTAAACCGGAACAAAGGAAGAATCATATATTTGACAATTAACAGAAATCACCCCATAACCAGCAGCTAACCAACAATTCGGTAATGATTATAGTTATGGTTAAGCATTTTCCATGACCGGAGCTCAGTTATGGTCATGGTTAAGCCAGATAATTGAACCGAGCCATTAGTCAAGCTAATGTTTATTTTAGTGATTTTCGCACTTTTAAGGGAAAGTGCACGTCATATAAAATTGAAGTGTGCACCTAACATGTACATGGCATAGATAGTAGGCAATTATCTTAGGCAGTGAAATAATCTATTTTGTTTCTTTTTTTTTTTCAAATTGTATTCCCATGCTTCTCATTTGTCATTTACTAGAGACATCATGGGGTTTTACTAAAAAACCCCTCAATATGCCCCGTATATACCGGACATATTGAGAGGTTTTTTAGTAAAACCCCAACAACTTTGTCTTATTATGTTTTTTATGTTTTTTTATCCTTTTGTTTTTATGTTTTATGTTTTAGTTTTACGTTTTAATTTTGTTTTTTTGTTTCCTTTTTTTATTGTTTTTATATAATAATATTGTTTAAAAATATGTGTTTTATAGCAAAATTTTTTTAACAAAACAATAAACACGTATATACACCAAACCAAAACATTATTATATACAAAACATCGAGTTTGAACAAAATAAAACAAAATATATACAAACTATAAAAACGGCGTGTCGTCGATGCCGTAGGACGTAAACGTCGCATCGTGAACATCAACGTGGTCGTCGGCCCTGCGCCTGACGCCCGATACCTGACCGTCGTCGCCCTGTCCGCTTCTAACGCCCGACGTGCTCGCCTTGTGGTCAAAAGTAGGTGGAGGTGGTACCTCGTACCTCTCATCATGTTGAGCGGCGCCGAGGTAACTAACGACATCAGACCCACAATTCGTCGTTTGATAACTGGTGGATGCTATTCGTGTAAAGCGGAAGCCATACCTCCGCCGATGTATATAAGCCGATAATAATATAATTATTATTATAATAATAAGTAAATTAAAGTATAATAATTATTATTATAACAGTTAAATAACAATAATAATATAAATTATAATTATTAAATAATAAGATATAACACTAATACTAATAATAATGAATAAATGATAATAATAATATTACGTGATAATAATAAATAATTACAATACTTTTTTTAACAGCATTATTACAATACAAACAATAATAATAATAAATAACAATAAACACATCTATCTATACATGGCCCATTTTAGCATATAGAGGGTTACAAGGGGAAATATATGCGGCGTCTAGTGCTATACGTCGCATATATGTCCCCTTTTAACCCCCAACACATCTATACATGGTCCCTTTTAAAAAAAGAGGGGTTAAAAGGGGTTCAATATGCGGCGTATAGCACTATACGCTGCATATATGTCCTCTTTTAACCCATCTTCTGTTAAAATGGACCATGTATGAATGTGTTTATTATTATTGTTGTTATTATTATTTATTATATATTATTATTGTAATTATTTATTATTATTATTACTACGTAATATTATTTATTGTTATTATTATTATTATTACGTAATATTATTATTATTATTTATTCATATTCTTATTATTACTATTATTTATTATTATCATACAAACAAACACCCACTTGTACGTGATAGGAAGAAGGCGAATGACCTCCATAATCCGCTAGGCTGATCGTTAGGCGCGTATCCCAGCTTCTCCTCGTTGTCAGAAAACATATTGTCGAACCACCACATTTTATTTTTTTGGTTTTGATTCTCAAAATGGGATAGTGAATTGTGTGTGTATGATAACACACACACACACACCTCTCTCTCTCTTTATATATATATATATATATATATATATATATATATATATATATATATATATATATATATATATAATAAAGAGAAGAAAGGGGGAGCTAGATGGCTCCATTATTCAAATTGAACCTATATGCCCCGTATTGTACAATACGTGGCATATAGGTACTGAACCAATATGCCCCGTATTGTACAATACGGGCCATATAGGATACGATATGACAACCTAGGACTGTCAAACAGTCCTAGGTTGTCATATCGTATCCTATATGGCCCGTATTGTACAATACGGGACGTATTATGCGTTAATATGAGGGGTATTGCACAATACGCCTCATATAAAATACAACATAAACGACAAACACCCTTAATATGAGGCGTATTACACTATAAGCCCCATATTAAGAGGTGTATGGGGTGTCCCTAGTACAACCCTTCTCATTTTCTATAAGTAGTATGCATGTTGCATTCAAATTTCAAAATTCATATTCCTCTATTTGTAGTCAACAATAAATATGGCTTTTAAGGTCGGCCTATTCTTTGGTGTCCTCATGATTTCAGCTTTAATGCATTTTCAAATACGTATTGTCATCGGTGAACCACAAGTCCCATGCTACTTTATCTTTGGGGACTCTTCGGTTGATAGCGAAAATAACAATGGATTTCTAAGAGCCAAAAAAGCTAATTACCCGCCTTATGGGATTGATTTTCCACAAGGTACCACCGGTAGATTCACTAATGGTCTTACGGTCCCAGACGTCATCGGTTTGTCTCTCTTAATTTGATAACTACGCTGTTTATTCTTTATAGTATATATTTATGAAATTTCATTCGATCATCTTATATACTAAAGCCACAAGATTCACCTTGGAACATATTATTAGAGAGCATAACCATTAACGATTTTTCTCCAAATAGTTCATACAAAATTCAATATTTAATTTAAAATATGTAACTCTTGTTTATATTAAGATAGTTTGAATATGTTTGATTAGTTTTTATTATATATTTAATATTCCACATTTGTAGCTTGTAACCAATTTCATTTTCTTGTATTTATACCTTGCTATGCTAATATTAATAACAAAATTAATTTGGTTTGATAAACTTATTTTTTTTTGAACGACCAACAAAATTTTATTCAAAACACTAGCAAGATACTAGCGAACACCAAAACCACCCGAACAACAAGTAAAATACAACTACATACCCCCCAAGTTCCACCCGATTAGACTCGTAAATGTGATTACACATTAAACGACACCACCTTTCCCACGTTAAATCCGGCCACTTAGACCGATTTTTTACCCACAAATAGCTAAAGGCCTTGATCTCTGCGATCACACTCCTTAATCTAGGCGGTTTTCTCTCGAACACCCAACGATTTATTGCACACCAAAGGCACCAAATTGTTGTTAAGCAAACCGCGTGGAACGTCTTTGCCTTTCTACTCGACAATAACACATGTTTATGTAATTCCAACAAATCCCGAGTCGAAAAAGCAAAGATTGTCGGTACCTTACACTAAACAGAAATAATACTCCAAATTGATTGAGCAAATTCACAAGACACAAGCATGTGTTCCGCCGTCTCCAAATCTTCTTCACAAACCGGACAAATAATCGACTCTACCGCAACTCCTCGTTTTGCCAAAGAAAACAAAACAGGTATACGTTCCATTTCCGCCCTCCATGCTAGGATCCCCACTTTCTTCGGTACAAAATTATTCCATTCAAACAAGTGGCTTTCTTCTAATCCCAAATTAATAGCAAAAATTTCTTTCAAACTCTTAACCGAAAAACCTTCACCATAATCCAAGTCCCAAACCCAACTATCTTCTCCTTCCAGAAGACATAATTGTTACATGTAGTAAGTAGTTCGCGTAGTTCAGCCACCTCCGCTTGCCCGTTCGGTGCTCTAACTCAACCCCATTGTCCACATATTTCCCCTTCATACATTAGTAACCGATCGGAAACTTTACACCACTTATTAGCTTCCAATTCGAACAACGGAAAACGGGCATGGAATGTCACGTCCCCGCACCATCTGTCAATCCAAAACAATGCATTAGTGCCACTTTCACCTCACACCGCATCACAGTAGCCAAATCAATCCCCAACTCAGCCACTTCACTTGAGATCTTCACTATATGTTTCCAAGGGCCCGGTAACGAAACCTTAGCCGGAATAAATGACCATGATCTATCCGAGTGATGGACAGCCCATACAACCCTCCTCCATAACCTATCCTTTTCATTTTTAAACCTCCACCACCACTTTGCAAGCATAGCAAGATTTGTTTCACGCAACGAACCCACACCGAGCCCCCCTTTATTAACCAGAGCAACCACTTTATTCCATGCCACCCAATTTATTTTCATTTCTTCTTCCGACCCTCCCCAAAAGAAAACTCTTCGGATTCTATCAAGTTTCTCCAACGCCCCAACCGAAGCTTTGTATAACGAGAAGTAATAAGTGGGTACCGATTTAAGAACCGACTTAATTACCGTAAGTCGACCACCGAAAGATAATTTCTTGGCTTTCCACAACGATAATCCTTTTCTAAACAAGTCCACCACTGGATCCCACGACTTCACCAAATTCATATTTGCTCCGACTTGTAGCCCAAGGTATTTAAACGGGAAGGTTCTCGTCTTACACCCGAGCATATTCGCCACGATCACCCTTTCCGGCTCCTCCACATTTATCGCAAATAACCAACTTTTATTTAGATTAATTTTTAAGCCGGAAACTAAATAGAAACAACGTAATATCCGACGAAGAACCTTCACATTTTCCACGTCCCATTCTCCGACAAATACGTCATCAGCATATAAGAAACGAGTTACCTCTGGACCTCCCAACCCACATTTCAAGCCCTTAAAAATTCCTACATGACTAGCTCGTTTCATAATACCTGTTAACGTCTCCATTGCCAAAACAAAAAGGAACGGTGAAAGTGGATCCCCTTGTCTTATTCCCCGCGAGCACGAGAACTCTGGTGTAGGCGAACCATTAACAAGAACCGACACCGTACCTCCTGCAAATATTTTGCATACCCATACCCTCCATTTAGTTGGAAAATTCATCTGGGCAAGCACCGAGTCTAAAAACTTCCAACTTAATGAGTCGTATGCCTTTTCAATGTCCACTTTAAATTTCATACCCCGCTTCTTCGCCTTTCTCAACCATGCCACTATCTCGTTTAACATAAGAGGCCCATCGAGAATACTTCAATTAGCAAGAAAAGCTGATTGCTCGACATACACTAATTTCCCAATCACCTTCTTTAAACGGTTTACTAGCACCTTCGAAATTACTTTATTTATGCACCCGATTAAGCTAATCGGCCTAAAATTCGATAGGTTGACCGGGTCTTTCGATTTCGGAATTAAGCCAATGAACGAAGCAAGCACACCATCACTAAATCGCCCAGTCAAGTGCATCTCGTTAAAAATATTAGTGAAATCTGACTGAAAACAAGACCAACACCTTTTAAGAAATTTAAAGTTAAAACCGTATGGTCCGGGAGACCGGTCCCCTTCACATTCCCAAACCGCATTTTTAATTTCTAACAAAGAAAAAGGTGAAATCAGCCCCTCCGCCTCAATCTCATTTAACCTCCTTAACTCAAAACATTGAAGCCGAGGACGATCGTTTACTGGTTCAGCGAACCTAGACGCAAAAAACCCAAAAACTTCCCCCTTAACCACCACCGGATCGGCGACCCAGCCCCCTTGCACCATCAACCCATGCATCCTATTAGAGGATAAATTTGCGTTAAGGATACCATGGAAATAAGCTGTATTATCGTCCCCATCCACAGCCCATCTAACCCGCGCCTTCTGACGGAGGTCTTTCTGTTTCTCCAAATCTGCCACTTCAATAACAGCTAAACATTCCGCCCGCTTCTCAAATTCCTGTTGTGATAATGGTCTCTGCTCCGCAACACACTCCAGTTCAGAGATCAAGCGTTTTTTTTGTTCATACTCACCTACTACCAATCTCTTTTTCACATCCAGCCACCTCTTAATTTGGTTATTCAACCACCGAAGTTTCGTTGCATGTGCCAGATCTGCCGGCCCGTGAAACAGGAATCTAGAACTTTTTTCTTCCACAAACTCAATAAACCCCGGCATCTCTAACCAACTATTAAAAAATCGAAACGGAATATGCCCAAAGTCGACAGGTACCATCCCGAGCAATAGCGGTCGATGATCCGAACAACCTTTAGTCAATACGTTTAAAGAAGTCGTCGGCCATAGCGCCATAAAATCTTTACACACCAAAATCTGGTCAATTTTACTAAATTTATCACCCCTATCCGACACATAAGTGAACGTTCCACCGCCCATACTATACTCGCACAACTCAGCCTCATTTATAAAACTATTAAACACATCTGCGTATGAGGCAACAAACTCAGAATTTAATCTCTCCGAGGCCTCCCGTACCTCATTAAAGTCACCTGCCAAAACGCATAACCCATCCGCAACCCTTCTCGTTTGTAATAATTCCCCCCATAGTGCCCTCCTTTCTATCGGATCATTTGGTGCGTAAATATTAAAAATATTCAACTTAACCCCAGTGGCCTTAATAAAACCTTTAACAATCAGGTATCTCCTGTGCTTAAAAACCCCACTTCTCCATTTTCACCCACTTCCTTTTGATTTCCGACCTCGTCTTCGCAAATCTCACATGCATCAGAGAAAAGAATATTATTTTCTCTAATCCCACCATATTTAGGTCATCCGACCCATGCCCATTACCCACTTCATAATGATCTAAGTCCGTAGTTGGACTAGTGGACCCAGGGGTCCTAATCCTTCTTGGCCTCTTCCTGGAGAGTGTTAATCTATTTTGGCCCACTAAATTATCAGGCCCACCAGTATTATCAATCCCACCTGTACACTCCATCTCTATGTTCGCTTCACCCACTCGCACTTTGGAAGGTGTGAGAGGAGCCGCCACCTTTGCGCACTGTTCCCCATGCAAACCAATGGGTCTTTCCCATGCACATTCCTTTCCCGAGGTCCCAAAATCATTATTCACCGACCCTCCGTCTTCCAAGAAGGCCGGAGTCTCCGTGTTACTCCGATTCGCCGTATTCAAACTATTTTCACGGTCCTTGATTTCGGCACCCACGTTGTCTTCCACCACCATTGGACTACCATCCCCCACCAGATTCACATTCTCCTGGTTATTTTTGCCACCGCAATAACCTAACTTCCAATCCACTCCAACGGTGACCACTTTGTACTATCCTTCAGCTCCACCATCTTCTTTCCCACATCGGAATTCTTATCCCTCATACCTGACAGTGCCACATCTTTATACGAGGACCCCGCCGGGATTGTATTAGTTTTTGTCGGTATAGCACTAGTGGTCTTCCTTTCTGATTTATGAGCATGGTCTACCTTCTTCCCCACTGTTTCAAACACTTGCTTATTGTTATTTTTGTCGTATTTGGCAACCGAAACATCAACAACTGCACCATGAATCTTAACCGAGTTCAACTCTTTCAACATTTCCTGAACGTTTATCACCCTTTTATACCTAATGAAACCAAAGAAATTCCCGAAGAAGTCCCGTTTCTGAGCAACGTAAGCATCCGACATCATCCCCAAGCTTTTAAATTCTTCCCATAGCTCATTTTTTGTCACCCCATCTGGCAAATTTGTGACGAAAAATGATGTCTCGTGTTTTGCCACCGCCTGTTCGCCTCCTTTGTTTCGCCGATGCATACCGAATATGTTCTTGAGATAATTGTCGTCACCAAGAACATGTTGTCATTCGGCCATGTTCAAACTCCTGTAATGCAATGCATTTTTGATAAACTTATTACATATGCATTTTGCGGTTAAATCTTACATTTGAACATGTTTATACTTCAAAAAGGAAAAAGATAAACTTTAACAGACCGGCTCACCCTTTTTTTGGTACAAATTAGATTCTAAAGTCCAGATATTTCATAAATTGGATGTATCTTAATGGTAGAGCACTCACTTTATAAGTGAGAGGTAGGGGGTTCAAACCTCACTATCACCAATTTATATGGGAGATATGAGGGATGACCCTGCCTAGCCAGGGTTCGAGGCCTGATCTCATCCGGTTTTACCAGCTCCTCGTTGTCGTGCCATTTCGTGGGTGTGGGGGTCAAGTTTTATCCGGTGAATCCCTCAATAGGTGGACCGTTAGGGGTTCCGTCCGTCCGGACTAGCGGTCGGCTCGGGCTACCTTTAGCCAATGGGAGCCACGTACAAAGTAACCGGTGTTACTTAGTTGGTCGTTAAAAAAAAGAAAAGTCCAGGTATTTCTATACAAAAAATATATTTTTGCTACGTGGTACAATGATAGCACATATATTTGTATGCGATTTTGAAAAGAGACAAAGTAATCAAAAATATCACAAATGGAATTATTTTTGGTTAAAAGAATCCTTAAGTTTATTGTTTTTTTCTTTGCTCGATCTACTGATCAAATTCTGAAAACCCCAAAATAAAAAATTGAATTGAATGCCTCTTAAATATATATTTGGGACCATAAGCTTCAACTTTTTAGTTTAGTTAAATATGGTGAAAAATAGATCATTTATTTGATTTCAGGTAAACTTCTAGGTTTTTCGAATTTCATTCCACCGTATGCCACCGCGACTCGCGAAGAGATCACCAAGGGTGTAAACTACGGTAGTGCTGGTGGTGGTATTAGGGATGAAGCAGGAAGGAATTTGGTATTTTTTTTGATTGAATATTTTTTTATGGATTTAATATCATAGAAACATCCAAACGATTTACAATGAAGTGGCAGGTAAACGGGCAACAAGCTGCGCCGCAAACCCCTTTTGGATAGCAAACCCAATCCGACTAAAAACAAAGTTTCGATTCTTATGGGCTGATACGTTACTATACACAACTTTCTGAACTCTATTCAAAAGGTCCACGACATCCGGAGCTAAGAAACCAAAAGTGTCAGAGGCAAAGGGATAAACACGTGTTGATTCTCCAAACAAGCTCTCTCGTGTTTAGCAACCTTGCCCGATGCCTCCTTCAATGCTGCATGGCCTGCTACAAACCCATTGTCCCTAATCCCAACAAGAGGGGACACTCCTGTGAGGTCGACACAAGCGTGTTTTCCCCCTACCCACCCAAAAACAAGAATATCGGCCGGTCGTAATGTAGATCTTCCTTCTTGAGAATCCGTAAGAAAGTTTGCGGGGGCTTCCTTTTTAGCCGAAATTCCGGCTCGTTTAAGAATATCGCATAGAACATCCTTCACCAAATCATGCCTGTACTTAAACCCAGGAAACTCTTTACAGTGAACCGCATGCTCGCCAAAAGAATCCAAACAAACCTTACGGCAAACCGGGCACAGCTCATCTACCGGAAAAAAGGGATCATTAACCGATACTTCAGGATGGCCCGGTACTCCAAAGCCGACATATGTTGGCCCAATCCTTCAATAGGGAGAACACTTAAGAAATCTTGAGCCCGAGGAGCCCGAAGACACTCAAACACCGCTTTCTGACGAGGGGATAAATCAAACTTCATTTCCAAACTCTTGATGATGTCACTATAAAGGGCACTCGCCAAAGCATGTTGGGCTTTAGGGGGGGTGTCTTTATTAGAGAAACCGCTAATGTCAAAATCGGGAAGTGAAATGTGCAACCGATCTATCGCTAATGTCAAAATCGCTAATGTCAAAATCGGGAGTCAAACCCATCAATACCACAACCCCGAAGAATGTGGTCCTGCAATTCCCAATATTGCGCCCTCGAGGCCACAAACGCATAAGTAGAAACGTCTGAAGCTGAACATAAACCCAAACCTTGAAAACGAGTCGGAAGTGATGCCAACCTCCATTGAAAATCTCTAAAGAAGGCACCACCACAAACCACGATGTCCTCAATCGCCCCCCGAAGGCCATTGTAAAACACAGAAATTGCTTCCCCTACATACACAGGTTGGCATGTTCTGCGACCAAACAACAACTTTCCAACTCCCATACATGAACGGAGAAAAAGGAGCTCACATTGAGGGTCCCGCAAATGCGGGAGATAGCCCATCAACTCCACAGCTCGCGAAGCCCTTTTCATAGCAAGTTCACTGATGAACCCGACATCCCGGCTAACGACTCCCCCGAGGAGTTTCACACCTAGCACCGGTCTTCCAATCTCACAGGGAAACACCCCCTTCTGCACCTTAACCCCATTGTACGACGGCCAAAATACTTCGGTTTTCTTAATATTAAGTTCAAGGCTCAGGCGGGGACCCTCCGACTTGATAATATCTAAAGCTTTAGCAACCTCTTTAGAGTCCCCAATAATTGTACCATCATCTAGGTACCAGGCATGAAAGAGAAGCTTACAGGAACTCTGGACTAGATGGATAAGTGGGTGCAGAACTAAGGCGAAAAGAAGAGGTCCCAAAGGATCCCCCTGCTGAACCCCAGTGGTGGACCAAATGTGGCCATCTCCGACATATAGCCTGGCCGGTTGCCTATATGAAATGTTCACTCGTAAGGAAATAGATGGGCATCGGGCCCGAACCTCATTCAGAAGGGCAGTCCTATCCACCAAGTTGAAGGCATTACAAAAATCAATAGTAAGCATAGCCAATGACCCATCAGAATGGAACTTACTTAAAAACCTGTTCGCGCTATAAAGAACGGCCTCTGCACCACTAAGGACTCCCACCCCAAACTGAAAGTCGCACAAGTATTTAGTAATGTCTTTCCCAACACCCCTCATAGCCATCTTAGAGATCAATCTTCTCCAAATGGCACCTACGGCAATGGGTCTAATCCCATTGTCCGGTTTGAGCAACGATGTGAGAGGAGCCGACGCAATGAACTCTGCCAAAACCCTTGGGCATCTCCCCCCAAACATAAATTAACCATCACAGTAGTAGCCTTTAGTAACCCAACAACTATCGGCAACCCCTCTCCACAAAATGCATCCAAAATATATTGTGCCCTCAATCCATCTCGTCTGCATGACGTCCCTTTAGGGAAGGATATAATGCATCCAAGCACACAATCCTCATCAACAACAAGAGGAGGCTCAGAAAGCAATGAAGCAGGCATAACCGGCAGGGGCAAATTGGGATGCTTAGCCACTAACGCTTTCAAAGTGTCATTGCCGAAATGTGCAACCCCTGACGAGCATAATACTTTAATGGCGGCAGTGAAATGCCCGTCCGCCACTTTTCATAAACATTGTTTCACACTGGCGCATACCGCAACATCATCGTGCTTAGCGAGAGGCTCCTCATGACTCGAGTTCACCCCTATTGGTGTGGCAAAAGGGATAAAATAAGCGCATCAAAACCATCCTTAGCGCATCAATTTTTGTAATGATGTTTTAGTTACAACTTACAATATAATATGAATACATTTAAACTCTTTGGTTTTGATTATCTTAAATTATCTCAGGGTGATCGAAACAGCTTGAGTAAGCAGCTAGCCAATCATGCCGCAATAGTTTCACAACTTTCTCTTGTGCAACAAAACATTTACAAATGAATATATAAGAAGGTGCATTTACATAGTACTTTAGGACAAACGATTTCCCCACAAGCCGCATATACACGCCTGATCAATATGCAGCAATCCTCATTCGGCAATACTCGGAAAAACTGAGTGTAATTATTCTGTTTTAATTTCCTGTTTTTGTGTTTGGTGTGGTAAACAGTTTGTTTACACATGCAAATTTTATTTTTATTTTTTATTTTTGTATTGTCATGCATGCGTTTGTAATATTTATTCTTTTGCGGCTTATAGTTAACTTTTTTTTCATCTAAAAGCCCCAAAAAATTAATTTCTATTTTTCATTTTCTTTTACTTTTTTTTACGTACGACAGGCTTTATACAAATTGGGAGCTAGGAAAATTGTTGTTTACGGTTTGGGTCTAATAGGGTGCACGCCTGCTGAGATAGCAATGTTTGGGACTTGATGGGAAACCATGTGTTGATCAAGTCCCGTATCGATAATCAACACACAAACTAAACGAATTACTCTGGTTCATATTAATCAGAAAATCTAACTCTAAAAACTGATTACAAACCCTATCAAATCTGACTCCGTTTGACTCTTGATGAACCCTAACTCGGTTACACCAAACTCACACACCTAATGTCTAACCATAACTCGGTTTATATAGACTAACCTAACTTGTTAGCCAAGACATTACTAAATATAATAAAAACCTAATTCTTGGGTTGGGCCTTACACTCGGGCCAAATAACAATTGAGCAACAATCACCCCCGCAATGGTTGCACCCGAGTCACCCGACTCACCCCCTAATTTCCTACTCGAAATTGGCGGGTATTCAACTTCACGTTTGTCATTCTTCTCATGATTCTCCCGAGGGTTTTCATTGCAATGTTCTTTCGGCTCCACTTGGCTAGAAGACACACTTGCTTCGTTTGATCATTAGACGCCTTCCCTTGGGCTTGAATCACTTCCTTGACCACGCGTTAGTTTCTTGAACTCTCTTCGTTGGACTTTGAATTTTGGAACTTGGATCTTTAATTGGAATCTGACTCGTAACCGGCTTGTCTTCTTTCAGTCCAATTCTTTGAAGATCCCTACCTGCAAAATTCTTCATTCCAATGATACCTCGTTTACCGGGACTTGTTATCTTGAGACTAATCTTCTACAATCGATTCTTGGTCCTTGTCACCTTCATCAAAAGCTTACCTATATCATCTTTAATGGTTAGCAAATCATGTTTCGTGTGAATCTCGCATCTACCTTCCGTTGCTTGACCAAGACTTATGATATTGCACTGTAAGCTCGGGATGTAGTAGACATCGGTCAACAAACGTTGCTCCCCCATTTTTCCTTCAATTAAGACCGACCATTTTCCCCGAATATCAATACAAGATTCATCTCCGAACTTCACCGTTCCCGTGATTTGTTCATTCAATTCATAAAAATACGATTTATTACCCGTCATGTGATTCGATGCTCCGTTGTCGAGATACCAAACATCTTTCTCCATCGGTTCGGTTCGAAACGCTTTGGAATCACACCATCTTCATTAAGAAAAACCGTTTTCTAGATCACCTTTTATCATAAATAAACTTGGATCAAAATCATCAATTTTGTTCAAATTAGACTCTTCCTTTTTCTTCATATGTTTCGGACACGAAGATGCAAAGTGACCGAACTCATCACAACGGTAAGACTGAACATGTGACATATTCTTCCTTCTCCATTGACGATCCTTTCTTTGACCCGTATACCTTGACCCACGATGTTGACCATCTCGGTTTTCACAACCATTTTGATCCTCATCCTCTCGATCTTGACCTCCGGTTTCCCGGCCTCTTCCACGTCCCTGTGAACTCGGCCAACCCTTACCTCGGCTACCAGACTGATCATACGACTTCCCTTTATAATTACTTTATGTCCTATTAAAAAGTAACTGACCTTATGAATTTGAAGCGCGTTCTCTCCCTCGTAGACGTTCCTCAAACGCCTTAAGTCTTCCAACAGCATCTTCAAACCTCATACTATCAAGATCAACAGTTTGCTCGATTGAGGCTACCAAGTTGGAGTATTTGTCTGGAACCGCATCAAGTAACTTTTTCACCAATACATCTTTCTCGAATACGTGACCAAGACTCGTTGCCGTTGAAACCATACCGGTTATTTTTCCCGCAAACTGATCAACGGTCTCGTCTTCTTCCATCTTGTGTTTCTCAAATTCACTTTTCAACGTTAGCAGTCGAGCCCTTTGAACTCGCTCGGCCCCAACAAACTGTGTCTTCAAGGCCGCCCATATTTCTCGAGCATTATTGTATTGAGAAACCTGAAGAAGAATATTACCTTCCATAACTTGGAACAAAAACGACCTTGCCGTTTTATTCTTCTTCGCATCAATAACCGCACCCTCATTCGGTTGAACAACTTCCCATAACTCTTGATCATCTAAGATCGCTTCCACCACAATCACCCATGTGATGTAATTAGTTCCGTTCAGCTTTGGAACCTGCAACGATATCCCCCCACTCGCTTTGGGTTGGATTATCGACTCTTCTTTGTCACTTGCCATTGACGTCGTTGAACACCCTTGCTCCACTTCGTTGGAACAAATACAAACCGATCCACTAGCCCTAAACAACTTTTCACAACTAAACTACGTTGTATTAGACATATTAGATTAGATATTACAATAATTATATTAGAGGGATCTAATTGTAATATAGTCTAGTATATAAACACTCTTGTACAGATTATTATCTATTCAATAATACAAGATCACAGTTACACACGTTTAACTTGGTATCACAGCAAGGTTTGTTAACCCTAAACAGCCGCCATACAACAAGGTTTTTTCCCCCCCTCTCTTCATCATCATCATCATCATCATCATCATCATCAATCCATGGCTCTTCTTGCTGCCTTTACTACCCAAGAGAAAACATCCCACAATTCCCACAAGTTTGCTTTTACCCTATCCCCTACAAACTACATGTATTGGAAAACAATGATTCATCCGTTTCTTGTTACAAACAACATGTTTGGCTATATCGATGGAACTATTCCATGCCCCTCCCCTACAATCACAATTGAGGGTTCTGGTTCAGACAAAGATGCAACCCCAACCGTGACCCATAATAACCCTAATCATGCTACGTGGGTTGCCAATGATGCCCATGTCCGTATGTTGCTTATCTCTACAGTATCTTAAGCATCTTTTCATCATGTTCATGGGGACACGTCTAGGGATCTCTAGCTCTCCCTTGAACGTGCTTACGCACCACGTACTTCGTCTAGCGAGTTTACCTTAAAACAACAAGTCCTAAGGATTGAGATGAAAGGCGATGAAACACCTACAGCCTATCTATCTAGGGCTCAAGAATATGCCAAAGCCCTTTTCAACATCGGTGAACCAATCAAAGATAAAGATTTGGCCATGTTAGCTACCTCTGGTCTTCGTGAAGAATATAATGGACTGAAGTCAAACCTTCTGGGCCGTGAAAAACCATCACTTTTAATGAACTACCAGGTTTACTTGCTGACCTTGATTTTATGATTCAAAAAAATCAGCCCACACCACCATTATCCCAAGCATTCATGGCAGCAACCAGCACCCATCTTAACACCCCTACTACCAGTTTCGAGAGCCACACAACAGCTAACAGACTCATCTTCTTGCTGTCCAACAATTAGCCTCACAACTCGGATATCACCTCATACCATCGGCTCCCTCACAAGCTTTCTATAGCCCTCGATCTACTAAAACCAATAGGGGACGTGGTTACAATAATAATCGTGGACGTGGAAGCAATTCCAACAATCGACAAACTGGTGGCAACCGAAGTCAGTTTGAATGGGCCTCTAACACAAACACTGTTTATGGTTCATGCAACCGATGTGGTATTGGTCACATCCCATCTCTTTGTCCAAACAGGGATCCATCAACAGTTCATACACGACCCTCTGCAAACTTTGCTGACCATCGGTCTACTACATCCACAACTTGGCTCCCAGACACTGGCGCCAATAGCCATGTCACACCAGATCTTGCAAGCTTAGGCACATCAGAAGCATATCATGGTGATGATTCTCTTCATGTTGGAAATGGTATGGGTTTACCTATTTTTCACATCGGTTCCACTCATATATCCTCAACTCACAAAACTCTTTCGTCATCTAACATTCTTCATGTTCCACAAATTCAACGTAACTTGTTATCTGTTCAAAAATTTTGTCTTGATAATCATGTCTTCTTTGAATTTCATCCTTTTTTCTTTTGTGTGAAGGATATAACTACACGCACCACACTACTCACGGGTTCAAGTAAAGATGGTCTCTACTCTCTTGTCCTTCCACAACTTCAGTCTATTCGCAAGTTCGCCTTTTCTGCCAATCATGCTTCTTCAGCTGTATGGCATCAACGTTTGGGACATCGGCATCATGAGCTTTTAAGAACTATGTTATCCAAATATTTACTTCCTGTTTCTGATAAAATTTATAATAATGTTTGCACTTCTTGTCAATTGGGAAAATCTACAAAACTTTCTTAGCATAATTCTTCGTTTCGTAGTAATCATATTTTGGATTTGGTATATTGTGATGTTTGGGGCCCCGCACCCGTTTTATCATATGATAGTAATCGGTATTTTATGTTATGTGTTGATCATCATTCAAAATACATGTGGATTTTTCATTTGAAACAAAAGTCTGATGTGGATTCGGTTTTCAAACAATTTATTTCGATGGTCGAACGACAATTTAATACAAAACTTAAAATGTTCAAACCGATTGGGGTGGCGAGTTTCGCAATCTTTCCACCTTTTTTACCTCGCTTGGTATCATTCGTCGTCGGTCTTGCCCCCACACGAGTGAGCAAAATGGCATAGTCGAACGCCGAAATCGTCATGTGGTTGAGACGGGTCTTTCCCTTCTTGCTCAATCGTTTGTCCCACAACGTTTTTGGCATTTTGCATTTGACACAGCCGTCTATCTCATTAACTGCATGCCATCTCGTTCCAATTCTAGCAGGTCACCATTTGAAACGGTCCATGACCGTCCACCATATTATTCTTTTTTACGGGTTTTTGGGTGTCAATGTTTCCCGTATCTTCGACCGTATAATCCCCATAAAATGGATTTTCGGTCGATGCCATGCATTTTTCTCGGTTACAGCCTTGTTCACCATGGGTATCGTTGTTTAGATCCTACAACCGATTGCCTCTATATCGCTCGCCATGTGCGGTTCAATGAAAACTACTTTCCCTTCCAGCCACAACCATCACCTATACCTTTGGTTACCGACTCTACTCCATATACCGCCTTTGTCCCATCTCCACCACCCCCGACAACCGAACCAACATCACAATCCAATCCATCTATCACCCATATAGCCGCCGACCACCTCTATTGCTACCGACCAACCAACAAACTCTAGCCCACCGACCTCACCTATTGAACAATCATCCGATCACTCGTCTTCCTCTACCTTTTCCAACAACCCTATACCCACCCACCAAACACTGTTACAAAATCCACTGCCAACACTAAACTCTAATTCAATTCCAACACCACCGCCTCCGCCTCCACCTTCTCGTACTCGTCCACCTAATCTTTGGCCAAATCCGAAACAACGTGTCCGATTCGATCCATATGCCTTTCACACCATCAGCTCACCACCCGACACCGAACTTTCCACCTTTACCGCTGCCAACGAATACGCTGAATGGCGTCACGCCATGGCTGAAGAGTACTTAGCCCTTGTTAAGAACAGAACAAGGTCTCTTGTTCCACCTGTTTCTGGTGCTAACGTTATTGATTGCAAGTGGGTTTACAGGTTAAAGCGAGACAAACATGGGGCTCTTTCTCGATATAAAGCCAGGCTCGTTGCAAAAGGATTCACTCAGCAACCAGGTGTTTATTTTCATGAAACTTTCAGTCCGGTAATAAAATCTGCTACTATCCGAGTTGTGTTATCCTTAGATGTTACCCGCAAGTGGTCCTTCCGACAACTGGACGTTCAAAATGCGTTCCTTCATGGGAACCTTGAAGAAACAATTTACATTCGGCAACCACAAGGCTTCATTGATAAGACAAGAGCTACTCATGTTTGCAAGCTTCACAAGTCTCTTTATGGCTTAAAACAAGCTCCCCGGCTTGGTTTACTCGTCTCTTGACTGCCTTACAACGACTAGGATTCATGGGGTCTAAAACAGATCCTTCTCTTTTTATATACAACTATCGTGGTACACCTATCTATTTTCTAGTTTATGTGGATGACATAATTGTGACTGGGAACAACTCGGATGCCATTAACAAGATTGTTGCTAAACTCAGTGCCGAATTTGCTCTTAAAGACCTAGGTGACCTCGATTATTTTTTGGGAGTGGAATTTGTTAAACAAGGTTCAGATATCATTCTTTCACAAAAGAAATACATTCTGGAACTTTTACAACGAGCTGGTCTATCCACAGCTAAACCGGCTTCTTCCCCGATGAGCACATCTGTTCCGTTATCTTTAGACGACAGCTCCTTGTTTTCTAATCCGGTCAAATACAGACAGTTAGTTGGAGCACTGCAATATGTTACTTTGTCTAGGCCAGATATCACATTCGCTGTTAATCACGTATGTCAGTTCATGCATGCTCCTACTGAGAACCATTGGTTAGCGGTTAAACGTATTCTCAGATATCTTCTCGGTACTTGTGCTTATGGTCTCCTTATTCGGCATGCTTCTGGGTCTACTCTTCATGCATTTGCTGATGCCCATTGGAATAATCTTCAGGCTTACTCTGATGCTGACTGGGCAGGGTGTCCAGTTGATCGACGCTCCACCGGGAGTTTTTCTGATTACCTAGGGTCTAATCTGATTTCTTGGACAGCTCGCAAACAGCGTACCGTTTCTCGGTCATCTACCGAATCGGAATACAAAGCTATAGCTGACACTGTCGCTGAACTTACATGGCTTGAAGCCTTATTACGTGAGCTTGGTATTTTCTGCTAAGTCTGCTCCTACACTTTGGTGCGAAAATCTTGGTGCTATTTATCTCTTGGCTAACCCGGTTTTTCATGCCGGAACGAAACATGAAGTAGACTTTCATTTTGTCCGGGAAAAAGTTGCTCGAGGGGGGGTTACGTGTACAATTCATCTCAACTCGTGATCAGATTGCTGACATCTTCACTAAGCCGTTGCCGACAGATCGATTTTTGTTTTTAAGATCCAAGCTGCAGGTCGTTTCCCGGCCTCAACTTGCGGGGGAATATTAGACATATTAGATTAGATATTACAATAATTATATTAGAGGGATCTAATTGTAATATAGTCTAGTATATAAACACTCTTGTACATATTATTATCTATTCAATAATACAAGATCACAATTACACACGTTTAACTCGTTGGCTCACAAAAACCCGATTACAAATATCTCTTGAAAAACCGAAATGTTGAAACAAAAGAAACACTTTTTTTGTGCTATAAAAAGAATATTCTACTTTTTCCTTCATACACAAGACCTGTGTAAAACAAATTTTTATTGACCTTTTGTTCTGATAAAGAAATCAAAACTATTGTTTTCTTCTCTTTTGAATTCTTCGAGGTCCTCAGACCATTCAACACCAAATATAAAGTCTAACACCAAAAAGCTTGGTGAGTAATAATTGCAAAGAATTCCAAAAACACCTTTATTTTCTTTCTTTGTTTAATCGCAAAACAAAGACCAGAAGAAACAGAAAGTAAACTCAACTTGTTCTTAAAAAAGAACCACCAACATAGGTTAGACTAACCCGCGTTAACAAACCACTCTTCGATTTGGAAACCCAACTTGGTTCCGATATGCGTCGATGATAGCTCCTACTCAAGCCACCGCTCACCGCCGACCGATTATCGATTTCTTGAACTTGGCTCTGATAGCAATTCAAGTCCCGTATCGATAATCAACACACAAAATTAATCAGAAAATCTAACTCTTAAAATTAATTACAAACCCTAACTCCGTTTGACTCTTGATGAACCCTAACTCGGTTAGACCAAACTCACACACCTAATGTCTAACCATAACTCGGTTTATATAGACTAACTTAACTTGTTAGCCAAGACATTACTAAATATAATAAAACCCTAATTCTTGGGTTGGGCCTTACACTCGGGCCAAACAACAACTGAGCCAACAGTTGGGTCGATTAATAATGTGACTAAGATGTTTAATGACAGGCTTAAGCCTCTTGTTGATGATCTTAACAATGGTTTATCTGATTCAAGGTTCACTTTCATCAACTTTTCCGCTATTGTTGCATCTCAAGAAGCCAAAGTGTAACAAATTTTATGCATAATGTCTTATTTTGGTTACACACGTTAAAGATTATTCATGATACTAGTGACTAAAATTATTTTTTTTATAATTTACTAGCCATGCCAAATGTTCCTTGTTGTCAAGTAGGACAAGATGGATTATGCATTCCAAATTCAATGCCTTGCCCTGTTCGGGACTCGTCTTCTTGGTATGACGGTTTTCATCCCTCAGAAATTGCCAACAATTTTGTCGCATCAAGATCATATACAGCCCTCTCTCCCATGGACGCGTCTCCTTATGATATTAGTCATCTGGCTCAACTTTAACATTTGAAGAGAATAGGAAATATGATGATATTTGGTATGTGTTTTATGATTCTTCATGTGAAAGATAAATAAAAAAAATAGTAACGACATCCATCATGATAATGAATTAAATTTGTCTTCATGATAATGAATTAAAATACACCCACTTGCCGTACCTTAGCATGGAGGAGACCGTTTAAATCCGTACATCCATCATCAATAATTAATCTCATCCTTCTTTTCATTACAACTCATATCCCATTTTCACTTGATACATCATCATCAACTAAATTTTTTGAAGAAAATGATTTGCCTACCAGGTGTTTGACAAAATGCCTTAACGAAATAATCATAGTTTTTTGTGTTTGAAGAGGAGAGGGCAATGGGTGGTTGCTCTCCTCTTTCCACTTACATTCGGGTGTTCATTCCTCAAACTCAACTCGAGTTTTGTTTATTTTTTTTGGTGTGGTTCGTGGCTACTGGGGTATTTTGTTGGGCGGGGGTGGTATGATCGGGGTTATTGATTAGGGTGTTTGGCCGTGTCCGTTTAGAGGCTTCCATTGTTGCCCGGATGGATTACCGGGGTCCAAGGGGGTTCGATTGGCTACACATATTAAGCGGCTTCATTTGTCATCGGATGACAAGAAAGAGACCTTATGGGAGGCGATCTCAACAAATTTGGATTTGTTTATTTCGGTTGGTGAGGCTTTAAAGTTCTCGCGCAAGTGGTTGTGTGGGGCGTGTATGGAGTCACATGCTCTCAGTCAGGGTTGCCATCATGATGACGGGTCAGTCTGGTACAAGTGTGTCATGGGAGATGTGGAGGAGTTTATAGTGGGGACTGCGAAGCCACATGTTGGGAGGTAAGTTGTCGCGGTGGGTAGGGTGGAGGTGGATGTAGCTCTCCTTGAGCGTGTCTTCACTCTTCCTATTACGACTGTTAAAAACCTTCCTCATAGTTGTCGTATGGCTTTTTACCCAAAATAATCAAGCAGTTGATGTGTTGGTTGATGAAGAGGACATTTATAAGTGCAAAACTGAGACTTGCAATAACAATGTTGTTCACTATCTGCAAAGGTAACTATCTATAGTTTATGTTAATTAAATAATTTAAGTTATAATTTATATTTATGCTAAATGATTCCTCTAAATTCTATTATATAGGCTTAGAGTCCCGTTGGCTGTTCAAGACTCAACCGGAACAATATCTTTAACATTGTTTGATTGTGAGGCTTGTAGACTTCTGAAAACAACCGGTTCAGCTCTAGTTGAGAAATATGTATAGATTTGCTTACTTCACTATGCAATATTATATTCTTTAATTTGAAGATTACCTAACATTAAAATATACATACATATTATAGGGGGTGATAACGGTGACACTCCTGCTAAATTTGATGCTCTTGTGGGGAAAATGTTTGCTTTCAAGATTGAAATAACACAGTACAACATCGACAACGGTTCTTCAGTTTTTGGCATTTCAAAACTCACTGATAATGTTGATATCATCTTTGAACTAGAGAAAAAGGCCAACAATTTTGAGGTTACACAATTATTTGTTTTTAATTTAATATTTTTTTAATCATCATACTTGACTCTTTAAAGGAATACTATTTTTAATATTTAGGTTGACAAATCTGCTTCTCTTAGCATTGGATTCAATGATACCCAGTCACAAGGAACTGTTGAATTTATGGTATTACCTTTCAAAACTGTTTTCAGTTTAATACAACCGTAAATATTTATTACCCTCATCAATAATAATACTTATTTGAACTATATTGTAGTCGGTTAATTCTGAAGAGGTTATCATGTGATTGGATACTGTGGAGACCAATGAAACTACTAAAAAGGTATTTGAAAACCATATTATATTTTTTATTTACATGTAATGATGTATAACTTATCTGTAACCATATCTTTTTAAAAATGTCTAGGGTGGTGCTGAAAGTATGAACGACAATGTTACTCCAATTGCAACAGATGTGAATGACAAAAGTGTTGGAAAATCTCATGTGGTTGAAACGATAACGTTTAAACGCAAATCCAAGGCTCCAACTTTTAAGAAAAACTTGCTTGATAGCTATGATGTTGAGATCACCAAAGAAATGTCTACCACTAAGCCTCCATCTGATGGCAAGTCAGTTCTCCTTATTCCCAAGATATTCTCAAGATTGAAAAATGATTTCCTTAAAGTCTGAATGTTTTATGTTGGGTTGTTATATTTTTATTTAAATGTCTTTCCTATTATGTTTGTCTGTTAAGAACTTCTATGTCATTTTGTTGTAGTCTATCTTACGATGACATGTTATGCACTTTATTATCCTTTTGTTTAAGTATTTGATGTAAGACAGTTTGGTTGAATTATTATTATGTATTGGTTACGTGTTGGTTTTTGTATCTTACATTACTAGGGTATAGCCCGTGTTACACACAGGTGAAAAAACATGTTAACAAACATAAATAAATTCAAACAACAAATTCAAGCAACACAAAACTTCTTCAAATTTTCGGACGAAAACGTTAACCATTTACATTGTCTAGATATTAAAAATTAAAAGTTACAATAAGTTAATGTACATCGAACAACCAAAAAAACATCAACAAAAGATATAAACATGTACTTTCATATTAAACCAACATCAACTTCTTCAAACATTCTATCAAAAGAAACTCATTTTGCTTCACCACCTGAAAATATTATAAAACAATAACATCCAAATTAAATATACCATAATAACATATTTAATAATGAGTAACATTTGAACATTAATAAAGTTGTTTTTATTAAAACAAAATAACATATAACAACAAACAAAGTAAAATGACAACATAAAACATCTTTCTAACTTAAACCATTAAACCAAAAAGATATATCAATAAAAACCTTTTTTTGGCTGTCATTTTATAACTAACAAATTTGATACTATTTCAAAACAACTCGTATTGAAATATTTTCTAAATAGTTACAAAATATAAAAAAAAATTGGAATTAGTCAACTTCAAAAAATTATGATTTTTTTTTTATTTTTCTTGAAACAAACTTTTAAATCACTGACATTAATATTTTGTTAAATTTGCAAAACTTAAAAACGTTTTACAATAGATGAATTCTCAAATAACTTTGGAAAGATTAAAAAATTTTATGTTGACTTTGAAAATAATTAAAGCTGAAAAAATATGATACAAAATCAATGAAAACAAAATATAAACGTATAAGAAATAAATTATCAAATATTTTTAATATTCTCCAACGAAAAACCCGCATAAAAATAAGTATTTCGGTTATACCACAATAATTTGACAAAATAAGTATTATTACACAAAATATAAACGTGTGCTTGAATTAGGTTCTACCACAATAATAACCTAATTATCCCATGTTTTAAGGCTTAAATCAATGTTTTCAGACCTGGACCGGACATTGACCCGGACGCCTTACCGGGTCATAGGTCGGACCGACGCGAGAGGTTGGATCGGACATTAACCCGATGACGTCATAATATATCTCTACTATATATAAAGAGCGAGTGATTGACCTCTTAAAAGTTAAGAGGTCCAACAAATATTGCTAAGTTTACAAGTCTTAATGAATATTTTAACTTCTTTTTAAGGGTAAAGATGTCTTTCAATCAATACTAACATCTTGGCCCCTCAATTTTTATCATCTTTTACTATATAAACAATAATTATATTTTTGGCCCCTCAAGTAAAACCAACTACCTCTCACGATTTTTAAAAGATCATAACTATTTCATACGTTAATACTTAAAAAAAGAAACTACACCATAAAAACGAAAATTTTGTTCTCTTTAATTTGAGTATAGTAATGCTATACTTTGTAATTTTAAAAAATTCGCATGTTACACGAATACGATTTACGACCGACAACCGGGTTCTGGCAAGGCGTTTAGCTTCGTCGGGTTACACCGACACTGGTTAAGCGTTTGATGTCGGGTTACATGTGTACCGACATCGGTTACGAGCCAGATGCCACGTTACACACGTGGCGACGTTAGATTTCATGCGTTCAAGCGCGGGTTACCCAGGTACCGAATCTGGTTACGCATCCGATGATGCATTATGCGTTTATGGTCGTCAAGTTACGCTCGTACCGGTAACAACTATGTGGTCGATGTGCCTTCTTTACCTGTGTATCGACATTGATTACAAGTTTGATATTGATTTATGCGACAGATGTGGGTTTGTGTTCGTTTCATTGTTGGTTGACGTGCATAGCAAGCCTGACGCGCCTACTAACGTCGGGTTGTGCGTGCCATATCAACCTATTCTGATCAGTTGGAAAATAACACCACCTAATTCTAACATGTTTGAAAATAACACCAACCCATTTTGACACGCACAATATATGTTGCAGTTTTGCATGCACATAATTACGCATAAAGAAAGATAATTACACACCTTCTATGATAATTACACAACATATTTTCATAATTACGCATGACTATAATCACACTTATTATACGCACAATACACCTAGGTATAAAGAAAATCATTTTTTTCTTTAAAAAAATAGTATAGCAAAAAAAAAGTAGTTTGTTTTTTAGGAAAGAAAATACTTATGTAATTTTTTTTAAATGCTTGATTTTATGGTGTTGTTTTTTATATAATAATGTCGTGGAGAAAAGTTATCAATGATTTAAAAGTTGAAGAATTATGCTTAATTTAGGTTCTCGTATAAGGAGGAGAAAATATAAATGCATATAAAGTTCAATAGTTTAAGTAAATACAAGTGTTAAAACACATTAGAAATCTTATAAATAATTTATCTTTTTGTTTAACGTTAAACATTTATTATTGTTTCTCTGTCCATATGAATGGAGAAACAATACGGGAGAGACTATATATTCTATAAACACAAGTTCAGTCCTTATAACAAGCAACTGACTTACTCAACTTTTTGGTTAAGTAAAGTCTTAGAATTAATCCATCGACATGATTAAGTTATATGTGTGATATTTATGATAATAAATTGTAAAGTTGAGCCAAGATTTAATCGCATAACATGATACGTACACGAGACAATTACGTTTTCAATACTTTATTGATATACGTTGTTGTTCATACATTACATAAGTTAAGCCTATAGAGTATTCGGCATGGTAACGTTACACGGAGAATAAATATGGCATAGATATCTACGTTTATTCATTAGGAAATGCCTATTTATAAGCTACCCTCATTCGTTAATCATCACTAATGAATGAGGTCTCTCATTCGTTAGACACACCTAACGAATTAGATTTCCCATAGAGAATGACCTCCCATTCGTTAAACATCCTCAACGAATGGACATTACATTAACGAATGATCCTTAATTTGCTAAATCCCTTAGCGAATGAGCTTAATCTATAATGAATGGACCTCATTCGCTAAACATGCCTAGCGAATGAGCCATATTACATTAAACATAAAGACTAAACTACCCTTAACTTATTCGATCAGCTGTGGACAACAAATCATACACTGACTGTCAAGCATACCATCTCAAGTTTAATTTGAAGCCTAGCCAATTCAGCTCGGAATGAAGTTCGAGTCCAGTTCAAGCTAGCCCTGGTTTGGATTATATTAGCTCGTTAACAACCTTTAACTATTGTTCGACGCTCATCGTGCGGGAACTCTACTAGTATATATATATATATATATATATATATATATTAACTAATGTCGGTTAACAGTTCAAATTTCAAATGATTATTGATCATGTATTGATTGTTATATTCTATTTAGACAAGGAGTCTTTTATGGACAATTTACTTATATCATAGTTGAGAAATTCAGCCATTGTCATAATTACAAAAACCTTTCATTTACAATGGTTCTTTCAATATTTAGGATTTGTATTTTAACTAATTGAACATCAGTAGTCCTTGGTTGGTTGGCCATTGTTGCATTTGTTAAGTTTTCATCTCGGGATTGTGCCAGGGTTCGATTCCCATCATTAACATCATTTTTTATTTAGTTATATACAAGATATGAAAGGAAATAGATGACTTGGCAATGATCTGGCATTGATGTGGATAGGCTAGTTGAATTGTATGGACAATTGATGTGGAAAGGCTAGTTGAATGACATGTGTACAAATTGTATTGCTTTAATAGTATGTAAAGATGTTATTGTATTTTATTTGTACAAAACAATTTGAAACTTCATAACCTAATCCTTAAATCTGCATCATTTTAGGAAGGTTTTTTGTCAACATAAACATTTTTAACTACATTTTGAACTCTAAATTTTTACAACTTAATGTTTTTTACCAACTTATTTTGTACATTTTTTCAGATTCGAATGATCGATATATTTATGCAAAGCTCATGCGAAAGAAGAGGAAACAAAAATTGGATGAAAAAGATCAAAACTACTTCGTTCGCATAGCAGCCTAAAAGGTCATTTCCAATACACCTTGATAATATATTTTGGTCAATGTATACAATTCTCAATTATAATAAATTGTTCAAACTTTGAAAAACTTAACTCTTTTATATAATGACAGGTATAAACAACATAAAATGCTCTTTAAACCCATCATTAGATTATGGAAGTTTTGGTTCTCACACATCATTTGTTACTCCTTATACCTCAAATCCATATCAACATATCAATATTGGTTCTTCATCCCTACATACCAGAAGTCCATTGTCTAACATTACAAATGGTATATCTATTATGAATTTCTTTTTTGTGTTTTTAATTAATAACGTCAATGTTTTGCTTTTTTAAAGATTCAAAAGAAAAAAGAGTAATCAGGAAAAGAAAATTGGATACAAACAATTTTAAAGGTATAAAGTTTGTAAATCTGAAATTCATATTAAAACAACATATTTTAAAGTTATATTTAATTGTTACTAATATCACAATTATTAATTATATACTTTATTCTTTTTTCAAATATAGATTCACCAAAAATGGAAGTCATGTCAAACAACTTCACAAGTAATGGAACTCCAACCTATTTGAATGAAGTTGTTAATCCTCTTAAATCAATTCCATGTCGTGAAATCAATCTTACATCTTCAGAATCCCATGTTATACTTCCTCTCTCAAACATTACAAACGGTATAACATAATATACTTTGCATTCATGTTCATATTTTTTAATACAAACTTTTATAATTATTCTTGATTTTAAATTAATGAATTACAATTTCAATTATCAATGAAAGTTATACTAGCCATCAATTGAGTCGGTCCATCAGAAAACAAATTAGAGATACTAAAAAGTCAAACATGAAATGCACTCAAGCATCTTCATCCAATAATTCACTACCGAAGAGAAAATACAATTCAAATAAAGAAAATATAGCAAAAGAAAATTCATTTGTTACTATACAAGAAGATGATGATAACCTACTCATTGAATACATATTTTCTGGCCAAACGAAAGGTACTTTTCAATATTCAATATGTGTTTACCTATCATATAAATAAGTTATACAATACTCTATAATAAGATAGTAATAAAGCTCAATAAACACCATTAAAATATTACTTGGATCATGGTGATCAAACTCATATATGTCAATCTTGTGAGGCAAAATTGTGGAAGGATGAGGTGTTACGAAGCAACAATCGAAATTATAAATCAAGCTTCTCTCTATGTTGTGGTTATGGTAAAGTTAAACTTCCAGATTTAAAGGACCCTCCATCAGATTATAAAAATCTTTTTAATGGTCTTGATTCAAAAAGCAAACACTTTATGAAGAACATTCGTCGTTACAATTCAATGTTTTCCTTTACGTCAATGGGTGGAAAAGTCGATTCATCCATTAACAGAGGCAATGGTCAGTTTGTATTTAGACTTGGTGGTGAAAATTACCATGCTATTGGAAGTCTCCTACCAACTGATGGATCAAAGCCTAAATTCTCTCAGTTTTATATACATGACACTGAAAATGAGGTTGCAAATAGGCAAGGCGCTTTAGGGTAAGTTATCTTACTTTTGTATAATAAACTTATTTCAACATTATATTTTTAATCGGTACTTACTTGGTATTTTAAATCTTTTATTTAGTGAAACCAACAATGTCTCCACATCAAGTTCAGATATTGTAGATCTTGAGATTATACAAGAACTGAAGGTCATGTTAGATTCACATAATGTGTTGGTTAAATCTTATAGAATGGCAAGAGATTTGTTTCAAAACAACCCTCATGCTAATCTAAAATTACGCCTTATTGCGAAAAGGAAGCAAGATGGAAGAACATATAACTTGCCAACTTCTTCTGAAGTTGCAGCTTTAATAGTTGGAGACATTGACACCTCATATGAACCTAGAGATATTATTGTGAAGACTAAAATAGGTAAAATAGAAAGGATCAGCGAACTACATCCTTCGTATGTACCGCTTCAATATCCTCTATTTTTTCCTTATGGTGACGATGGTTATAGAATAGACATCCTTCATCGGGATGTTTCAAATTCAAACAGCTCTAAAAGACATACATGTACAATGAGAGAGTTCTTTGCGTATAGATTCCAAGATAGAGTCAATACTTATTCTTTGCATCTAAATGGGGGGAGGTTTTGTCAACAATTGACGGTTGATGCGTATACTATGGTTGATAGAAAAAGATTATTTTACATACGTAGTCAACAAAAGAAACTAAGATGCGAGACTTACGAAAATCTACGCTCTGCTCAAAATCAGGGAACCAATTATGTTTCAAAACTCGGTCAGCGTATTGTATTGGCTTCCTCTTTTACTGGTAGTGCACGATACATGTTGCAAAACTATTTAGATGCCATGTCTCTTTGTAAGTGGTACGGATATCCAGATTTTTTCATCACAATCACATGTAACCCAAAGTGGCCAGAAGTGAAGAGGTATTTTCAAGATACTATGCTTAAGCCAGAAGACAGACCTGATATTTTATGTAGATTATTTAAAATAAAGTTGGATGCCATGATTAAAGACTTGAAGGATAATGTAATACTTGGAAAGGTTCAAGGAGGTATGTTACATCAATAATTTATTATTCACAAGTTTTTACATTCATATTACCTTTTAACAAAGTAGATTATTATGTAGTTGTTTTTAATTTTTTTTACTTGATAAGAAAAGTGGCTACGTACTGTTTACAAAATTATTAGAAAATATAATTAACATATAAATAAGTTTGTATATATAAATGATTGAAAAAAAATTAGAAATATGGTTTACTTATTTAACCAACTTTAATACTCATAAGTATTAAGTAAAAAACAACATACTCTATTTATCTATCATTATTTCTATTTACCTTAACTTATAAACATATCTAAACTGATAACCATATTCATATAAAACATAACTGCATATATAACATCAACATTTGAAAATTATGGCTTATAATCATAAGCCAAATAGTTAACCAACATAAACATTCCTAAACACATTAAACAACCCACAAAATAAAACACTAACACACTTAAACATAACACATAACATAAACATATTAATTCAACAACGACACCATACTTTTCCATTCAATATTCAACCCATGCCACCACATTCAACATCATCTGCAAAACAAAAATACAGATAGTCACTTACAAATGCTACCTACTTGATACTTACAAAACATATAAGGGGTTGTTAAAGTATTGTTTTTGTGTTTTATCTGTATAAAACATTCAACAAATCAGTTACTAACTAAAGCTTTTTTAAAGTTTTATGTCACTATTTTACGCTCCACGGGTTTTAGGCAAGATATCCAAAACAGTTTATTAATACCCCCTATCTATAATACTAACACCATCCTAATTAAATATATAACACTTAACTATAATAGTAACCAAATTTAAATTTTAACTATACAAACTATAGTAACATTTAAAACTTAAGTTTTGATATATCACTAACCTCAAATAAAGCAATCATCATCAGTCCCAATCTTCTTCCTTGATCTCCTCCGAGAAATAGCCATCAGATCCATCAGATTCTTCATCCTCTGAAACAACCGGACCACCAAACTCTTCAGCAATATTTTTTAGATCCATAACTCTGAACCTCATCATGCATAGAAATTTTTGAACACTCATAGTTGTATCTTCTTCGACAGAAGGCTGGATCGTTGGCAAATCTTCAAGAAATTCAATATTGTTACCTGTGAGAACTTGGTATCGATTGAAATTCTTAGTTATTCCATTCTCAAATTGAACCTCTATCTTGTCCAAAACATCGAAAAGCTTCCAGTGATTCACTTTTGATAACAAACGATCTTCTTCTTCAACATTTTCATCAAATCTTGCAGCCAACTTCTTCATAAGAAGTTTAGGTTTCTTGTAATCTTCTCCCAACGGATAACCCAGATCATACATCTTCCTTAGCACATCAGAATCTAACCTCATGACACCTCTGACCTTTGACATCCTTATTTTTCGATGATCACTCATCTTCAACCGAAACGAGTTTTGGCAGTGACT
The DNA here is from genome assembly GCF_021521415.1 of Bidens hawaiensis. Taxonomy (NCBI): domain Eukaryota; kingdom Viridiplantae; phylum Streptophyta; class Magnoliopsida; order Asterales; family Asteraceae; genus Bidens; species Bidens hawaiensis. Next base: position 638,190 of record NW_027491353.1, read on the forward strand.
GAATCTCCAAGAAATTAAGATCGACATTTTTTTAAAGTTTGTATGAGAATTGTATTAGAGGATGTGTGGTGATAAGTAAACATATGTATTAGTATAAATATAAAAGAATGGTTTAAGGCAAGTAATAATGAAATTGTAAACCTGTCAGGTGGTTTTCCAGAGTAGGTTATGATAACCTATATGATGGCTCTAATAAATAAGGTCATTTATGTACACAAAAGATCTTTACCATCAATAGGATATAATCAAGTACAGTAGTTTGTAGTTTATAATGAGATATTATAGACACTTTGTTATATCCTTATGTTATTCAATTGCCATTTCTTTTAACTTATCCACTTGTTTATGGACTACTTTTCAGTAAGTCTTTGTAATGTTTAAATTATTAATATACAAAACATGTTTACAACTAATAGTATCTAATGGTTCATAATGAGATTTGTTAGAATCATTTTTTTATCCTTAGGTTATTCAAAAGAAATTTTTATAGGTAAGATTTTGAACCATGTGTTGTGTTTACATATATATATGTACAAAACAATTTCTTTTAATAAGCAACTTTATTTACTAACTTAAGTTACTTTATTCTCACAACTTTGATGTAAACAACTTTTGTTACACCTAATTTTGGTTTTATTTTTTATAATCTTAGTTGTGTATACCGTGGAGTTTCAAAAATGTGGCTTGCCTCATGCTCATTTGTGCTTATTATGAATGTCGATCACAGGCTTCCAACAGTCAATCATGTTGATCCATTCATTTCTGCTGAAATACCAGATAAAAATGAAGATCCAGAATTATATTATCTTGTGAAGGAGTTTATGATTCATGGTCCTTGTGGCATTAAAAATATCAGCTGTCCATGCATGCATGGTTGATAAAAAGTGTTCAAAAAACTTCCAAAAAAATTCCGTGAATTTACAAGCATAGATGGTGAAGGTTATCCAGTATACAGAAGACGCAATGATGGACGTTTTGTTGACAAGTTAAATGTCATGTTAGATAACAAAAGCGTTATTCCGTATAACAAAACACTTTTAAAAAGATATCAAGCTCACATCAATGTGGAGTGGTGCAATCAAGCTGGTTCAATAAAATATTTGTTTAAATATATAAACAAAGGCCAAGATAGGGCTTCTATTTGTTTTGTACAAAGCAATCAACAATATGACAGTCAGGAATCGGTAGATGAAATAAAAGACTACTACAGTTGTAGATACATATCTGCATACGAAGCATCATGGAGAATTTTATCGTATGACATTCATTACAGGAAGACTTCGGTCATCAGGCTTCCTTTTCATCTACCGGGACAACAACAGGTTATATACGAAGACTCTGATGATATAGAAGATGTCTTGGATAAACCTTCAGTGACTGCTTCAATGTTTTTAGAATGGATGAAATCTAATCAATCTTACCCAGAAGCACGCACACTATTTCCTACAAAGTTTGTTTGGAAGATCGATGAACGCAAGTGGGAAAGAAGGAAAAGAGGGTTTTCAATTGGTAGAATTCATGTTGTTTCCCCCTCTCTTGGTGAAGCGTATTATATAAGAATTTTGCTAAACAAAGTAAAAGGTCCAAGAAAATTTGATGAAATTAAAACATTCAATAATGTAGTATATCCTACATTTAGAGATGCATGTTATGCATATGGCCTTTTGGACGATGACAATGAATACGTTGAAGCAATCTCAGAAGAAAGTTTCTCAGGCACTGGTTATTATTTACGAAGTTTATTTGCTACAATGTTTATGTCAGAAAGTATGTCTAGACCTGAAGTTGTATGGGAAAGAACGTGGACTTACCTATCAGATGACATTCTCTACGATCAACGTCTTCTTTTAAAGCGACCAGGTATCAACAATTATATTTTTATATATACAAATTGTTGTTACTGTTAGAAAATAATATATCTATCTAATGTATGAAAATTGACCAACACTTTCAGATTTACTTCTAACTGAAGAACAAATTAAGAACCTTACATTGTTTGAACTTGAAAAGTTTCTCCTTAAAAATAACTCAAGTCTAAAAAGGTTTTCAACTATGCTTTTTCCCGATGACGATTCTATATCTTCTGCAAAAAAATGTTCTACTAAGTGAGGAGTTGGCATACGATAGGCAAGTGTTAAACGAAGAGTTTGGTGAGATTTTTTCTTTACTAACCGGCGAACAAAGACTTATATATGAAGAAATCATCACATCGGTTTGTAAGAAAAAAAGAGGAGTATTTTTTGTTTATGGTTACGGTGGGACCGGAAAAACTTTTCTTTGGAAGACGTTGTCTGCATCTTTAAGATCTGAAGGCAAGGTTGTTTAAGTGTTGCTTCAAGTTGACTTGCATCTCTGTTACTATCGGGAGGAAGAACAACACACTATCTCTTTCACATTCCAATAAATTTAGTTGAGGATTCAATTTGTTACATAAAGCCAGATAGTGATCTTGCACGTTTATTACATGAAACATCGCTCATTATTTGGGATGAAGCACCAATGGTACATAAACATGGGTTTGAAGCTGTGGATAGATCATTAAAGGACATATTTCAATCTGAATTACCATTTGGTGGAAAGGTTATAGTTTTTGGAGGAGATTTTCGGCAAATATTACCTGTTGTCCCTGGTGGAAGTAGACAACAGATTGTAAATGCCTCTTTAAGTTCGTCATACATTTGGAGACATTGCAAGGTCCTTAAACTAACAAAGAATTTGAGATTGTTCTCTTCAAACAACTCATTTGATATCGAAAAGACAACGGAGTTTGCAAACTGGCTTTTGGATATAGGGGAGGGTAATATTGGTGGTCACAATACTGGTGAAGCAATTATAGATAACCGGAAGACCTTCTCATCAAGGATTCAGAATCGGACCTAATAGACTTGTATATCCATTTATTCTCGATAATTTCAACAAGCAAAATTTCTTTCATGAAAGAGCAATACTGGCTCCAAAAAATGATGTTGTTCAAGAAATTAATGATAGATTGCTATCAATATTTTCTGGTGATCAAAGAGAATATCTAAGTTCGGATAGTATATGTCCAACAGAGATGATCAATCAGAATTTAGATGAAACTTTGTACTCACCCGATATTCTTAATGGAGTCAAAGCTTCAGGATTGCCAATCCATAACTTAATATTAAAAGTGGGAGTTCCTGAAATGCTTCTAAGAAATATTGAACAAAAAAGTGGCATGTGTAACGGAACTATATTAAAAGTGGTGTCATTGGGCAATCGTGTTATACATGTAGAAATTATATCCGGAAGTCACATAGGAGATCGTCATTATATTCCAAGAATTAGTTTGATACCTACTGACAAAAAACTGCACATTAAACTACAAAGAAGACAATTCCCCCTTGCCGTATGTTTTGCAATGACCATAAACAAAAGTCAAGGACAGTCACTATCAAGAGTTGGTTTATTTTTGAAAAAACCTGTTTTTACTTATGGCCAATTGTATGTCGCATTATCAAGAGTTACAAGACGAGATGGCATCAAAGTTGTTGCTTTAGATAATGAGGGCAATCTTTCAAATACAACATCAAATGTTGTATACAAAGAAGTGTTTAGAAATTTGTAATAACTTTTTTAATATTATTGTTATATTTTATGTCATATATATCATTAACTATACTACAATTTCAAAATTGATGTATTCACATTTATTTTTATCGGGCCCGTGTGTCACACGGGCATATAGCCTAGTATATATATATATATATATATATATATTTATAGGGGTGGTTCATGCGAGAAGTATAGTTAGAGTGAGAAGTGCTAGAAGTGAATCTCAACCGTTTATTATAAAAAACAGTGATCAATGGTACACAATGGTAGTTTTGTAAATTCTTTGAACTAGTAACACAAATTTTCCGGAAGAAAAGGGCACGATGGTCTTTTATCTGTGGCATAAAATAAGTTGTGCATTAACTCTCCCTGGTTTCAATCGTAAACGGCTCCTGGATACATGTGCCACAAAATCCTCTTAGAGATGTAGATGTGATACACACAATCGATAAATTTTAAGGCGTTTGATTCTGTTTGTGTAACTATAAGAAGCAATCAAAAGTCCTTGTTCTGTATGAATTGGGTTTTTAGGGTTTAGGTGGTGTTATACGAGGTGCGTCAGAAACTATAATCGTGGACAAGAAATTGAAGGTATGTTGCCTAATTTGAGTTGTGCCTTGTGTATTATAGTGTATTAGAAGTTGCAATCTGCATGCCAATTGATTTAATTGATGTTTTTTTCATTTAGTTTTCGTACATGGTATAAGGGGTGTGATTAGTTTGTGTAGGTTGTAGGAACAGTTAGGTTTCATTATTATTTGGTTAACACACTCATGAGTTTTTGTTGTGTTGTTAAAAAAAGAGTGAAAAGGTCGAATTTTGTTAGGTTGTGAATGGTATATGTCGAATTTGTGTAGGAACAATTAGGTTTCATTAATATGTGGAGTTTTTGTTACTGAAGAAGATACATGTGTAATTTAAATTTTTGCAAATATAGTAGGTTTTGGGAGGTTGAGTTTCGTTTTCCTGTTAATACTTGATTCTTGGATGAATAGCGCGGTGTCGTGTACTGTGGGTGTAATGTTTAGTTCTGTTTGTGTAGTTTACTTTGTATATTTGCTGTACTAGTTTTTATAGTTACCAGTATCCTAAGATTTGGCATTCCTTTGGTGTTTTATGGATGTAAACAAGGTACACCATCTGTGTAACATGCTACATGCCGTTAATGTAGCTGCCGTTAGGCTATGTAGCAAATGAGTTTTACATAAAGGATTAAATAGTGCACTTGATATGAAATTGCAGGTGAAAATCTCAAAATGCAGTCGTTGATAATGTTCAGGGGTAAGTTATTTTAATTAGTTTGTTTGTTTTTTTGGGTTTCTTTTCTTGTTAACATGAAGCGTCGTAACATGTTTATATTTGTTTGTTGCTTGTGTTGAATAGAGAGAAAAAGTGAAAGGATCGCTAAGAAAACAAGTTTTTCTAGGTTTGTTAATGATAGGTCTAATCCAGTTGATGTGGAAGCTGAAGACGAGAGTACGCATATGAAAATTGGTGCGTGTGTTGTAAGACATAGTTTACGGGCATACGTAGTCAATTTTTTGTTCGTTACGTTTAGTAAACAATATTGTTGGGGTAATTGGACAGTCGTTTTCGCCCATTACGTTTTTCTCATAAGGTTTTTGTGGTTATATTTTCTAATGGTAGTGGTGTATTTAACAGATGTTCAGAGCAAGTTTGTCAAGAAAACGTTGAACAAAGGTATAAAGTCACCCGTTAAGAAGAAACCCATAGGTAATAGTGTTTCTTAGTAGTTTATTCTAGTAAATCTTTTTGAGTAGTAATAAACAGGTGTATGTTTGTTGATATATATTGAAACCAAAAGGCAGGGGACTCACAACATGGTGAAGGGGGGTCAAATGTACATGCTGGGTCGTCATCAAAATTGTTGGACATTGATGATGACTTCGTCACTGAGTAGCCTGAGGTAATGGTGGGTGATGTTGTGTTAGTGAGACAAAAGAAAGATAAGTTCAAGAGAAAGCCAAAGTACGATGCGTGTGAGGTCCCAAGTGTGAGGACAAGGTCATCACCGCATTCGTTGTGTAGCGCAATTAAGAAACTGTCGGCTGCGCAGATTGCGTGCGTAAAGGAGATGGGGTTCGTTATGTTACTGTCGTTGGCAATAGATGAACTCCATGTTCACTTAGGATATTTTGTTGTTGATAATATTGATACGAAGACGATGACACTGAACTTGAAGGAAGGTGGATTAAGGATAACGAAGGAAGGCATACATCAGCTGACGGGGTTGCCAAACGTAGGGATTGTCGTTGAGAAATGTGAGGATGCCAAATCAAACCTAATCGTAGGTAAAGCATGGAAAGCAGTTCATGGTAAAGGTGAGGGGAGCCCCCCTGGATATAGACACTACAAACATATGATCAGGTTGATTGGATGTTCAAGGTGGATTTTGTGATGTTCCTCACCATGATGGTAGAATGCTCTGGAAACGGGAGATGTCTGAAATCATAACTGCCATTCTTTAAGGAGGATCTAGATTTCAACTGTATAGATTGGTGTGAGGTTGTGTACCGTAGTTTAAGAGATTCTACGGAGAAATGGAAGCGTGACGATCGAAAGAGTAACTTCTTGGGCCCGCTAACAATACTCATGGTAAGTTACATATAAAGTAAAAAGAATGAGTGGTGAAATAGGGTCAGGGTCTGATGTTTGTGTATTTGTCTGAATGAGAGCGGTTTTAGTATATAGAAAGCTGGTGTAGGTACTTAAACTATTAATCAAGTTAGAGAAGTGACTACTAGGTTAGGATGGTAGTAGGGTGTGTACTGAATGCTGATGTAGTTACACCAAAATCACACACGATATGTTAGTATTTCTTTTAATTTTTTGTGTGATAGTAGTTAAACGAACAACCCAACTCGTTGGCTGTGGGAAAGTATATGAATTTCATGAAAATGTTTTCCAACACTTAGGGATGTAATGATAGGGTGTGAGGATTATAAAGTAGCTGAATGATAAATGTAGTAATCATTTTCTGTTTGCAGTTGTACTATGTGGAGTCGGTAACAAGCGACAACATACCACGCACATTATCAAGAGTTGGCTTCGCGGGCTGGACGTATGAGAAGTTGAAGGAAAGGCAACATGTTGAAATTGTTGGTGGCGGGTTTGGCAAAGTTGAAATCATAGATGTGGGTGTGGAAGGAGCCGAAGGGAATGCTGAAAACACGGTTAACAATAGTAAGAAACAATCAAGCGAACCAGCGGATTTGAAGGTAGCGTATGTATATGAAAATAATGTTCGACATACAATTATTTGTTGTTGTAGGATAGGTTGTTATATTAGCCCTTGTGTATGTGTATATGTATATAATGTGAATTGTACACTTAACCGTGTATGTGTACATACATACATACATACATACATACATACATACGTACGTACGTACACTCACACACATACACACCTACATACGTACGTACGTATGAACGTACGTACGTACAACCATACATACATACATAAGTTTACATACGTACGTATGAACGTATGTACAGACATACATACGTACGTATGTACATGCATACATAGATGCGTATCTATTATGACTCAACATATTACGATTATGTGTATATGTATATAATGTGAATTGCACATTTAATTGCTGATGTAGGACAAGTTGAAACGTTTGGAGGATATGCTGATGTTGATATACCCGTATAAGGAAGCATTTGAACAGTTACTTAAGGAATCTTTAGCTTACTATCCCGATAATGGTGGGTTAAAAGAAGTTGCTGACAAGTTCAACAACTTATTCAACAACAGTGTGAAGGGGAATCACATGTAGAATCACCAGTTACGTTAACAAGAGGAGGAGATTTGGTGGTGATAAGGGGTAAAGAAAATGGAAAAAATAGAGGTTGTGTAGAGAAGGAGGTACATCCTATAAAAATGCAACAGCTTAAGTGTAGGCCAAGAAGTGAAGTTGGAGAAAAGTGTATAGGAGAGGGTGTTCCATGTAAGAAACTAAGTTTTAAAGGACCTATTGTCAAAGAAGTTAGTAATATTAGAGCCACACAACAACGTGATGTAGGAAACCTAGAAGGTGATTGCTCACAGTTTTGGAATGATCCAGAGGTTGTTAAACAGTTATGCGATAGTGCTGACATGTTGTCTGGAAGACGAAGTAAAAAGGGTAGTGGGTGTGAAGGAATCAGACGGGAAGGGAGACAGGTTTGCGATGAGCCTTCATTTAGTTTGGGGCTAACACAAGAACTAGAAGCAACTGGTTTTAAAACACCAATCACGACAACCGGGCATGTTGATAAACGAGTGGGTGGTATCGAATTCAAGACAACACTAAACGCAGTGAACCAAGGGATAGATACTGATACAGATGACGCACCGTTGAATATGTTGGCAAGAACGATGAACATAAAGGATAAAGTTGTGCAAAGGGGTAAAATAGAAAGACGTGTAGGATACCATTTTAGATCGCCATATACGTACTGGCCAGTGGACCTTAGAAAGAAAGAAAAGGAAGTTGAAAAGACGTGTGGAAGTATATTCATAGGACTGGGGACCGTTAATGTAAGTGGTTTTTTGTTAGTGTGTATTGTGTTATTGTGTTAATATGTATTAACTAAACAAATGTGTACTTTAAATGATTGTAAGGAAAATATTTTTATGTCAGATAAAGGTGTGGCTGGTACACGAGGTGATTTGGAGAGCCTGCAACCATGCATAGCGATTAGTAGTAACGTAATGTCATGTTTTACGGTGGTGTTGAATGATGCGGAGTCCAAAAAGAGTGGTCGATCACTTAATCGGTTGTATCTCGGGCCCACTGATCTTGTAAGTATTTTGGGAATATGAGTTCGTTTTCATGTAAGCATGTGTGGTAGTAGTTGTGTAGGGATTAAAATATGAAACAAGTAGTCAATAGACCAATGTATGTTTAAACTAATGTTGTAGTGACTGTAAGAAATGTTAGTTTTGCGTATGTTAAGTAGCGAGGTCATTGATGCAAAACCTGTATAGGCATGGTACAAGCAGAATGTTGTTGATGTGTACTTTGGTTTAGGATTTTTTTTATGTTAGTAGCCGTGTGTAGGAAAAACAATGTGTATGAACATGTTAGGGGTGGTTGTGAGGTTAATGAAGTGTGGGTGGAAGCTATTTTTTTAATATGTTTGGGTAGCGTTTTTCATTTATTGACAGATGATGGTGGTTGTGTTTTTTAAATACAGAATAAAAGTCAGATAGCGTTGCAAGATTTCACGTTTACAGCCGGCGTGGGCATGTTGAAGCAGAATATTAATCGGGCTCTGAATAAGGACGCGACTAAGATGAAGTTAACACCATATGACATGGTTTTCTTACCCATTCTTTCTGTCTGGTGATCACTACTATTTGGTTTTCTTTGAAGTGAGGAATCTGTCAATTGATGTGTTAGATAGTGTTGATAAATCAAAAAAGAAGCGTAGGTCGAGAGCCGAGAAGAAGAAGGATGAGGAATATTCTGGTATTTGCAAGAGTACAGTCGCGAAACTGGTAAGTTCATTCTAATGTATAGTTTTTGGAATTATGCGGTTAATGTTTTGAAATTAGTGTCTTTGAACTAGTGTATTGGGTTGAGTTAGGATGGTAAGATTTGAAATTCTAATATTTGTGGTTTATGATGGATGCAGAAGGAGTTTTTTGTTAGTTATCTAACATTGGTTGATCATAGAAACGCGACTGCAATGGAGGCGGTAGAACCAAAGTGGCTGAAACTAAAATGTTCCACAAAAGGTTATGAAGAGTCTGGCTTGTTTACAATGAGGCATATGGAGACATTCAAGGGTGGGGTCAACTGTGGATGTGGCCTCGGTGATGAGTCGGTAAAAAAGAAGAAGGTGTTAATCAGCTTAAGGACCAAGTACACAACAAAAATTCTGGTTGCGGCATAAACACTCTAAAAATTAAAATCCGACGCGAAGTGGAACAAGGATGATGGATTTGGGCCTTTATGTCTTTTGTTTTAAGTGAATGTCTTTATGTTTTGGTATTATCTAAACTTTAGTTTGTTCTAGTAGAAACGTTGTTATACATCGATCTAATGTTTGTTGGCTTTTTATGATCTAATGATGTAATTGGTAACGTGAGACAATATTTATGTGATGTGTAGGGTCTTGTGTTTGGTTATGGTGTGAAGTCAGTGGAATAAAGTTTTGTTTGTTGACATGTTAATTTTTATATGTTACAGATGTTACTTGATGTACCCTATCATATTAAAAAGATGTACCTTATCATGTTAATGGAACGTTGATGGAATTGGTTTAGGTGTATGCTCTAAAATTCATAATTTGCAATAACATGGATACATACCAAAAGGTTAGTAAGATGTCTGATTGGGAAACTGTATAAAAAGGCATCCATGTATGAATAACACTACACATCGTGGAGAAGTAATGTAATAGTTGGACACATATGCTTATGTAACTACGCTTGTATACAAATACACGTATGTTTAGGCCTCAATGTTGAAACAAAAAAAATATGGTTTAGTAAATGTAAACGTGAACATGCTTTCACGTAAATGTATAAACACAAAGATATTGTTCATCGTTACTCGTGGGAGTTTTATGTTGCCCACCCATGTGTATTTGTAAAATGTGGACCTTAATAGAGAAATGGGTACATACAAACATAAAAGTATACTAACGAACGTATGGTGATACGTTTGGTTAGACGTGCATGAAGGTACCAAAACAAATTTCAAATGTATGGCCTAGTGTAGTGGATTAGATGCGAACCTACCTACAGACGAAACGTCATTACGTACATAGGCATACATTGTGACCTACATACGTATGTTTGGTGTGTGCATAAATGCGTAGACAAATGTATACACACATGCAAGCGTACGTATGTGCATACAGTCCTACATAATTACGCAAGTGGATGCACACATGCATACAATCGTTCATACATACATACATACGTAAATACGTACATACATACATACATACATACATACATACATACATACTTACGTACGTACGTACGTACATACATGCATACACACGTACGTAGGTACGTATGTACCTAGAAACGTAGACACCTACATACGTACATACGTACATACATACGCACATACATACATAGATATGTAAATACATACATACATACATACATAAATACATACATACATACATGCATGCATACATACGCAAATACATACGTAGATACGTAAATACATACATACGTACGACATAGATACATACGTGCGTGCAAACATACGCAAATACATACATACATACGTACATACATACACACATACGTGTGTGCATACATACGCAAATATGTACGTAGATACGTAAATACATACATACGCACGTACACACCAACGTACGTGCCTACATACAAACATACGTGTACATGCATACCTGCATGCATACATACATACATACATACATACATACACACACATACACACCTATAGACGTACGTACGTATGAACATACGTGCATACAACCATACATACATACGTTTACATACGTACGTATGAAAGTATGTACATACATACATACATAAGTATGTACATGCATAGATACATGCATACATTCGAACTTTCAATCACAATTTGCTACACAGAAGTAAACATGTAATAGATAATCATAAATTGTATGTTTGTGAAACGCGCAAGTAATAAAGCATGATGTGTTTGATAAGATAATGAAAACCGCCTTAGAAAAAGAAAACAAAAGTGTGAATAACACATAAGTTTTTGCTAACATAAAATAAAAGAAAAAGAAAACAGTCTCATTCATCGGAACTCGAATCAGTTTCACGGCTTTCATCAGAGTCTGTGGTTTCATCACTTTCATAAGAATCTTTGGTCTCGTCGCTTTCATCATATTCGACAGATTGTTTACCCATCGACGTTGCTTTTTCGTTGCGCATTTTGTCCCTTTCTTTTCGCCGTTGCTCCCGTTCTTTACGTCTTCGCTCCTTTGCTTGCATAACTTTGTGATGGTTACGGGAGTCATAACCACGAACATGTTTGTTACATTTTTTACAGAACCTCTTTGGTTTCTTGCTTTTCTTCTTCGCTTCCTCCCCAGGACCAGTCTTGCGCTTGCGAGAACCAGAACCCTTGTTTCTTATGCCTTTGGGTGCAGTTATTGTGATAGTTTCTGGTATCTTGTATCCAATTAAATCTTGTACTATGGCAGACTTGCTGTTATAGGAAGGTTCTTTGGGGATTGTCTCCCATATTTTATCCCTCAACTGTTGCATTTGGTCAACCAAGGATTGAAGTAGATCTGTGTTGCCTCGTGCATGGTCTGCACATTGACCGGTTAAAGATAAAAACTGTTGCCTTAATTTAGATCTTACATCGAGAGGAACACCATATCTAGCTTCAATTTTGAAAATTGATGATGGTAAGACGTCACTCCTCCACCGCGCTGGGATGTATTTTTCGGGGTTTTCATCAATTTGATCGATTTGGAATGCGCAAAAGATGTGTCTACATAGGTAGCCAATGCGAGTGAACCCCTTACATGAGCATGCAAATGTATTATCAGTGGGATTGTGAGTAACCAGTAATATATGAATTGGTGATTACCTTATGACATGGATGCATATAAAAAAAATAATTTACGAGTTTATGTTGTTAAGTGGTAAACAATTAACCTTAAACACGCCAACAAGACCCTTCCTTTTATCTCTGTGACTGATAAGGTGGATGTTTAATCCGTTAGCTGACTCGATTCGATCACAGGCACAGTTATAAAGACCATTATAAATCTCTTTCTGGACCTCTTGAAATTTTTTTATTGTATATATATAGGAAGCATGGCGTTCAATTGGCAAGTGGGTCTTCAACGGTGGTGTTTCGGTTGTAGTTTTATGTTGCAATTGTCGTTGAGCATGACGTTGAGCATTCAACGCCTTTTCAAAGCAATTCATAAATTCAACCAGAGTGTTGCCCACGCTAGAATAAACTTTGAACTGAGAATTCGAACTCTCACATCCGGATGTAGTTTTCATCAAGCAACACATAGGTAACTCTCTAAAGTAAGTAGGAACCCAGTGTTGCTTGATAGAAAACATGTCAGTTAACCAGCTGTTGTCACCTAAGTTGAATCCCTCAATCAAATCATGCCATCTTGATTCAAAAGTCTCCGGTTTGATGAAAACGTTCCAAACTAGTTTATGAACACGAGCCTTAATCTTTTCATTACGCTTTGAATCGCCCTTTATCTATAAGAAAAGACATACAAATAGAAATCAATTTGATGTTGCATTTGGTAGACACAATAATATAAGAAAAAACAACATGTTTGCTAAAAAAATTGTAAAAAACATTTATTATTTTAAAATAGAGGATTTCACACAAACAAGTGTGATAAAAAAAAATAGCCTACAGGTAATGTAATGATATGAATGTGCTATGACTGAGCAAGTTAATGTATTATACCATACAGATTACATGTTGCATTTACTTTTGTTTTTATTTTAGTGTGTACCAAATGGTGGTACAATGAAGCATACGGTTTCAATGATTATTAACATATCTAACTACCAATATGTACAAACACAGTTCATACCAATATACACAATACAATGACAAAATTAAATTATCAAACCCATACATATTTTAGTGGGTATTAAAATGAAAGTCAGATACATACCTTGACAGGAATTTTGTTGGTGACATGCCACATGCAGAGTCTATGTTTCGATTCAGTCAGAACGATTGCAACCGCTTTCTTCATTGTTGGGTCCTGATCAGTTAAAACCAACCGTGGTTGCGTTCCGTGAGCTTTGAGTAATGCTTTTAATAACTACTGGTAAGAATCAATTGTCTCATTATGGATCAAGCCAACCCCAAAGCATACACATTTCTTGTGGCAGTCGACTCCCGTGAAAGGCACGAAAATTATGGAATACCTATAGTAAGAAAAAGAATTAAAAATAAATTTTTAAACAACCTATTTAAAAACATAATGACATCATTATATACCTGTTTGTGCCGTAGGTAGCATCGAAAGCTAACACCTTGCCAAAAAAATTGTAGTTTTGTCTGGATATATCATCAGCCCAGAAGAATCCCTGTAACTCACCGTCGACAACTTTGTGTTCGGAAAAATAATTGTCCAAATGATGCATATTGTCATTGAACTTGTCTACAACCATTTGAGCATCCGCATCAGCAATAAGACACCTAACATCCCGCGTTTGGTTTTTCCAATCATTCTTTGATCCTCTAACTAAGTGTTGACCACCCATCAGAGACGCCTGAACACGGTGAGCAATTGTAGGACCAAAACCCATACATTGGAAACCTTGAATGAATTCCTTTTCTGAGAATTGTAACTGTCTTTGTCCTCTTGTTAGGTCCATATTAAGCTCATTAACGATTATGGGCCTCTTCGAAATGATATATCTCGAATCCTTCTGAGGTTGATGGAACCTTAAGTCTAATACACGCGTTGCAACCCGAAACCTTTATATTTGTGTTGCGCCGCTTGGTAGAGGACGATGTCGTGTCCATGGTATCAATGTTTTTTACACGTGGGCTGCCGGCTTTGCTACAAACTATATACCTATGTGAGATGACACCTTTCGTCCATGTTCTAGTAAGAAACCCGTACATCAAAACCAGCTTTATTGGCGTATGCCTTGTACATAACAAGCGCATCTTCCCAGGTTTTAAAATGTAGGCCAATTGAAGGTTGTTCATCAGATGGCACCTTTGGAATCCAATACTTAGTCCCGTTAGGTGAGTAGATACAGTTTGGGTGCACAACTTCTGCATATAAAAACATTTACAGAAAGGATATTTATAAGCAATAGCCGGATAATAAGAACAAATTTGTAATCAACATTAAAAAAACAAGACGACACATGTTTCATTCTTACGTTCATGATTTAAATCGTGTTGAACACTTGACTGGCCAGTTAATGACTGATTAGTGTCAATCAAAATGGTTTGTATTTCGGGAACCTCCCTAGTTACTGTTACAAATGAGTTAAATATAGGTGAATACAAAAGATAAACAAACAATTTAAAAATAAAAATAATATCCTAATGCAGTAACAAGAATGTGTATGAACAAATATAGGTTATGTTATCATGATAGATGTATCAAATTCATTAAATGACAATTTGATCAAGATGTGGAACTTACTGTCACAATCATTAGTCAGGGTGATGTTTGAGTTAGCATGATGTATACTTGGTTCATTTTTCATTGATCCTGTTTAGATAACAATATGAACAAAGAAGATCAACAATTCATAAACCTAATTTGAATACATATAAAAGCAGAGTATTTTAACAGTAATGTGGAAGATAAAGTGAAAAACTAAGATGTGATGTTGATGAATGTAGGAAAATCAAGAGTTTTATAATGATCTAAAACGAAGTTTGACTATATTTTCAGTTAAGTATCTCACAATTAATGAATTTGATCTTTCATTAAAAAATATAACTCAATGACACACTAATATACTTAATATTTGTGAATTTAATAGAAATCAACCAGACTATTATACTAGAATAAACATTAAATGTCTTGAAATTGATAATTCCATATAGAAATCATCATTAGGTGGTGCTTTATTGAATTTGATACAGCAAAAAAATAATCGATAAAACGACACGAAGCAGATATACGGTTTATGAAGTAACGCTATTGAGGCGCAAAAAAGAACAATTGAAGACAATATACAAATATTCAATCAAACCTGGGTTTGCTGATGCAGATTCGATGTATTATCCAATTGTAAATACCTTTGCATACTGAATTCATGACAAATTGACGAATTAGGGCAGCAAAAAATTAGGCTGAATAGTTGATTGATGAATATTGTTCTCGAATTAGACATGTCCGATTATCAGAAAATCTGCAATGGAAATCGAATTACAGATGGTGTGGCCAAAAATCTGGGATTATGAATACTGGGTAGAAGCATTGTTCGTGAACGGCTGATTACAAATAAAAATAATATATGAAAAGGTAATATAATTAATAGTTACCTAATATAGTTTATCTCATAGATTACTAATATACCCTTCTATATAATTTAAAAGAAAACAAAAAGAAAATATATGATTGGTTATAATTATTTCTCGCACTTCTCGCAGCAAGAATACTTCCGTAATGAACCTAAGCCTATATATATATATATAATGTTTTTTTAGACTTGAATGTCTTAATTAAGTGTAGGCCTAAAGCCCTAATAACTTGTTTTCGTTGTCTCATGAGCCACCCCTGATTGTTAAACCTGAAAAAAATGGGAGTTTCGAAGGTTGTGGTATGTGATTCTTGCATGAGTGATTTCAATGAGTTATCTAATCATCTTTCTGGTTCAAACCTGCGAGGCTGCGATTAGTTGATATCCTAATGGATGCTGTTTAGATGAGTAAATTCAGTGTTCTAAGTTCTTGTGTGAGCTATTTGTGCTACATGTGTAAAAGCTGCAAAGCTTTAGTGTTTTGAGTTAGAAATGATTTGCTATTATAAATCGATTTGCATGTTATACTAACCACATTGTTGAAGTTTGAACAATGGGACTATGTTGGGATTTCGAGTGTTCAACTTAATTTGATTTTGTTTAAAGTTAAATTATTGGAAGTAAACAGCAAACTTGGTGTTTATATGTCAAATGTGTTATAAATGTTGTAGTTAAAAAAATTAATCATGTATCTGATATGAATACCAATTAAGACCTAAATATCAGGATTTGGGGTTTTTTTTCTTTTAGCATGTGTTATACACTATATATATTTAAATTATAAATTGTTAAATGGGTGAAAAAACATCTAAATTAGATATATTTTAAGTAAAGCCTAGTAATTGTGAAACTTTAGACAGGATCTATAACAGGTCTTCAAGTATTGAATGTTGAAGTTAACACATGGATGAATGAGTTATGGTGTATGCTGATTGCCGTACGTTCAAGTTATGCAAAAACCCAGTAAAACTAGATAGATAGAGTTAGTCGGGTATCGTATCCATGAGAAGCATATAGTTAATATACGATTTGTTTTATTTTTTATACAAACTAAAATAACTTAACTAAACTAAACTTTGAGAACTGATTGATTAAAAAAACATAAACTTAAATTGACTTGATTTGTAACGTATAATAAAAAGGTGATCAATCCGATTCATTTGTGAAGCGAACTGATTAACCTAGTCTGTTAACAATTGGAAACACATACATGATTCGTTGAACTACTTCTTTTGATAGACAATAAGATAATTTATTTGATTGTGATGATTAACTATGTGAAATCGAATAATTGGCACATATGAATACGAACCCGACTATTTACAAGTTTCAGATTTTAAAAATACAATCAAATCAATGGTCGAAGATAAAAAAAATTAATGGCGAACAAGAACTTACTCCAAATCATTGATTATTACAAATCAGATAACTAACAGAATCAGATGCACTTAAATAAACGGTTTAACCAAAAAAAAGTAAACTTAAAGACTTAACCGAATGATTAAGCCAAAATCCAAATCCAAAAGTGAGTAAAAACATGTTTAATTCAGCTGCTAACACTAACCCTATGTCCAGGAAATGATCACGGGTGGTTCTAGCCTTGCGTCAGGATAGTGGATCTTGATTCTTGGTGAATTCATGATTGAAATCGGGTTTCGAATAATGAACTGATGATTCTTGATCACCCCAAATAGGGGTGTTCTTCAGGTTTCGGGTTTTTCGAGTCAAGTTCTTCGGTTTCAAAGTTTTAAATTTTGACCCGAAACCCAACCCAAATCTCTCACAGGTTTTTTGGGTTTGGGTTTTTTCGGGTTGGGTTAATCGGGGTTTGGGTATCTATAAAACAAACACAAAAACAAAAAAAATAAAATAAAAAACTACAATGCTAAAATTAAAACAACATATTCTAATAACAAACCAACATAACTTGATAAAACAATTCAAAATAAGAATAAAACTAACTCGAACCATAACAATATTCAGTCGTACGTGATTTGTTTGTTCGATTTCGGTTGCTATATGTATTAAATGAAAAACATAAATTAAGAATACACAATCGATCCACAATAGTTAGTTAGACAACAGGCGATTAGAGCCAGGTTCTGATAACTTTAATGGCTAAGGCTTAGCATGTTATACCTAAAAATATATTTAATTTTAAACTAAAAGTTTATTCGGGGTTTTTAGGGTTGACAAGAAAATTATAAAACCCGGGAACCAACCCGAATTACTTCGCTTCGGGTTCAGGTTAGTCTTTTCTCGGGTTTGGGTTATTCAGGTCGGGTTAGTTCAGGTATGGGTTTTTTCGGTTGGGTTTCGGGTAAAAATGACAACCCTAACCCCGAACATTGGTGTAAGCCCAAGACCCATATCCAGTGCGTGAACTCCAAATGGCCATTCTACTTTTGACTTTTTTTTTGTGATGCTCTAGCTAGAGGTGCACAAATAGGGTTTTTCAAATACCCGGTTTCGGGTATTGCCAATACCCGGGTCTGGTTCAGTTCCGGATATTGTCTCTAAAACTATACCTTATGCATCGAGTTCGGGACGAGTATTGAACCGAGTATTTTAAACCGAGTATTTGAATACCCTATTTTCGGGTTTTGAAAAAAAAAACTATTTTCGGGCTTTTTTTTGTATAAATAGAGTTCTTTAAGATGTTGCACTTTTTAGGGGTATATTTTTGGTCTTTTTCAGGTATTTTTCGGGTAATTTCGGATATAGATCGAGTATTTGATAAACCCGGTTTCGGGTAATGGAATAACTCGGTTTCGGGTATGTGGTTGCGGTTTTCGGGTATTACTGGCTACAAATCGGGCCCGGTTCCAGGTACGAGTTTTAGTACTGATATGCATATAGGGTCGGTACGGGTTTGGGTATTAAAAATACAGGTATAAAATAACCGGTTCCGTTTTTTTTATTTTTCATCTCTAGCTCTAGCATTTCGATCAAGGCCCAAGACCCATATCATAATTAGGGCCGTCCAAACTGCTCGCCGCTCGAACTCGCTCTCCGCTCGCTCGAAAATTGCTCGGAAATTGCTCGCTCGTTTTTCTGCTCGATTGTAAACGAGCCGCTCTGCTCGGTTCGGTTTGTAAACGAGCCAAGCAACGAGCAAAGGTCCGTTCGGTTCGGTTCAGCTCGGATTTTTTGTAGTTTATATATATATATATATATGTAAATTTATATAATTAGTTTTATTAATACCTTTTTATTTGAATTCCAAAATCCATTATACATTACAAAAAATATTAAATTAAATTAAAAAATATAGTAGATATTACATCTTATCTCTTTTACACCATACAAACCTTATCTCTTCCACACAATACCAAAACTTTACCAAAACTCAATTCACGCTCACGTCAATCTCACGCACAACCCTCCGGCCTCCGGCCTCCGACCACCGCGGCCGCGCCACTGCTCATGGACTCCGAGCCTCCGTGCCTCTGTACATCTCGTCTCCTTCATTTTTTCGGGTTTTGGTTTCGATTTTAGCAATAATATATGTTAACTGATAAGAATTATGTCTTTATTAAGTTCAATTTAAGTTTACTTTTGTTTGAAAGACCCCTAAAAATTCATTTGATTTATGGAATTGTAATTCATAATATATATTGTCTTTTTTTTATGTTGCCAAGTTTTTCAATTTCATTTTGTTTTTACTTTGAACCTAACTTTATGTGTTATTTTTGTAGAATGGTTTCTCGGAAAGAGTCAAATCATGTTGATTTAAGTGATGGAGAGAGCATTCGCCTCGAGTCAGAGTCAGATGAGGATATGGACAATGAAGCATCCGAAGATGTAGGTTCAACGCGAAAGCGAAAGAATCAAATTATTGTGCGTCTACACTTTAAAGACGTTGACGGTATGTACAGAGGACAAAAGGTTAAAAAAAATCCGTGCATTCATTGTAGGCATACTTTTGTGAAAAGCCCTTCAAGCACCACCTCAAGTATGAAGCGGCACCTCCGAGATTGTGCATTATACTTGAAAATCAAGGTAAAAAAGAAGGGTTTCATTAATTTTCCGTCAACCGGTGGTGATAGTCTAATGGGTTCCTCGGAAATTGAGTTAAATGAGGATTATGATCAAATGAAATGTCGAGAAATGATAGAAAAAATGATTATTATGCATGATTTACCTTTTTCTATTGTAGACTATCATTGGTTCAATCAGTTATTAAAGTATATCAATCCTCGGTTTCAAAAAGTTAGCAGGTCAACAATCACAAGAGATTGTATAAGGGTGGTGGAAAAAAAAAGAGAAGATAAAAAAGATGTTGAAAAAGGTGAGTATGATATCACTTACAAGCGATTGTTGGACATCAAACCAAACGGTTGGTTATATGTGTTTAACGACTCACTTTGTTGATTGTGATTGGAAATTGAAGAAATGCATTATTGGTTTCAATGAACTTTCACCACCCCATAGTGGCGAGGTTATATCCGATGCTATTATGGAATGTCTTTTGAAGTGGGGTATTCAAGATAAGATAGGTACCATTACTTTAGACAATGCTTCTAACAATGATAGGGCCGCGGCGATTTTGATGAACAATTTACAAGTTAAAGGCAAATTACATTTTGAAGGATTGTTTTTTCATGTTAGATGTTGTGCACACATTCTAAACTTAGTTGTACGAGATGGTTTAGGTACTATTGACTCGTGTATTTCAAATATTAAAGAAGGTGTGAAGTACTTGAAAAAGACTCCTGGTCGTTTATTGAAGTTTGGTGAAATAGCTATGTCTCTTGGTATCAACACGCGACGTTCTCTTAGCACCGATGTAAAAACTAGGTGGAATTCAACGCATCGGATGCTTGATCCGGTTGTTCACTACAAACGAGCTTTTGAAGGTTATGCATTGAGAGATTCCAACTTTATATGGTGCCCCACAAGTGGTGAATGGACTTGGGCCGAAAAAGTTTGCAAGTTAGTAGAAGTTTTTTTGAGAGCTACTAATTTATTTTCAGGTACAAATATCCAACTTTAAACTTGTTTAATGTGGAGATTTTAATGTTACTACATGTTTGTATAAAACTAGTAATTTTTTTTCAGGTTCAACATATCCAACTTCAAACCTGTTTCTTATAGAAATTTATAAAGTGAAAATAGAGATATGTGATGCTTTTATATCAGGTTATGCTTTCTTGGAGAAAATGAGTATACCCATGTATGAAAAGTTTGAGAAGTATTGGGGAGAAATTGGGGTGCTTATGTCAATTGCTTCTATTTTAGATCCTCGTTATAAGATGTTGTCAGTCAAATGGACTTTTAAAAAGTTGTATCCAAAAAATGAATGTGAGAGTCAAGTTGAAAATGTGATGACTAAGTTAAAATCTCTTTTTGAAAAGTACTTTCATGCATATATCGCAACCAAGGCTGCCACGGGTTGCTCAAAAACCTCAACATCTAGCGAGCATACTCCAGATGAAGACGATTTTCATGCTTTTCTCAAATCAAGACCCGTTGAAACCGGACAAAAATCGGAACTTGAGGTGTATTTGGAAGAGCCAAATGAAAAATGTGTGGAGTCACAATACGATGTGCTAAAATGGTGGAGTCAACATTGTAGCAAGTATCCAGTTTTAAGCAAGATGGCTAAAGAGATTTTTTGCATTCCGATCACAACTGTTGCTTCAGAATTAGCCATTAGTGTCGGTGGACGGATATTGGATGATTATCGAAGCTCTCTTTCAAAAGATATGGTGGAACTTCTTGTTTGTGGAAGTGATTGGTTAAAGGCCGCCTTAAAAGCAACTATAAAAACATTAGAAGTAAGTTTAAATTACATTATTTGTCCATATTTATTCTTATACATTGTGCACTAACATTATTGGTTGCTTATAATGTGTAGCAATCTGCAAAGAAGAAGAAAAATTGGATATTGAAGTGTTGATTCCAGACGGATGTACTGGCAATTGAAAAAAAAGGTATATTTTGATATGTTTTGTCAAATATATTTGCCATGTTTTTGTTATTTGATTTGATTAAGTGATACAAGCCTTTAAATAATATATATTGTTCATTTTTCACTATATTTGTTTTATTTTCTTTCAATTATCATTTTGTTTTATTAATTTACTAGATTGGATTATTTGTAATATTATCTACTTCTTATTAAGAATGAAATAAGTGTAGTCGTGTGTTATGTTGAATATTATGATGTTTATTATATAGGTGGATATAATCTTTTTAGTTTTAGTTTAGTGTGTTATATATGTTGAATATATATTATGATATTCATAATGGAATTTCACCCGTTAATTTGTATTTATGCTAACAGTGTGTGTAATTTGTATTTTTTAACCCGTTAGTTGATATTTATAGTAATGGTATAGAAAGGAATCTTGAACCGTTTCCAATAAGTCAATAAATCAAGAAAGATAAAACGATCAAGTGCATCTTGTTGGTTTTGCTTAACATTATTGTGCTTTCAAATGCACCAAAATTAGTTTTCTGTTAAAGTATTAATGTGATGTTACAAAATGGTTTTGCTTTTAGAAGGAATTGATTTTAAACATAAACTACCACATTGTTAGTTCTCAGTAACTCTACTGCCCACCTAGCTTCTTTCTCATTCTTTTATGTGGCTTTCATTTTGCATTCAATGCTACCAAGTCTATGTCCTTAAACCTGAAAGAACATATATATGGCTTGTGACTCTCGTCAATTACTTTTGGTGGTCCGTATCTTTATAGTGTTATTGCACTGTAGACCACTGGCAGTCTCATCTAGACCACGAGTTCCATGTTACTTCATATTTAGAGACTCGTGGTTTGATAATGGCAACAACAATAAACTCAAGACGAAGTGTAAAGTCAATTACCCGCCTTATGGGATTGATTTTCCAGAAGGCGACACTGGCAGGTTTAGCAATGGTCGGACTGCAGCCGACATCATCGGTTAATCTCTCTCTCTCTCTCATTTACTTTTACAGATTGCTTTGCTAAAAGTTTGTAAATAAAGTACTCGTTTCTTCACTATTATTTGAATTATACGTAATTAGTGGATAGCTCGAAGCGAAAAATACGCTTTATGATCACATAACATTACGCAGTCCTTACATATAGATATAACATTAATCAGGTAATGCTACACATAATCAATACATACTGACAAATGCGTACTACACTTATTGTGTGTATCTATATACACACACAACATTCTACACTTAGGTATATAATTAACAATCGGTACATAAGACGGATTAATAGTACAAACAAAAAGTCTGTATATAATATATAACAAATTAGGTTTAACATGACATAATAAACAAAATTAGTACATTGCAATTAACACAACGCAATAGTAAATTCTAGTATTCTACACACGTACAATCAATAGGGCCTACGTTGTTCATACTTGCTTTACGAAAAATACCTAAGGATTTGTTGAAATGAGAAATGCATGTAGGTGATGAACTAAAAATCAAAAACTTAGTACCATAATACCATATGTTGTGGAGGCATGGGCGAAGCTTCTTCAGGGCCGGGGTCCCCCCCCCCCTGTTTTTTCGCGCAGTAGTGTAAATTGACCTTTTTCGCCCAAAGATTTGTATACTTAGTTTGAAATTTACCCGTTTTTGCCCAAAATTTAAGCCTATTGAAACTAAGTTTTGATGAAATGGGGTTCTTCGACATTACTATAACCAGCACATGTAATTGGGGTTTGTAAAAAGGAACATTTGTGAGGATGCATGGAGCCATGGAAGGTGATATCTGATAAAAGGGGAATTTGACCGATCCATTTCCTTCTTTTATAAATGACCAAAGTTTTTTTTACTGTAAATGTTGAAGAACAATATTGATTGTGACTAAATACTTGTCAGGGCAACTCCTAGGTTTCAACAAGTTCATTCCATCATATGCTGCAAGGAACAAGGACATCAAGATAGGTGTTAACTATGGTAGCGGTTGTGCTGGCATTAGAAAAGAAACTGGAAGACATTTGGTATATACATACATTTTATATTAGACACCTTTATTAACATAAATACACTGATTTCTTTTTTTTTTTTTTTTTTTTTTGTGTTTAATTCTATTAAAGGGGGATCGGATATTCATGGATAGGCAATTAAGTCATCACAAATTAATAGTTTCTAAACTTACTCGGTTGAAAAAGAGAAAATCCTATCTAAGAAAATGCCTTTATATTGTAAATATTGGAAGCAACGATTACATTAACAACTTCTACTTGCATGGTATTTACAATACAAGCAACAAGTATAGCAAGGATCAATACGCGAAAGTCCTTATACAACAATACTCTAGACAACTAAGGGTACAAATCTTGTTACTTATCTGGGTTGTGTTCATTGCTTTAACATATAAAACTGTAAGTTTCTAAAACGTGATTATTTTTTTTCAAAATAGGTCAAAACTAAGGGGGTAAATGGTTTATTGAAGAGAGGTCTTTTTTTTGTGTGTGTGTGTGTTTGTAGGTACTTTGTTATTTGATATGACAGATCCTTACAGTTGTTCTTGTTCTGGTGTTGTCAAATCTTGATCGGTGACATAAAAGTTTTGTCTGAATTCCGCTAGACAAAACTTCCATGCCACCGTACAAGATCTGACAACACCATAACAACTTTTAAGTTGCGTCATTTCAAATGATAGATCACCTACAAAAAAAAAAAACAAAAAAGAGAAATAAAAGAGAAAAAAAAATCTCTCCAGACCATTTACTCTCTTAGTGTTTTCCCATTTTGAAAAAAAAAGGATAATGCAGACTTTATACCGTTTGGGAGGTAGAAAGATTGCTGTGTTTGGTCTGGCTGAGATGGGTTGTACTCCATCTATGATATACAAGTTCGGCACCAACGGGAAACCATGTGAAGAGTCAGTCAACGATGCCGTAAGATTGTTCAATGACAGGCTTATGTCACTTATTGTTGAGCTCAACAAAAACAACTCGGGTGCAAGATTCATTTTCATCAACCTTGCAAGCATTTTATCACCACTAGGAGGTAAAATATTTGCAAGAAATGATGCTTAGGCCATGTACGTGGACAGAACTGGTAACATTGCATGTTACAATTATCAATAATCTGGTTCGAAGAAAAAAAAAAGAAATTTAACATAACTAAAATTTAAACATACTATAGAAGTTAATTAACATGATACTACCATAGTTTAGTTAGTGTTATATGATTTGTTTGGAAATTTTCAGATGTGCCGTTGCCAAATTCTCCTTGTTGCAATGTAAGGAAGGATTGGCAATGCATTCCAAGTTCAGTTCCTTGCCCTATTCGCGATTTGTCTATTTTCTTTGACGGTATCCATCAAACAGAAGTTTGTAATATGCTCGTTGCAAGAAGATCATACAATGCATCCTCCACTATGGACGCGTATCCATATGATATAAGGCATTTGGCTGAACTCAAGCGTTGAATATGAATACGTGATACAAGTTTTGGTGCAAAAATGTTGCAAAGACGAAGTCTTGTTACATGTATTAAGTAAAAAGTGGGGGTGAGGCAAGTGAATAGGTTGTTTTTATTATGTTTCATTTTCATTTATTATAATGTAAACAATATACACTTTTAACAAATTTATTTATCAGTAATTTGATTTCTTTCTATAAATTTCTTTAGAAAAGTTAAATACTCGGTTGTTTAATTAGCCAACGCTAACGAATCAATGTCGGGTGCTAGCACGCCGCTACCGGAACCCTTAGCAGCTCACTATGGGTCCATGACCGACCTATTAATAGCGGGACTGAATATCCAGTCGACACATTAAGTAAAAGATGGTCGCCTGTTATTTGCCTCTAATGTTTATAATTATCTATTTACTTTTTTTAACTCTGTATAATAAAGACCATCGTATAATAAAGACCAAATATTGTAATCACCTTTTTTGATAGATAAATACTGAAAACCTTCTGCTCCATCTTCATCCATTCTTTTACCATAATAGATTTTATTATAGCCTCAGAGCAATCATAAGAAAGTATTATGATTGAATACAAACACGAAAGCAATAACGAACACGAGGATTTAACGTGGTTCAGTCTAAACTGACATACGTCCACGTGTGGCAACTAGGTATTACTTTTATTGAGTGACAATGATTACAAGTACATAATGTGGTTTGTATAGAAACTGAACTAGGGTTAATAACTTATTAAACAAGATATCAAAACCCGGGTTGGGCTTGGGCCTGGCCGCCCGCACATGTCTCCTCTTTGACTTCATATAATAAACCGGCCTACACCAAAAGGCCTACGAAACCCAACAATCTCCCACTCAGAGGCCTTGAGTACTCTCGTATGCACTTCTCATCGTACTTCTGTAATCTAAGATTAAACTTCTAGCTGCCATCGCCTTCTAATCAATTAACCTGAAGGCCCCGTTGAAGCTCCCTGGAGCTCCAACACGTAAGTCACGGCTAAAACTGCCCCTGACCCATTCTCTGTCCCTACCGGCTCCCACTGAAACAAACTACCGGATCCTAAGATACCCTGAGAACACACACTCTCCATATTCAGCAAGTAATCCACTAGAGAGACTTTTACAGCTGGAATACTGGTTTTCTTAATCCGCTGTCGACCTGGAACTAACCTGTGCTCCCACTGTCACGATGTCCTTTGACTGATTTAACCTTCCTAGCTCGTTCATCTTGAATCTTCACTTTGGCTCTGGGTTTGTTACTTGCAAAATGAACTTTCTTCTGCCCACGAGATTCTGTGAACCGGACTTTGTCTTTCACAAAAACTGGATCCACTCCTTTCGGTGACATATCGACCATATACAACGAACCCATTTTCTTGCCACGAGCAACCACAAGATTCCTTTTGACTACCTTCCACAGCCCATTCCCGAACTTAACATTGTGCCCCTGGTCATCCAACTGCCCAACAGAAATCAAGCGTTTCTTCAAACTTGGAATAACCCTCACGTCTTTCAAAGTCCAAGAATACCTGCTGAAGTTATCAAATCAATATCTCCCATACCCGTAACCTCTAAAATATCATCGTGCGCTAGTCGAACCTTTCCAAAATCCCCAAACTTTAGATTCTTGGTCGTTTCACTACATTGAGTGGCATGAAACGATGTACCGAAATCCATCACCCAAGAATCAACGTTACTCTCAACACTAAGAACTAAAATCTCATCCCTGCTGATCCCGTCATCTATGTCCTCTTCTGTAACGTTCACCTCTTTCTTACCATTCGGACACTGATTCCTGAAGTGTCATTTCTCTTTACAACCCCAACATTCAATATCTTTACGAGTCTTAAACTGACTCCTCTTCCTGCTCCCACTGCCTCGTTGTTTTCCCCTACATCTACCTTCTGTGACTAATATATCACTTGATGATTCACCTGAATTTCTGCGTCTTGAGTCTTTGTTGGTGCATAATGTCAGTATTTCATAGTCTAGTGTCTGTAATCCAGTCTGTAATGTTAATTGTGTTTTGTTTATGTTTAAGCGAAGTTACTGACAAGTTCGCTTATCAGGCGAACTTGTTAGTCAAGCGAAGTTAGCAACAACTTCGCCTGAACATATCAGGCGAAGTTGTCGTGTATTTATACACCAGGTTACGGTTTGTTTAGTTAGTTGAAGGTAATCGTATACAGTGTGTGTGAGTCGTGAGACGTGAGAACCAGAGAGTATTGAGTCTGTGTTCAGTGATTATATCACGTGTTTCGGTTATAATATAACGTGTGTTCGTTTATTCGTATCGTGTGTTTGTTTGATTCGTGTTCTACACTCGTAACAACCTACGCAGGGATTCCGCACCTGTGTAGATCGAGATATCCCGTGCAGATCCAACCAGGGAACCTACAATTGGTATCAGAGCTATTGCTCGATTGTGTGGTTCGGATATTCACGCGGGTGTAGAAGTCGTGCCGTTTCGACTATTCGCGGGACGTGTTTTCTGTGTTTTTGTGTCATTCTTACCTCCTACCATCGTATTCAACCCTTTACACCGTCAAAAACCTCGAAAAACCTAGAAATCAGATCTGTAGAAACTTCGTGTTCATCAGGCGAAGTTGCCGTCACTGTTCGTAGGGTTTCGGCGAAGATATAAGGTTAAGCGAAGTTATCCACAACTTCGCCTACCTTCTCAAGTTCGCCTAACTCAAGCGAAGTTCTCTACAACTCCGCCTACCTCCTAAGTTCGCTTACCTCAAGCGAAGTTAAGAATCAGCGAAGTTCTTCAGCGAAGTTAAGACTTAAGCGAAGTTATCCGTAACTTCGCCTACAGTACTTTTCAGAAGAAATTTTTTTTGTTTTTCGGGTTTCTTAGTTTTTGAGAAAGATGTCGTCAATTAACATCTCAGAGTTAGTTAAGATGGAAGTAGAAGCAGGGTCAGCTACTAAGGCCCCAAAGTTTCTTAAGGGAACCGACTTCGTTGCTTGGAAGGATCGGTTCGAACAATATGTCAAGTACCAGGATGCGAAAATGTGGGTATGCATCCAGGATGGTTATATTCCACCAACTATGGAGTACGAAGGTCGTGATCAGATCAAAAAGTACAGCAAAATGGAAGAAGAAGAGAAAAAGATGTATGAGGCCGAGAGCAAGGCTCATGCTGCTATCACTATGGCTCTTCCACAAGAGATCCTTCATACTTTTAGAAAGTACAAGACAGCAAGAGAGCTTTGGGAAGCTCTTGAGAACCGGTTTGAAGGAAATGTGGGAATCCGTGCTTCGAAGATCAAATTGCTCAAAACTCAATTCTCGGTCTTCAAGTATCTGAAAAACGAATCACTTGATAATATCATCACCAGATATTATCATCTGATGACTGAACTCAGCAACTATTCAATTGCATACAAAGAAGATGAGATTGTTGAGAAGCTTCTTGATGCTCTCCCACCAAAATGGGAGATGTATACTGTGTTGATAAGAGAAGATAAAGACTTTGCTGACTATGACCTTGAGACAACAGTTAACAAGCTCCGAACCTTTGAGCTTAACATGGTTAGAAAGGAGACACCTACAGATCAGGTTCAAGATCCAGGTATGTATGGTGCTAAAGTCAACTCTAGTTCAGGTTCGAAGACTGAATCAGCTGCCTACTACTCGAAGGGAGAGTCGGGCGCCAACTCATCACATGAGGGGCATGTGTCAGTCAACACGAATGGTGATGTTTGCTTTGTAGCAGGTGGATCTAGTGCATCTAAACCGCAAGCAAGCAAGAGTAGTTGCTCTTCATGTATTCCTAGCAACAACTACTCTAAGATGCCTATGAGTGTCAAATCTGCTGAAGAGCAGTTTGCTCTCTATGCTTCTTTTATTGCTTCCTATGAGAACTACATTCAGGGGAAGATTGTTGATCCAGCTATGTTGGATGAAGACTATGACCAGATTGATGCTGATGATATGGAAGAAATGGATCTGCAATGGCAGATGGCTATGATCGTGAGAAGAGCGAAACGGTTTATGAAAAAGACCGGAAGAAAGTTTGTCGGTGGAAGGCCAGGGTTTGACAAGACGAAGGTAAGATGCTACAACTGTCAGCAAAACGGCCACTTTGCTAAGGAGTGCAGAAATGAGCGTGTAGAACGTGGTCAAGGCAAGTCTACACAGCATAATGGGGGTAGTAAAGATTATAGTGCCATGATTTCCAGAGAAGATGGTGAATATAACTGGAACCTGCATTCTGAAGAAATCTTTGAACAGGAAAATTTGGCGAATGTGGAAAATGAAGAAAGTGAGAAAGCTACTGGAGAAGAAAAAGCTTTCATGGCTGATGCTAAAGACCAGCTCTCCGAGGTATGTTCTAAACCTACTTGTTCTAAATGTGAAAACTTGTCTGAGCAATTAGCAACTATAACTGATCAGTATGTTAGTTTGGATGCTGAGTTTAAAACTCTAAAAGAAGATCATCATTTTACAAAAGCAAGAGAAAATAGCTATAAAGTTAAAATAAAAGCTTGTGAAAAAGATATTAAAAGTCTAAAAGCAAAACTTGCTGAAAAAATTCAAGTGATTGATCTAAGCTATGAAGTTTTGGAAGAAAAAACCAAACTAATAGCTGAAAGAGAAAAACAGATTGCTGATCACCAGGTGAAAGTGGTGGAACTGAATAGAAAACTTGAGCAGTTCAGAAATTCCTCTGCTATTCTTGATCATCTTGTTAGTGATCAAGGTTCCTCAGTTAAGAGGGGAGGAATTGGTTATCATGAGGTTCCACCACCTTATAATCACAATTACACTTTTAATCCTAGTAATCAGAAATCTGTTGACTTTGAGGTTGTTCAGACAGTTCCAATTAAGGTAACTAGTAAAGAACCAGATGTTAGTAGAGGCGAAACAAGTCCGCCTGTGTCAAGTGTTAAAATTTCTGTTCCGAGTCCGGTCTCATCAGATTCGGATAAGTCATTCGAGTCGGGTAAGACAAAGGAGGAGGTTGTATTACCAAATAGTGGAGAGAAAGATAAAACAACTAAAAAGAGTTCTTCGCTAAACCCTTTATGTCCCACCATATGTGAGACGAACGGGCGGTAGTACAGCCTCGACATCCAAAACAACTGTTGAAAAGAAAGTTGAGCATAGGTGTTGTTTTAGGTGTAATCAATTAGGGCACCTAGTTGCAGATTGCCCTCTGAAGCAGCGATTCAGAGGTGTGAGGCATACCAAAACTGAGACTAAGCCTAATGGTAATTATAATACTGGTAAAAGTGAAAACCATTCAAAATTCAGAAATCAGACTAATTCAGGTTTTCAAAGAAACCAATCTCAGTTTCACACTGCTGATAACCAAACAGTAAGTTATAATTCTTTCAATTCACAAAGGTTTGGAAGGCCTCACAATCAATCTACAAGAAGGTATACTAATAGGACTTACAGGAATTATACAGAGACTAACTTTGGAAAGCCAAAGTTCGGGATGTATAGATCCAAGACCAATTGGTCTTGGGTCCCTAGATTCTAATCTTTTGCTTTAATCGTGCAGGAACAGTTGAACAGGGCTGCCAATAATCTTTGGGTTATGGATAGTGGCTGTTCCCGGCACATGACGGGTAACAAATTCTTGTTACACGATTTGAAACCTGTTCAAGGAGGGAGAGTGAGCTTTGCTAGAGAAAGTGGAGGCAAGATTACAGGAATGGGAACGATGTCTAATGGAAAGATGACTCTAGAGAAAGTAAACTTTGTCGAAGAATTGAAGCACAATCTGCTGAGTGTGTCGCAGATCTGTGATAAGGAGTACACCGTACATTTTACAAAGAATGAGGCGATTGTGTTGCATCATGGTTTTCAGATACCAGAGGAGTGGATTGTGATGAAGGCTCCACGTGAGAGGAATACATATATTATGGATATGAGGTCGACTGAAATGGCCACGGAAGAATCATGCCTTATGACAAAAGCTAGCGAATCGGAGTCCGAATTGTGGCATAGGAGAATGGGGCACATTCATCTTCGGAAGATGAACCACATTGTCAAGAATGGACTTGTGCTGGGCGTTCCCTTGAAAAGTTTCAACTTTGAAGACAAATGTCTAGCGTGCAAGAAGGGAAAGCAGCACAAGAAATCCCATCACACCAAGAAGGTCAATTCTATTGTCAGTACTCTAGAATTGCTTCACATGGATCTCTTCGGTCCCGTGAATGCAAAAAGTCTAGGAGGTACTTCTTATTGCTTGGTGATCACTGATGATTACTCACGATATTCGTAGGTATATTTCCTGAAATCAAAAGATGAAACGGCTCAGATGGTGAAGAATTTGATTACCAAAGTTGAGAACGTTATGGATAAAAGGGTTAAGTTCATCAGGAGTGACAATGGAACGGAGTTCAAGAATTTTGAAATGGAGATCTTCTGCCTTCAGAAAGGGATTGAGCACCAGTACAGCGCTCCGTATACTCCGCAACAGAATGGAGTGGCTGAGAGGAAGAATAGAACGTTAATTGAAGGAGCCAGAACTATGCTGGCTGATTCGAAGCTTCCTGTGGTGTTCTGGGCTGAAGCTGTTGCTACAGCCTGTTATATCCTGAATAGAGTCTTGACTGTTAAAAGACTTAATAAAACGTGTTATGAGCTTATGCATGGGAGGAAGCCCAACTTGAGTGGTCTTGAACCATTCGGGTCCCCTTGTTCGATTTTAAAGACAAATTCTAAATTTGGTGAAGTAGCCGATGAAGGAATCTTAGTCGGTTATGTTGTTGGGACTCCCAACAGACGTGTCTTTAATACATCGACCGGCAAGGTTGAGGTGGTGTGTAACACCGATATCACAAGTTACAAACCGCCAAAACCAAGCAACGGACCTGCTGAGTTTTTCGACTATGATAGAATTTTTAAGTCTTTTAACATACCTTATTTGGATAGTGCAGAACTAGAAGAAAGAGTTGCTACGAAGATGATCCTTGATGAGGAAGAAAATCTAGTGCAAAGACAGCTGTTTGATAAATGTCAACCTTCCTCATCAAATGCTATCGATACCCCTGCTGCCTCTCCTGAAGAAGAATTTTTCAATCCGTTTCACTCTCAGCAAGGAACAACCATTGACGAGCTCTCTTCTAACTTGGAAGACAATTTGCATGTCGGTTCGGTTCCGACCACGAGAATTCATAAAGATCACCCTTTGGAGAATGTGATTGGTGATGTGTCCTCCGGTGTACAAACAAGACGTAGCTTGAATGAGCACACCTGTGTTTACACAAGCATTAAGGAGACAGGCATAATCAACGAATGCTTGTACACCTGCTTTATCAGCCAGATTGAACCAAAGAATTATCAAATGGCTCTAAAGGACAGCTCGTGGGTCGAAGCCATGCAAGAAGAGCTGGCTCAATTCAAGAAAATGGAAGTTTGGACTTTGGTTGAAAAACCAAAGAATGTGCATGCGATAGGCCCAAAATGGGTTTTTAAGTGCAAGAGAGATGAGAAAGGGATTATTATAAGAAACAAGGCGAGGCTAGTCGTTAAAGGTTTTAATCAACAAGAGTGGATTGATTATAATGAAGTGTTCGCTCCTGTGGCAAGATTGGAAGCCATTAGATTGTTTTTGGCATTTGCTGCTTATAAGAAGATGAAGGTATTTCAGTTAGACATGAAAAGTGCGTTCCTAAATGGAAAAGTTGATGAGGTTGTGTACGTTGAGCAACCTCTGGGTTTTCCTGACCCAGACTTTCCAGACCACGTGTACAAGTTAAGCAAGGCGTTGTATGGACTACATCAGGCACCTCGTGCCTGGTACTCAACCTTATCAGATTACTTGCTTGAAAATGGGTTTGAAAGAGGGAAGATAGATAGCACGTTGTTCTTCAAGAGAGAAGGAAGCGACTTCCTGCTGGTGCAAGTCTACGTGGATGACATTATCTTTGCTGCATCAAAAGTCTCCATGTGTCAGGAGTTTGAGGCCGTCATGAAGAAAAGGTTTGAAATGAGTGCTATGGGTGAACTAACTTTCTTTTTAGGATTGCAGGTTGATCAGAAGAAGGATGGGATGTTCATTCATCAGACCAAGTATGTCCATGATGTGCTCAAACGCTTCAAGATGGAGGACAGCACTCCATTCGATACTCCAATCTGCGTCAACCATAAATTGGGTGCTGAGACAGACAATGACGCAGATGTGGACCCAACTCAGTATCGGGCTATTATAGGTTCTTTAATGTACTTAACTGCTTCTAGGCCTGATATTATGTTTGCAGTTTGTCTTTGTGCTCGTTTTCAGGCAAACCCAAAGGAATCTCACATGAAGGGTGTGAAGAGGATCTTGCGATATCTCAAAGGCAAACCTAAGCTGGGGTTGTGGTACGCGAAGGGAGGAGACTTGGAGTTGGTAGCATACACAGATTCTGATTATGGAGGGTGCAATCAGAGTTGGAAGTCAACTACTGGTGGATGTCAGTTTCTTGGTGGCAGATTGGTGTCGTGGCAATGCAAGAAGCAGACTTCAGTCGCAATTTCAACCTGTGAAGCAGAATACATGGCAGCATCCAACTGCTGCTCCCAGGTTCTTTGGATTCAACAACAGTTGCACGACTATGGTCTGAATTTCTCACTTACTCCTATTTGCATTGATAACACAGCTGCTATCTCAGTAACTAACAATCCCGTGAAGCACAGTAAAACTAAACATATTGACATACGTCATCATTTTATACGGGATTGTGCTGAGAAGAAGCTGATTGAGCTCGAAAAGGTTGATACGTTAGATAATTTCGCTGACTTATTCACGAAAGCGTTTGACAAAACTAGATTTCAAAACCTTGTTGAGTTGAATGGGATGATCAATCCCGAGTAACCATGCTTTTTGTGCATATAAAAAAAAATGTCACTATCGCTTAAAATTATGTCGGTTACCTCAGTTTGAAGGACATATCCTCGGATATGTTTGGTCCTCATTTTCTACTTGTAGAGTATGAGGGTTGCCATTAACCAGAAGACTGAAAGTGACCGGGGCGGTTTATGATGAGTTTTTTATTCTTTCGCTGAAAATTAGTCGATCATACTTAGTTAGAAGGACACATACTTGTATGTGGTCGGTCCAGCTAATCCATTGGATTCGCAGGATAACCGTTTACCTGAAGACTTTGAACTGATCGGGGCGATTGAAGTCAAAAATTTTTTTTTAGGGAAATGAAATTATTTTTCAAGTCTACTACTTCGTAAGAAGTTCTGTTACTATGTTTTAACAGAAAATTGATCCAACCTTGGAAAATGATAGATTTACTGATTCTGTGTGCTTAACTAGTGAAGTTATTAGGCTTAAAAGGCTTTAGAACAGTCATTGTATGTCATGGTAGCTTTTTATGGTGCGTAAAAGTAGATGTGATACAAACTAAATCTACTCGATTTTACGTGGAAACTCCTTAAGAGTTTTGCATGTCTTCATATATATCTTTCCGAATGATAGGCAGAAAAGCGATTACCCAGTCATACACGAGCCCGTAAGTGTTCTGATTCCCGTAAAGATAGTGTGTGAAGAAACTGCAGTGATCCAGATTCGGGACTTGCAGTTGTTTACTATTCTGAAGTCTATGTAAATGTTTAACGTAAAAAAAAAAAAAAAAAAAAAAAAAAACCTTTTGAGTTATTGAAACATTCTAAAACTAACAATGTCAAGACTTCTCAATCATGGAGTAAGAAAGAGAACGGGAAGCAGATGAAGAGTACTTACAAACTTAATCAGACACTATGGGTCGAAGTCAATTCGGGGTGACTTGGGGAAAGCCAAATACGCTTTGAGAATATATAGGAGGCATCATAATCTCTGAGTTGTTGCCCACTTAAGTTTTGAGCTTAATTGAACCTAACTCGTATCACAGAAACAATGAAAACCATCTTAAGTCATTTACATGCCTACAACCTGTTTCTTTATGTCATAAAACAGCTAAACACGGATCTATGTGATAGTCACGTAGTTAGTATGATTCCTGTTCGGATCTTTTCTAAAACATGGTAGTCCCTGTCTAGACTGAAATTTGATCCCTTGTACTTTAATTTTTAAAAGTTTTTCCTATTTATGTAGTTGTTGATTTTATACTTGGTTACTTAGTCTTGATCGTGTCATGTAACTCTTTAAGGAAGTTTTAAAACTTAATTGTAAATTGTTCAAATTATCGGGATTGATTTTGTAAAATTTGATATATCGGCGAACTTGTGAATAACTTCGCCCTAGGCGAAGTTATCCACAACTTCGCCTGTATAACTCCGCTCCTATATAAAGGAATTTTTAAGGTCAAACAGTTTATTAATTTTCTAGTTTCAGCGAACTTATTCTCTCCGTAAAGCTTAGCGAACTTATCAATCAAAATCATCTGTGTTCTTATTTCGATTCCATTCCGTGATTAAAGGTGTGTAAGGTTTCTAGTATCGTATAATCAATGTTTTTGAGGTTGATCATCGGTCGTCTCGACTCGATTATCGACGTCGTCTTTCGAAACCTTAAACACCCGATTTCAAACTTGTATTTACGTGATAGTAAACCACTTGAACGTATAAAACTTCATAAAATCATGAATTTCGGAGTCCTTGATCTCCGAAATCATCAACTGCACGTCGTTCGAATCGCCTTACTGTCGCCGATTCAGATTCAGGCGAACTTACAGTTTGGGCGAAGTTATCCGTAACTTCGCCTGAGGCGATGTTGTGGTGAGGCGAAGTTATCATTAACTTCGCCTGGACCTTTTTACTTATTAGTTATTAGATGAACTTAAAGATGAAGCGAAGTGGTTCCCAACTTCGCCTACCTTCTCAAGTTCGCCTATACAGATTTTATCACAACTTCGCTCATGGTAACAAGCGAACTTGTGTTATGCTTTAACGTTTATCTAACTTGGTTCGTTTGTTGCAGATATGGCTGCTATTGCTGGAGCAGGTGGTGCAGGCGGTGATGACGGAGGTGATCAACAAAGACAGTTCTTCCCGGGTCACAACATGTATATCACCTTAGACCCGGAAGCGAGCGGAGTTGATGATTTCCGCGAAATCATCACCTTCCTTTTACGCTCGAGGATATTCCACGCCATTACGACAACTCTGCCGATTTCCTTGCCCAACATTGAGGATTTCTGGCAGACGGTGGAATATGACTGCCGCGTCGACCCCCCGGTGATGCGTGCAACGGTAAATGGTCAGGATGTTCAGTTCTCGTCTGAACAAATCCGGGTGGCTTTGCAATTCGGAGAGGAGACGAGGGACGACCCGGCAGAGTTTGTTGCTCCGTTCCGTGATGGAGCATTTCTACGAATGGGATATTCTGGTCCCTTGGGGGATACACAAAGAAGGAAAGGTTTCTTGCTCGATCAGTGGCGCTTCCTCATGCACGTAATGATTGTCTGCATGTCAGGGAGGAAGGCGGGCACTGACGGGATGGGCGCGACCTTGCAGTCGGCGATGACTGCTCTGACTTATAACAAGCGTTACAGCTTGAGTCAGATGGTCTTCTATGAGATTGATCGACAGCGAAGGGCAATGGGGCGTGAGAGATTCATCATGTATCCAAGATTTCTCCAAATGATCTTGAATCATGTTGCTCCCACGTTGCCTCAACGACGCCCTATCAGATACGTGGAGAGTGTGAACAAGCGTATCTTTGCTCAATGTAGAACTTCGAGTGCTAGAAGCAAGCCTGAACTGCGTCCTAGGCATACTCCACTCTTTGGGTACTTAATCAACCCGGAGTATGTGCCTGCTCGTGGGGATGAGTTTAGGGACCCGGCACCACAATAGGCAGGAGCACCTCAAGCTATACCTGCTGCTCCTGTTGTGTCACCGGAGGAGGAAGTGGACCTTGATGCAGAATTTGGTGGTCAAGGCTTCTTTGATATGGATCGGGTGGATCCAGAGGAGAACGTTCAGGTTCCTGTTGAACGTGCCTCGACTATGTATGTTACTAGGGCAGCTACAACGGTGGCTGACTCAGATTTTGATGATGTAATGGATGAGGCAAGACGTATGATGGTGACTCAAGAGAGGACGTATGGGAAGAGAAAGAGGACAGATGACAACAGTGAGTCAGAAGAAGAAGAAGACATTCATAAGTTGATCAGACGTTCAAGAAGGGACAGGACAGGTGCAGGTAGGGGAGCTGGTGAGAGCTCTAGAGTCATATGTTTCGCTCCGCCCGCACTGTCCGGTATGTCAATTGTTCCTACACCATTACAGGTCACAAGGCCAAGCGCCACGGACGTTCCCGTGGTGGCTACATCATCATCTGTTGGCCTCCCATCCATCACACTCCAGCTGACGACTCCAGATATTGTATCGTTGCCGCCTCCAACTCTTACTCCGTCGGAGGTTGTTGCACAGGTTATTGAGTCGACAGTGGTTCACACTGCAGGGTTGTCGGTCACGATACCACCTGCGGTTACGTCCACATCTACTTCTGATGTCCCGGTTTCATTCGAAATCCCTCCTCAGTATACTCAAGCCATATCTCACATGAGGTTTGATTTCGATGCAACCCTATCAGACTCGGAAAGAATAGCTGCACTAGAGCGGGTCGTGGCAGAACAATCAATGGTGAATCTTATCCAGACCCAGGCTATTCAACGCCTAGTAGCAGAAAATCAACTACAGTCGTCCCTCCTGGTTGAACATGGAAAAATTATAGATGCTATGAAGGAGTTCTTGGCATCTCAGGGGGAGACGAGCTGTAAAGGCGACGAGCTCAGGACAAAGAAGAAGAATGACAGAGACGATGATCCCAATGCATCGAAAGGTGCAGGTGGTGAGTTGCAGAACTACTCAAGCTCTTGGGACAACCACAGCTCAGGGGGAGTCTGCAGGTGCAGCTGGCGGTTCTGGTGGTGATGAGGTGGTGATGGTAGATGACGAGGAGATGGGAGATGATGTGATCGATGCCTTGA
This sequence comes from Bidens hawaiensis, assembly GCF_021521415.1. Taxonomy (NCBI): domain Eukaryota; kingdom Viridiplantae; phylum Streptophyta; class Magnoliopsida; order Asterales; family Asteraceae; genus Bidens; species Bidens hawaiensis. The sequence goes on from NW_027491353.1 coordinate 676,028, forward strand.
AGGAGTTGGATGATGAGATGTTAGATGTTGATGATGTGTGTGATGATGATGTGCTGCCATTAGAAGAAATTGAGAAGATTGGTGCACAGATAGTGATAGAAGATGATGTTGAAGAAGGTGAAATTGTAGAGGAGAATGTTGAACACGAGCTTCCAACCGTTGAGAAGTCGAATGTATGTGAAGATACAGTAGTTGATGATACAGAATGGGAGGAGCAGCCTAGATGGAAGGAAGGCTATGCTCATTGGTTTATCAAAACGAAGAAGCCAGTGGTACCTACAATGTTCAAGAAAAGTTATAATATTAAAGGGTACGCTGAGTCAAAGAAAGGCATTATCTGTTGGTTATATGATGAACAGCTAAAAGTGTTCGTGGTGAAAAGATATAATGGGATCCAATACTTTAAGAGGACGTTGAGATCTCTAAATACCTTACCTGAGTGTGAGGTAAAGGATTTGGCCAGACTGGGGTTGATTAATAGAAGTGATGATAATATGGCCAGAGTTATTGGGAAGATAGTATGGAAAGAAAGTATTAAAGAGAAAAAGTTTGAGTTGTTAAAACCACAGAAAGGGAAATTAGTTGAAGATACTGAAAGAGGAATGAGAGCAGATGGCAAACCTTGGATGGTGATGAAATATAAGCCGATTCGGTGTTTGAAAGAGGTTCCAATGAAGACTATGCCTCAAGATGTGCTGAAAGATCTGAAATGGTGGTATGTGGATTGCTAGACTGCTGAAGCCGTGATGGAAGACGAAGACGAACAAGAAGTGCTAAGAGTGTATGATCCGATGCATCTTGTTAATTTATCTAAAGCTGATCTGCAGGTGTTAAACGAGAAGAAGATATTCTATATTCCTGCTTGGAAAGACGAAGCGAGGAAATATCAACGAGTAGTCACGGTCTGTGTAAGAGAGGGAGTGCATGCATGAAGATTACAAGACAAGTGCTTAAAGATAAAGATATGAAGCTACTGCCAAGGGGGAGTCTATTGGTGCATAATGTCAGTATTTCATAGTCTAGTGTCTGTAATCCAGTCTGTAATGTTAATTGTGTTTTGTTTATGTTTAAGCGAAGTTACTGACAAGTTCGCTTATCAGGCGAACTTGTTAGTCAAGCGAAGTTAGCAACAACTTCGCCTGAACATATCAGGCGAAGTTGTCGTGTATTTATACACCAGGTTACGGTTTGTTTAGTTAGTTGAAGGAAATGATATACGCGTGTGTGAGTCGAGAGACGTGAGAACCAGAGAGTATTGAGTCTGTATTCAGTGATTATATCACGTGTTTCGGTTATAATATAACGTGTGTTCGTTTATTCGTATCGTGTGTTTGTTTGATTCGTGTTCTACACTCGTAACAACCTACGCAGGGATTCCGCACCTGTGTAGATCGAGATATCCCGTGCAGATCCATCCAGGGAACCTACAGTCTTCTCCACGAATCAAATCCCGAATCCCATCAAAAATAATTTTTGTAGACGAACTACAAACTGCAGTCACTGTTTACGACCAACTGTCGGGCAAAGAGGATAAAAATAAAAGACCTTGAACTTCATCATCAAACTTAATGCCGACTGACACTAAGCAGGAGAGATTCGAGTTAAGATTATTAATATGCGTTGTAACTGATCCACCATCTTTCATTCTTGTTGTCACTAGCTTTCAGATAAGATAGACTTTATTCGCTGCCGAAGGCTTCTCATACATGTTGGATAGTGCCTCTATCATACCACGGGCTGTGGTTTCTTTCATGATGTTAAACGCCACATCTTCCGACAACGACAATGTAATACAAGCCCTAGCTTTCTTGTCTAACTTCTTCCACTCTGCTTCTGACAACTTTTCTGGTTTTCATCCTCAAACACTACATCCAAGTCTTTCTGACAAAGTAGGGCTTCAATCTGCATCTTCCACCAACCAAACTTCTGTCCATCAAACTTTTGTATCAAAACATTTTCGTCTTCTACCATGACAACGACTAAAACGAAAAACTGGATAAAACATAGACAGACACAACAATCGCACAAGCCTGAACATAACAATTGTTCTATTGACTCTGTTAAATAATCAACCTATTTTAAACGCAGCGGAATAACGAACTGATAATCAGAAAGTGGAACTGAAACGATAAAACCTGACAAACGTGGTTGACACTGGTTCTCCTGTTTCTTTAACGCTTCTTCTAATTGACAATAGTTCTTCCAAAAAATAGGATCTGATTTAATTCTTCCGGGCTCGTGCTTTGCTTTATCAAAACTGATAAAAAAATGTTTCGCCCAAACAACAAACTTCAACTAATCAAGATTGCACACAAAATATCATCCACTCCTTGATTTTGACGGCTATGGTTTTATATTTGATCAATTTCAAAAAGGTGGAGTTTGACTTTTGGCCACCAATTCTCAAAAAAATTGTGGATAACTGCAAGAGTTCTCTCTAAAACAAACCAATGCAATATTCTTTTACATATGACAAAAAAGAATAATTTCTTCTCAACTACTTCTACTCGATAAACACAAACAAATGAACTGACTTTAACAAAAAGATGCCTAGACCGATGGCTGGGTTTGACGGCTATGGCTGCCGGCACCAAACCCTAATCGACCAACACTTCTACAATCGTGTTCTCTCTGGTGTATAATGAACCTGTACCTGATACCACTTGTTAGGATTAAACACACACACGAACCGAACACAAACACGAAAGCAATAACGAACACAAAGAATTAACGTGGTTCGGTCTAAACTGACCTACGTCCACGGGTGGCAACTATGTATTTCTTTTATTGAGCGACAATGATTAAAAGTACATAATGTGGTTTATATAGAGACTGAACTAGGGTTAATAACTTATTAAACAAGATATCAAAACAGGGTTGGGCTTGGGCCTGGCCGCCAGCACCCGTCTCCTCTTTGACTTCATATAATAAACCAAGCCTACACCAAAAGGCCTACGAAACCCAACAGAAAGATCCTACAAACAAAATCAAAAAAAACACACAAAAACCCCAATCATGGCCGGCGTCGGTGATAATGCGAAGACAAAAACAAGTGAAATTCCGGGATTAACCGCCGAGCATAATCAACAGTTACTAAAATTATTCAGCACTATCAAACAAGATGCTCTACCGACTAGAGGCGGATCCAGAAATTTTTTCTAGGGTGTGCACAAACTAGATCAAGTAAAAAATGAGTCGGGTCAAGAGAACAGCCGATTGGCCGTCAAACCATTTTGTTGGCCAAAAGCGGAATGAAATTTCGAGGGCAGATAAAACGGTAAACTAGTTTTTTTACACACTACCCTTTAAAAGTTAAAATATTAAGTTGCGTTTTGGACCCACCTTTGACTATTATACAACATCACTAAGCACCGCTGTCATTATTGCAGCCTTCAGCGACAAAAATAGAACCTCTAATCGGAGGATCACAATATACGTTTTGTTTGTATATGTTTCAAAAATTATTAGCATTAGCTGATAGTAGTTGGAGGGTCACTGATCATATTTTCAAAATTTTATATATACTGATAATAATGTTTTTGTGAAACTAAAATTACATATATGACGAAATAATATAATTGTTATGAAATTATAACGTGAAACATAAAAAAAAGGGGGAATTACAAATAAACTTAAATTACATAAATCCCGTTCACTTAAAAAATTACCTGTTATGACAGATCTACCCTTTTAATTAATATAATGAAACTGAATATTCCTTAGTCTTCATTCTTCTACAATTGATTTAAACCACTAAACCAAACAAGTTCATCGACGGTTCACATGACGTCGGCGATTCAAATGTAACCAGTGATCCAAATAAATCGGGTGATTCCAAATCGAACCAGGTGCGAGTTATTATCCCAAATTTGTTGTAGAAACCCTAAAATTTGTTTTAAGTGAACTACGGTCAAATCGATTTCACTGTGTTGCCGGTTAGGTCTCGTCGACGGCGTCGTTAGGTTGCTGGCAAGCGTTGTCAGGGAGGAAACACTTTGCGGTGGATGGTCGGTAGAGGTGGGGTGGTTTGCGGTCGGTTTCAACGGTGGTGGTGGTGTTTCAACGGTAGTGATGGTGGTCGGTAGAGGTTGGTGAGTTTCAACGTCGGTAACCAGAGGAGAGGTTGGTGAGCGACGGAGATGATGAAAATGGTGAACCGTGTTGGTGGTGAGTGGCAGCTTCAAATTTTACAATTAAATCCATGCTGGAGGTCATGTATATGATACCGATGTTGGAGAGGTATGCGAAGGAAGTTCTAATTTTGAGCTGGCATGGTTATGTGGAAGAATGGCAAGGAAAATTCAAGTTGGATTTGATTTTCGTGGATCTTTAGATTTTGTGTCTTTGGTTGTTTTGTTTTGTTTTTTTTTTTGTTGAAGTTAAGGGAATAATAGTCAACTAACTATTTAATTTTAGTGAATTGGAGAAATATGTAATATAATGTTTAAGTAAGGAGAAATATGTAATTATTCTTTTTAAGTTGGGGAAATATGTAATTAAGACACTTAGAAAGGGAAAATATGTAAATGCTCACAAAAAATCATACCCAAATGCTATTAGTATATTAAATAAAATATCAATAAAATGACAAAAGTATAAGTAATTAGGTCCTCAACCTTGAATAAGAGACATGAATATAATATGAAATTACTTAAATTGGTAAAATAAGCATTAGAAAAGAAAAATAATATAATAACATAATAGTGGACCCTCTAATTAAATAATTCAATATCTGTAGTTAATTAAATAATGAGCATGTTCATCTTCTCCACTCTATCTCTCTTTTTCAAAGTAATTTAGCAGCAACAACATCTCCACCGTCGCCGCCGCAGGTTAACACCTCAATATAAATCCGTCGATGACGTCAACCGACGGTGTGCATGGACTAGTAGCCAGACAGTGGGCACAAACTTATGGTTGAGTCATAATATACTTAAGTGTAACTGTGAATGCGACATTCCGGCAGCCAGACAGACGGTGGGCACCGGCCCACCATTGTTATGCCTTGGATTTTTCCCTGTAAATGGGTTATTGACTCGGGTGCTACCAAGCACATAACCCACAAAGATTTCTTGCTTAAAAATAAAATCAAAAGAGTATTTGAACCGCTTGTCATGATACCTAATGGTGCATCGATCGTTGTTGAGGGTAGAGGTGATGATATCCTACCCAATGGAACGAAAATAAAAGGGGTTTTCCGTGTTCCCAAATTCAGATGCAATTACTATATGTTAGTAAGTTATCGAATGATCTACAATGTGCTATTGCGTTCTTCTTGGATTTTTGTGTTATGCAAGACTTGATCACAAGGATGTTAATTGGAGTGGGTAATCACAAGAAAGATCTATACGAGGCGGAGGCGATTGAAAACAAAAGGTAAGTGATGATGACAAGTATTGATACATAGCACAACAGATTAGGCCATGCATCAAACTCAAAACTCTCTTATGTTGATTTTCTCGAGAATGTCTCTTTAAGATCTATAGATTTTTGTGATTGTTGAATTAAATCTAAGTTTACAAGATTGCCATTTCCAACTAGCATTACAAAAACGAATGTTTGCTTTGACTTGCTACATTGTGATGTGCGGGGCATATACCGAACGCTTTCTGTCACACCAGTAGGCTATTTTCTAACCATAGTCGATGATTTTAGTCAAGCTATGTGGGAGTTCCTACCTAAACAAATACATAAGGCTGGCACACGCCTTATAAATTCCCATAAAATAGTTCAAACACAATTTGAGAAAAATATAAAAAGCGTCCGGTGTGATAATGAGAGGGGGTTACATCCAACCACATGCTCGAATTTTATGCTAAACAAGGTGAAGAAACACTAAGTGACCCAGGGCAGATCACGGATAATCTGGGGGTTAAGTAATGTTTCCCACGAGGATGAGGTCCAACAGAGAAGGTTGTTCCTCACGCACACCTGTGGAGTGCGTGAGCGGCGCAAAGAGGCCGGCTCCATCGGGTTCGTCCCCGCCTGTCCGCACTTTTAGGCTCAAGAAAACCCGTAAGTACAAACTTCCTTTATTTTTAACTTCATAACTTTCCATCATTAATGCTTATTTTCCTTGTGCAGGCGTGGATGCTACTGCATTCCAGGGTGGAGCGGGGAGGAGTACCTCCCCGCCCATGACGGTAGGCTTGGTCAGCCTACCTGAGGCGACGACCCAGGCGGCTGCGCCTGCGCCTGCTTCCGCTGGTTCAGTTGCCGTTGAGCCAACTGTTCCAGCTGTGATGACATCACCGCCGGCCGTCAGTGCCATATTTACCGCATCTTTCACTGAGCCGGCGGTTACTTTTGCTGCGGACTCCGCAGCGGCGACCGCGGCGGCCTTCACCATGCCTCCTCCGTCATCGGCAACGACGGCCGATCCTTCAGGTATGCATGGGGCTTCTCGCCAACCTCTGCCTCCTTCCCATCTACCTGACCTCTTGGACGGATTTCCCTTGGGTTCAGGTGACGGGTTTGGCGGCTATCGGCCTGTTATTGACCCTACAGGTGCGTAGGGTTCTTTTGGCCTATTTTTTTTTGTTTATATATCATCTTTTCCTAACTGCTTTTTGTTTTTTGCAGTGTCGGATTCCAATGAAGTGTATGTTCCACGATGGAACATCCGCCGAGGAACAACCCTTCGCACACCTGTGGAGTGCGTGGAGTGGGCTCGTCACGCAGCTCCCAGTGGTGCGTTGGGGGAAGCCATGGCTAGCTACCAGGAGGGTAGGCTAACCAATGAGCTTCGGGTTCTCCTGGCCCGGAAGCAGCCGCGCGTCGAGCTGCTTTGTCGTGAAAACGACAAGTTAAAAGCAGCTCGCATTCAAGAAGTAGCTCAGGCGCGGGCTGTCCGGGAGGAGAATAGGAGGCTCTCCGCCGCGGCTGCGGAGAAGGAGAAGGCGTTCAAGGCCCTTGAAGTTGAGGTTCAGGCCCGTCTTGAGGCCCGTTCCAAGGCTGCCCAAGCTGTTAACGAACAGCTTCGGCTGGCTAAGGAAACTGCTAGGAACGCAACTGAAAGGGCCACCCAGGCTGAAGCTGTTGCTGAGCCTCTACGCCTTGAGAATGAGGAACTTAAAGCTAAATTAGAGGCGCTCCAACAGGCTCATGATGCCTTGGCGATGGAGGACGCGAAGAAGCTCCAAGAGATCCTGGACCAGAGGGGCGTGCTTGACCACACTGAGCGGAAGCTAAAGGGCGTCGAAGAGGCTGCTGCAAAGGAAGTGTTGCTTGCCAACCTCAATAAAAGTGAAGCCGAACGCGCCTGTAACCAAGCTCAAGCCACCCTCCAAGAAGCTCTGGTTGCCAAGGAATGGCTTCTTCGAGAAGCGTTGTCTCAGGTAAGCTTTTAATGTCTTTACGCTTTTCTTTGTAAATAGAAAAGGTTTTGATACTTGTATTTTTTTTTCTTTTTGTAGGTTGTGCATCGGGTCTTCACGGAGACGTCTTATGACGATGTTATGAGCACAGCCCTCAACGCTTCTCATGAGGATGGGGAAAAGGCCGGCTTCCTGCTTGGTCTAGGGTTTGTTGAGAAAGGCATCCCGCCTTCCAACTTCCCTTTGTATGATGTGGATACTGAAGCTGTTTATGACCAAGCAGTGAATCAGTATACCGCCTTCCCGCATCCGGTGGTGGAGAAGGTAAACGAAGTCGCTGCTGCTGATGATGGGCTAGCTATCCTTAAAGCTTTCCTTGAACCGCCACGCTCTACTGATGGTGCGGGTCCAAGTGGAAGTGGTCCTGAAGCATGATCCTGAAGATCCCTTTCCACCATTAGCGTAGATTTTTGTTTTTTTTTATAGCTTCTTTTGTATGCGGGTATGCACCCAGCAATCTTTGTAATATTTGAATTTTGATGGAATAAAGATTGTGTTAATTCTTTGCCTTGTTTATTTTACGCATGTTTTGATCTAACTTAGCAATTTCTTTAGTACTTAGATAAGTTAACTTTTTAACGTGGCAAATTATAAGTTTGTTTCGCTTCCTCTTTCATGATTGTGCGGGTATGACCGTCACTTACACTTAGTAGGATGGCTTAACTTTACTTATATCTGACCTGCGTGGAAGTTTTCCTCATCTTTTCCTTTGAATTTTTCTAAGTGTTCAGAATAAGTTAACCTTTGGACGTGGTAGATAATAGGTTGAAGTTTTGCCTCCTTGTTCGTGATTGTGCGGGTAAGACCGTCACTTGCACTTACAAGGATGGCTAAACTTTACTTACATCTGACCTGCGTGGAGGTTTTCCTTAAAACTTGAAATTTTTACCGTTGTGTTTATGCGGGTTTTGCCGCCTTCCACACGTAACGACTTACTTCTTCCCCTATTTATGCGGTGAATACCGGCACATCAGTGTGGGAAGTTCATAAGTATAAAGGTAAGGCTATCAACACATTGTGAAAGGAGAATCATTTCCATTAGAAGTGGCTCTAGGCCTTTTCTTTACAAGTTTGGAATTGATCTACATATATCATTTGCGTAATTGAGCTCCATTCCATGTTCTTGGGATGGGAGTGCCATCGAGCCTTTCGAGCCGGTATGCGCCCTTTCCCAGAACTTCTTTGATAATGTATGGCCCTTCCCAGACCGGGGCCAGCTTTCCTGGGCGTTCTTGGTTCGAAGCCTCGTTGTTAGGCAGTATGTAGTCTCCTACATTGAAGTTGCAGAGTTTTACCCGCGTGTTGTAGTACTTTTGCATTTGTCGCTTGTAGTTCTCTTCACGCACTGCGGCTAATTCTCTGCGTTCCTCGGTTAGCATAAGGTCTAACCGTCTTTCCGCATCATTGTCTTCTGGCTGAATCAAGACCCTTGGTGAAGGTAAACCAATTTCGACCGGGACCATGGCTTCAGTGCCATAAGTGAGACTGAACGGGGTTTCTCCCGTACTGGCCTTCTTCAGCGTTCTGTTTGCCCAAAGGACGTGCGGAAGCTCGTCCACCCAGCCGGATCTATGTTCCAAGAGTCTTTTCTTATGCCTTCGACGATGCTCTTATTTGCTCTTTCCACCTCACCATTACCTTGCGGGTGTGCCACTGAGGTAAAGGTGTGGGTGATTTGAAGTTCTTTCAGCCACTGTTGTAGCTTCTTGTCAGCAAAGTTGGTGCCGTTATCGCTCACCAAATTCTTTGGAAGTCCAAAACGACAAATAATAAATTCCCAAATAAATTTTTTGATATGTTTCGCGGTTGTTTGGGCTAAGGGTTTTGCTTCTATCCACTTGGTGAAGTAGTCGATGGCTACCACTAGGAACTGAACATTTCCTGCTGCTGTAGGAAATGGGCCTGTCACATCGATGGCCCACTTCTGAAATGGCCATGAAGAGGTGACTGGAACAAGTTCATTCTTCGGGCGGTGCGTGTTGGGTGCGTAGAGCTGGCAAGACCTGCATTTTCTGATGTATGCCAGCGCATCCGTATGCATCCCCGGCCAAAAGTATCCGGCGTTGTTTAGCTTAGCTACAACAGCGCGGGGACCTGCGTGTACTCCACAGATGCCTTCGTGTACTTCCCTTAGGAGGTAGTCAGCATCTTGGTTGTCCACGCATCTTAAGAGTGGGCCAAGAAAGTTACGCCTGTAAAGGATGTCATCGATGAGTTGATAATTCAGTGCTTTACAGCGTAGTTTTCTTGCCTGTGTTTTTGACTCTGGTAGTGTACCTGCCGCAAGGTATTTTATTATTGGTGTCATCCACGTTTCTGTGCAGGTTTGGATGACGCAAATTTCCTTGTGCGGGACCGAAGGTGCCTCGAGGAGTTCAATGCGGATGTCCTTTCCCAAGTGGGTGAAGGCTAATGATGCAAGCTTGCTTAATGCATCCGCAGATTTGTTTTCACTACGCTTGACGTGTATGACTTTGCAATCATTAAAATCGCGCATAAGGGTTTTTGCTTGTGCGAGGTACAGGGCCATTGTGTCGTTCACGGCCGTGTACGTCCCGTTGATTTGATTGGCTACTAACATGGAATCCACGTGGGCTTCCAAGTGTTTCACTCCCATCTTACGCGCAATTCTCAGCCCGGCCAAGAATGCTTCATACTCGGCTTTGTTATTCGTACTTGGAAAATCCAGTCGAATAGCGTAAGTGTATTCTTGGCCTGTTGGGTTGGTTAGTTTCAGCCCAGCGCCTGAACCCTCGTTACAGGCTGCTCCATCAGTGTAGAGTCGCCAGACATCATTGATGTCCTGTGCTGGAGAGGGTTGAGCCTCTTCTTGGCACTCTTTTTCTCGTGATGCAGGCACTTCCGCAATAAAGTCGGCCAAAACCTGGCCTTTTATGGCTGGTCTTGGCTTATACTTTATCGCGTATTCCCCCAACTCAATTGCCCATTTGGCTAGGCGTCCCGATAACTCGGGTTTGCGTAGAACGTTTGCAAGTTTGAAGTTGGAGAGAATGGTGATTGGGTGGCCCTGGAAATATCGTCTTAACCTGCGTGAAGCGTGTATAAGTGCTAAGACTAATTTTTCGAGGGTAGAGTACCGGGTTTCTACGTCTGTTAGGATACGGCTGACATAATAGATTGGCATCTGGATGCCTTTTCGCTCTACTAGCAGGACTGCCCCGGTCGCTCTATCTGTTGCGGAAAGGTATAGGATTAACTCCTCTCCCGCTTTTGGTGCTGTGAGCGTTGGAAGTTCGATCAAGCGTGACCGAATCCCCTGAAAAGCTGCTTCCGCTTCTGATGTCCAGCGGAAGTGCGTTTTCTTTAAACAGTTTCTCAACGTTGACACGAAAGGAAACGACTTATCCACGTGGTTTGCCAAAAAGCGATTAAGTGCCACTAGTCGTCCATTCAGTGTCTGAGCCTGTTTGATGGTAGTAGGTGATTCCATTTTGATAATGGCTTCGACCTTTTCAGGGTTCGCTCTGAAGCCATCTTTAGTGACGATGACCCCCAAGAACTTCCATTCTTCCATTCCAAAGGCACACTTGCCCGGGTTGAGTTTCATGTTTATCTTCCTAAGCGTGTTGAAAGTTTCTTCGATGTCTTTCAACATCGCTTCTGCGTCAGGGCTTTTGATGACCAAGTCATCCATGTAGACTTCCAAGTTCCTCCCAATTTGGGCATGAAACTGGTTGTCCATCAGGCGTTGGTATGTGGACCCGGCATTCTTAAGTCCGAATGGCATCATTTGATAACAAAATGTGCCATCGGGCGTCCGAAAAGCGGTTTTGTCCTGATCATCAACGGCCATGTGGATTTGATGGTACCCCTTGTACGCATCCAGGAAGCATTTAAGGCGAAACGGTGCTAACGAATCCACCTTAAGATCAATTTCGGGTAACGGATAACAATCTTTGGGGCATGCTTTGTTCAAGTCCTTGAAATCTATGCACATGCGCCATTGTTTGTTATTCTTCGGTACCATAACGGGATTTGCAACCCATGTTTGATATCTGCTAACGCGTACGATGCCTGCGTCAAGGAGTTCCTTGACTTGGGTTCTACACGCGTTAGTTTGTTCTGGCCCCATTACTCTGCGCTTTTGTACGACTGGCGTAATAGCCGGATCGCACTTGAGCTTATGCTCTGCCTTACCTCGGGGTACACCAGTCATGTCAGCTGGTGTCCACGCGAAGATGTCAGCGTTTTTCTGTAGTAAGCGTTTGAGTAAGGTGCGTGTGGGATCAACAACTGTTGGGCCAATGGTAACGGCCTGGTCAGGGTATTTGCCGTTGAAGGCCCATCTTTCCGGTTCGGCGATGGTTGGTTTAGCCATCTTTGGTTTGGGTTTAGATGAGACAGATGCGATGCATACCTGGGGAATGCCGGTGATCATCACTACACCCTCAGCTGTTGTCCATCCCATCATGCCGTGGACTGAAGATACCACGGCGTTGAATCTTGCCATCCCGTCTCTTCCGAAGAGAATGTCGTATGTGTGGTGTGGCTTCCTCATCACGACAAAATCCACGTCCTCTGTGCGTGAGTGATTCCCATCCGTAAGAGTGACGGGGAAAGATAGGATACCCAGGGGGGTGTTTGTGCTGCCGTCGAACCCTTCCATCGAGGCGTAGATCGTTTCCAGGCGTTCCTTGTCTTCGTCATCTAGCTTGTCGAAGAACTGCCTGTACATCACCGTTGACGAGGCCCCGTTGTCAGCAAGAGTGCGAGAAGTGATGTAGTGCCCCAGCTGGCTTTTGATGACGACAGGGCCTTCTTTGCTGGGTCCTCCTGGCACTCGCTGGAAGCGCACCTCAGCTTCGTTCCACGCGCATGGTTCTGTCGCTCGCCTTTTTCTTCCTCTGATGTTGCCATGAACCATGTTGATGCTGATGTCAACGGCTTTCATCCGTTGCCTCTGTACCGGTTATCATTCCTTCCTCCCTTCTTGATTGATGCCACAAGGTGTGCAAGTCTTCCATCCTTGACAAATGTTTCAACAATATCCTTCAAGGATGTACACTCCTCCGTACCATGACCTTTTGTCCCGTGGAAGTCACAGGATTTGCTTTGATCCGCATTAAGTCGCTGCCGGATCATTGGAGCTTTTGGCCATGGTAGTTTTTCGGTGGCAAATATCTCCGTGACGCTTTTGGTGAGTGGCGTCCACCGGTGTTTTCGGCATGAAGGGTGTGTGTTATCTCTTCCACCAACAAGAGGGTGAGAGCTGGATGAGGTGTCAAAGTTTACCCTTGACTGCCAAATACCTAGCTTCCTCTTTTTGTTCTGCCGGGCGATCCAAACATTGTTTTCTCTAGTCCTTTGCGTGTAGAGGTGTGTACTCTGGGGAAGATCCCTTCCCAGTTGCTTCTCCGTCTCGGCAAAGCGCTTGGCCGCCGTCATGATGGCATCCCATGTGGATGGCATGCCGTCCTTACCCGTCAATGTGCGGATAAGCTCTGGGTATTCGGCGCCCTGGATGAAAGCGGCGCGAACAAGATCTTCACTTATGTTGCCCAGACTCAGCTTCTTGGAGTTGAAGCGAGTGATGAAGTCTAGTAAAGATTCATCCTCCTCTCTGACGCAGTTGAGGATCGTCCACTGTTCTTCAGTATATTTCCTCTGTTGGCTGAAGTGTTGGCTGAACTTGTTCTGAAAGTCCGCCCAATCATAGATGTGGTGGACCGGTAAACGATCGAACCATGCCCTGGCCGCTCCAACCAGAGTCATCTGGAACATATAACACCACGTGGGTTCCGTCCAGTTACTGACGGTTGCCCCTGCAATGAATCTGTTCAAGTGGTCGTCTGGGTCGGATAGACCATCATAAGTGCCGATGTTGGACATCTGTTTGGCACTTCTCGGGGCGATTGCTTCCGCAATGTCCCTTGCAAACTTAGACTTTCATGCGTTTGCAGCAGTTGGTCTAAAGGTTTTGGAGAAGTCACGCGGGTTTCTCCCCGCGTTCGTTGGTTTAAAGGTTTCTCCAAAATCCCTTGTCGGTTGGAAGTCCGTTTCCTTACGCTTCCCTTTTGCTTTATGGCGAGGGTTTGCGTCGGTATCGGATTCTTCCCGCTCGTCATCTGAGTACTCGCACTCACTGTTCATGTTGAGATGTTGGCGAGTACTGCCGAATTCGTCAGCCTGTTGAAGTGAACGCAAGCGTTCATCCAACTCAGCTTGGAACTCTTTCTGACGTGCTTCGGCCCACGCCTTAACTTGATCTAGTGTTTGGCGAAGGACCCTCGTCCGTTTCTCCAACTGGGCATCAGTGAACCCCAGTGAAATATTATTTACTGCACTTGTCCCGGCTTGGGTAACCGGGGTAGTGTTCGTAAAATTTGTATAACCGCCGGTGTTCCCAGTTGCTGGGGTTGTGGTCACCGGGGTTTCTTGGTCACTTACTGGCCTTGGGACCGGAGTAACGTTAACCATTTCTTCAGAAATTTTGAAAAAACTAAGAATTAGTTCCAGCTTTTATGCACGGATGGGGCCAATGAAGAAACACTAAGTGACCCAGGGCAGATCACGGATAATCTGGGGGTTAAGTAATGTTTCCCACTAGGATGAGGTCCAGCAGAGAAGGTTGTTCTTCAGGTGACCTGCAAAACAGACACCGTAAGCTCGTCACTGAGAAGGGGGGGGGGGGGTTCCTCCTTGTGACCACTCTCCGGCGTGAGAATCAGACTAGATTGCTCTAAATATAAGTATATATTAAGAGATTGCTAGATAAGATGAGATATCAGATGATGTCCTTACCATTCCAAAGTGTTGGAGTATTTATAGCCGAAGGTAGGTTTCCTAGAAGGTACAGCCGGCTGAATAGTATTCCTGTTCTACCAACAGTGGACTACGCACAGGCCATGCTGGTTGGTGGATAGACTACGGCCGACAGTAACAAAGTCGGCTGTACAGTGTTCCTTTACTGCCGGCTATGCACTGTTCCACCAACTGTAGGCTGCGCACGTCCCATAGTAAGGGTTGGTGAGTAGGCAGCGGCTAATAGTGACAAACAGTACTAGAGGGTGCTCCTCCTCGTACTGTTGTCGGTGAGCTGTCACCCTGTGATTGGTTCATGGGCTGTTCTGGTCAGATCGTCTGTTCTGCCCATACCTTAGTAGGTATAGTACAAAAGATCTTCCAGAAGCATACGGACTGGCTCATTTAGGCGGGAGTATTCCCGCCATACTCATTCCTTCATGTGACTACTGAAGTAGCTAGTGCCTTGTGCGTGTAGCCTTGCTGTCGGTGCGGGTAGCCTTCCCTGATGGCTTGTATCCGCAACTGCGGGAACAAGCGGGGTACTTCACCATTGGGAGGCTTTCCCTGCGGGTACAGCTGGCGTACTGCGCGTAAGGTTTTCTCTAAGCATGGTGGGTCCTGCGGAAGCAGTTGGTCGTTGCGCAGACGTCCCTGTTCAAGGTGAGTCTTGCGGGTCCAACTGGGCTCTGCTGGGACCTACCTCTTCACAAGGTATTATTTTGGAGACGATTTGTCTGCATACACCAGAACAAAATGGTGTAGTGGAACGAAAGTACCGTCATCTTTTGGAAACCGCACGAGCATTAAAATTTGAGGCTAACTTGCCTACAAAGTTTTGGAGTGAGTGAATTTTGACAGCCACGTGTATCATAAACTGCTTACCATCCGATGTCATCGAGAACAGTACGCCCTATGAAGTGTTATACAATCAACAACCCGAATACGAACACATGAAGGTCTTCGGCTGCCTTGCATATTACAAAAGTACATGAACAAGAGGTGAGAAATTTGAGCCAAGTGGAAGTGATAGAGTGTCCTCGGGCTACCCGCCTGGAACGAAAGGATATAAAGTCTTTGGTATTAAACATAATAAAATTATTATATCAAGAGATGTGAAATTTTTGGAAAAGGTTTTTCCTTTGCTATAGTGAGTACGACGGAAGAGACGGAAGAAATTTTTATATTTCCAAAGAAATGGAACAATATGCAGGTTTCAAATGAAGAAACAATTAGCTCATAAAAAAAATTGTGAGCATATGGTGCCAAACGAAACCCACTTGGACCAGCAAACTAATTTTGCCCCTGACGGGGAAACACAAGAAAATGAAGGCCAAAATATAAGTAATCAAAAGGCCCATGAAGAAAACTTTGAAAGTTCACAACCACAAGAAACCGAGTACTCTTCCGCTGCAGAAAATATTGGGCCAAAAATCATTACGCCAACAGCTGCTGGACATTATTGAACCAGAAATCGTTACGACAACGGTACCACAAAGTTGTGACCCACAACCTATTGTAGAAAATGAGCATTTTGGGCTCACGCCAGAAAATCTTGAGCCATTAAAAAGGAACAGAACCCGGCTTAAACACTTTGCAGATTATGAAGTCCATCTTCCTCCTTCTGTAGACAACGAGCTATCCACTTCCAATAAAGGATCCTCAACGGTACATCCCTTAGTGCATTTTATTTCCTATGATAAGTTTACTAATACTCATAAAACATTTTTAGCGGCCATTACTTCCAATGATAAGCCGAAACATTATAACTAGGCTATGAAAGATTCAAGATATTAGAAGCCATGAAAAAGGAGATACAAGCTCTTGAAGAAAATGGAACTTGGTCTCTTGAAAAACTACCAGATGGGAAACATGCAATAGACTCAAACTGGGTGTACAAAATAAAATACAAACCAAATGAAGATGTTGATAATACAAGGACTGTATTGCAGCCAAAGGTTTTACACAAATAGAAGGTATAGACTTTCATGAAACATTTTCTATTGTGGCAAAATTGGTTATTGTTAGAACATTGTTAATCGTAGCAGTTAAAAATGGGTGGCACATTCATCAATTGGATGTCGACAATGCTTTTCTACATGGAGATTTATACGAGGAGTTCTACATGAAGATCCTCAAGGTTTTAAAAATAAGATGATGATAGAGTTTGCAAGCTAAATAAGTCAATCTATGGGCTTATACAGGCATCAAGGGATTGGTATAAAAAAATTCACCGATTCAATACTTGATGCCGGTTTCAAACAAATAAGAGCATATCACTCCTTATTTGTTTTCAAAGAGAAAGATGTTTTTATTGTTGCGCTTACTTACGTTGACTATGTTATCCTTGTTGGCAACTATTCAAACAAGATCAAAAGAACCAAAGTCTTCCTTGACAACAAATTCAACATCAAAGATCTCGGGCCTCTAAAATTATTTATTGGCATAGAAGTGGCGCGGACAAAGGAAGGTTTATTGCTTACCGAAGAAAATATATCCTCGACATCTTGGAAGACACAGGAATGTTGCGTTGTCGTCCAAGTCCTTTCCCTATGGAACAAAGCCTAAAACTAAATAAGTGTGATGAAGAATCACGAGTTGATGGACAACAATACCGAACACTTAATGGACGACTCCTCTATTTACAGGCAACAAGACCCGATATTACATATATTGTGAAAATCTTGAGTCAGTTTTTTGGTGACCCAAGACAAAGCGACATGGAAGCCGCCAACCGGGTACTACGATACATCAAAGCCACTCCGGGACAAGACATCCTCCTTTCTAAGGACTGAGGAACTAACCTCACAGCCTATAGCGATTCGGATTCGTTGGGATGTCCTTTCACCCAAAGATCAAGGACTGGTTAAGTGGTACCTTTGGGAGGGGCTCCCATATCTTGGAAATGAAAGAAACAGTTGGTCGTCTCTCGTTTGTCGACCGAAGCCGATTACCGAGCTATGGCGGCCGTCGTCAGTGAGGTTCTATGGATATGATGGCTGCTTAAGGAGCTTGATGTTCCTCCCGATAGTCCCACACCATCATTTTGTGACAACCAGGCAATGTGTCACATAGCAAGCAACCCGGTTTTTCATGAACGCACAAACATGTAGAGAGGGATTGTTATTTTGTTAGAGAACAGGTTGAGTCAGAAGAAATACAAACCGCGAATATTGATACCAAAACATAAATTGTGGATATTCTTACCAAACCTTTGGGGACACAACACCTTAGATCATTGCTTGTCAAGTTGGGAATTCATGATATTCACGCTCTAACTAGAGGGGGTATAAAAGATGGCCGCCTATTTTTTGCCTCTAAATTTCATAATTAGCTACTTACCTTTTAACTCCATGATGAATAGCCTTAATTTTGGTTTTCTTTTAGCTCCATCGTATAATAAAGACCAAGTATTGTAATCAACCATTTATAGATCAATGCTGAAAACCTTCTGCTCCATCTTCACTCATTCTTTTACCATGATAGATTTGATTATTAAGGAATATTGATCTCTCTCTCTCTCTATATATATATATATGTGTGTGTGGTTTATCCATGCCTAGAGCCTCTTCCCAAAACATTGCTTCGTTATCGATAAACTCAACCATTATGTCTTGGTTAACGTGAAGGTTCTTCCTGATCGTGAAGAAGTCAAATGTTTGTTATGTAGCAAGTTACTAAGCTTGTTTAGGGTCAGGTTTATAAGCTTATGTGCTTCCTTTATATCTAAACTAAGATCTGAGACATGGATGTAGTCAAACCTTGACATTATGTTATAAACCATCAAAAATAGTTTTTACAAATGTTTTGATGAAATTAACATCTTTTATGAATGAAAAAACAACTTGTAAACAAAGATAGGGCCATTTATAAATATTAACTTATAGTTAACTATTACGCTGGACTATCTAAAAGAAGTATATAATCAATTAGTTTTTATGCAACCGTTTTGACTAATTAACGTTTTTATTAAGACAATAGTAATAATAAAAAAATGGGACTGAAAATCTAATGTAATGATAATCTTTTATAAAACTGAAATAAATATTCTAACATATTGACAAGTGAATGTTTCTTTAAAAAGAATAAACACGCTTTACCAAAATTAGAATTATTCAACAGATATACTTACAGAGTAATTTTTATGATGACCTTTTTATAGGAGAAACAAAGAATTAGTATTTGAATATAATAGGTTTTAAACCCATTAAACAAAGTAAACGTTTCAAACAAGGTTTGAAACTCTAAAACCAAACCATGTGAAGGTTTGAAGCTCGATCATACGATGATCTAGATATTTTTTACAAACCTATGGTGTAACTATAGGTCAAATAACATATATAGTACAGGGAAGTATTGCCATTAAAGAAAGACATACAAAGGTGAACACATTTATCTTTACATAGAATTATTTTTTTTTTAAAAAAGATGTTTAGAAAATGTTGTCTTATTGACATATAAGATAGTTTAAAACAACTTAAGGCCATAAGCACGCATTTATTTGGATCCAATAAAACAATGTTGTCAAGACCTATTTGTGGGAATAGGTAAAACTAGACGTCGGGATGCATGTATTAAATGACTAATATGTTAGGATCGCAAATTCATAACGAGATGTTGGCTTTGCATTGCATGTCTGTGATGATAAAGTGTATGAATTTGTTTCAAGTCATATAACAAGTGTATGAATTTGTTTCGAGTCATATAACATTATTAACCAGTTGTATGCTTATTTATTTCGAAAGTATTTTCATATAATCAGGAATAGGTCCATTATAAGGATAGACTGTCGAAGTAGTAGAAGATTCTTTAGTTGATAGTTAGATATGATGACTTCTATATGTCTTAAATTCTTGTAATTAGATTTAGAAGAAATATTTTGTAACTAAACAAAAAGTGTATTTAAGTCCCTTATGTTATTAAATATTAAATAAATCAATATTTCATATTGTTTTGAAATAATTAAATGTGTTCTGCTAAATAACTATAAAGAATGTACTAACTATTGGTCATACGTCTAGGCCCTTGAAATCGAGTGTGACATAAATGCATGAATGGCCGACATGATTTCATAAAAACATGATTGTGCCTATGGATTAGCACGGAAGTGGCAACAAGATTCCTAGAAAGCATGACTATGCCCCTCAAATTGCACGACCGAGTCAAGAGAACCTACTAGATCGTACAAGTTTAGAGGGAACATGGATAATGGCACGATCATGCGTATATGTTTGCACGTCCCTAGATTTTGCCTATATGTAGAGGGGAGCATACTTAATTCTTCATGAGCTCATCCAACACACACCACACCAAATAAATCCCAGCTAGCAGGTTTGGGAATATTCAAGAGCGTTTCATTGTCCGCTGAGGTTGCCGGGTGGTACAAGTTTAGAGGGAGCGTGGATAATGCCATGACCGTGCTTATATGCCGGCGCGAACTTGCTCCACACTAGATTTTGCCTATAGATGGAGGGGAGCATGCTTCAATACTATTCATCAGCTCATCCCACAAACTCCACACCAGCTGAACTTGAGCTTGAGGTTTTGAGAATATTTAAGAGAGTTTCATCATACTTTATGGTTTTTAGGAAGAAATAATATATTTCCTAGTTTAGTTGAATAAACGATTGTCAAAGCAAGTGTTACTATCGTTACTATGTACAATGGAGGATACATTTCTTGTATCACTTTGGTCATGATGAACTTTGATGTATTTAGGTTTTAATTAATATTGTGGTTTCTTTTTATTAATTTTGAATTTCTTAATGCCTGGTTATTCTTATTGAATGTGAGTTTTTAATTTTTATTAAAAGTTTTATTTTTACAAACATTATCCAGATTTTTGGCATGACAAAATGGGTAAAACTTCTCTTTCAACTTGTAAATTCTATGTAGCTTCAAATCCATTATGAGGCTTCCACAACACTTTAACATGATTGATAGCCTTGTTGCATAACTACTTTTCCATTCGGTCGATGGTGGCTATAGGCTCCTCAACGTAGATAAGTTTGTTGTCCACTTTGATGTTTTCAAATGGCACATTGGTTGTATTGTCAACTAGACACCATGGAAATGGGATACAAGAAATGTAGGATGAATCCCAGGGTCAATTTTTCATGTAGTTTCAATCAATAAGCAGCCTCTTTCACACGTGCCAAGATCTTAATGGCTCGAAAAACCACATTGTTAATTTTATCATGTTGTGAAACCTAATAATTCCATTCTAAGTAGATCCTTTGAGCATCACATAACCTCCAGTGTCGAATCAATCGTTCTGTATCCTTCTTTACATAAAGTTTTTGCCTATCCTGAGCAGCTTTCATTCAAGACTTAATTTGATCAAACTTTTATGAAGTTGTTTTGACAACTTCTAAACTTTTCAATTCTTTTTGTCCAATCTCACCTCAACATACAAGATTTCTACATCGTCTCCCGTTAAGCATTTTAAAAGGTGGTATTCAATGCTTGTATGGTTATTGTTTTCTATATTCACTAAATTGATTTCCACCATGCAGTAATCATACTAAATGGTTTCTTCCATGGTCATTGGTGTTAATGGAAGGAAATCCTTGTCACACGTCACCAAATAATGTTCGAGTACTTTCATGTAAATACATATTTAACACTTTTTAATATATCATTAATAGTGATAAAGTTAACACTTTTTAGTATATCATTAATAGTGATAAAGTTATATGTGAAGGGGCATCATCGGGGGCATACCAACATATATGACACAATTAATCAACATGGGATATGATGATGACTTGTTGATACAACGGCTTATAAGCCTGATCTTAGTGTTATCTTGTCATACCTTTTGTCAAGGGCATCAACAATTGTTTGGTATGAGAAGATGGAGACGACACATATACTTTAGTTTTAACTCAAATCATTAAGTATCTTTGTGGGGAAGGATGAAATTTGTGGGGCACCAAACTCTGGAAAACGGGAGTCAAAGACCTCTAGAGAGAAACGTAATACTTGAATTAGATTGTCATGGTCTAATTAAAAATAAGGATAACTCAGTGTCATATCCACCTTAAACTAGTTAGGGTAAATAGGGTGTCGAACCATGAGAAGTATATGGTCAGTATAGAGTGCAAGTAATTCCTAACATTATGCAGTGACAATATTGGAGTGCTGTTCATACTAGCACTTTTGTATGTTTGAATTAAACAAATAACTTGAACACATGTAAACAATTAACAATAAACAAATCACACCTGGGGTTCAAGAATATAACAAACATCAATCTCATGTCATTTAACAAATAATTATTTACAAACGAATCTAGTTAACTAACTAGTCAAATTCTAGGCATCAACAAATGTAAACACACAACACATGTAACCAAAAGTTTCTTGCCAATATGACTCAATTATGGACAAATGTATGCTTTATCACACTGAAACTAGCTGTAAAACCCTATGAGACACGTATCACAACAATTGATAAACTAATCATTATGATTGAAAAAACCTAAACGTAATAAATGCTCAATAATACCAAATATCAATGCTCATATACCGTTAATCAATAATTACAAATAGTTTAGTTCAAAAACATGAAAAATACTAAAAGATTGCAATACTTTACATCCGGTTATGACTCAATAAGACTAGTCCCTCATTGAGTCATTGTCGTTAATAGATCTTCAATTATGACGAAACACGTCATTCAGAATGATCGGCGATTGGAAGGGTTAGAAATCGTCTCTTGGCTTTTGGAAACTGTTGTAAAATGTGTTTTATCACAATTATTTCAATTTATGTTAATGGAGAAAGTTTACAACAAGTTTCAGCAACCAACAACAAAGACACATAATTGTTTAATAATCAATTAAATTTGGGACTAGGTTACCACTAGGTTAATGATGGAAGTTTACAACTTCCAAAGCCGTTTGGGACCGGTGTCATTTTCTACTTCAACAACAGGGTGTTAACGGTGCCTGAACCAGTTACCAACTTACCACAAAGTGCGACATTGTTAGGTATCTGCAACAACTTTCTCAGCAAGCGCTACATAGAATGGAATGGAGCGGATATCATGAAAACTGTAGAAAAAGAATATATCGTCAAACAATAAGCATAATTGTTACACATGTTTTGGTTTTGTGTATGGTCGCTAACTTCCCAAATTTGTACCTTTTTAAATTTTACGATGTGACATTCTTCACTTTTCAAACCCGAAACTCACCCCATTTTAAAATTTCAATAAAATCTGGATCTGTTTTTTATTTATAAAGGTTGGATTTATTTATTTTATTTATGATGTTAAAATTCATTATTACAATCCAACTAATTACAAGTTTCATTTCATAGCTCTATATCTTTATATTTTTTATGCATTTTATACCTTTATTTTTCTTAATCTATCATAAGTTCCATATTACAAACTTTAATTGTGTTTGTTATTTATTCAAGTCATGCATTCAATCCAATTCGTGGCCAATTTGATTAGTTTTATGTTTTGCTTAACATTGTTATGCTCACATCAATCTCTTTCAATCAAAATTCCTATTATGAGTTCAAATTTATGATTATTATTCAACTTTTTAAGACTTTTTAATACAATTTAATTTTTTAACCAACTTAAACAGATTGAAACCCCCTTGACTCTTTTTCTCTCTCTATAAATTGAGCTCATTTCTCTTCCTCTACTTTATCATATCCAAAATTACTAAATTTCCTTCTTCTTGACCTCTCTTTGGTGTTTTGCATAACTTGACTTATAAAGTCAAGCTGATTAAGTTCAAGACTTTATAAAGTCAAGCTGATTAAGTTCAAGACTTTTTCTTATTATCTTCTATGTCCTTTCCTCATGAATGTTTGTGTTATTTTTATGCATGTTTCCATCATTTAGAAACTTAATTTTATGTTTAACTTAACTTAACATTAGTATTGGTTCATCAAAAATGAACTTGATTCGCTTACGTATTTATTCAATTCGGTTTAGTTATTTCATATATCCACCATATAAAACCAAATTCTTTTCATATATTATTCTAGAAATATAATTTTACGAACTTGGAAATGAACCCAGACGAAGAAGTTGGGTTCGGGTCCGACCAAAAAATGAACCACTCGCTTAAACACATATTTGGGTCGTTTGGGATTTTTCTTGAAACAGGCTCGACTTAATAACATAACTAAGAAATATTATATAACCCAACCTTTTATGAATAATTAAACTAACCAACTTACAAACTTTATGAAGAAAACTCTAAAAGTATACAATCATAGAGTGTGTGTATATGTGTGTGTGTGTAGAGTGGGGTTATAATAAGAAGTAGTGTGTCTAACAAGTGCAAGAAGTAATCTGGTGCGTTAGATATGTTGATCTGACGGTGGATTTGAAAACTGTGTTTATTGTGCAGTGTGTTTTATTTTAGTTGCGATGTGTTTATTGTGCGGTGTGTTTTATTAGATCTAATGGTGAAAACACACTTCCCACACTTCTTAGGAAAAATCTACTTATTATAACCTTGATCTCTCTCTCTCTCTCTCTCTCTCTATATATATATATATATATATATATGCAAAAGATCGAATAAAATAATACCTTAACTTACAATAAGTACGCGAATTCCCTTTTTTCACGAATCGGTCCATGAAATCACATCCTAACATCTCGGAATCGTCATTACATATCTAATTAATTATTGGTTCACCCAAAAACAGTTTTGGATCGTTAATCGATCATTTTCTCACTTTTTTTCACGAAAATCGTTTTTGAGCCTTTTAGGTTTTTAGCTGAGCGTTTTAATTTTTTGGTTGGGCGTTTTAGTATTTTTTTTGCCTTTGTTTTTTGCATTTAAGTGTCTCACGTACCTATCGTACGTTAAGGCATTATTGTACACTATCTCGACCCTATATATATATATATATATATATATATATATATATATATTCTTTCAAAGGTTTAAAACACTAAACCATGAACCGAATATTCTAACGTCTTCCATTATCGTTTATTTTCTTTAATTTTATATAGAACCTAGAAATATTTTCTAAGACCACTCGTCGAACCAAACTCGCCCAGTCCAGCTTGATTAAATGCTTAATTTCATCATTAATTTGCTAGCTTTATCAAGTGAGTTTCTCACACCCCCTTTTTATCGCTTTTACACATTTTAGGGGTTACATATATATCCTATTAAATCAATTGTTCACGTATTTGTTTACAAAACTACAATTCATACCATGGACTTGTGTGTTTACTTGATTACTTGCTCAAAACTTACTTGCACGCGGTATCCTCAATAAGTATGATCATATGCCCTCATTTGCACTCAGGACCATTTTGTTTCGAGTAGAAAAGGGACCCCTGATCCGAGTACTTTGGTTGTTACCAACTGGAAAGGACCTTACTTACTCGATTATCCAAATACGTTGGTTGTCACCAACCGGAACAGACCCTTCTTGCGCGATTATTACACTTGTCCCATGGAATTGTATGATTTTATGTATTTATATCAAAACTTGGGTGAACTCACCAACTATTCGTTTGTTGCCTTTATTTTATATAGGTGCTACGGGTACCGTTATTAGAGAATGATACTCGGAGAAGACATTAGAACTTAGGGTATTTTAATAAATGGACACGTTAAATTGTTCTTGTTTTTCTTGTATTTATTTATCTTCAAACTTGTGTATTTGATGCTTAAATTAATTACTTATTATATTGTCACTTAATAGTGTCACGTGTATTTTGAGCAATCTGTACGTCACACTCAGGCGTTTCCGCTTAAGTCGAGGTGTTACAGATTGGTTTTAGAGCCGTGACTATAAGATAGGACATTAGACGTAGTGTTCTAGTTGGTTATAGCTTATTTTAATTATTTGTTTAGGGTCGTATGATTAAAAATTATGTGGGGCCTATTTGATTGTTCAATGCACATGTTTATAATTTAATTATTGTTGATTCGTTTACGCATCATGTACTCAAGCACACACACAAGTTCAAGGTTTATGCTTAAAACAAAAATTTTCAAACATTTTTAACAATCGATTTTTTTGGTTTTTTGATATTTCTTCTTCTTAAAGATAGTTTGATAGAATGTAATGATTATTATCCTTGGCCTTTAGAATGTTCCCTAAAAATAAAATAATGTTTCTAATATCATTGTTGGATTGCTTGTTATTTTTATTATTAATTATTTAATAAATTTAAACATTTATGATACTTATAAAAATATATGAAGGCGCAACGGAATATATATGAAGGCTCGACAGAATAGATATGAACACCTGGCGAAATAGATATGGAGACCTGACAGAATAGATACGTTGGCCAACCGTCTATAGACAGTTGGATTGACAGTTTAAAGCTTGTTAAATGGTCGGACCAATTGTTTAATAAAGGGGCATTTACATATTTCCCCTTACTAAGTAGCTTAATTACATATTTCCCCAACTTAAGAAAAATAATTACATATTTCCCCTCACTTAATCATATATATTACATATTTATCCATTTCACTAAAATTAATATATTGGTTGACAATTATACCCTTGGCTTCAAAAACAGAAAAAATAAATGTGGTATGTTGGCAACCCCACATTCACCATTATACCACACAAAGAAATAGATTAAACCTAGTAAGTGGCAACCCCACATACACACCGGTGCACATCTCCGGCAATGTTCCGGTCTCGATCTGATGTAGCGGTAAAATGAGAATGAAGATCAAAACACGTTGATTCTATGAATTCTCGTGTTGAACTTCCAAACCCCCAAATCCCACCCAAAAGGCAAGGGAAAATGAAGAGAAAATAATTTATTATCAAATTCAAGTCTCCCTCTTTAGATTACATCAACATAATATAAATAGAGTTTCAAATACGAAATGGGCCTAAAATTGGCCATGAAACAAAAACATAAAAATTGACAAAAAAACATAAAATGGCCCATAACTTTATTTAGGAGTCGTTTCTGGGCTTCAGACAGGGGCCAAACCACTATAGGCCATTTGCCACAATGTGCTCCTCGTCTCAAGCTTCGATTTGACTGGTAATGGGCCTGAAACGGAGCTTCGTGGGCCAAGTTATGCCCGTTTTCGTGGGCCACATTTGGAGACACGATCATGGGCCTCAAAATATAACATGGCCTTTTCATCAATACTTGGGCCTTCATCATTCCCTCCTGGATAGACAAAATTCGACCTCGAATCTACAATGACCTCATCATCAGACGAATCCCCATAAAATGGCAGCAAGTGTTTGACTTTAAAAACATCCGAACAACGAATATGACTTAGTAACTTCAGACGGTAAGCATTCAGATTTATTTTCTGCACAACCTCCACTGGCCCGATTTTCTTAGCTGACAATTTGTTATACTCCCCAACTGAAAAACGATCTTTAGTTAAAACAGCCCACACAAAGTCTCCTACTTAAAAATCAACTTGTCTTTGCTTTTGATCAGCAGCCTGCTTGTACTTTGAATTGGCTCGAACCAGGTTGTCATGCACATCTTTATGAATCTCATGTAGCCCTTCAACAAAATCTTTCACCTTCTTAGGTACAGAACCAGGAACAGGAAGTGACATCAGGTCAAGGGGACCTCGTGGCTGAGCAGAATAAACCACCTGAAAAGGACTAAACCCAGTACTTCTATTGACAGCATGATTATGAGCAAACTCAGCTTGACATAGCTTTTGATCCCAAGACTTCACATGATCACCCACAAGACATCGTAAAAGATTACCAAGTGACCGATTAACAACCTCCGTTTGCTCATCCGTTTGAGGGTGATAGGCACTACTGAAGTTAAGCTGAGTGTTCACCATTTTCCATAGACTGCGCCAAAAATGACTCAAGAAACGAGTGTCCCGGTTAGAAACAATAGAAGATGGCAAACCATGCAAACGATAAACATCCCGAAAGAATAATTGAGCCACATTAACTGCATCTGTCGTCTTCTTGCAAGGAATAAAGTGAACCATCTTGGAGAACCGATCAACAACAACAAAGATCGAATCGTTACCCCTCTGAGTCTAAAGTAACCCCAGCACAAAATCCATACTAATGTCAGTCCAAGGCTTTGAAGGGACTGGTAAAGGCATATAGAGACCCGCATTAGTAGCAGTGCCCTTTGAGACTTGGCAAATTCAACATCTTTTGACATAACGATCTACCTTTTTCCTCATAGTAGGCCAAAAGTAGGAAGACTGCACCAAATGTAAAGTACGGTCACGGCCAACATGACCCTTCCCATGTAACTCCTGAATAATTTTCAACCGAAGACTGGAGTCAGGAATACATAGCTGATTTCCTTTGAACAAAAACCCATCATGCAGAAGAAAGTATGACTTCTGACCCGCTTGCACATCCTGCAACACAACTGAAAAATACGGGTCAGTGGTTAACTGCTCACGAATAACATCCAACCCCAGCACATTGATTCTCAAAGCAACAAGCAGATTTCCCCTCCTGCTCAAGGCATCAGCAACACGGTTTGAAACACCAGTTTTGTGTTTAACCACAAAAGTAAACTTTTCAAGAAAGGCTAACCAACGCCCGTGCTTATGAGATATCTTGTCTTGCGTGCGAATATGCCTTAGAGAATCATGATCAGTGAATAAAACAAACTCTTTATGAAACAAATAGTGATGCCAATTCTTTACAGCTTGGACCAATGCATAAAACTCTAGGTCATAAGTACTATATCTCAACTTTTCCACTGTTAACTTCTCACTAAAATAAGCAATTGGTCGACCCCCTTGACTGAGGACCCCGCCAATCCCAACCTTTGAGGCATCAGTATGAAGTTCAAAAACTTGTGAAAAGTTAGGCAATACCAGAATTGGTGCGGTAGTGAGCTTTTCCTTGATAACCTGAAAAGCTAACTCTGCTCCCACCGTCCATACAAACGTATTTCCCTTCATGCAATCTGTCATAGGGGCCATAATGGAACTGAAGTGTGGAATGAACCGCCTATAAAAAGAAGCAAGCCCATGAAAACTGCGGACTTCAGTAATGGTGGTAAGAGTTGGCCAGTTTTGAACAGCTGCAACTTTAGATTCATCCACCTGTATCCCATCACCTGAAATAACATACCCTAAGAACAAAACTTTTGGGGTCATGAACACACATTTCTTTGTTGCTGCATAGAAACTATCTCTGCGAAGCAAGGCCAAAACCTTCCTGACATGCACGACATGCTCACTGAAAGAAGCACTATAAATAAGAATATCATCAAAATATACCACCACAAACATCCCAATAAAAGGCCTGAGCAACTGATTCATCACACGCATAAAAGTACTAGGCGCGTTTGATAAACCAAAAGGCATCACCAACCACTCATACAACCCTTCACGAGTCTTGAAGGCTGTTTTCCACTTATCCCCAGGTCTAAGACGAATCTGGTAATAACCACTCTTCAAATCCAACTTTGTGAAAACAGTGGGACCACTAATCTGGTCAAGTAAATCATCGAGTCGAGGAATAGGAAACCTGTACCTCACAGTAATCTTGTTGATGGCTCGACTATCAATACACATCCGCCAGGTACCATCCTTCTTTGGAGTTAACAAAGCATGAACAGCACAAGGGCTCATACTTTCATGAACATGACCCTTAGAAATCAACTCCTCAACTTGTCTACGCAACTCTTCATGCTCTCATGGGCTCATCCTGTAATGTGGCCTATTGGGCAATTGTGAACCAGGCTCCAAGCCAATATGATGTTGGACGTCACGCAAAGGTGGCAACCCATCAGGCAACTCATAAGGCGTTGATTGATCGGCCGAAGTAGACATCTTCTTTCACCGTTTGGACAATCGCAATGAAAATGCCGGTACGGGCGCCCGCTTTTGTGAGCTCGTGCATTGTCTCCAAGCGTCCAACATATTGATATCTCCTTTATATTCGGCCTTGTATTGTTTTAAGGCAAACTTCATCACGTTGGCATCGCTCATGCCGATTTTTCTTCCACTGGTTGCAGTGCGGTTGTAACAAGTTGGTTATTTTTTTCGCATTGCCTTCCATTATGCTGTAGACGGAATCGTCCTTGCGGTGGTATTCACCTGACCAAGACCAATTGTGGCAAAGAACCTAGCACGTATAATCTCTCAAAATAAAATCCTAGTTTTAGTCAACAAAAAAATAAAACATGAAATATATATATATATATATATATATATATATAGCAAGGTTATAATAAGAAGTAAGTTTTTCCTAAAAAGTGTAGAAAATGTGTTTTCACCATTAGATCTAATAAAACACACCGCACAATAAACACACTTTCCATATCCACAATCAGATCAACATATCTAACGCACCAGATTACTTCTTAGACACACTCCACTTCTTATTTTAACCCCACCCTATATATATATATATATATATATATATATATATATATATAAGGAATACCTTCAATTGCGTCTTCGGATGAGTCACTCCACGCATGTGCTAACACAATCTCTTCATCCGTTTCCTACTTTAATCCTTCGCCTTTTCCCTGGTTTGTTTGACATTCAGTTTGTTTTTATGTCTTCGTTTACCTTTTGATGTGTTAGGAGCTACTTGTGGTTCGGGTACTTGGGCTTCTAGGATTTGGATTTCAGGTACTTGCGAGACATATATGGAATTGGCGGTCGATATAACATATCGGTGAATGGTTGCATGGTGGATGATATTACGGGTCAATAACCTTGTTGGTTGGCAAAGACATGGTTAGTATGGTCATTGTTGTTTGCAAGAAAACTACTCCACCACAACTGAGTCGGATCCCACGGGTTTGAGTTCTGGTTTGAGCTCGGGTTCATGATTGTAGAAAGTTGAGAAATTAATTGTATTTTAAAAATAATTGAGAGTGTTTTGAAGATAAAATGGTGTGTTGAATAAAATGAGTTATTTTGTTTAAATAAGTTATTTTTTTATTTAAAAATGGGAGAGGGCCCACCAACATTCCCTTTGCC
This sequence comes from Bidens hawaiensis, assembly GCF_021521415.1. NCBI lineage: Eukaryota > Viridiplantae > Streptophyta > Magnoliopsida > Asterales > Asteraceae > Bidens > Bidens hawaiensis. The sequence continues at coordinate 706,097 of NW_027491353.1, forward strand.
GCCCATCTTAGCCAGACCACAATCCGCCCCCCTCTCCAAGAAAAAAAATTCGCCCTTCCTTTACCGCCCCTCAGCGGCGTTCCCAATACGCCGCCCCAAACCGTCCATAGCGATGAGTTTTAATTATAAGTATTTTATAAATTGCCATGGTCCCAATTGAGTTCAAACCAAAGTGAGCTCGATAACGTGAACTCAAATGGAGCCAGGATTTTTGGTTCAAAACGTGATATGGGTGAAATAATGGAAGTAATGCTCAAGCCTTATATATATCATTGCTATATTGGGGCAGTACATAACCCGTTGAACTAATTGTTAGAAAACACATCAATGCGACTAATAATACAAAACTGTCTTAAGCATACTTCCTAATTCTATATTATTGACTTGCAACAACTTAATGATCATGCGGAAGGAGTTGCTACCGAAACAGAAGATCAAATAATTAAGTGTAGATTCTTCTTATCTTTATTTAGAATGTATCTTTGTAATAGTTGTAATTATCTTTTCGACGTTATATGGACTTTGGATACATTATAGGGGTTAGGTTCAAATAAAAAATTTGATTTTCTTATAAAGGTTATATTGAAACCTCACTTGCTTTAATCTTAAAAACGCACTTACATCTTCACTCATCTCCTACAACCACCACCACTCCATCACCCGCCGCCATCACCGCGCCAGAAAAGTCTCTGGAAATTTCGCTGAAAAATTTCACCCGAAAAGTTGTCGAAAAATCACCGGTAAACAATCTCCGAGAAATCACGCCGGAAAAATCACCGAAAAGTCACCGAAAAAGGTCATCGGAAAACGGCCACCGGAAAAAACACAATTGAAAACACTATGAAAAAAACACAATGGAAAATCATTATAAAAAAACACAATGAAAAAAACAATTGCATAACACAATGAAATAAACACTATGCTAAAACATAATTGATAAAACCCAGTGAAGGAAAAACACAATGTCTATAATCTATATCACAACGTATAAAAACCCACTAAATTTTTTTATAATAATATGGTGCTCATATTAAAGATAAAAAAACGTTCATTATTAATGTGATTTTTTTTAAAAAAAAAAGATGTATAAAAAAGTTATGGACGTTTTAAAACGATGAGAAAATTGTCATGCGCCTTGCATGTGGGGAGAGAAAATTGTTATTCATTTTTTTGCCATTCCCTTGTCTTATTCCTATTTTTTTTTCCAAATTAATCTCAACTATTAAAATTCATAATTAATGGTTTAGATTACTTCTTATCCTTTCTACAAAGACAAAATTACAAAAGACGTCATTTATGCTTGATCAATTTTTCAATGGACACCCTTTAGCAAAAGAAATGACAGAAAACATAATTCATGTCTCAAATATCTTTCATGTTACATCATTTGGCACTAACTCGGTTAATATTTCTCGTTAAATCTAAACATGTGCAAAGCACATAAAGATAGTATTGTAATTTTACACGTTATTTAATGAATACAAGTAAAAGAAAAACAATATTTTAATAAATTTATCTCTCTCTCTTCCCTCTTCCTCACTATCTCTCTTCTTACTTTTCTATCATTCATCACCACCACCCATCACCACCATTAACCAACCTACTAGCAAGCATCAAACCACAAGTACCCCACCACCACTTAACTACCACCACCATCCTTAGGCCATTGGAAAGATGAATGTTGGACTGGTAGTGGTAACAACCTACGGATGCCACCAGAATATTCATAGAACTTCCTCTATGGTTGTTAGACATGGCGGTTTCGTCAACGAGTCTTGGATTCTGATTGTTTGGAAGAGATGAGTGGTGGTGGTAGCAACCGACGACCAGAGGTTACAATAGGGTGGAGACGGTGGTGGTCGGGTGATGATATTCTTCAAAGTGATTGAGAGAGAGTGGGGAGATGAGAGACGGGGAGAGAGGGAGAGATATAAGGAAGAGAGAGAGTTTTTATATATTTTTATTTTAGTTTAATTAATAAATGTATCTTTATTTTTTAATAATGTGTAAAATTACAATACCACCCTCATGTGCTTTGCACATTTTCATATTTAACGAGAAAAATTAACTGGGTTATTGTAAAATGACGTAACATGAAAGAGATTTGAAACATGAAGTAGGTGTTCTGTCATTTCTTTGCTAAAGGATGTCCATTGAAAAAACGATCAAACATAAATGACGTCTTTTGCTATTTTGTCTTCTACAAATACCATACTTCTTATTTTAACTTGACCCTACATTATAGAGTTTGAGACTATCTGCGAGTTGATCAGGATGTCCTTAGAAGTCATCCACAAGGTATCCCTTCCCGGAAAGATGACTAAAGGGCGACGTCAGCAAGTCAGCTGTAACTAATTTCCTTCTAGAAGTTTTACGCGAAGATCTTTCCTTGGAAATCGCGTGATATAATAGCCAATTGGAGAAGGACAGTTGTCAAGGTTGTTATAACCGTGCACATGGCCAGTTATCTCGTCCTATCGTAGGCAGACACGTGCCTAGGTTGTTATAAAAAGCATCTTTTAGAAAGGGACATCTGTATTAATAATATTTCCTTACCCTTCGGCTATAAATACCTTCTTCGTCATCACAAGGTATTTATTCACACCTCACATATTATATCAATTACTTAAAGTACTTTCTCTCTTTAGAATGGTACTTATTCTCACGCTGGAGGGTGGTTACGGAAAGACACCCCCTTCTTGTCCTTCCCGTAACGAGCTCACGTGATCTGTTTTGCAGGTTTCCGTCATCGGACTTGTAGAGTTGAGCTTACACCATTGGATTGTTAGTTATTTGACCCATATCCTATGAAATCATCGGTTTAACCTATCTAGGGTTAGATCTGTGCTTCTTCAGAGTTGCTTTTGAGTTTTGATATATAGATCCAAGTGTTCTTGATTATCAAATTGTTCTTAATGTCAACTATACGTCCGTTGCTAAAGTTCAAACACTATTAATGTAAACCACATGCGTTATAAACCGACCAACACAACCTAATACTTAAATGTAGTTTGTTTCAAATTTGTACAAATAAGTGAAGAGAGAGATTAATTTGTTTTCGAATAAATTACTAAAAATTTACCTCCACACATATAAATAATATTTAAAAACTTAAACAAACATATCATGAGATATCAATTAAAAAATCTATGATAATTAACAAATAGAGGTTATTTTTTTAAGATAAATTGATTTTGAAAATAAGCATACGGTTTTCACCAAATTTTCTATCATTTTGCCTAACTCTTCACCAACACATCCCCGTCTCTTTAAAGTACCTTGCAATTTCCATTCATAATGGATCATCATCCATGTCTTTATACTCAAACACACATGGATGGTGATTTAGGCAAATTAGTCTTTGTCACTGCCTTAATATTGTTGCACTTTGGAAAATATGTAGGCTCTGATGAACCACAAGTTCCTTGTTACTTTATATTTGGAGACTCGCTTGTTGATGGCGGTAATAACAATCATCTCGAGACTAAGTGGAAAGCCAATTATCTACCTTACGGGATTGATTTTCCGCAAGGTTATACAGGCAGGTTCACCAATGGCCGAACCTCTGCAGACATCATTGGTACGCCTCTTTGTGCTTACAAGCCAATATAAGAGTTTTTACGTTAGTTGCCAACAATTATCCGTCTTGTTATGTATTTCATTGGAACTTTTTTTAAAAGAATAAAAAGATGTAATTTTATTCATAATTATAAAAATATATAGGTGAATGGTGGCCTTTTTTAATTTAGACTAAATTACAAAATCAACGACCCGTCCACACTCAAATTCATTTCGTTTTTGAGCATTCCGAATTATATAGCTCATTATCAATTTTGAAACTTGTAACGCTCATCTTCATACCTCTGCCTTTAACGAGCTGCCAACCACAACTCAAATACAAATAAAATAAACATGCTAAACGTGAAAATCAAGTAGTATAATTATGTAATTACTTTATGATAATTACTCTATGATGTAATTACATAATTACTCTACTTGTATATATAATTACTCTAGTTGATTCTCACGTTTAGCACGTTAACTTTATTTGTACGTTAACCTTCCTTATATACACTGGCGGATCTTTTAATGGGCCAAAGCGGGCCGCAGCTTCACCACGTTTTTCATTCGTAGTGTGTTTTTTACGAAAAAATAAAAAAAGTGTATTATATATATGTATTGATTTCGGCCCAATCAAGTTATTTGAGTCCAGGCTAGTCTTGAATCTTTTTAAAAAATACAGCTTGTTTAAAGTTAAAGAATCAGAAATTGTTTATGAAATAAACTTAAAGATAAAAAGAAAGACTAAGAAATAGAGCTTCATAAACTTAAGCCCAAATAATTTTTAAACCAATAAAACCAAACATTAAACCCAAAATCCAACCCTACAACATAGTTTCGAACACAACAAACGGAGTTTCCATTATGTGTTGGCCACTGTGTGACTTACTGGCTTGTGAGGTTCGACACAGAAGTCAAAACAGAAGCTGAGAAGCAAGTAAGTGAATTGGTGAATAGTTTGGTGTGAAATTGATTAATCAATTGATTGGGCGTTGCCACTGTGTGCTGAGACATGAGGTTTGGAACTTACTCGTGTAGGTGTGAAATCGATTACTTAAAACAATCAACAGAAGCAAGTCGAGACTAAGTTCGGCAATTCGCATTTCTCCATTTTGTATTTTTTTAATATGGTAGGTTAGGGATTGGAATTATTGTTTGACCCGACGCGACCCGGATTGCCGACCAGAAACTTAGAAGTAGGAAACGAAATTTTGAGTCTCGTGACTTTCGGCCCATCCATACTATATGTTCAAGATCCGCCACTGCTTATATATATAATAAAAGTTCATATACACGCATGTATTATCACATTTCTAAAGCAAAATAAATTGCTTCTCTTCATATTTTAGAAATAAAAACAGCATAATTGAATTACTTCATGTTTCTCCTTCAACATGACCGACCACTACCATCAACCACTTAACCTGCTTTGTCAAACCTTCACGCAAGGATCCTTCTCACTACAATTCTACAAAATAAAGCACCGATACCTATGGCCTATTGGGGCGGCAATTTCTAATACCACCAAAAACACGATCCTAACCTAATATGAGGAAAAAAACAGGTTTTGGTCGGGTGGCACGACCCGCTTAAAAGTATGCTGACATGTTAACTCGTTTAAGAGTTTTAAAAAGGTAAATATTTTGAGTTAAGAAACAAGCCAGTATTTTTATTTTTTATTTTTTCATATCAGTAGTAGCATGTAAAAGTAAATTTAACTTTTTTTAATCTACTCCTCGCCTACAACACTTTTATTTATTAGTTCTTTATCTGATTATTCTGATTCACTTATTTTAGTTACAAGCTAATGTATAAATTATTGTTAATTGAGAATAAGAGAAAAATACACAAACACAATTAAAATATCATGGATTACAAAAATGTCTTATATGATTTAGATTAATTAATTGTTTATATTATTACTAAGCCACTAGATATTACTCATATATGATATATGAACATACAATAGGTCAACCTAAAACATGAACTACACGACACAAATTTATTGATTTGACACGAATTAGCAAATCAATATATCCAATCAATATATTATTGATTGGATCTAATGGATAAAGAATATATCCAATCAATATTATTGATAATTAGCTAATCCCTTTTGTGAATATAGGTCAATTTCTTGGCATTGATGACTTCATTCCTTCCTATGCTATTGCAACCATCGATCAGTTCAGCAAAGGCGTAAACTACGCTAGTGGTGGTGGCGGTATTCAAGAAGAATCTGGACATCATAATGTAATCCCTATTTGTGTCATCACTGATACCCGCTATTTAATCTTTTTAAACCGCTTGAACACCATATATGAATTAATATTACTCTTCATACATCCAATTTAACACTATTTTTTCGTGGCGCTAGTAATAGCACTAGGTATGTATGGTTCACTAAGTTTGTTCCTATGGCTCATCTACATGTCTTGTTGAACCTTCAAGACCTCAATTCTCCATGCAATTGGGATATATGATTTGAGTTGGGAGATAGTCTTCCATTCGCTTGGCAATTTTTTTAACAACAAACGAACAATTTCTAGATATTCCTATAAACCATCTATACCTGTAACTTGCATGATTTGAACCCTCTACCATTATGATAGAGGGGAGACACCTTACTACCATAATTTGGTTCTATCAGGAAAGAAAAGATGCTTGTTTTACCTTCTAGTGTTTTATTTTGTTACAGGGTGATCGAGTTAGCCTTGATCGGCAGTTGCTTAATCACAATTCAACAGTTTCAAGCCTTTCACGCGTTGCAAAGAACACAACTATTTTGAAAGAATGCATTTATGTGGTAAATATTGGCAGCAATGATTACATTAACAACTACTTAATGGTGGGAAAATATTACAACACAGGACAAATATATTCAAAAGATCAATACGCAGAAGTTCTAACACAGCAATACTCTCAACAATTAAGGGTATAGTGCGCGCGTCCTTTCTTACTTCTTACACATGTCTTTATTCACCAACTTTGTAGTTTGATTTTTTTTTTCACTCTTTTTCATCAATTTCTCTGAAAGATAAGGTAAAACACTTTTATCAATCGATTTCTATACAAATTGAGTATTGATAATCCAAACTATTACTCAACAACAACCGTATTCAATAAAATCTTACTCATAACAAAGCTATAAGCAAGTACTTGGGTGAGTGAGATGTAGGCAACTGTACCTTTGCCCTGAAGAATATAGAGGTTGCTTATAGAGAGAATCTTGGCTCCAAATGCCTAATAATCCAAACTATTACTCAGTTAATAATAATAATAATTAATACTAGCAATTAGATATAATAACGCTCCAGCCGTTCCTGACTTTAGCTTACGTTGCCAATGACAATCCCAATTTAATAAAAAAGTAACTTCAGTTGTCTATAACTTTCATTTATGTCGTTTTAAACTAATTTACAAAATTAGTTTTGTAATATCTATGTTTCTATATAATGAAAGAAGTAACTAGGTGTTTGATTGAGTTTTGTATTTACAAAATTCTGATAGAAAACAATCAACCTAGCTAGTTGTTTACTAGGGCGCGCACGTGGAGTTACTTTTCCCTTACACCAGGATTTTCCTAGACACGTTTTGAGTGTCATTTGTTACATTGCCAGAGTAGATTATTGTCAACGAATATATTATAGTTTGGATTATTAATATCTAATTTGTCTATTCTTATATTTAAATATACAGCAATTCTTTATATAAAACTTAATTCTAACTATCTTTGGTGAATGACAGACTTTGTATAACTTAGGAGGTAGGAAGATTGCTCTTTTCGGTTTATCTCATATAGGTTGCATCCCGTATATGCTAAAAAGGTTTTCCACCAATGGAAAACCATGCGTCGGTTGGATCAATGATGTGATTGATGCTTTCAACTATAAGCTTAAAGCTCTTGTTGATGAACTCAATAAAGATAAATCAGATGCGAGATTCACTTTCATTAACACTGCAGGCATTTTATTTGCACAAGGAGGTACAATATAACCTATCATGGTTCTTAAGAATTTATGTTCATAACTGGTTTCATAGCTTGTTTGTACTGCATGATTGTCCTTCTGTGTACTGATGTAAACACCAGTTTTTAATGAAATATATGTTTATATGATTTTTTTTTCAGAAAGGGCACTGCAAAGTCCTCCTTGTTGTCAACTAACCGGAGATTGGGCATGCACCCTAAAATCAGTCCCTTGCCCTATACGGTCACTATCTGTGTACTTCGATGCAATCCATCCTACTGAACTTTCCAATATGGCCATAGCAACAAGAGCATATAAAGCGGTTTTACCGACGGATGCTTACCCATATGATATATATCATCTGACTAAAGTTTAACACTCAATAGAGTATATTAAGAGGTGATAGAGTGCATTATTGTGTATGTTCAATATGCAGGAAGCCAGTAGGGCATTGCCTCTCGGTGAATACATGAAAATATCCATCCACTTTTTAGTAAGACTGAATATTTATGTATAAAGATTTTAATACATTAATGCATACGAGATTATGAGTCGATTGTAAATTGTAATAAATAAAAGGTATATTATTCTAATGTAACCTTGATAGTTGTTGATGGCATTACTTCATGAAAAGTGAATCAATTTGAATACCAAAAATCTACTCGATCACTTCCTCTTTTCATGACCCGTATCCTGAATCCATGACCTGTCTTTGACCCGCTGCAAGATTAACCTACATTTTCCGATACAAATCTAGTTATGTTATGATAATGATCAATGTGATTTTGGATCACAGTATTAATTATTCTCAACTCACAGCAGCTGTGCTTCTGATTTTCTTTATCCTGATCCTCAATTTTTTGCTAGTTTGCCTTTTTTTTTATGAAAGTTGTCGTTCAAAAAAAAGACGCAATTTAAATCAAATTAACGGTTTCTAGTTTCATATTCTTGTGTGCTTATTTAGGCAAGTCTGTACTATATATTCAGATGAGTTTGTATTACTAATTTTATGATCAATTAATTATTAAATACCCCAACTGAATTGCACATCTTTCCTCTCTTTATGTTCCACGCATTTTGCATTGAAAAACAACTCCCCCTCTGCCCAACAAACAATAACTTCCTCAACTAACCATGGTAAATTGTTACATATTTGCAGTATTGATGCAATTGGGAATATTCTTAGTATTCGGGAAACCACAAGTCCCATGTTACTTCATATTTGGAGACTCGTTAGTCGATAGTGGCAACAACAATGAACTTGTGACGACGGCAAAAGCCAATTACCAACCTTATGGTGTCGATTTCCCACAAGGCGTGACTGGCAGATTCACCAACGGTCGAACTATGGCGGATATGATCGGTCTTTCTCTAACATATGTTTAGTAATTTATACATTTTAGTTGTTACATATAACATCCATATCAAAATAAAATCTTCATATTAAATATAATCATTTTCTAATCTCCATACAAACAATTTGATAGGTAAAAGTAGGCGGATCAACATGAAAACGAATATTAGAAATGATAAAATCCAATGAGTTCTTGTTCAGTTAATCTCTATTCATCTACTTTTCTTAATCAATTGTTGTGTGCAATTCAATGTAATTTATGCATTTCATTGGAATTCAACTCATTTCATAAGATCTACAGTATTAGAAAGAGCTTAACTACAAATAACTTTACTTAAATGCAGGTGAACTTTCAGATTTGGACGAGTTTATTCCAACGCATGCCACTGTAACCGATCAACAGATTAGTAAAGGCGTTAACTACGCTAGTGGTGGAGCAGGTATTCTACCCGAAACTGGAAGACATCTGGTAAACATACATAATATGCTTTGACTGAATAGTTTACAACGATGGTGACATAATACTGATCCGCTCATGTTCAAATTTGGAAAAGGGTGGTCGAATAAGTTTAGAGAGGCAATTAAATAATCACAAAGAAATAGTTTCACAACTATCTCGCTTGCAAGAAAACACAACATTCACAAATGAACACCTAAGCAAATGCCTTTATATTGTAAATACGGGAAGCAACGATTACATCAACAACTACTTACGGCCGAATTTTTACAAAACGAGTCATATGTACACACCTTATCAGTATGCATCAATCCTCGTACGACAATACTCTCTACAGCTAAAAGTGGATAATATGTTAGTATTTGTTTATGCTCAGCTTCTTTATTGTTGCCAAAAAAACATCAAAATCTTATTATTTGTTAATCTGGAAATCCATATCTTGATATGTTGCAGAGACTGTACAATTTGGGAGCTCGAAAGATTGTTGTGTTCGGTCTTGCTCCAATAGGGTGCACCCCGGCTGAGATACATTATTTTGGCACAAGCGGGAACAAATGTGTAGAGTCTATAAATGAAGCGGTTAACCAATTTAACGACAAGCTTAAGCCTCTTATCGATGACATAAACCATGATAATGAGGATGCAAAGTTCACATTTATTAATGTTACACACATTTCATCATTGCAAAAAGGTAAACAACACAAATATAGTTTTCAATTATCTCACTGTAATGCATAACTAATTAACAACCTTTTTGTATCTTTAATCTCTTTAGTTGTGCCATGGCCAAATGTTCCTTGTTGTGAAGTGATGGTAGATGGTCAATGTGCTCACAAAACTACTACTTGCCCTATTCGTATACTATCTATTTACTATGATGGTTTCCATCCAACGGAATTTTCCCACAATGTCATCGCAACATCTGCATATATCGCGCTCTCTCCTATGAATGCTTCACCCTACGATATCCGCCACTTGGTTCAACTTTAATTACATCTAGGAAGATCACACATAATTTTGTGGTGTTAGTAGCTCAGTTATCAACAAGAAGGCAGGACTGATGAAGAAAACAAACTGTTCCTACATTTTCTAAGATACATGCAATAGATAATGTCTCAACAAGATACTGTGAAAACGGATAAATTGCAAAAAAAGAAAAAAAAATCAGTTGGTATTGTGGAATGACACATTGTGAATCAGGATAAAAAAATGTAATTCTGATGTATAAATTATAATTATATATATATAATTTTGCTATATATATATATATATACATACATATTCAGCTATGTTTCTTGGGTTCGTCATTCTGATGTATTCATTAAGAAACCAAATGATGACAAAGTGTGTGTTGCCTAAAAGGTGTGAAGACTTAAGAGTGACCAGACACCTCTGAATGTTGTTAGTTCTATACTTCTATGAGCAAGTGGTATTTTGCTATTTGGCCATAAATTAGGGGTGAACAATAACTGAATCGTTAACCGAAACGAATCAAAAACCGACTAAACAAACCGAAATAACCGAAACTGAAATTAACCAAACCGCACCGAACTCCTCATTTATTCATATTTTCAAGCATTTTTTCCCCTATTTCATGTATTATATGATAGTTTAATACTATCATTTTCATGTATTTATATCTCAATTTCATGTACTAATATCTCAATTTCATATATTTATGTATTTATTTCATTTAGTTATACCTTCATTACATATATTTAAGCATTAATTTCATGCATTTTAAAGCAAAATTTTAGCCCAAATTTAATATTGGTTATTAACCGAAATTAACCGAACCGAACCGATAACCGATCGGTTCGGTTCGGTTAATGCTAATAACCGAACCGAACCGTGCACACCCCTACGGCCCTACCATAATTAAATCAAGTTGACATCAATGTGTGAACAAGGGGTTGTCATCAATTTGTCATCTAATGGACTAATTCATGGTAAAAAAATGTATCATATTTTGTAGGATTTGGCAGGAGGAGAATTGCAGAGAATGGAACAAATTTGCAGAGTTCGATGAATTAGTTTGATTTTGTAGTCGATGAATTAGACCGTGAAATTAGATTTAGTTTAACTACGTTTATACCACCGCACTTTTGATTTCTAATTTGAAATCGACACTCAATATTCTCGCGCATGTTTTCGTACGATAACCTGACTATATATCTCTATATATATATATAGATAAAGGATCCAATACAATAATCCTTAATCGTACATTACGTACGCGACTCGTATCCCCGTCGATTTCAAATAACACGCGGTGGAAATACAGTAATTTTCATCAAATCTGATCCACTGCTTCCATCGATTTCGTCTACCTTCATCGTCACCATTCAACAATCCTCGTCGTACAACGATTTCGTCCACCGTGGAAGCCACCATCCACAGTCATCATACATCGTCGTCTATTATTGTTCACAGATTTGTTTATATTTTGATAAAACTAAAATTGAAATTGAAATTGATGAACCTAATTGATCAATTAACCTTAAAATTGATCTAATTAATCATCAATTTGAAGCTTCAGTCGATTAATTTTTTTGGTTTTAGTGATTTAAGCCTGAACGTTTAAACTTTTTTGCTTGAACATCTAAAGATTTAACATTTGAACGTTTAAGGTTGAGATTTTGGCTTGAACGTTTAAAGGTTTAACCCTAAATGTTTAAAGATTTTGGCTTGAATGTTTAAAGGTTTTGTGTTTCTGGGTCTTCAAAACTAAGAACTTCAATACAAAAAGTTTAGAAGTTTTGAGCTTCTTAACTTTTTATTTAGAACTTCTAAAGTTTAGAACTTCTAAAAGGTTGGGATTTTGGCTTGAGTATTTAAACTTTTAAAGCTGAACATTTAAAGGTGTCACACCCCAACCAAAGGCGGCGAAACTTGCCGAGGCATGACGGATTGCTCAAGAGCACAAGATATTATTAAAGTGATGATATTTAAACAACTCATTCATTTCATTCAATCACCAAAAGTAACACAACTTGTTCATACAAATTAACACCAAATACAAGAAATAAATTGTTCATTCTTCTAATAACCTAAACGGTCTCAAAATAAAATAGTGTCTTCAAACTTCAATCAACCAAATAATCAAACCTGTAACAATGCATAAAATATATTTTGTCAACACGAATGTTGATGAGCAATTTCATAGTTTTGAGTAATGAGGCAAAATCCACAACTCGTATATGAAACTATAAATGAATACAACAATTTCGATATATAAATCATAAATAAATGAGGATCCTTTCTAATTGGTAACAACCAACATAATCGGATAATGAGGCCGTATTCTACTAGCACAAGGCTAAAGTAGTTAGGGTTGCGTATGATCATACTTATTGAGGCTCAACAACAACAACAAAAATAAACACTCATGCACGTAAAGCATATGAGGCATATAACACATAATCGGGAAAATATTCAAAGTATCATACACCCCAGAGTTTGAGTTTGAGGATCTAGAATCTTAAATCATTCTTGTTTTGATAGGTATGCATGTTACCCCCAAAGTATAAAAATGAAAATGGGGATGAAATGTACTCACTTGGAATAAGTGACTTGAAGATGAACTTGTCCAAAAGATAGCTTGGGAAAGGGCTCGACGATTTAACGGAGGAATCCTAGATTTATAAAGGTCCTTAAGTTAGTTGGATGTATTGTGAATACTTAAAGTAAAAATATAAGACAAGTGAAAATAAATAACAAAGTTTTGGGTTTAAAGTGAAATAAAACTTAAGTAAATAAAATGAAGGTTTAAAAGTAAGTTATCTTGAAATCGAGTCTCGGTGTTTTTATCCATAAGTTTTACTCAACCTTTATAAGTAAATGTGTAGGGATTCGTTTGATACAATAGTGCACGACCTTTGTTAGATAAATACCAAAACGGGATTTAACGAGTTTCTGGCTTAGTCGGTTCGGGTCTTTATAAATTGTCAAGTCCGAATCCGATATTTCAAAATGATAAATGTTATGAGAATACACATAAAAAATAGAAAGCTTAACTAAGTTAAAAGTCCTATGAGGAAGAACTCCAAATGCCAATGTTAAGCGGGTGTTAGATCTTGTCGGTCCCGGCTTGTTATAAGATCAAGTTGGTTCTGACATCCCAAGTACTTTGAGAAAACATTTATAATCAGTTTGTAAAAAGATCTTTAAAGAAAAAATATGAGATTCGGTGGCCCGAAACACAACTAGTGTGTTTTAAGCGAGTGAGTGCGGTTTGTAAGGTTTGGTTGACTCAAGACTTGGTATATGAACAAGTTTGGGTCCAACATATCCATATCATAATAACAAATACAAAAAGTAAATAAAAGAACTTAAACATTTGAATCTTAAATACAACTTGTTTTAAAACAATGAAATAAAGAGTTAAACGAGAGTTCGGTTTCGGTTCGGTCCATGACTTGGTATGAGACCGAGGTTGTTTGCCACATACCCAAAACTATAGAACTAAAATAAACTATTAAAACTCAGATCTTAAGCACAAACAGAAAGCTTAAATGAATCAAAACGTTAAAATGGACTAAAATAGCATTTTCATGCATATTTGCCTTAAAATGGCATAAACACCTAATCCAACCATTGTTTAAGAAGAGAAAGTAAATAAGAAAGGTATTATAATATAAAAAATCTGAAATACAAAATTTAATTACCAAAAACGGATTCAAATCTAAGATTAGCTTCTGTTTGACTTCAGAAAGTCAAACTATCAAGAACATGGGAAAGAAGCTTATAACTCATATTTGAGAGTTGAGCAACTGAAAATGGATGAGAATGGGTTGGTATTTATAAGGAAAGCGTTAGGGGGTTGTTGTAACAACTTGGATGTTCTAAATTAATATTCATTAATCATAACCTGACCCACTATTATGTTCGGAAATTTTATCCAAGAAAATATCGCGTTATTTGAGATAATATTATTTTATTAATAATTTTTTATTATATATATATATATGTATATAATAAACATGATTTATATTCAAATCTAACCCGAAACTAAACTTTTAACCCTTAATGTTTCTATATCTAAACATCAAGGATCAAAGTGCAAAATCAAATTCTTTATAACCATCTAACCCATTAACCCTTTAACCCATATCCAAAACCCATGCCCATGACCCATTTAGCAAACCCGTATACCCAATCTTCTAACTTGCACCTCAATTCTCGTCACTAATATAGAACTTGAATCAATACATATGTTACACATTCCTTAATCGTTCTGCCGACACTCGTAATTAGGAATCCATATCGTATATTATATGTATTGATTAATTTAACCTAAACTGCCTTCAACCCGTTTATGATTAGATCATCTAGCGATCATTATAACACAATTGAACCTACATACATAACCCATGTACCATCTCCTGCAATACCCCTATAACTAATTTGAGTAAAACTATCTCATGTATCGTGTTCTTGAACCCTTGTAGACGACGACATTATCGAGTCATCAACCTGCAATTAATCATCCAAATAGGTAATTGTTAGTATGTAATTGTTCGTCATTACGCATTCTCCATTAAACCTAAGGTTAATCAGCTAAATGACTTATGGATTAGCCGATTTGATTTATAGGGTTCATATGTTCTTATGGAGTGGGTTTGTTCTGTTTATATTCTTTTGTCTTTCGTGTTTATATCAATTAACACACCAGCTTAGCTGGCTGGCGTGTGTTTTTGTTAAGATGGGATCGCAGAGCGCCCCAGCCCCTTTATTTTTGGATTTTGTTAATTCCTAGATAATTAATCATATTTAATCATTTAATTAATATAATAAATATTATAAAATCTGTAAATAAATTTATATATTTTTTTTAAAACCAATACATTAACTAGTCTTTTTCGAACCTTTGTTAAAACTATATATATATATATGTATATATGTATGTTTGTATAATAGATTATTAAAATTTTATAAAGGTTTTAATATATAAAAAGTGTTTTAAATTAAATACATAATATAATCTCGTTAATTAACATATCACGATAAGTTCAAATATTTTTATAAAAGATCATATTTTATATAACTATTATTATTTATTATTTATTATTTACAGTATTTATTTAAAAGAAATCTTTATTAATAATAAAAAATATATATAAATACATTAAACGTGTTTTTAGTTTCAAATAAATATTTAAAAAAAAATGTCCTTATATATCAATTAATCAATCAATTATACCCAGTGAAGTCCCACCGACAACAAAGCTATAAGTAGGGTCTGGGGAGGGTGGGATGTAGGCACAGCGTACCTCTATCCAAAGGGATAAAGAGGTGGCTTACAGAGAGACCCTCGGCTCTAAGTACATATGTATGGAGCCAAAGAAAGGAAATCAAAGTTCAATAGCTATATAAAGAGCTAATACTAATACTAATACTAATAATAATAATAATAATAATAATAATAATAATAATAATAATAAT
Organism: Bidens hawaiensis; assembly: GCF_021521415.1. NCBI lineage: Eukaryota > Viridiplantae > Streptophyta > Magnoliopsida > Asterales > Asteraceae > Bidens > Bidens hawaiensis. The sequence continues at coordinate 721,881 of NW_027491353.1, forward strand.
ATTTATGAAGCAGAACAAAGGGGATCAAGTTCAACATTTATATCAAAACTAATAATACTAATAGTAATAGTAATATAATTAATAATAATAATACATGCGGGGGGGATACCATTATGGTATGTGTCATAAATAAGTTAAGTATAAGCCCTAAGGTATTCATTTATTCCTAAAAATCCTTAACATTAATTATACTTCTCCAAAGATTCATATCCTCAACCATGTCCTCAGAGAGGTTTAGGTCTATGAGATCATGCCTAATCCTCTCATCCCAAGTCAATTTAGGTCGTCCTCTCCCCCTTCCCCCCTCTAAAGTAATGTTTTCTACGGATCTAACATGATTCGTCGACTGTCTTCTCTTCACATGCCCAAACCATCTCAATCTCCACTCTCTTATCTTGTCTGCTATGTTTGTTACCCCTAATATCTCTCGAAACACAACGTTTCTTATTCGGTCTAGCCTTGTATGCCCACACATCCAACGTAGCATTCTCATTTCTGCTACCTCCATCTTCCGCACTTGTACCTTCTTGATGGCCCAACAATCTGTTCCATATAGCATTGCAGGTCTAACTGCAACTCTATAAAATTTTCCCTTTAGTTTAGTCCGGAAATTCTTGTCGCACAATATACATGTGGCTGCTTTCCATCTACACCATCCTGCCTGATCTCGATGAGTCACATCACTGTCTAATTCCCCATCGCTCTGAACAAATGATCCTAGATACTTGAACTTCGTTACCTGCGGGACCACCTGCCCTTCGATGGTGATCTGTACGTCCTCATTGTCATCTATCCCACCAAAATCACAGTGTAAGTACTCTGTCTTAGAGCGGCTAATCTTTAAACCTTTTGTCTCTAAGGTTGTTTGCCACTCCTCAAGCCTCATATTTAGATCTTGCTTTCTCTCAGCAAGTAACACAATATCGTTTGCGAACATCATGCACCACGGGAGGGTCCCCTGAATCGACTTTGACAACTCATCCAAGACTACTGCAAAAAGAAACGGACTCAACGCTGACCCCTGGTGAAGACCCACCTCTATAGGGAATGGATCAGTATCCCCAACTGGTGCACGAACACTTGTTTCACTCCTTGTATACATATTCATAATTATCTCTATGTACTTCGTGGGTACTCCTCTACTCACCAGGCACTCCCAGAGAACCTGTCGTGGCACACTGTCGTAGGCCTTTTCCAGGTCAATAAACACCATATGTAGATCACGCTTCTTCTCCCTATACTTTTCCATTAATCTTCTTATAAAGTGTATTGCCTCTGTTGTGGAACGCCCCGGCATGAAGCCAAATTGGTTGACCGTAACCTGAGTTTGTCATCTAAGTCTAACCTGAATCACTTTTTCCCATAGCTTCATAGTATGGCTTAGTAGTTTGATTCCTCGGTAGTTACCACAACATTGGGCGTCTCCTTTGTTCTTATAGATAGGAACTACAACGCTGCTCCTCTACTGGTATGGCATCTTACCTGATTTGAGAATACTATTGAACAGAGTAGTTAACCACATGACTCCTTCCTCTCCCAGACACTTCCACACCTCGATGGGTATTTTGTCTGGGCCGACCGCCTTAGACCTTCCCATCCTCCTAAGTGCATTCTGCACCTCCTGTCGTGTGATCCGTCGGTAGTAGCAGTTATTCGGTTGTTGTCGTTGGAAGTTTGTGTTGTCATGTTCTTGGTAAGCTCTCCCATTATTAAAAAGATTGTGAAAGTAGGTTTGCCATCTTAGCTTGATGTTCTGCTCCTTAACCAGTACATGGCCATTGGTATCCTTTATGAACTTCACAGGCCCTAAATCTTGCCTTCTACGCTCCCTGGCTTTGGCAATCTTAAACATAGCATGTTCTCCCTCTTTTGTTTCTAAACATTCATACATTCATTTAAAAGCCGCGTTCTTTGCTTCCGCCACCGCCTTCTTCGATATAATTTAATAAAAATCCTAAATATTTATTTATTTAAGTATTATCATTATAAGTATGTATTTTATATATATTTAAATGATTTAATTAACCTTTTATTACTTACATATTATTAACATAATTTTAATTAACAAATTATAATATTAAATATATGAAATTAAAATATATTAAAAGATTTATAAAGGTGATAAAAGCTGCAATAAATATCACCTTTATAAATCTAATTGTTATATAAAGTACTAAAATATGGTCCTCTAATTCTCACCTTTTCTTTTAACCCGTCAATTATTTATATTTATTTCATGTACTCATTCTTTATTAGGCCATTCCGTCGGAGATTGATTAACGTCTTCATTGTTGTTTTAAAATTATATTCTTTGATCATCTAATCAGGTGAGTATCTCACCCCCCCCCCCCCCCCCGCTTTACTCATTTTATACTGCTTTTGGGGGACATATGTTTTCGTAGATATTTTACTATTATTTAATACTCAAACTTGCAATCGTTAAGTCATGTGTGTTTAACAATTTATGCCTAACATGTTATATGCTTATTTGCTTAATTGTCCGCATTCGGAGAGGTCCAACATATTCTTAGACTAGTATGATCATACGCCCGTCGTGTTAGTCATCACTCAGTTCATCTGGCATCGAGCTTACCGACAACATAATTACTTGCTTATTGGTTAAATTGCCTATATCACTTGACACAATTTGCTCTTTTATATTATTATTATTATAGTGTCTTAAATCTGGTGTTTTACTCACTCAACATAGTGTTGGCAAAACCTATTTTTTATTTTTAACGCATATGCAGGTCATCGTGTGATGTGATTCTCAGGCTTGTTCTGAAGAAAAATTAGGTTGCATGCTAGAGAAGAAGATACAAGATTTAAATTTAGATTTTATTTTTCTTGTTTCATTTATGGAAATTTGTACTTTGTCTATTTGAACTTTGTTGGATTATTTTAAATTGATTAATAGATATTATCATTTTAAGTATTGCATGATAGTACCTTGAGAGCTGTGAGCAATCAGCTCACGCTCCGGCATTTCCGTCGTAGGTTGGGGTGTGACATACTGGTATCAGAGCCGAAGGTTTATGGTAGGTCGTTAGCGATGCCTTAGTAACATGCTTAGGAGCCTATACGTGTTTATCTGTTTGCCTTATGTGTTCAAAATTAATTGTTTACAGCTTTCTAAGATAATTATTTAATGATTATTTATTAGTATATTGTCGTGCACACAAACACAACTCCGAGGCTATGCCTCAACCTTCAAAGAAAAAATTTTCTTATATATTTTAAATCAAGTAGCTTGCTTTTATTTTTAGGAAATTTCTTGAGAATTCCCTAGTTTTGTTTTTGCTCCTTAACCTTAAGGCTAGGTAATATGACAAGTTCCTCATGGCCAAAGTGGAACACAATTTTCATGCGACCGACACCTTAGGTTGAATTTGAAACCGAATTCACGGTGGTTTATGGATAAATTCAGTAAATTTTGATTATTGTGTTTTGTTATTAAATTGGTTAGTTGGGTGAACAATCCATGGTATCCATGGGCACTCATACTATCCATTCCTCATCTTGTTTTGAATGTTATTTTTGTTGGAATTCATCATACATGGTGGTTCACAGGATGCTCCAACTACTCATATTTTTTCTCTCGTTTATTCGTTATTTAGTTTGATCGGTTAAAATGCCATGTAATGCTCATGGGCTAACAAGCTTTTATGTATTATTAATTCGTTAATTTGTTGGACCATTTAAAATGACATGTAACGCTCATGGGTGGTCCAACTCAGTTACTTTTATTCGTTAGTTTCGTTGGGCCAATCAAACTGCCCTGGAAAGCTCATGGGAGGCAAACACACAATTCGTTAGTTTATTGTAAAGTTAACCTAATCAAATAAAAATTTAATTTTTAAACTGACCTTATCTCCTCATCTAATTATCACGTATTGATCATTTTGACTTCATAAACTCATAAGTACTTACGCTATGTACCCCTTATCTTATAAACTTTTACCTTTAATCCTTATGTTACGACGCAAATCCCCCATTTCATAAAAGCTAAGTTATTATAAGTTATTTAAGACAATTTGTTAGTGCACGGTTTTGCGTCTCGAGTCTTTGTATTTATCTTTAATGTAATTGTCGTTTTATTAATGTAATAAATTATTAAGTTAGTTCGTTAAATGTAATGTCTAGTTCGCTAAGGATGTTTAGCGAACTAAGACTTAAGTTATTCTTCCTCCTGATTCGTTAAGAATGTTTAACGAATCAGGGGGTGATTAGTTAAGAGTATTTCGTGTTAATGTATGTAACGAAGTGGACTCTAGTTCATTAGGGGATGTTAACGAACTAGGTCCATCTTCTATTTATATGTGAACACTGTTCACAGTTTATTTAAGTTTTGAGAGTTAATTAACAAACCTCTGCCCGATTCTCTCTCTCTCAATCTTCATTAACGTATTCAATCTTAATATTATACATACTCATATATACAACTAATAATAATAATAACATAGAACATATAATCAATAGCATCATGAACTAGATCCGTATAATCGATTAAAGTAAACTTAGATCTGAGATCGATTTAGGCGTTCACAAGTGGTATCAGAGCTTTCGGTCATTCGATTGCTCTTGATTAGTGTGTTTAATTGTAATTTAGACTGAGTTAGTGTTAATTTTGGCATAAGTTTAAATAAGGTTTGAATCTGAATCAATTTGAGCTTGATTTGGATTGATTATAGCTCAATTGGTTTGGATCTGAGGTTGTTAAGGTATTGGATAGGTGTGATTGACTGAAATTGGAGTTTTGATTGTGTTTGGATTGTTTTGGTTGGATATGAGTTTGGCCGAGAAAAAGGGGATTGTTTGTGGTCAAATTGGATATGTGTTAAGGGTAATTGTGTTACGGGATTGATATGAGTGGATTCGCGATTGGTTTGCGAGTATTTTGGTTGTTTATTTGAGCGATTTGGTTAAGAAACGAAGTAATATTACATATTTTGTTTTGGGTTTTGTGTTCATATGATTTCCAGTTTCTGGAAATCACATTTGAAGGTTTGAAGATCTGTTGATTCGTTGATCTTTTGGTCAATTCGTTAACATTGTTCACCCAAGTCGTTATCAGATTCGTTAATTGTTACACTAATTCATTATGAGTTTTGGTTGATTCGTTAACCAATTCACTACTCAACCTGATTCGTGTCTAACTGATTCGTGTGACACGTGTTTACCTTGGAAATTGTGTTATAACAACTTTTTCCACGTGGCATTGGTTGTCAGAGTTTGTTACAAACGGTTGTAACAACCTGATTCGCTACAAGTTGATTCGTTAATCAACTGTAGCTTGTTCGTTATCTAATTCGCTAAGTCTATACTTAGTGATTCGTTTAGCTAATTCGTTAGTTGACTCGTTAATTGACCATCTAATTCGTTGCTCATCTGATTCGTCAAAACCATTTCCAATTCGTTACATGATCACACTTTACTTCGTTAAATTGTAATTCGCTAATAACTGTTCACAGTTCGTTACACTGTTTACAGTTCGTTAACAAAATTTTTAATTTTAATCCTCAAAGTTTGAAACTTTTACAAAAATGGCTGGTATGTATGCCCTAGCTTCTCAAAACATGTTGATGCAACAAATGTTACAACTAGACACCAAGATTGGTTCACATTCAAAATGTCTATGTTTGATGAAGTTTAGCGATTTTGCTAAATGGAAACCCCGTTTTCGTGTTCATTTGGGTTTTGTTCATCCTGATTGTTCATATTGCCTAGATGAGGTATATATAGCACCAGTGATTGGTGATGACACTATTGGTTTTACTCCTAAAACTATTTCTCAATATTCACAAGAAGAGAATAAAGCATTAGAGATCGAGATAAAGGCTTACTCTACTCTTACTATGGCTTTACCTGAAAATATCTTTCACCAAGTGGGTAGTATAAAGAGATGTGCTTCCTTATTCCAACATCTTCATATGTGAAGTATGGGAAATACAGCTGAGAGTAAGAAGGTGATGCTTAAGTTTCAATTTCGAAACTTTAATTTATTGAATGGTGAAACAGTTGAAGAGATGATTACCAGGTTTAATCATTTAATTGCTGAAATGGATAAAATGAAATTGGAAGTTTCTGAGATGGATAAGATTGAAACTATTAAGAGTGTATTACCAAGTTCTTATTCCACATTTTTAATGGTTCTGAAAGAAAATAACTATTTCTTGAATGAAGATTTGACTGCAATTGAATTCTTGCAAAGATTGAAGCAAGAGAATACGATCTTAAGTGTCTGAAATCTTCCAAGGAAAGTCAAGATCCCGTTTTCTATGGTGGAAGTATGCCTCTAAGTTCAACTATTTCTCCGATAACTGCTTTCCTTACCCAAGCTGCAAGTGAAAAAGATTCAGCTATCTTTATTCATCTGGTGGTTCTGGAAGTTCAACTACTACTAATCCATTTGCTTCACCACCTATGTCAACATGAAGGAAGCTGAACAGAATTTTGCTTTTCTAACAGCCTTCATGTCTTCATATGAAAACTTGGTGAGTAGTAAGATCGTCACAAGTGATCTAACTGATGAGGATTATGATCAGATTGATCCAGATGACTTGGAGAACATGGAATTAAAGTGGAACATGGCTATGATCGTCCGTAAGGTTAAAAGATTCATGCAAAGGACTGGTAAAGATCTTTTGACTTTGAACAAGAAATTGGGATTTGACAAGTTAAAAGTGAAATGTTATAATTGTCAAGAGTTCGGGCATTTTGCAAAGGAATGTGACAAACCGAAAAAGGAGTATACCGGTCCTCGTGGTCAATATCAAAATTCTTCTACACCACGTGGTAGTGATGTTGAAAAGAAACCATCTACTCCTGGGTCACATGCATTGTTTGCTGATGGAAATGATTGGTCACAACGACTGTTGTGTAATGAAACTCAAGCTATTTTGGCTATTTTTGGGTTGACAAAAGACTTTCAAGATGCAAGTGGGAGTGAGCTGTCCTCTGACAACGATTCTGGATCTGATTCTGACGATTCTTGTGACAAGCCTCCAACTATGTTTGCTTGCATGGCAAAGATCAATGAGGTTAGTCATTCTATCTCTGCTACTTCATCTGTTAAAGTAACATGTGTTGAATGTGAATCTAACAAATCAAAGTTAGAATCTTTAAAGAATCATAATGATAATCTAGTGAGAGAAATTGCTTCTCTAAAGGATACTTATCGACAATCCCTTGAATCTCAAATGAGATCTCGAGAAAAGATTGAAGCATTGTCGACAAGTAACCATGATCTCAAAGCTAAGTTATCTGTGAAAATGACGATTAATGACCAAAAGTTTCAAGAAATCTTGAAACATCGTTCAAAGATAACCGAGCTTGAGAATGAGGTTCTTGAATTGAAGAACAAATTGGGTAAATTTCGAAACTCTTAGTTCTTGTTGAATGAAATTATTGAAGTATCTGGAAAACAAAAGGATTTTAAGAAAGGGATAGGTTTTGTTGAAATTCCTCCACTATTTCACAATGATTATAAAATTAACCCTTTTGCAAAAAAGGAAGAAGAGGTAATTATGAAAGAACCTGTGATTTCAGAGAATCCTAAACTTGTTAAATCTGAAAATGTTAAAACCCAATTTGCTCCTCCAAAACCTCATGTTGAAAGCAACAAAGTTTTTATTGAGAATGTTGACAAAGTAATTATTGAGGATGTATTTGAACCAGAGGTTGTACACAAAAATAAGAACATTCCTAGTTCTAATCATATTCTTTGAGAGCCTCATGAATTTGAGGAAGCTGTGTATGGTTCACACAAGCCTCACGTGACAAAGGCAGAATAAGTGAAAGTTAAACCTGTGAAGGCAAAGAAATCAGAGAAACCAAAAATTTCTGATGAGGACTTGATGCGTTTCATTAATCCTCCTAGTTCTAAGCCATCATCTGCTAGAGTTTTCAAGTTAAAAGGAATGAATACGATGTTCACTGAAAAAGATATTCCGATTAGTATCATTAAACCGGAACTAATTGAAAGTGTCTTTTACAATAAAAGTGATAAGTTGAAAGAGTTGGAACGTCAATATGTTTGTGCCAAGACATCAATTTCATCAGACCCGGTATTGAAAGCAAAACAATTGTTAAAACAAGCTAAAAAGGTTCAGTTTGTCAAATCAACTGGAACAGATACATTGAAAAGTTTTTTCAATTGTTCTAATCTTGATTTTTATATGAAAAAGAAGTCTGTCACTTCTGATGATTTGGCCAAACGATTCACTGAAAATGTAAGTTATCAACCTTCGGTTGCATATGTTTCTGCCAGACCTCAACATGGTCATGTTGACATGCAAAGTTGTTTTTTGTGCGGTCAACAAGGTCATGTGGTAAGAAACTGTGGTCAACAGAAAACTCAAAATCTCCATCCTTTTGTCAAGGATCATTCTAAACCGATTCCTGTGATAAAGGAGATCTTGAAACGACCAATATCGTGTGAGGATGATACACATATCATGTTCTCTAACGTGAATCCTCGTAAGGTAATTCATGTGAATGAAACTCATGGTCACGTAAAACCAAAATTCGTTTCAACTGAGCCTATATGTAGTAACACGAATTCAAATATTGTTCAAGCTGCTTATCTGAGACGAAAGTCTAGGAAGCCGGCAACATATTCTCAAGTTGCTGAAAAACAGTTGAAGTCTGTTCAAATTAATGATCAAAGAGAAACTCAAAAGGTGCCCAAGACTGAGGCCTGGGCTACCTTTTTGAACTAATCACTTTTACTGTGTGTAAGGTACATCCAAGACTATGTCTGGTTAAAACTGGATAATGGATAGCGGATGTTCTCGTCATATCACTGAAAATCTCAATCTATTGACCAACGTAAGAAATAGGAGGTTATGTAGCGTTTGCTGGGAATTCTGGAGGCATGATCACACAAGAGGGTGAAGTTTCAAATGGTCATATTACTTTTGAGAAAGTTAACTACTGTGACAAGGTGGATCATAATTTATTGAGTATGTCGCAAATTTGCGATAAGAAGTACACCACAGTATTTACTGATAAAGAATGTCTTATCTTGAAACCGGGATAGGTGATTCCCGAGGACATGATTGTCATGCGATCACCACAATCAAATGATATTTATGTCTTAAATATGAGTTCTAAAGTATCAACTGTCACACCCTCAAAATCCACTAACGGAGTTTTACCGTCAGAGGGTGTGAACTGGCAGGATCGGAATCATCAGTTATAATCAAACCATAGAATAAAGTTTCAAAACCTAGAAAACGTTTACGAGTAATTAAATTCGGAAGCGTAAAAACCTTTAAATCAAAAGTTGCGTCACGCAGGACGACTTAAAACCAAGGATAACCGTTAAAAATAAGTTTGCAGGACAAAAGCGTTTTCAATCAATGCATGTTCCTAAACCGCGCGTCCGCCTCGGCTACCTGAGAATAACATACTAAAAGTGTCAACACAAGGTTGGTGAGTTCACAAGTAATATAAAGATAAATCGTTTAGCGTTTGCGTTCAGCGTTTTGCGTTACAGCGTTTTGCGTTACAACGTTACAGCGTTTTGCGTTACTAGATAGTGTTATGTCAATTATATATCGATAGGTAGCTAGTCTATACAACAAGTATTACTAATTGTTCGACACCGAAGCTGACTCGTTTAATAAGTGCCTTGTCACCAGGTCCTCCAGACCATGGTACGTGTTAGCCAAAGTTACACCCGCTCGACCTCCAGTCGAGTTTAGCGTTGGGTGGGGTTTGTCAAACCCAGTAGTACTACTCAACAGTGACTCGCTATTCTAAATATTAACCGGTTCGATGTGTAGGACTTCAAATATTTCGTTTGCCACTTAGCCTTTACAAGTGATATATAATTTATAACAAAATCTTAAATGCGTTGTGGAGTATGTTATCTCCCCCAAGTGAAAAACGTTTGAAAACAGTTTAAAGAGGGGAAAGTGAAACTCACTGTTTGCGAAGAATTTCCCAAAATAAATCACCAAGATGCGCGTCACCGAAAAACTCTCTCTAACGTTCTAAAACAACAAAGAGATTTTTTTTTCTAAGTGTCGGAATATTATCGAGTCTCTAGACCCGGCAAATAATACCTATGCACATAACATGTTTCGTGTTTCGTTTGTGAATCGTGGGTGACTTAAACAAGTGTTTTTGTGACACATTACATGTGTAAGCAATCATATACGTGCCATGTGTTCATAACGTACATTACTAGCAATTATTCCCCGTAAGGGCATTTTGGTCAACAAATAACAATTAATTAGCCATTATTCCCCATGAGGGCAATTTGGTCAAATCTTGGCAATCAATTAGCAATTATTCCCCGCAAGGGTATTTTGGTCAAAACATAACAAGTATATAACAAGTATCATGTTTCATGCATTTTTACACAACTCAGCAGCTAGTTTCACCGAGACAGAAATCTTACTCGAAAGATTGTACTGTTTCACCGATCATAGGATCTCAATTAATTTACCAAAAATCATCACAGAAACACATATGTCTTAGGTTTCTAGAACATATTTTATTACATTTTTATTCCTCATAGTTTTCTCACAATCATCAAATCATTACAGCAAACTCATAACAGTCAAATTCATGCGCAACAGAATGTTATTTGCAATTCCCGTTAAACGAAAAATCCAATAAATGCAAGACCACTTGGGTTAGGTTCCTAACTCAATGATTCAACTTCCAGAAGTAGAACCAACCCAATTGGTCTCGTAGTTCATGAGATATAACATTTACAACATAACCTAACAGCAGGTCTAACAGCTCAGCTTTGCACAATGTTTTTGTAAATCCATAAGAGTTAACTTCTACTTGTCCAAAAATTACAAATTTATACTTTATAGAAACTAGACTCAACCTAGTTTACTGTAGTACCAATAATCTCAACCAATTTTCATGTTTACACTTCGTTACAGTCACTTAAACATCAAATACACATTCTGTCCAGAACCTGTTTGCATCCAAACTCAATATATTCACAACCTATGAACTATCATGCATTCATATGATCCTCTAAACTCCATAAACACCATCCATGCACATCAATTACATATTACATACTTGATTAGGGTTTGTGTTTGAACTCAAATCAAAGACACAACAATCAACATGCAACAAGATTCAATCTAGTTATCAAATCATCATTCAATCAACCACAATCATATTAGCTATACACACTCACAAAATCGGCTGCTAGGGTTTGTTATTAACCCAACAAACATCAAAATCAAGCAATAAGAATGTATAGGAAACTCAAATATACCTTCCTAGCACCTAGTTCTTCAATCAAGGGCTTGAATTGATGTTGTATGTGTGTGTATTGATGGACGGCAGCCAAGGGACAAGGGGGTGGGGTTTGCGATCGGAAACTTGGGAGAAGAATAATAATAGTTAGGGTTAATTGTTAAGGATCTATTTATAAACACACAAGTTACACTCAAGTCCCTCCACTTCTAAGTATTACTTTTCTAGCCTAACTAACTTGTTTTCATCTTGAGTTAACGTTTATAACCATGTTATCACCTAACACATAAGTCTAACACATAATTATCACACAATTACTGTTTTGACGTTTTTCGTTTATTCATCAATCGTTTGCGTCAACTCGTTTGCGTTTTGGTGCAAATCCCGAAAGACTACACATGTAGTAAGTGTTAAGCGTTATTTAAACCCTAGTTTAAATGTAATGAAGTGTGCGTTATAGATTCAATGATCTTAAGTTTGAATTGACGGAGTTGAGTTAATGGAGTTAACCTGAAATTGACGATTGTCACATCAACGTCTATCGAAACATGTTTTGTCTCCAAAGAAACCGAGAAGGATTCTATTCTATGGCATCATAGAATGGGTCACATACATGTTCGTAAGATGAATTATTTAATGGCTAATGACTTAGTTGAGGGTGTCTCATTGAAGAACTTTAAGTTATCTGATCACTGCATTGCATGCAAGAAGGGCTAGCAGAAGAAGAAGTAACATCCGTCTAAGTTATTGAATTCCATTGATACTCCTCTTGAACAACTTCATATGGATTTGTTTGATCATGTGAATCGTGCGAGTATCTCTGGGGATTGGTATTGTCTTGTTGTCACTGATGATTATTCAAGATACTCATGGGTGTTATTTATGAGTTCGAAAGATCAAACGCCTGTTTTGGTACAAAACCTTATCACTAAGATCGAATCACTATACAAACACAAGGTGAGGATAATTCGAAGTGATAATGGTACTGAATTCAAAAACATTGTATTGGATTTCTTCTGTTTTCAAAAGGGAATTCACCGAGAATACAGTGCACCATATGTACCTCAACAAAACGGCGTTGCTGAACGAAAGAATAGAACTTTGATTGAAGCTGCAAGAACTATTCTTGTTGATTCTAAGCTTCCCGTCCAATTCTGGAATGAGGCGGTGAATACAGTTTGCTATACGCTTAATCGGGTTTTAACTGTTAAACGACTCAAGAAGACAAGTTATGAGCTTTTGAACAATCGAAAGCCTAACTTAAAGTACCTGGAACCATTTGGGTGTCCGTGTACAATTTTAAAGAAGAATGAGGGTAAATTTGAAGAAAAAGCTATCGAAGGTTATTTCTTGGGATATGCATCTCCAAAGAAACAGGTATTTAATTTCACGTCTGGTTGTGTTGAGGAATGGTACCATGTGGACTGTCAAAAGTACACCACTCCTCGTCAAGGGAAAGGTCCCTACTGGATGTTTGACTATGATGGCTTAATTAATTCATTTACTCCTTCAACTGACCACATTGATGAAGATTTGGTTAGAGCATACTTTGAAGATCATTTGGCCATTCCAAGATTTTCAAGTTCTATTGATGTTGAAGCTCGACCTGATGCTCCAACTGAAGAACCACATGTTGTTTTTCCAGTTACTGTTGATAATTTATCTTCTTCTTCTGATGATGATCAAGCTGAAAATCAAGTTATTGAACTTGACAGTGATAATGTTTCATCTCCTGAACTTGGTGAACATTACACTAATTTATTTGATAATGTTGTTGTTCCTGAGAATCCCACTATTCGGATTGATGGATAACATCCAAAGGAAAACATCATTGGAGAACTTGATGTGGGTGTACAAACACGTCATCAAGTTGCTTCGTCAAGTGAGAATAACGTATTATGTGCCTATGCTGACTTACATTCCTCTGGAATTGTAAACGTTGCTAAACTCACTTGCTTTCAATCTCAAGTTTAGCCAACAACGCCTCGTATGGCTCTTCAAGATACTTCTTGGGTAGAAGCTATGCAAGAAGAATTACAGCAATTTGCACGGTTGGGTGTTTGGGACTTAATCGACAAACCTACTAGAGTCAAGAAAGCTATTCCGATTAAGTGGGTATTTAAGTGTAAGAAAGACGATCGAGGTCTGATTTTCATAAACAAAGCACGTTTAGTGGTGCAAGGTTTTCATCAGCAAGAGGGTATTGATTACACAGAAGTATATGCTCCAGTTGCAAGATTAGAGTCGATTCGAATCTTCCTGGCATATGCTGCATATAAGAATATCAAGGTCTATCAAATGGATGTTAAAAGTGCTTTTCTCAATGGTGAGCTACACGAGGAAGTGTTTGTTTTACAGCCTCCTGGTTTTGAAGATCCTGATTATCCGGATCAAGTTTACCGATTAAACAAGGCCCTGTATGGTCTACATCAAGCCCCGAGAGCTTGGTATGGCACGCTCGCCGACCATCTGACTGATAACGGTCTCAAGCGAGGGACTGTCGAATGCACTCTATTTCATAAGACTGTTGGTGATGATCTTCTCCTAGTTCAGATTTATGTCGACGACATTATCTTTGGGTCTACAAATGATACGTTGTGTAAGGAGTTCGAGAAGTCCATGCAAACAAAGTTCGAGATGAGCTCGATGGGAGAGATGAATTTCTTTCTAGGGTTGCAAGTTCACCAGTCTGCAAACGGAATCTTTATTCACCAGACCAAGTATGTGAACGATGTCTTGAGCTGATTCAAGATATCTACCGGAAAAATCCCTTCTACTCCTCTCCCAGTGGGTCACAATTTATCACCGGATGAATTAGAGGATACCGTTGATCCTACCCTCTATCGTGCCATGATCGGTTATTTAATGTATCTAACGGCTTCTCGCCCCGACATTATGTTTGTTGTTTGTCTTTGTGCTAGGTTCCAAGCAAGTCCACGAGTGACTCACCTAGCTGCGGTTAAGAGAATACTTCAGTATCTGAGGGGAAATCCAGACATCGGGTTGTGGTACCCCAAGGACGATCACTTTGAGCTTTCTGCCTTCTCAGACTCGGACTATGGAGGTTGCAAGATCAACTTCAAATCAACGACTGCAGGATGTCAATTTTTAGGAAACCGGCTTGTTTCCTGGCAGTGTAAGAAACAGACAATGGTCTCCACTTCAACCGCCGAAGCTGAGTATATTGCAGCCTCGAGTTGCTGTTCCCAGGTTTTATGGATACAACAACATCTTCGCGACTACGGTTTGAAGTTTCTTACTACTATTTTAAATGATAATTCTGCTGCAATTTCTATCACAAAGAATCTCGTACAACATTCAAAAACAAAAGATATCGAAATTCGATATCATTTTATACGGGATTGCTTTGAGAAGAAGTTGATTGACCTTGAGAAAGTACATACTGACTTTTAGAAAGCCGATCTATTTACCAAATCTTTAGATAAAATGCGTTTTCAATTTTTGCTTGGTTTAAATGGATTGAAGACCCTCGCTGATATCCTTCAACAAGGATGACTATATTTCTTTTCTGTCATTTTTCTTTTAAAACTATTTTGGTTTTAGGGGGTGAAAAACTAGAAAATACAAAAATATTGTGCTTTAAACATTAAAAATTTTAAAATACAAAAACATTAGAAAATCCCGAAAAATCAAAAATATTGTGATTTCCTTTACTGTTTTTCTTAAAATATATTGAAAAACCGAAAATACTTTTAAATTTGAAAAGTCAGAAAGATTGTGTTTTTCAGTTTGTACTGAAAAATCCAAAAATTCAAAAAGATTGTGAAATTTGTTTTGTTTATAAGAAAATTGAAAAAGACAAAAAGATTGTGTTTTTAATGTATGTATAGAGAAAAACCAAAAAGATTTTTGCATGCGTTCGCTGAAAATTATGTCAATTATCTACATTTGAAGGACATGTACTTGTATATGTTTGGTCCTGACATTTACTTGTAAATGATCGGGTTAGCCATTCACCTGATAATAGAAAGTAGTTGGGGTGTTCGTTATGCGTTTTTAGATTATATTCTCGCTGAAAAGTATGTCGGTTATTTAAGTTTGTGAAGCACGCTTGCATGTTTTGGTCCTATTATTCACTTGTGATTTGATAGGTTAGCCATTTATTTATAGATTTAAGTTAACTGGGGCGATTAAATTTATCTTTGTTTTTGTTTTATGCTCCTCAAAATTTTGAGTTTTTGAAGCAAAAAGAGAAAATGATAGTACATTGACTATCTTGACTCCAAGTCCAGCAAGAAGTAAGCTTAAAAGACTGTGTGTCTAATCATTGGTGCATTGGTAGTTCTTAAAACAAACAAGTAGAGTAAAGTAAGTAATATAAACATAAAGAAACGCCAAATTGAAAGAGGTGTTAGTCTTTAGCAAAAGTCTCGATGAGGATGACAGAAATGTAATAACCTGTCATACTCAAGCCTTATAATTGTTTGATCACGAAAAATAAAAAATAAAGCAAATAACAAGCTTTGAAGTTCTGGACACTGTGAGTCTTTATGCGGCTTAATCATCTGGGTATTCATATGCATGAATATTTCACTCGCTTTTAGAGCAAACTCAAATTCATTAAACTTGATCACTGCTGTACTTCGTACAAATCCAAATTACTGACTTGATCAAACTCTGCAGTTAGTCATACATGGTTCCTCCCTTGCGTGCGTCTTAATACCATTAAGAAACGGACCCCAGGAGATACAATGTATGTAAGCCGACAGATGGAATCGTTCATATTCACTCATAGTAACAGAAAATCAATGCATTGCTCCTAAACTTCTATTAAAATAAAATTTTGATCGACAATATAATGGTTTAAGTCAAGTTGGGGTGATATGACAAAAATCAAATTAAGCTGAACTGAGATTAGAGGCTGATAGTTTCTGATATTCTGTGCTCTAATTGAATCATTAATCATATCACAAAAACACTTGAAAGTTTATTATTAGATTTAAGTGGAAAACAATACCGATAACCGACTTAACGCCAGTCATAATATCGCTGAAATATAAAACTATGATGAAAGGGCAATTTGATCAATATGATTCTCTGCTCAAACTCAACAAAAATACAAAAATCTGTACTTCTTTTGGAAAACCATATAAAACTCAAAAAGATTTTATTTTTCTTTTTTCGGATTCTTTTCAAGTAAATACATTCTTTAAATATTCCAAAATACCAAAAATATTTTTCATTTTCGTTTTACATTTTATTTAATTTTTTTTAAATTATGTTTCGAAAAATTGAAACGTCTTTAAATTATTCGATTATCAAGATAAAGGTTCTCGATAATTCATTTAATTTATTAATAATTGAATATATTATTAGCTTAATTTATTTGATTTAAATTGATTTATTTATTTTATTTAGAGTTAAAATTAAATAAAGTTTAATTCGTTAAAATTATGGATAACAGATTAGAGTTTTTAATGAACTACATTCTAGTTCATTCACCTAATTCGCTTCCGCACTCTGTATCGAAACACTTCAAGTTCGTTATACCTATTTAACAGATCCAGACACGAATCAAGACACGAATCAATTCTCATTCGCTACTCTGCGAGTTCAATTTGTCTAACGAATTAGATGATTCGTTATTTAAAATTTCAAAGGAACTAGATCTAATTCGTTGCCTTGAGAATCGTGTTTGTCAGTGTGTATAGGACGGCGTGAAACGAACCGTCCTACACTATTCCCTCATCTTCCTTACACCTAAAGTTACTCTGTTCAAATTTTTCTGATTTTTCGACCTTTGAAATTTGAACTTCTGAACATACCATTGTGTTTGTAAGGTATAGATGGTTATTTCTTTGTGATTTTCGTCAAAAATAATACAGTTTTGATAGGGTAATTATATGATTTCAATATCAGGGTTTTAAGGTTTTTGAAACCTTGATTACTTGGATTAATACTCTGTTAATTAGACTCATTTTGACATCATTGTGATCGGAATAGAGTTCCGATACCCGTGGTGATCTTTAATCACAATTTGATTATTGAATGCCGGGTCTATTATTTGATTGTTATTTCGGGTGTTTATACACTGTACACATCCTTAATAATCTAACTTGTTTGTTGGTTTAGAACCTCATAAACGGTTCTATTGGCTTCGTAATGAGTTTCCGAGACTTGTTATGTAATTTGTTCGGCTACTCATCATAAATTATGGAGTAATTGATCTTCGATTTGTTCCTTTGACCGTCTTTGTTCATGTTAATTTTACTTTGACTATGAGAGTCAAAGATTAAGTCTAATTATTGACCATTCGTTAACCTTAGCGAATTGGAACTTTTTCGTGTCCAATTCGTTAAGGATTTTACACGAACTAGAACAGCGATTCATTCTCTTAGCAAATCAGATATGGATTCGTCATTTGAAATGAACTAGGAGTTAGTTCGTTATTATTAATAGTTAATTCGCTAAGTTCTTCTTCGTTAAAATATTTACTTGACAACGAATCAGTCGATTCGTTATATCTCTGTAACGAATCATACTGTTTTGATAACGAATGACATTTCAATAATAATTATTTAAGTAATGTAACTTAATATTGTAAAGTAATACAATATTCCAAGGGTCTAACCGCATCAATACATTGGTTATACACACGGGATAATATTTTAATTACATATAGTTTACATATAATTGATTAGAGTATATAAAACGTGTGTGATTTCTAAACTTTCTTATTACTGATATTCAATATTATTTATTCAGTATAATGGCCGATCAAATGGATCAAGACCCACCTGCTGCTCCACAAGAACAGCAAGAACAGCAAGACCAAGAGGAAGTGCTCCTGTTACCGTATGACAAGAAACACAACATATGTGCTTACGTTGACCCAAACGTTGCTGACGAAGTTCTTTTTGGGCCTATGTTAGACTTCTTACGTCGTTCAGTGATTCACTATGCCATAACTGCTCGACCCACTGTTTATCTGAGCATTATTAGGCAGTTCTGGAATACTGCGGAGTTTGTTGAAGAAGAAAACCACATTCGAGCCACAATCAATCAAACTCCTATCACAGTGGATGTTGAAGTGATTAGGCGTGTACTACGTTTTGGTGACACTATCGATAACCCGTGTGAGTTTGACAAGAAATTAATCAAGGGTTTGTTTCGACGTGTACGTTATGGTGGAGATATCGGAGACTCTCAGTATAACAAGAATGGACTGTGCCCACCATACAAGTATTTATTACATGTGCTGATTCATTGTTTGGGAGGTCGTAAAGGGGGTTCCGATGAATGCCGAATCATGTTGCAATCGGCTTTTGTGGCACTTGTTCTAAACAAACCGTTTAACTTCTCAAAAATGTTGTTCTATCATTTCAAGGAGCAAGTTCAACAAACGGTTCAGAAGAAGAAGTTCTTAATGTATCCAAGATTTCTTCAGCTGATTATTCATGACTTGATACCCAATCTGGTTATCGATCGACTTTGGTGAATGATGTGCTTACCTTAGAACACATGAAGGCCGATACTGTGCGTAGAATGACGATTTATCGTAAAGAAAGGCCGCAGGACAAGCGTATGATTGGTCAAATTATCAACCCTGATTATGTCGGTCCTCCCGAGTATCGCTGGATCCATGATGACTCGGATTCCGAGCATGAGGGAGGAGAAGGTGGGAACGATGGGGAGGATGATGGTAATGATGGTGACGATGGTGGTAATTGTAACAACTCGGGTTTTCGTATATATATATATATATATATATATATATATATATATATATGTTAAATACCAGTCTCGTTTCGACGTTCGGGTTATTTTATTGATTAAAATTTCACACATATTAAATTATTAATTTATCATTGTTTAAATTATTTATTATACTTTTCTTGTTTTGGCATTTTTAACCCAAGATAAAACCTTTAACCCGAATTGTTTCCATCCTCAAACCTTAAGGGCTGAAAATGAAACTTCTATAATAACCCATCCTCAAATCTGGACTAACGTTTTACCCATGATCCAAACCCAAACCCGTTAGACGAACCCGTATTATAACCTGTTTTGATTTCTTGTTCTATACGTTGATAATTCGCGAATCTTATTTGGAAATACAAATATTCGCCTTATGCTCGGCCCACCGACGAACTAAATTAAGGAACAACATCTAAACGATTCGTCATTCTAAGTATAACCTAGCCGACACTAATTAGGATTTGATATACATATAAACGGTTGTTACAATCCAATTAAACCTACAATAAGAGACTCCTAACCATCGCCAACTAAAACCCTATAATCAATTATATTATTGTTGCTGTTTGCTAGTTCGTTCATCATCGTGTTTTAGCCGGCCACTGTCAAGATAATTCACCATCTTCTCATCGTTAAAGGTAATTTTTTTACGTGATACTGATCGTCATTCATCAATTAGTATTAACCCTATGGTTAATTGTCTAAACACTTAACCGATTTGGTGATTAACGAGCTAGGGTTCATATGTTCTTATGGGCTGCTTTTGTTCCTGTTTATTTATTATACGTATCAATATTAATTAACCTAACACCCTAGCCATCTTGGCTAGGGTGATTGTGTGACTTTGGGCTGGAGGTCCCGGGTTCGAACCCCCTCCAGACCCGTCTTCTTTGATTCTTTTTTTTAATCAAGTTTAAGCTTTTATTAATATTGTTAATCCATTTGAATTATCTTATAAATATGATAAAATATATAAATGAATCATTATTTTACAAACACCAACGTATTAACTAGTTTTACCGAAATTTTTATATAAATGTATATATGTATGTATGTATGTATCATGTATAAAAATTAATTTTAATAAGGTTTTAAAATCTAAAAGGTATATATTTAAATATAATCTTGATAATTTATATAGTTTAAATATTTTTATAAAATGCCATATCTTATGTAAGTATTGTTACTTATTATCTATTTACGATATTTACTTATAAAGACATCCTTACAAATAGTGAAAATATAAATGAATACATTAAAGTTATGTTAGTTTAAAATAAATATTTTTCATACAAATCTTTTAATATAATTTATTAAAGATAATAAATATTATTTATTCAAGTATTCTTCTTATAATTTAATTTTACATAATTAAAATATGCTATTTTTCTTTAAACCTTTGATAATAAAGTATATAATAAATCTAGTAATATGTGACTTTTGTTAGATTGCTCGATCATTAAATATCCGAATCTTTATCTAGTCACTCATTTATATTCGTTTCCGCAATTATTCCCTACTAGGACATCTCGTCGTATTTCTCGAAGAACTTGATCCATCCTCCACCATATTTTATTTTGTTTATCTCGTTTGCTCGTATGTTAAGGTGAATACCACATTCCCCTAGTTTACTTATTTTCTCACGTTTTGGGGACATATGCGTAAATATACTTTCTCATATATACTTATACACAAAACTGCAACTATTGTCTTATGTGTTAACAACTTATACCTTACTTGTTTATGTGCTTATTTTCTTTGTATGCTTCCGCATTCGGAGAGGTCCAACATAATCTCAGTCTAGTATGATCATACGCCAGTCGTTATAGCCTTTGTGCTTCTCGACATCTCAGTTATACTTGCTCATTTGGTTATTTTTTTATTCTCATATGACTTGTTGCAGTTACGTATTTTGTTATATATAATATATGTACAACTAAACTGGTGTGTTGCTCACTCAACATGTGTTGTTGACAAAATTCTATTTTAAACGCATATGCAGGTTATCATAGAAATTTAATGCAGGTTGGTGAAGACTTAGTGAAGAATTAAGTTAGAAATGATACGATTAAGAATTTAATTTGTAATTGTTGTTTGTTTAATAAGTTGTATTTTTGTATTTGAATTATTAAATCGAAATAAATAGATATTGTCATTTAAATAATGTTGCATGATATTAACCTTTGAAAAGCTGTGAGCAATCAGTTCGCCCCGGCATTTCCGCCGTAGGTTGGGGTGTGACAGATTGGTATCAGAGCCGAAGGTTTAAGATATGTCATTAGAAATTGCCTAAGACCCATGTTTAGGAACCCTATACGTGCCTATCTGTTTACCTTTATGTGTAAAATTTTAAATTGTTTACAGCTTTTTTAGATAATTACCTATTATTTATTGTTATGGGCACTAACACAAACTCTAAGGCTATGCCTCAACATTCAAAGAAAACTTTTCAAAAAAATTAGATTGCTTTTATTTTCGGAAAATTCCTTAGAATTCTCACCTGTTGTTTCACTCGTAAACCTTAAGGCTAGGTTATGTGGCATGTCCCTATGATAAATGAAAGGGAAGAGAAACTGTGAGTTGGGCACTAGCAAAACGGTTCCAAGAACCAAATGTAAGACGCTATTCCTTACCTGGGTGATAACCTGACAACAGTACTCAACCCTATGGACCCGAGCTAGACCCATAAATGCCATATGACCGACACCTTAGGTTAATTTTAACCGAATTCACGGTGATTCATGGCTAAACTCGGTTTTCCCGATTATTTTGTTCCGTTATTTAAATGGTTAGTTGGGTGAAAAATCCATGGAACCCATGGGCACTCCTACTATCCATTCCTTAATTTGCTTTCGCATTTTTGTTGGAGTAATCAAACGTGGTGGTTCACAAGATACTCCGACTATCCATATTTATTTCGATAGCTCGTTATTTAGTTTGGTCGGTTAAAACGCCGTGTAACGCTCATTGGGCCGACAAACTTCATTGCATTGTTAATTCGTTAATTAGTTGGGACAATCAAATTGCCCTGTAACGCTCATGGGCTGTCCAACTCAGTTCTTTTTATGTGTTAGTTTTGTTGGGCCATTCAAATTGCCATGGAAAGCTCATGGGAGGCCAACGTCCACAATTTATATTTCGTTAGTTTATTGTAAACTTAATCAAATCTAATTTTTAAATTGACTTAACTCCTCATGTGGTTATCACACATTAAACATGTTGACTACATCATTTAATAACTATTTACGCAATGTACCCCCCTCATCTTATAAACTTTTACTTTTAATCCTCTTGACGCAATTCCTCTTACTTCTTAAGGCAACGTTATTATAAGTTATCTAAATAATTAAACATTTTATTATTCTAATGTCTTACTCAACTTTTCCTTCAACTTATAAATCTTTACTTTTGGTCCCTATAGAATGTCTCATTCAAGATACCAACGTTATCCTCGACATAAATCGTTTGATTCTCACGATCACTGCATAGCTGCTTGTATAGCCAGAGAGTTAACTGTTGCGATCCCTGGGATAGTAACCCAAATTCGGAACTTTAATGCAACCGATTCAACTTTTCCCACTAATTCCTCAACTGGTGACTACAAACCAACTACATCCACTCATCCTCACAACAAGAAACGCAAGAACCTTGCGGCAACAAATCCTACCCACCCGCAAGTTTCCTCAAACAAGAAACCTTACCTCGGTCCTTTTCCGTCATGCTCCATTTGTAATCATCATCACTCGGTTAAATCCCTATGCCGTCGCTGCACCCAATGTAACCGTTATGGTCATTTTGCTAACACCTGTCGTGTCCCGCCTAATGCACGAGCCGTCCCGCAACAACCTACCTCTCATGCTCAACCTGAAGTTCCTAATGCCCGTGCTTGCTACCATTGTAAAGACCCAAGTCATCTCCGTAATATGTGCCCTCAACTTACTCAAGCTCATCAAGCCCAATATACGACTATACCCTACTTGACCCATGCTTACCAAGCTCAAACCCATCAACCTCATGTCCTTCAAGCTACTCTCATCAATCAAGGTCAACTTTTCTTAACCCAACACTACCAAACCTTGCAACCACAAGCTCAAGTTTACCATACATATTTCCACCAAACAACCTTCTTGCAAACTGTTCAAGCTCACGTTATTCAAGCTACCCCAAATCAAGCTACCTCGACTGCTCCAAATCCCATGAATGTAACTCCTCATGGTGCTCCAAGTCACGTCATTCAAGCTACTCAACGATATTGAAGACCTTTGCCGTTCCCTTTATCAATCTAAATTTGTTTTGCCGATTTCTTTACGTATTGTAACGCCTCTTTATAGCCGTGGATTATTTCCAGTTTGAACTATTTATCTTCAATATTAAATAACGTTTCCTTTGATTAAATGAATTGTTTATTAAAGCCTACCTTTATACTTATTTCTTTACCTTTATCCATCATAACCCATTCTATAGGCGTCAACTATTAATAAGAAGCATATTTTTAACTTTAAATACTTATACTTTCACGTTTAAAAGATGTCATAGAAATTTCTTTGTCTTATCCACCGCAATTATTGAAATTGTTTTTGATAATTTTCTAGTGTTATAATTATAAATTCCTTAAAACTTTTGTTTCCTCAAAGTCATGTTTTAATAAAACGTTTTTTTTAAATCCACACGATGGGACGAATCATGTGGACCATCCGGCAATGAAAATAATTATGGTCCGGAACATAATTATCAAAGTCCTCGCATGGAAATCATGATCCGAATAGTTGTGTGTCATAATGAAGAACCGAAAGTAGTTGAGATAACGGTACGAATGTAAAGATGATAAGGACATGGTAGATACGCCGCTGGTACATCCTATATATAAGTGCCCTTATCGGATTTTCATTTGGAGCGTTACTTCAACTATCTAAAGTTCTGTATTATGTATTTTTTTTATTTAACGGTGTTGTTATAGTATACTTTAATTTCGGGATGAAATTCCCTAAAGTAGGGGAGACAGTAACAACTCGGGTTTTCGTATATATATATATATATATATATATTAAATATCAGTCTCGTTTCGACGTTCGGGTTATTTTATTGATTAAAATTTCACACTTATCAAATTATTAATTTATCATTGTTTAAATTATTTATTATACTTTTCTTGTTTCGGCATTATTAACCCAAGATAAAACCTTAAACCCAATTGTTTCCATCCTCAAACCTTAAGGGCTGAAAATGAAACTTCTATAATAACCCATCCTCAAATCTGGACTAACCTTTTACCCATGATCCAAACTCAAACCCGTTAGACGAACCCGTATTATACCCGGTTTTGATTTCTAGTTCTATACGTTGATAATTCGCGAATCTGATTTGGAAATACAAATATTCGCCTTATGCTCGGCCCACCGACGAACTAAATATAGGAACAAAATCAAAACGATTCGTCATTCTAAGTATAACCTAGCCGACACTAATTAGGATTTGATATACATATAAACGGCTGTTACAATCCAATTAAACCTACAGTCAGAGACTCCTAACCATCGCTAACTAAAACCCTATTATCAATTATATTATTGTTGATGTTTGCTAGTTTGTTCATCATCGTGTTTTAGCCGGCCACTGTCGAGATAATTCACCATCTTCTGATCATCGTTAAAGGTAATTTTTTAAGTGGTACTGATCATCGTTCATCAATTAGTATTAACCCTTTGGTTAATTGTCTAAACACTTAACCGATTTGGTGATTAACGAGCTAGGGTTCATATGTTCTTATGGGCTGCATTTGTTCTTGTTTATTTATTATACGTATCGAATTTAATCAACCTAACACCCTAGCCCAGATGGCTAGGGTGATTGTGTTAAAGACTTTGGGCTGGAGGTCCCGGGTTCGAACCCCCTCCAGACCGTCTTCTTTGTTTCTTTTTTTTTAATCAAGTTTAAGCTTTTATTAATATTGTTAATCCATTTGATTTATCTTATAAATATTATAAAATATACAAATGAATCATTATTTTACAAACACCAACGTATTAACTAGTTTTACCGAAATTTTATATAAATGTATATATGTATATATATATATATGTATGTATGTATGTGTAGGTATGTATGTATGTGTGTGTGTGTATGTATGTATGTATGTATAAAAATTAATTTTAATAAGGTTTTAAAATCTAAAAGGTATATATTTAAATATAATCTTGATAATTTATATAGTTTAAATATTTTTATAAAATGCCATATCTTATGTAAGTATTGTTACTTATTGTCTATTTACGATATTTATTTATAAAGACATCCTTACAAATAGTGAAAATATAAATGAATACATTAAAGGTATGTTAGTTTAAAATAAATATTTTTCATACAAATCTTTTTATATAATTTATCAAAGATAATAAATATTATTTATTCAAGTATTCTTCTTATAATTTAATTTTACATAATTAAAATATGCTATTTTTCTTTAAACCTTTGATAAATAAACGTGATAATAAAGTATATAATAAATCTTGTAATATGTGACTTTTGTTAGATTACTCGATCATTAAATTTCCGAATCTTTATCTAGTCACTCATTTATATTCGTTTCCGCAATTATTCCCTACTAGGACATCTCGTCGGTATTTCTCGAAGAACTTGATCCATCCTCCACCATATTTAATTTTGTTTATCTCGTTTGCTCGTCTGTTAAGGTGAGTACTACATTCCCCTAGTTTACTTGTTTTCTCACGTTTTGGGGACATTTGCGTGAATATACTTATACACAAAACTGCAACTATTGTCTTATGTGTTAACAACTTATACCTTACTTTTTATGTTCTTATTTGCTTTGTATGCTTCCGCATTCGGAGAGGTCCAACATAATCTCAGTCTAGTATGATCATATACCAGTCGTTATAGCCTTTGTGCTTCTCGACATCTCAGTTATACTTGCTCATTTGGTTATTTTGTTATTCTCATATGACTTGTTGCAGCTACGTATTTTGTTATATATACTATATTTACAACTAAACTGGTGTGTTGCTCACTCAACATGTGTTGTTGACAAAATTCTATTTTAAACGCATATGCAGGTTATCATAGAAATTTAATTCAGGTTGGTGAAGACTTAGTGAAGAATTAAGTTAGAAATGATACGATCAAGAATTTAATTTGTAATTGTTGTTTGTTTAATAAGTTGTATTTTTGTATTTGAATTATTAAATCGAAATAAATAGATATTGTCATTTAAATAATGTTGCATGATATTAACCTTTGAAAAGCTGTGAGCAATCAGTTCGCCCCGGCATTTCAGCCGTAGGTTGGGGTGTGACAGTAATGGTAATGCAGCTCTTAGAGAGCAACAGGCTGCAGTTGAAGCTGCGTTGGCTGCTACTATTGAAGCTCAACTTGAACATAAACGAAAGGGTAAAGCACCAGCTTTTGAAAGCTCAGCAAAGAGACGTGTATCAGCTGGAGCTGGAGTTTTGTTTGGTGTTCAACCGTCTCGTACTGCAACTCCTCAACGCCCGGTAGTGCCGCTTACTACTAGCACTCCGGAGATGACTTTGACGACGACGATGGTTCCTCATGACAAGCTTGGTATGATTCCATAATCGGCCTTAGGTGAAATACCAATACCTTCTGCTACACTTTCTACTGTTCCTCCAACACCAACTATGGGGCCTCCTCCACCTAGTGATATCTCATTTATGAGACTTACAAGGCCTCAGGGACCAATCCAACTAGTTCATCCATCGATGTATGCTATGCCACTGAATCGTCAGACAGATATGCTTTTGAATCTTCTTCACTTGTATGAAAATCAAATGTCTGCTGACCGTTTAAATCAAGAACGTCTGATGGAGAACTAGAAGAAGCTGATCAGTTATGTTTCTTTTTGTCAAAAAGAAACAAAAGCCCTTCGTGAGATTGTTGAGTCTCAGGGGGTGAAACTTAAAGAACAAGAGGAGCTTATTATGCAGCTAACATGTAAAGATGATGCGCTGAAAAAGCTCAAGAATGACGATGAGGATCCCGATGAGTCTGATGCTGGAGGTGAGCCTAAACAAACTCAAGACCCAGCTTCTGGTGCGGGTACGAGTTCTGTTGATGATTCGGGCAAACAGATCATTGTTTATCATGACCATTCGGCTGCCAAACCGATTGAGATGATCGAGGCCGATATGATTATTTTTATGGATGGTAAGGGGGTGATTCGAAGTATGGTTAATGCCGATGAAATAGTTGTGGGGCAGTTTGTTGATAAGTCGCTGACACGAGAGTAGATTGCGATCTTGCTTGATCTGAATGAAGACGAGATGACCGTGTTAGAGGCTGAGCCCGATGTTGAGGTGATTAATGATGATGAGATCTTAAATGATCCTACTGTTGAGATGAGTACGCATTTTATTTATGAAGA
Organism: Bidens hawaiensis; assembly: GCF_021521415.1. NCBI lineage: Eukaryota > Viridiplantae > Streptophyta > Magnoliopsida > Asterales > Asteraceae > Bidens > Bidens hawaiensis. The sequence continues at coordinate 749,233 of NW_027491353.1, forward strand.
TGAGGTGGTTGAGATGGAAGATGTGACTGCTGAGGATTACCCTGACTTGTTTCAACAAACAAATATTGATCAAGGTGCTCCTGTATTTAATGAGAAGACTGTAAAAGAAGTAGAAGATCATCTCGAGAAGACATCTAAGGGTAAACATGTTGCTAACTTTGTTGACACAAGATTCAACCCGAAGATTGATCCATCCTTGGCTGACATTCATAGCTGGTTTGCTCATCAAGACAACAGGGTTGGTAAGATTATCAATACTCATAGGTATGTTGATAAAGAATCGCTAGAAGCCATTGCATGCGCCAAATCCAATCAAAAGACTACCTTCAAGGCCGTGTCGAAAGTTCAAGGTGATATCATTTCTTGGCTTTATGATTCTGAATTAAAAGTATGTATTGTTAAATGGGAGAAGGGCGTCTAGTATTACGAAAGGATGTCTAATCTTCTCTCATTATTGAGATGGGATGTGCGCACTCTGGTGTATCGTCCATTTATTAATCGAGGTGGGGATAAACATGCAAGTTGGTTTCACCAACATCTGTTGTTTGAGGTGGACTACGGTTTCAAATTTTTCAAACCACAGATTCCAATCCGTAAGCGTCTCAATGAGATTGACCAAAGGACAGGTTGGAAGAAGTTGGTTCTTAAGGTAAAACCTCCGAAGACGATGAAGCGTGTGCCGGTGAAGATGATAAACCAACACATGTGGTTATCTTTCAACCGCTGGTACTACGACAATAAAACTGGCAGTCCAAGCGTTTCAAGTAATTTAAAGACAAAGAGCTCAAGACGAGGGGGTGTCTGTTAGTGCACGGTTTTGCGTTTCGAGTCTTTGTATTTATCTTTAATGTAATTGTCGTTTTATTAATGTAATAAATTATTAAAGTATTAAGTTAGTTCGTTAAATGTAATGTCTAGTTCGCTAAGGATGTTTAGCGAACTAAGACTTAAGTTATTCTTCCTCCTGATTCGTTAAGGATGTTTAACGAATCAGGGGGTGATTCATTAAGAGTATTTCGTGTTAATGTATGTAACGAAGTGGACTCTAGTTTGTTAGGGGATGTTAACGAACTAGGTCCATCTTCTATTTATATGTGTACACTGTTCACAGTTTATTTAAGTTTTGAGAGTTAATTAACAAACCTCTGCCCGATTCTCTCTCTCAATCTTCATTAACGTATTCAATCTTAATATTATACATACTCATATATACAACTAATACTAATAATAACATAGAACATATAATCAATAGCATCATGAACTTAGATCTGAGATCGATTTAGGTGTTCACAAGATTAAACTGTTGTTATTTAATCAGCTTTCTCAACTTATCCTTCATCATATAAATCTTTATTTTTGGCTCTCATAGAATGTCTCATCAAAGAAATCATCGTCGTTCTCGACATCAGTCGACCGATTCTCATCAACACCGTACAGCTGCCTGTATAGCCAGAGAGTTAACTGTTGGGATCCCTAGGTTAGTGACCCAAATTCAAAACATCCATGCAACCAATCCTGCCCAACCACAAGCCTCCTTAACTTTTCCAAACAAGAAACCCTACCTCGGCCCTTTCCTGTTATGCTCCATTTGTAACCATCATCATCCGGTTAAATCCCTATGTCGTCGTTGCACCCAATGCAACCGTAATGGTCATTTTGCTAATACTTGTTGGGCCCCTCCTAATTCACAAGCTGTCCCGCAACAACCTCCCTTTCATGCTCAACCTGATGCCCCTACTACCCGTGCTTGCTACCATTCAGAAGACCCAAATCATCTCCGCGATATGTGCCCTCAGATTATCCAAACTAATCAAGTTAAAACTATAGTTACACCCTACCACACTACCCATCAAGTTCAAACCTATCAATTTCACGTCCTTCAAGCTCCTCCCATCAATAAAGGTCATCCTTACCTAACCCAAACTTATCAAGTTCCGCACCCACAAGCTCAAGTTTACCAAACCTACTTTAATCAAAAAACGCTCTTGCAAACCGTTCACGCTCAAGTTATTCAAGCAATGCTGAATTAATCTACCACGACTACTCAAGTTCTCATGGATCAAATAATTCAATATGCTCAAGTCTCAAGGTTCCAACTCATGCGCAACTGAAGATTCAAGCTACTAGAAGACTTTGCTGTTCGTCATATTCTATCTTATTTAATCTGATTTTCATTTTGTATTGACTAATTAATAAAGTTTGGATTAACATTTTTATTTATTACTAAAGTAATAAATTAAGATTTTCTATTATTATATCTCTCGAGTAGATTTTAAAAATTTTTGAAGGGTTGTTTTATAAAATTCCTCATTTTAAAAAACCAAACTATAAACTTTTGTTTATTTAAAAGATGTCATATTTATAACTCTTTTCCCTATAAGATATTTAATGAAATTATATTTTGAAACGTTTTGTAAATCCACAAGATGGGACGAATCATGTGGACCATCCGACGATTAATTTTAAATAATTATGGTCCGGAACATAATTATCAAAGTACTCGCATGGAAATCATAATGCGTACGATTGTGTGTCATAATTTAGAATCAAAAGTAGTTGGGATAAAGGTACATATATAAAGATGATAAGGACATGGTGGATACGCCGCTGGTACATCCTGTATATAAGTGCCCTTATTAGATTTTCTTTTGGAGCGTTGTTTTAACTATACAAACATCTGTGTTATAATAAATTTTTATATTTTATTTTAAAACTTTCCCTTTCTCAAAAATTTAATAGTTTTGTTATAGTATCCTTTAATTTCGGGACGAAATTCCTTAAAGTATGAGAGACTGTAACAACTTGGATGTTCTAAATTAATATTCAATAATCATATCCCGACCCGCTTATATGTTCAGAAATTTTATCCAAGAAAATATTTTGAGATAATATTATTTTATTAGTTATTGTTTATTATATTAATTAATATATATATATATATATATAATAACTTTGATTTATACTCAAATCTAAGCCTAAACTAAACTTTTAATCCTTAATGTTTCCATCACTAAACATCAAGGATCAAAGTGCAAAATCTGATTCTTTATAACCATCTAACCCCTTAACCCTTTAACCCTTATCCAAAACCAATGCCCATGACCCATTTAGAAAACCCGTATACCCAATCTTATAACTTGGTCCTCAATTCTCGTCACTAATATAGAAATTATATCAATAGATATGTTACACATTCCTTAATCATTCTGTCGACACTCGTAATTAGGATTCCCTATCGTATATTATTTGTATCGATTTATTTAACCTAAACCGTCTTCAACCTGTTTATGATTAGATCATATAACGATCATTATAACGCAATTAAACCTGCATACATAACCCATGTACCATCGCCTACAATACCCCCCCATAACTAATTTGAGTATAACTGTCTCCTGTATCGTGTTCTTGAACCCTTGTAGCCGACGGCGTTATCGAGTCATCAACCTGTAATTAATCATCCAAATAGTTAATTGTAAGTATGTAACTGTTCGTCATTACGCATTCTCTATTAACCCTAAGGTTAATCAGCCAAAGGACTCATGGATTGGCCAATTTGATTTCTAGGGTTCATATGTTCTTATGGAATGGGGTGTTCTGTTTATATTCTTTGGTATTTCGTGTTTATATCAATTGCCACCAAGTTCTACCAATTGGATTTCATGCATTTAAGATGGTTGGTTGGGGGTTAAGTGGAGTTATAACATTAAAACTATCTTTGAAACTATGCATATAGGTGGCCGCCACCCGCAACCAGCCTGATTCTCCTGGCCGCGCGGCGCGACGTCTCGGGGAGGTGGGTTGGTCTCCAACTTTGCTATCTTGGCGATTTTGGTCCTTGAAGTTCGTTTTAAGTCATTTTTAATAATAAATTGGTGTTTTAAAGTACTGTAAACGATGTTATCTTGATCCGACAATTGTAAAACGTAAATGAAACATGAAACCCGATATTTTATTGATGTTTTGTAAAACACACTAGTTTTACGCGCTATTTATCATTGTTTTAATCGCTTATTTATCTAATATTTAATTTTTTTTACTTGTTTTAGTATGTATGATCTTAAACTAATATGTATTTTGTAGGTTACGGGTTTAAAGAGAAAGAAACCAAGCTTTGAAAGAGAATTAGAGGCCTTTTATGCACTATTATTGAAGAATCAAGATAAAGGCCTGACCCATATCCATTTTGAGAAGCCCATACGTTTTATAATATAATAAACAACAACAAACAAACCCTAACCAGCCCAAAAAATCCCAAAATCAGGAGCAACCAGCCAAAAAACTTCCTATCAGCAGCTTTTAGGGTTCCAAAGAAAGTCATTTTGCATCTTGTTGAGCCAAGGGAAGAAGTAGTAAGCTAAGGACGATTCGGGAAAATAGCTAGGGTCTTTTCTCATCATTAATCTCAGCCCCAAACAAGAATATAACATCCATAAAGTTTGTGTTCTTGTTAGTGTTTACAACTCTTGTGATTTTGATCTTTAAAGTTAAATTGTTTGACAATTGAGTTAGGGTTTGAGTTGTTATTGATTATCACTGATTGTTGAATGATTTTAATTATGTTTATGATGATTAATATGATGTTTACATTGAGTTATAGCTGCTGTCCAAAAATCATGAGTAGCTAATCTTGTTAGTTCTACCTAGGTTTGATGATTATTGTTAGGTTTTGATGAGTTTAGTGAATTGTTTGATCAATATGACATGAATTGCTATTGAAAGTTTGATTTAATGATGCATTAGACTATGTTTAGTGTCTGTGATATTACTGGTTTTATCTCATAACCTCGTGCTTCGATTAATTGAATTGGTTTTGATTGATAGTTGTTCAATTTTTTACTTTGTGTTTAGAGTTTGTTTGCTGTAGGTACAACCGTAGGGTTTTACTGAGATTGTTGATTGATATAATTCAGCGGGTTAAACACATTCTTATAGACCGAGAGGTGATAGGAAGTAAAGTCATCTCATTGCTTTTACTTGTTAGGATTAGGATTGCGCGAGAGCGGGTTCGGTTCTTGTCGGGTTTGGGTTTGTGAGCGATTAGTTGGTCTAGTTTAAGTTAAACCAAATTGTTCCTCTGTCCTTGGATGCGTTTCCATTAGGGTCATGTGTCGATGTGTAACATCCTACTTTTGATTATAATAAATAAATGAAATTTTGTTTATTCGATAAAGTGTCGTGTGTCGGTTTAAATAAATAAACTATATGATGATGGGCTTGGACCTTAAAGATAGAATAAAAGATGGAATGGGCCTTAGGTCCATGGGCTTAAGGGAGTATAAATACTCCTTAAACCATAAACCTTTCCATTTTTATCCATCTCTACACCCTATCCTACACCATCAAAAACACACACAAACCCGAACAAGGATCCGAATGCGAAAAACCGAGCTTGTTGGTGCTGGAACATCGTGACGGACCAAAACAACATCAAAGACCAGCTTGTGTTCGTATACCGACCCGTTTAAGGTAAGTTTATATTTAGAAATTTTTCATATAGGTTCGGTTTGGTTTGGGTAATCATAGATCTGTGTTAGTTTGTTATAAACGAATCTGAAACAACAAATCTTATGGAAATTGATTAACAATTGATGGGTTAATTGTTAACCTAAAGAAACACGTATATGTATGCCTAAATCGCACCCAGTAAACGTGAATGTTTGGCCTATTGGACACCTAGGGTTTGTAGGCGCTATGATTCCGAGTTCATTGATACCCAAATCGTGATATTTCGTTGAGAAATGAAGGTTTAATTGTAGATCTGGTATATGTTGACTGATTCATGTTCTTGGAAATTTTGACTTTGACTCTAAGTCAAAGCCTGATTAAGAACAGGGATGATTCGTTAAGATTGATACAATTCATCATGTTCGGGTAGCGAATTAGCTCACCCGGTTCGTTACATCAAGTTAACGAAGTAGACTAACAAACTAGGATGGTGAACCAGGTAACGAATCAGGTGATTCGTTACTCACCAGTTCGCTAAGCTCCAATAACGAATTAGAACACGAATCGAGTCATGTGCAGATAACGAATTAGAATGGCGAATCAGAGGATAAGATGACGAATTAAGGAAGAAAACATAACGAATCATATCAAAGGATAACAAATTAGCTATCGAATTAGGCTTAATACGTTAAAGGAAATGAGTTAGCAAATTAGAAAATAATTCAAAATCCTAATGAAAAATGTGTTAAGACAGTTAATGGAAATAACCCCAGCCAGGGGCTCTGCCCCTTGGACCCCGCTAGGGCTGCCGCCCCTAGAACCCTGCTGCCAGGGGCGCTGTCCCCGGACCACCGTTCTTCGTGGGTTATATAAAGATAAAAATACGATATGCGTAGTAATAGTTAAATTGATACATGTAAATATTATATAGTTAGCCGTGCACAGCTCAAGAAAGGGGTTACGATTAACAGTGAATGTAACCGCATTCAGGTGAGTTTCTAGCCCCATTTCTGTGTTATGTTTTCGGGGCTGTGTGCATACTCGATGTGATTGTTAATACATTTATCCTAAGTGATAAGTGTATGTCTTATGTGATTATGTGAAAGGTAAGAATGGTTGCTTGCCGGTACGTGAACGATCTTCGGATATTGCATGCACTGTCAAGTTATAATGCAATGTACGAAATATGAATGATATGTATGTACATTATGAAAGGTAAGAATGATTGCTTGTCGGTACGTGAACGATCTTCGGATATTGCATGCACTGTCAAGTTAAAATGTTATGTATGGACTATGAACGGTATGTATGTATGTTATGAACAGATGTAAGAGATAGAAAGGTAGAAAAGGGACTGGACCCTAATAATATCCAAGGCAGAAAAGGGACCGAGCCCTTTTATAATCTCGATGCAGAAAAGGGACTGGACCCTAATAATATCCAAGGTAGAAAAGGGACCGAGCCCTTTAATAATCTCGAGGCAGAAAAGGGACTGGACCCTAATAATATCCAAGGCAGAAAAAAGGACCAGACCCTAATAATATCCGAGGCAGAATAGAATAAAGTAAAGTAGACTTTGAATTATGAAAGTATGAATGAAAGTATGTATGTATGTTATGTTATTAACTAGAACTCACTCAGCGTAGCTGACTTTTAGTATGCACGCAGGTGAGTAGGATGAGACAGCTCGCTTGAGGGGAGCACGTGGCATTGAATAAGAGTCTGGCATCAGAAGACTCGAGACGTTTATGTTTAATATTAAAGTATTTTGAAAGAGAATATGTTTATTTTAAGACAAGTTATGGTTAATGAAATGTTTTATGAAAGTTTTTATATTCCGCGTATGTTTTTATTAACTCTGATGAATAGAACTATGTTAATGAGTAAATCCAACGCCCAAATGTGAGACACCGGTAATGGGGCCTTACACGGTGAGACCGAGAGGAGAGTCGACATTAGAACACCTTAGCACTCGTTTCCCGGTTTGTTCTTAAAATCAATTAAGTGTAAGCTAGGGTTTGTTAGTGAAACCGATAGGTGATCTAGCTTTCTTGAGAAAACCTTAGTTGTGTCATCCTTAGATACCAGTGTCGTGAGATCATTCAATCCATTAGCTTGTTAGACCTTCAATATGATTCTTACATAGGTAGACGTTTTCTCCGTTGTCAGTTAATCTTCTAAGTTTCATTAAGTGTTTCGTCAAGTTATTTTAAGTTAAGTTAATTAATTTAGTTAAAGTAATTTAGGTCAAGTAGTTTAATTTATTAAAAACCAATTAAAAAATATTATTCTTAGGAAGTTCTTGTCTAGGGTTAAGTTTTCTTAGGCGTTCTCGCGTGTCCTTGTGTTCGATACTCGAACTTCTTAGGTCTATACTACTTGTGATCGGTACAATTTCCGGTTGTGTGTGGATTCATTAGTGTAAGGCCCCGTTACCGGTGCCTCACTTTTTGACGTTGGATTTACTCATAAACGAGGTTCTAAATATTAGAGTTAATAAAAACTTTCGTGGAATAATATAAAAGTCAACCATTCATTACAAACATCCATAACTTGTCTTTCAAAAACATAACATAAAACATAGTATTTCAACATCACGAAAATTCTCCAGATGCCAGCCTCTTCAGATTCTGCCATGTGTCATCCTCAAGCCAACTGTCTCAGTCGAATAGCTTGCGTTCATACTAAAAGTCAGCTACGCTGAGTGAGTTCTAGTTAATCAAACAACATTCAATAAATTTATAACTACGTACTTCCATACGTACTTCATACTTTCATAATCCGTTCATAATATACATACTTACCTTCATACTTTATTCTAAATTCTACTTTAAATTATTCTATTCAGCCTCGGATATTATTAGGGTCCGGTCCCTTTTCTGCGTTGAGTATTATTAGGGCTCAGTCCCTTTCTGCCTCGAGATTATGAAGGGCTCGGTCCTTTTTCTACCTTGAGTATTATTAGGGCTCAGTCCCTTTTCTCTGTACCTGGCTATCTCTTACATTCCTTCATAACATACATACGTGTCATTCGTACATTATACATAACATTATAACTTGACAGTACGTGCAATATCCGAAGATCGTTCACGTACTGACAAGAAATCATTCACTTTATATACGTATCATTCATATCTTCAAACTATCACCCGACGGTACATGCAATATCTGAAGATCGTTCACGCACCGTCAAGCACTCATCCATACATAATCATATAAAGCATACACTTACCACTTAAGGTGAGTGTATTAACTAATCACATCGAGTATGCACATAGCCCCGAAAACATAACAAGGAATGGGGCTAGAAACTCACCTGAACTCGGTTACGTTCACCGATTATAGTTATTCCTTTCTTGAGCTGTGCACGACTAACTGTATAACAATTACACGTATCAATTATCTATCGCTATCCATATCGTATTGCTAGTTTAATTATAACCCACAACGAACGGGGGTCCGGGGCAGCGCCCCTGGCAGGGGAGTTCTAGGGGCGGCAGCCCCTAGCGGGGTCTAAGGGGAAGAGCCCCTGGCTGGAGTTAAGCTGCCAGGTCAGCTTGGAAAAATTTTATTTTCATTAACTGTCTTAACAAATTTTCCATTAGGATTTTGAATCATTAATTAATTAGCTAACTTAAAAGTTCAAGGGCTTCTTTGTAATTAAATCATTATTTTTCTAAGTCCAGGGACTGTTCTTATCATTATGTTAAACTTCCAATTCGTTACATTATTCTTAACGAATCGGGTTGTCATACAAACTGTGTAACGAATTGAATCCCTCTAACGAACTGGACTCTTAGCGAATCAGTCCATAGCGAACCAGTCCAGGTAACGAATTGGTCCATCTAATTCATTATCTTCTTCTAACAAATTGGCTATATGAATCAAGGGTAATTCGTTACCATTTTCCCTTAACGAACTAGACACGAACTAGAGCTAGTTCGATATGCTCCCTAAGACGAATCAGTTAGCGAATCACCCTTAATTCGCTAAATTCCCGTTAGCGAACTAGGGTTAGGTCAGGGAATGTCATAACATTACCTGACATTACCTACCTCGTATTAACTTTTCCGGCACCGCCTTTCCAGCGCCGTCGCCAGAAAACCGCGGATTCGTCGGAAAAACGAGTTTTAACTCGTTTTTCACTGTTTTTCGCCCCGTTCGATCCAGATCTAAGCTAGGGTGATCCCCAAGTTTATCTTTGGCTCGGATTATACCCGATTCCACCCGGATCTCGTGACGTTAAATGTTTACCGGGGTCGGCTCGTCGTTTCGTGACTATATCTAACGGGTTTAAGCTAATACAACAAAATACTATCATACCTTAGATCGGGATCGGTTTTACTTGGTGATTTCGGCTAGAGAGAGCAAGATGAGAGAGAGCTAAGTGTGTGTTTTGGTGGTGTATGGAATATGTGTGAAATGAGTGATTAATGGGTGATTACAGGTTTATATATTTATGGATCATGGGCTTAAGCCCATGGTCTTTTCCTCTTTCTTCATAACCCAAGTCAATAAACCATATCCATTTACCCAACACTAGCCCGACCCATAACATCTCTTATTCCGAACTAGAAAACGGGATGTTACAAGTCTTCCCTCCTTAAAGAGGTTTCGGGGACTATTACATGAACAAATTTGGGTAAAACTTGCGCATCTCATCCTCAGCTTCCCAAGTAGCATCTGAACCCTTGCGATGCTTCCATATCACTTTCACTAATGGTATAACCTTGTGTTGGAGTTGCTTTTCCTTGCGATCAACTATCTCGATTGGTTGTTCAATGTAGTTCAACTGTTCATCAACCTCAATGTCCATTAATGGCACATGAAACGTGTCATCGGCTAGACATTTTCTCATTGAGAGGCATGAAATGTGGAATGAATTCCTTCCAACTCCTCTGGCAAGTCCAGCTTGTAAGCCACTTCACCTACTCGAACTAGAATCTTGAACGGTCCAATGTACCTCAGACTCAACTTCCCTCTCTTCCTGAAACGAATGATTCCCTTCCAAGGCGAGACCTTGAGCATCACATTGTCACCAATTTTAAACTCAATCGGCCGTCGCCGCTTATCAGCATACGACTTCTGTCGGTCTTGAGCAGCTTTCATTCTTGCTTTGATTTGATCAAACTTTGAAGAAATTTCTTGCACAACTTCTAAACTTCCCATCTCTTTCTGACCAATCTCTCCCCAACATACCGGGGTTCTACATCATCTACCGTAAAGCATCTCTAATGGTGGCATACCAATACTTGAGTGGTAGCTGTTGTTATAAGTGAACTCTGCCAGATGCAGTTGATCATCCCAACTTCCTCCAAAGTCTAAAACACAAGCACGTAGCATATCCTTAAGGGTTTGGATCGTCCTTTCAGACTGTCCATCTGTTTGAGGATGATACGCCGTACTGATGTTCAGTCTCGTTCCCATGGCTTCGTGGAACTTCTTCCAAAACCTCTAAGTAAAACAAGTATCTCTATCTGACACGATCGATAACGGTACTCCATGCTTAGATACAACCTCCTTAATGAAAAAGCTAGCTAACGTTTCTGACGAGATAGCCTCTCGTATAGGCAGGAAGTGAGCACTCTTGGTTAAACGGTCCACAATCACTCATATGGTATCATGATGCAAAGCTGTACGAGGTAGCTTAGTTATGAAATCCATGGTGATGTGTTCCCATTTTCATTCTGGTATCTCCAAAGGTTGCATCTTTACATAAGGCTTCTGATGCTCTGCCTTGACTTGTAAACAAGTTAAGCACTTACTGACATACTCTACCACATCATTCTTCATTCTTGGCCACCAGTAGTCTCTTTTCGAATCTTGGTACATCTTCGTAGTTCCTGGATGAATCGAATATCTTGACTTATGAGCTTCATCTAAGATTCGACTCCTGAGATCTCCATGGTGTGGAATCCACATACGGTCAAACCTAGTCTTAACACCATGCGTGTTCTCCATCAACTCGTCTTGCTGACCGAAAATCCTTTCTTTCTTTACTAGCCCTTCATCTACCAGCACTTCTGACTGCACCTTGATGATTTCTTCAAATAAGCTTGAGTTCATAATTAGCTGATATGACTGTTGCAATGACTTCCTCATTCTTATGGCTTAGCGCATCAGCGACCACGTTAGCTTTACCAGGGTAGTATTTAATATCACAGTCGTAATCCTTTATCAATTCTAACCATCTTCTCTGCCTCATGTTCAATTCCTTCTGCTCGAAGAAGTACTTTAAACTCTTATGATATGTGTAAATGGTACACTTAGTACCATATAGGTAATGCCTCCATATCTTAAGAGCGTACACTACTGCCGCTAGTTCTAAATAATGCGTCGGATAAGTACTCTCATGGACTTTCAACTGTCTAGACGCATAAGCTATCACCTTTCCTCGTTGCATCAACACGCAACCTAACCCACGATGCGAAGCATCAGTACAAACAACCAAATCCTCGTCACTTCCGGGTAAAGCAAGGATTGGAGCTTGCATGAGTCTCTTCTTTAAAACCTGAAAAGCCTCTTCTTGAAACTTACCCAACTGAATACTATCGACTTTCGGGTCATACCGATCAACAGTGCGGCTATCTTGGAGAACCTTCGATGAATCTCCTATAGTAGCCGGCTGACCCTAGGAAGCTTCTTATATCAGTCAGATTCTATGGAGTTTTCCAGTTAGTTATCGCTTCAATATTAGCTGGGTCCACGGTAATCCCTTCAGGATTGATCATGTGACCTAGAAATTGCACTTTTCGTAACCAGAACGTGTACTTCGAAAACTTAGCATATAACTTCTCTTTCTTCAGAGTCTCCAATACCTCTCTCAGATGCGCAGCACGAATAAGCCAGTCCATGACATATATCAAACTTAATATTTAAGGTTTTTACCTCAATTTTTTTCAGATATTCATTGCATATCAAATTTCATTTTCCTCATAGGTTTCACAAAGAAATTTAAGGCACCTATTTTTGCAATGTTGTTTGGATGACGGTTGTGATATATGTCAAAATGCGTTTGCATTGCTTGGAGACCTTGCAAGGGTAAATTGGTCATTATATCAGTAGATCTAAACATTCATGTTGCTTATTAAGTTTATTTTTATTTTGGTTTTTCATTTATTAGGTTTGTCCGATTTATTTGCATCTTCATTTACCTAAGTTTCTTGATGTTGGTGCCAAGCAACTGATAAAAAATGACTGCTAGACTCCCTATTTGGTTAATATTATTATTAGCATTTATTATTAAATAATATAAATGTTACATAATACACACAAATTGAAGAAACAAGTGAATGCTATGATGCAGATTTTAATTATTACTTGTTAAGGTCATGATGCAGGTAGAGCAAGAACAAACTGTAGGGGTCTGCGCGGATCAGTTTGGATTGGTTTTGGGATAAAACCTAACTAAAACCCAAAATTTGGTTTTCAAATTTTTTAAAAGTGTTCGGTTTTTACAAAAGCAAAAACTAAATTGTCGGTTTCTACATCGGTTTAATGCATACCCCTAGCAAAAGGTAACAGAAGATGCTCACATTCATGTTGAGCAAGATGTTGCAGCCCAAATATATCATGTTAATTTACTTTAATTTATTTATTGATCAATAAAAAACATAATATTTAATATTTTAACTTTTGTGTTTTTTAGGCAAGCTCTGAAGCTGAAAGTAGGGATGAGCTTGGGACAGTACATGTAGCAATAAAAACAGTTTTGACATGAGCTTTCATCAACTAAATTCTTTGTACAGTTTTGACATGAGCTTTCGTCAATTAAATTCTTGTTTATTTTCTTTGTTTACATCAGTGGCTTATTTTCTATAATTTTTATTATGATAATGTATATCATGTTCACTAGCTTGACCCGACACGACCTGTCCAAAAGTTCTAATGTTTGCTTCTAAGAAACCCAATTGAAAAAATGTGAATCCGCTAGAAACAAAAAATCACAGGTCCTCGTCCAGTGTGTTATGTTAGGATTTCGATGAGTAGATAAAGACCAGTTCCCTGTGAACCAACCAGAACTATGTTAGGATTTCGATGAGTAAATAAAGACCAGTTCCCTGTGAACCAACCAGAACCAGTTCCACTATAGCCTGGTTTTGACCACTTTGTCAGTGACGTGGTTCGGTTCCAACTCGAACCGGTTTAGGGTTAGGATAGACAACACTAATGTTACCAATAAGAAAGGGGTATTGAATTTTACATCAATCGACTCGTATCCCCTTCCGATCAAAGACCATAAAAATCAGTTTGAAATTTGGAAAAATGTTAACATTGTTAACTTTTTTTATAAGGGGGTCACCTGTGGCAATAAACTTAGTTGGGGTTATTATCGATCAATAACCTTTAGTTGAGATTATTAAAATCCAATATCCCAATAAGAGCACTAATAAAAGTACCATAGATATCACTAGAGGATTGATAAACTAACGAAAATGAGTATTGTGCTATAAATTGTCACCGTCGCATCGCGCGGGTTCCGACTAATATATATATATATATATATATATATATATATATATATATATATATATATATATATAAGATTAGGATCATGTGAGAACTATTTTGAAATTGAGAACTATGAAAACCATTTTAGACCACAAAAAACACTCACCTTAACAAAAAATAAAATAAAAATATAAAACAAAAAAAACTCGAAATTAAAAAAAGTAAAAAAGCCAAAAAAATTTTATTTTTCATCCCGGTTTCATAAAAAATTATATATATATATATATATATATATATGGGTGAGTTAACGTGCATTACGTACGTGAAATACGTTCAAGGTTAGAAACACTAAAACGTTCAAGCCAAATTCATAACCCTTAAACGTTTAGGTTTAATTGAAAAAATTCTGGCAAAAAATACTTAAACGTTCAGATTTAATTCGTGATACATTCAAGGCTAAAACTCAACACTCAAAACTCAAAAACTGATCGATTGAAGCTTCAATTGATGATTAATTGGATCAATTTCAAGGTTAATTAAATAATTAGGTTCAATAATTTCAATTTAAATTGGTCAATTTGATCAACTGGCCTGTGAACACGATTGATGGTTGTGACGTAAGAAGATGATCTTCACGACGGTAGACGATGGTCACGACGGTGGACGGAATCGCTAGACGTGATGGATTTTTGAAAAGTGAAGGTGGACAGAATCGATGGGAGCAGAGGTGAACGAAGACCGGCTCGTGTAGTGTGATTTTAGGGCTAGCTTGGTTATTGAAAATCGACTTTTCAGAGTGTCGCGTACCTATTGTACGATAAAGGATTATTGTATCGGATCATTTATTTATATATAGGCCGGGGATCCTAAGTGAACTTTGAGAACCATTTTGAGCCATAAAAAAAACTATTGAAAATTATTTTTAAAAAAAAATATAAAAAGAAAAAAAAACAAAAACTTTTAAAAGTAAAAAAATCAAAAAATTTATTTTTCATCCGGTTTCATAAAAAAAACACCCTAATTATACACATATGTATATTTGTTTTTAATCTCAATTTACATAATGTACACATATGTACATTATCATTTATCTTAATTGTTCATATGTGTATAAAGAATAACATATATAAATTAAAAAAATAAATATTATACACATGTGCATAATTTTGCTAAACCGATATTATTTTTTTATTTTTATATTTTTTTATGAAACCGGAATGCAAATAATTTTTTTGGGTATTTTTAATTTTTTTATTTTCGCGTTTGTTTTTTTGTTTTATAAATTTTTTATTTTTTAAAGTTTTTTTTTGTGGTTTAAAATGATTCTTAAAGTTTTCAATTTCAAAATGGTTCTCACATTATCCTAATCATATATATATATATATATATATATATATATATATAGGGGTGAGTTAACGTGCAATAATCGCTTATCGTACATTACATGCGCGACTTCCTGCACCACCGATTCTAATTGAATTTAAAACTACTTAGTGGCATAATTGTAATTAACCTAAAAATACTTAGCGTAAACCCGTCAAAGTCCACTATCGCGACCATCTTGTACAGTCATGAGCACCACCATCGTCCGTCACCACCATCGATCGTTGGTCACATGTCTGTAAGCAATTTCCAATTGAAATTGAAATTGTTGATGAGCCTAATTAATCAATTAACCTTGAAATTGATCCAATTAATCATCAATTTTGAGTTTTGAGTTCTGGGTTTTGACATTGAACGTATTAACATTAAGTTTATACGTTCTGTATAAACGTATTATACGTTCTGTTTAAACGTTCAGAACAAAATCAATTAAACTTTAAAAGTTCAGTACAAAAATTTTATACGTTCTGTTTATACGTTTTTTAATAATGTTTTTTATAAGTTCAGTACAAATATTATGTTTAAACGTTCTGAAACAAAAGTAAATACCTTTAAACGTTCTGACCAAAAAAGAACATCTTTACACGTTCTAATACATTCAAAAAGACCTGGGTGTTAAAAAATGAACGTCTTTAAACATTCTAATATGTTCTAAGAAGTTCAGGTTGTTAAAAAAAGTTTAGAAGTTCTGATAAAGGTTAGAAGTTCTAAGAAGTTTTGGGTGTTCAAAAAAGTTTAAAAGTTCTGTTTAGAAGTTCTAAGAAGTTCTGGGTGTTCATAACTTCTAAAACTAACAAAAAAAAATTAAACACATTTAAACATGAAATTGAACACTGAAATCACTTCATATAATCTCATAATCATCAAACAATCGTCAATCGACCGTTAATTTGATCATTGATTCGATCATATGAACAAAATATGGAGAGTCTGCAACTGGGTTTCTACAAAACTCAATTGATTAATTGAAACTTCAAATTGATGATTAATTGACCAATTTTAAAGTTTAATTGATCAATTAGTTCAACAAATTCAATTTCAATTGGGCAATTTTATCAACTGACATGTGAGCAATGATTGATGGTTGTGTCGGAAGAAGATGGTGGTCGCGAAGGTGAATGGTGGACGGAATCGTTGAACGGCGATGGTGAAGGTGGACGGAATCGACGGGAGAAGAAGTTGACGGAGGCCGGCTCGCGTAATTGTGATTTTAGGATTAGGATGGTTATTGAAGATGGACGCTCCAGAATGTCGCGTACCTATTGTACGATAAAGGATTTTCGTACTCTATCTTTTATCTATATGTATATATAGGATTAAGATCATGTGAGAACTATTTTGAAATTGAGAACTTTGAGAACCATTTTAAACCACAGAAAACACTCTTCTTAACAAAAAATAAAAAAAAATTATAAAACAAAAAAAAATCGAAAATAAAAAAAGTAAAAAAGCCAAAATTTTTATTTTTCATCCCGGTTTTATAAAAAAATAAAAAAAATGAAAAACAAATATCGATTTAACAAAATTATATACATATGTATAATACTTATTTTTTAAATCTTATACACGTTTTTATACACATATGTACAAATTAAGGTAAATGATAATGTACATATGTGTATATTACGTAACTCAAGATTAAAGAAAATTATTCACATGTGTATAATACAAAGTTTTTTTTATGAAACCGGAATGAAATATAAGAATTATGGTTTTTTTACTTTTTTTAAATTTTTGTTTATTTTCGTTTTATGAATTTTTTTAAATATTTTTTTATATGTTTTTTTGTAGCTCAAAATGGTTCTCAGAGTTCTCAATTTTCAAAGAGTTCTCTTAGGATCCTTAACACAGACACATATATATATACTAATTTGTATCCCCTGTATTACGGGAGTTGTTTTATATTATTAGTTTTTAATATATATTTATTTTTTGAATTTTTATTTTTTTTATTGTATGAAAGTTAATAATATACCTATGATTTGATGATAAATTGTTTCACAAATAAATGAGATGTAATAACCCGGTTTAAAAGCTATATGGTTTTGATGTGCCCTGAGACCCGTTTATTTTTTTTACTATAAAGTTGGATTTTTAATTATAAATAATATATATCTTTTTTTGAATAAATCATATATTAATTTTTACTATATCCCTACTCTATAGGATTTTTACATCAAATATTTGGTGAGATTAGTTTTTAATTTAATGAGATATTATAACTCGTTTAAGAAATATATGGGTTTGTTGTGAATCATACCCGTGAATTCGGGTCAAATACATTAGAAACATCCATTTAAAAATCAAGCAAATCTGGAGACTCCAAAAAAAGGGGGAGCGACCACATCGCAACACGTAGAATTTTTATGCTTTCATTTATATATATATATATATATATATATATATTATAGATATATGTATATATCTATAGGGGTGAATTCATTGAGAAACTCCAAAAAGATGGAGAACTGGGGAATTCTATTCCCAACCCTTGATCAATTTTCCACAACCTTATGGTGCACCCTCATTCACTTACATCGTATCATTTTTGTAAAAGAAATCCCCCAAAAAATAAAAATAATAAATGAACAAATTATAAAACAAAAAAACAAAAAATAAAAAATAAAAAATGTAAAAAAACCAAAAATGTTAATCCAGCATCCCTGATCCAAAAAACAAAAAAAAACCTTTTCAACAAAATCGAAAAATTAATTAAAAAATAAAAAAAGTTAAAAAAACAAAAATAAATAAAAAAATCTAGCAACCCTCGTTTAAAAACAATCTTGGTTTGTATACGTATCTATGTTTTGTTTTACACATATGTAAATTTGTTGTTACATAAATTTTACACATATGTAAACTTGTGATTAATATATGTAATAAAAGTTTATTATAAAAAATATGATAAAACTACTCTTAAATAATGTTAATATGTATAAAAATTTGGTTGTATAGAGTTCCTAAGAGTTCTTTTTTTTAGAGTTCTTAAATGATACCAAGCCTATATATATATATATATATATATATTTGTTGAATACACATTAAAATTATAACGAAGCGTGTTGTTTTACATGTAAAATCTTTTAGAACTTTTTTACATGTAAAATTTTAATAAGAGTTGTTGTTTTACGTGTAAAACGTTAATTAAAAATGAAATTCTACGTGTAAAATATTAAATTTTTACATGTAAAATTTTAAAGAACTATTGTTTTAGTTTTGAAATCTTAATGAGATTTGTTGTTTTACGTGTAAAATGTTAATGACAGGTTTTATTATTTATGAAAGATATTAATTTTTACATGTAAAATTTTAAATAACTGTTGTTTTACATATAAAATGTAATAAGATTTGTTCTTTTACATGTAAATGTTAACGAAAAGTGTTATTTTACATGTAAAATATTAATTTTTAAATGCAAAATCTTAAAGACTTGTTGTTTTACATGTAAAATGTTAATGAGATTTATTGTTTTACGTGTAAAATGTTAATTGAAAGTGTTCTTTTACATGTAAAATCTTAATGAACTATTGTTTTACATGTAAAATGTTAATGAGATTCATTGGTTTACATGTATAATGTTAATGAAAAGTGTTTAATTACCCCCTCCCCCGGCAAGCTAAAAAACCTAAACCCACTAAAAGCTAAACTAAACCCGAAGGCTAAATTAAGTATGAGTTTTTTTTTAAACGGGGATGCTAGATATTTTTTTTTGTTTTTTTATATTTTTTAATTATTTTTTTATTTTCTTGAAGTCATATTTTTACCGGAGACACTAGATAAACATATTGTCTTTTTTTACTTTTTTTTATTTTTTCATTTCTTTTGTTTCTATATTTTTTGTAATTGTTTTTTTTTTATTTTTTTAGAGGTTTTTTTTCTCTTACACAAATAATGTTGTGATATAGGTGATTAAGGATGCACCATAAGGATGTGGGGAATTAATCAAGGGTTGGGAAATGAGTTCCATAGTCTCCCACTTATTGGAGTTTTCTTTTGAACCTAACTCTTTTTTCCTCTCCCTCTCGTCATAGAATACAATAAATCTTATCATACGATAGTGCACGCGACTTAAATACACCGTTAATTTCAATTCCAGTATAAAAACAGACAGTGGCATAATTGTAAAAATTCGATTCCGTTTTAAAATTCACCGTTTCAACTCTTGATTGATTGAATTAGTTGAACTTTGTAGTGCAACACAGTACGATAATCATCGTTGCAGTAAATCAAGCATCGACACCAAAAATTCCGAGCAAAATAAAAAACAAAATCAAATCGAAACTGAAAATCGAACATATTGGTTTGTGTTCCCCATCCTCGTTCTCGTTCAGGAGTTCAATCCGGTTACTTCCTTCTCACGCTTTTAATTTCAATTTTTCAAAATGTATTTTTAAAACTTAAAAAAATTGAGCGTAATTCAAATTCGTCTTACTGTAAATTTTTCAAAGTTTTTCTTACTAGTTTCTATGTCGTTTTGCGCTTAAACATTAACGAATATCATTTGTTTTTGCGTTAATTATTTGTGTATGTGATAGGTCGCATGTTGAATGGAGCGAGAAAACGAGTCAAATGAAGAAAGAATCAGCTAAAACGGGATTCAGATGAAGCCGGTATGCGCGTTTGAAGATAAGCGAGTCAGAAAACGAAAAACAAGCCAAGTGACTTGCCCACGCCGCACGGCCACCAAGGCCTTGGTGGTCCCATAGCGCGACGCCCTAGGGGCTGCCAGACTGTTGACTTTCGTTGACCACGACTATTTTGTCTTTTGTGGGCTTGTTTTGGACCTAGTTTGACTTGTTAATCAAGTTTAAGTAATCTATTTAAACCCTAAAACCCTATGAATATAAAAAATATAACCCTACCAGCCACCAAAGAGACCTGAGGAATGAAGAATTAAAGAGGAGAAGCTCTCGGTTCGTAGTTTGATTCATTGTTTGTTGGTTTTTGAATTATAAACGATTGTAAAGTCGTTTTGAGTTTTTAAGAGACCAAACGAGTTTTATTCAGTTTCTAATGACCATGGTGATTATTATTGTTATTATTATTATTCATATTTACTGTTTTTCCATTATTATTATAGGCTAAACTTGTTTGAATCACCTAGGTTTGATGTTTAACAGTTAAAATAAACTAGTTTAGGATGCCTAACGAGTGGCTGATTGTTTCTCTGTTGTCAAAGTTCATAATTTGTGATTTAATCCCGTTAATATCTGCTGCCATAGATGTATCTTAGGTTGCATGAGCCTCGTGTGATTGATTATTGCATAAATTACTTTTGTGTGGTCGTTAATTGCATAGTTCGGTTAATACTTCGTGTGTTAATTGATTGTGATAGACGTATCATTAGAGTTTGTGTTGCATAGATTATTAAAATAAGTAGATTAACCACCATTGAGTTAGACCAAAACCTTAGGTTTCGGCTAATCTTCCAAATTAGTTGATCAGGTTAGTCATTGTGAGACCACGTGCGGTTTTTCCCACCGTCAGCTAGGTTGGGTTTGTAAGTTGATTTGTTTTATCCTTAGTGTTGAATTACCCCTTTTCTCCTAGGTTTATAATAGCTTGAACTTTAGCGAGTCTTGTAGCTTAAACATGGACCAAATGTTGAGTTATTAGGGTACTAAGGATAAACAACCAAGAATTAAAAGTTAACTAGACGTCGTAAGGGTTTTCTGGTAAAACTGACCGTAGGGACCCAATTACCTTAGCCTCTCCTATGTTAGCTCATCTTTAGAATCCTGGTTTCAACCACGTGTTAGCACCCTAGTCATCCTACAGCCGTTAGATCATCCTACCTAGGTGATTCGCTTTCTCATTACTGTTACATCACGTTTAGTATTCCCATTAGTTCTGTTAAGTTAGTTTCGCTAAGTTAGTTAAGTTAATTAGTTTAAAATAAATTAATATAAAATCAATTAAATATTAAGGTAGGACTTGGATTAGGGTTTATAATCTGAGCCGTTCTCACGTGTCTTCGAGTTCGATATCCGGACTTTCCTTGTCTTTGCTATACGCGACTGGTACACTTGTCGTTTGTGTGAACCAGGATAGATTGTTTGGTTGTTAAAGCTTAGTTGAGATTTGTGATTATATATATATATATATATATATATATATATATATATATATATATATATATATATATATATATTCGCACATCAAGTTTTTGGCGCCGTTGCCGGGGATACGGTTTGAGGCGATTAGTGAACGACCCGAGTTTGGGGACTTACATGTTGTCTTTTTTACTTGCTTACATGTTTTTATTTGTTTCTAGTTTAATTTTAGCCTAGTTAATTTTAGTTTTTTTTATTCGTATGCGTCATACCCGCTCACAAGGACCGCCGAAGCTTGAACCGTCTGACAATATCGAGAAAGTCCAACTTGAGAGAGAGCGTTATGTTTCGCTAACAGGTTATGATTCTTTTTTTTTCTGTTTCTTCCGCATCTTCTAGGGATAGGAACATGGCAGATCAACCGCCTAGGAGAGAAATTCATGAACCATCGCCACTTGGGCGGGCCTTTAACAGAAATTCATGACCAAATTCTTTCCGCCATCTAAATTCGCTCAACTCCGTGAGGAGATTTGTTCCTTCCGCATGAGGTCCGACGAGTCTTTCAGGGAAGTTTGGGAAAGATTCAAGGACCTCCTTCTTAGTTTTCCTCATCATGGTTCAGATAAGTGGATGCTCATCGAAAAATTCTACAATGGAGCCACAAAGCACGTGAGAGAGATTTTGAACCAGATTTCTAACGAGAACCTCCTTAAGAATAAAGATCCCGATGAGTGTGTCGTCCTTTTTGATGATATAGCAGTGAGATACCAGGGGCACGTGGGAATAATTCTTCCACGAGATCGAGAGGAGTACTTCAGGTCGATTCGAACACTAGCATTCAAGCGCAGATTGATGCTTTGAATAAACTCGTTAGAGATCTTATCGTTAAGAGCATCGCGAAGTGTGAGGATTGCCGAGGGGGTCACGACACCATTGACTGTCTTGCTATGCCGGATAGTCATCAGGAGGAGGTTGACTTTGTCAACAACCCCTTGAGGTATCAAAACCCTGCCTTCGGTAGGAACACTGGCTGGAGAAATCAGAATAACTATCAAGGGAGACAAGTCAGTGGCTACCAAGCCCAATACCAAAACTAGTGTCGAGAGAATCTATTCGGGCAGGAGAGTTCAGGTCAAGAGAGTTCAGAACAAGTGGGGAGAGAGGAGAAGAAAGCCTCACTGGAAGACATGATGGTTGAGCTGCTAAAGCGAGATGAGAGGAACCGAGTGACAAATGAGGCAAAATTTGCGGAACACGATGCTATGCTGAAGAACCAAGCCACATCTCTAGCTAATATTGAGCGTCACTTCGGAGAGATTTCTAGCCAGTTATCCGAGAGAGCACCAGGTTCACTACCGAGTAATACCGAGAAAAATTCAAGAAGGTTCTCCAAAGAAGTGACTACTAAAAGCGGTGCAAGAAGAGAAAGATAGGCTGATCCTTCAAGAGTTGTCACACCTGCGGTAGATGAAGAGGAGTCGGTGGACGAGGAGATCCAGATGTAGCCTCCTCCTGCCGAGGCACACCAGCAGACTATTCCAACGAGTATGGAGACGGCCTATATATATTCATCATCATCAAACCCACCTCTAAGAATCTACAAACCCAAATTGCCTTATCTTGGGAGACTCCGATCAGATAGAGACGAGGAGCAAAACTCCAAGTTCCTCTAACTTCTCAAGCAGCTTCACCTGAACATTCCTTTCCATGAGGCGCTCACTTAGATGCCCAAATATGCCAAGTTCCTCAAGGACATTCTTTCCAATAAGGATAATCTAGCTGAGATCTCTTCTATTTTATTGAGTGTTGGGTGCTCTACAGTGGTGCGGAGCAAGTTGCCAGAAAACATGGCTGATCTTGGGAATTTCATGATTCCCTGCATCTAGGCGACGATACGGATCGACATGCTTTGGCCGACCTTAGGGTCAACATCAATCTTATGCCATATTCTATGTTCAATAAGTTGGGTCTTGTCTAACCGAGGCCAACCCGAATAAGTATCCAGCTTGCTAATCGTTCCATGAAATACTCGTGAGGGGTGGTCGAGAATATGCTCGTTCGTATCGACAAGTTCATCTTCCCAGTGGACTTTGTCATTCTGGATATGAATGAGGATGATAGTGTCCCACTCATTTTAGGCCGACCAGTCCTTGCCACCGCACAGGCGTTGATCGACCTCCATGAGGGCGAACTGATTATGAGAGTTGGTGATGAGAACGTCACCTTTTACGTAAGACAGCACTAAAGCACTACAAGTCGGCGGACGAATCCCTGTATTTCGTTGACACCATCGTATTTCATAGAGGACCTACCTTGGACCCACAGATCCTCTATAGGGAGATTTATGAGGTGGAGATGGTTACCATGACCACCGAACCATTGATGGATGACACCGTGTCACCACCCCTAGATTCAGAGTCAGATGTTGAGACCGTGTGAGACGATTCGAGGGACCGACCCTCCGTTGAGAGCCCTCCTCCTTTTTAAGAACTTAAGGATCTACCCGATCGTTTGGAGTATGCATTTCTGAACGAAGAGAGGAAGCTATCCGTCATCATCGTGTCTACCTTGACGGAGGTCGAGAAGTTGAAGTTATTGAAGGTGCTGAAAGCGCACAAGGAGGCGATATCATGGAAGATTATCGACATTAAATAGATTAATCCCTCGTTCATCACTCATAAAATCCTCATGAAGTATTATTTCAAATCCGTCATCCAGCCTCAACAGAAGCTTAATCCGAAAATGCTAGAGGTCGTTAAGAAAGAAATCATCAAACCCCTTGATGCGAGAATCATTTTTCCCATATCTGATAGCGCCTAGGTGAGTCCGGTCCAAGTAGTTACCAAGAAAGGTGGCATGACTATCGTCACCAATGAAAGAAACGAGCTTATTCCCACTAGGACCGTGACCGGTTGGAGAGTCTGCATAGACTACCGTAGACTGAACGATGCCACTAGGAAATATCACTTTCCTCTACCTTTGATTGATCAGATGCTTGAGCGTTTGGCGGGTCAGCAATACTACTGCTTTCTGGATGGTTTCTCCGGGTATTTCCAAATCCCGATCTCTACCGATAATCAGGAGAAAACCATATTCACCTGCCCCTACGGCACGTTTGCCTATAAACACATGCCCTTTGGACTTTGTAACGCTCCAGCTACTTTCCAGTGATATATGGTGGCGATCTTTCACGACATGATTGAGGATTCCATGGAGGTCTTCATGGACGATTTTTATGTCTTCGGGAACTCTTTCAATCATTTTCTCTCCAACCCTGATAGGATGATGGCTCATTGCGTCGACACCAACCTAGTCCTCAACTAGGAGAAATGTCACTTCATGGTACGCGAGGGCCTCGTTCTAGGACATAGGATCTCGAGTGCAGGGATCAAGGTCGATCGAGCTAAAACTGAAACCACTTCTAATCTTCACCCGCCCACTTCTGTGAGATCCATCAGTAGCTTCTTAGGTCATGCTGGTTTCTATCTCTGGTTCATAAAAGGTTTCTCAAAAATTGCGAGATCGATAACCAAGCTACTACAGAAAGATGCTCCATTAGTCTTCTCTGAACAGTTTATCGAGGCGTTTGATCTTCTAAAAGACAAAATCGTTAATGCTCCAATCATGATTGCTCCCGACTGGTCTTTGCCATTCGAATTGATGCACGACGCTAGCGACTATACCGTAGGAGCAGTGCTTGGACAGCGGAAGGAGAAGCACTTCCACCCGATCTACTATGCGATCCGGACCCTAAATAATGCTCTGGAGAATTACACCACCATCGAGAAAGAGCTGTTAGCTGTGGTATATGCATTTAATAAATTTAGGTCCTATCTTGTTCTGTTCAAAACAGTTGTCTACACGGATCATGCTGCCATTCGTTATCTTTTCAGCAAGCATGACGCTAAGCCTCGTCTTATCCGATGGATCCTGCTGCTTCAGGAGTTTGATATCGAAATTCTAGATAAAAAGGGGGCTGAGAATATAGCGGCCGATAACTTGTCACATCTTGAGATATTCGAGATTGGAGATACTGGGGTCATCAAAAATGACCATTTCCTGATAGTGAATCTTTTGTTTGTCAAACCCTAAGATGATGGCTACCCGTGGTTTGCCGATATTGCAAACTTCCTTGTCGATGGTTCCCTCCCTAGGAGGATGTCTCACCAGCAAAAGAATAAATTCTTTGCTGACGTAAAGTTCTACATCTCGGACGACCCGTTTTCTTTTTCGTATAGGTGTTGATCAGCTGGTGAGTAGATGTGTGGATGTTGAAGAGGAATGGCGGATTTTGAGCCACTTTAATGAGGACCGAAAGGAGATCACCATGGTGCTGTTCTTACTACTAAGAAGGTCTTCGATTCAGGATTCTATTGGCCTTAGATTATCAAAGATGCTCATGCGTTCGTTAAAACCTGTGACCGATGCCAGCGTATTAGTAACATCTCAACCAGAAATCCCCAAAATGCTATTCAGGTTTGCGAGGTTTTTGTCATTTGAGGTATTTATTTAATGGGCCCGTTCTCGTCGTCTAGAGGAACAAGTACATACTTGTGACAGTTGATTACGTCTCCAAGTGGGTCGAGGCTAGAGCCTTGCCCACTAACGACGCCCAAGTTGTAGTGAGATTTCTGAAAAATCTTTTCTCTCGTTTTGGTGTACCGAAAGCCTTGATTAGCGATCGAGGTACTCACTTCTGCAACGCACAGATGGAGAAGTATGGGTTCACCCATCGACTTGCTACTGCCTACCACCCATAGACTAGTGGACAGGTAGAGGTAAGTAACCGGGGCATTAAACGCGTTCTTGAGAAGACGTTTGGGATAAACCGAAAGGATTGGTCCGACAAACTAGATGATGCTTTGTGGGCTTTCCGTATAGCGTACTAAACTCCACGGTTCCACACCGTTTCGGATGATTTATGGGAAATCCTGCCATCTACCTGTTGAGTTGGAGCACCGTGCTTCTTGGGCGCTTTAAGCAGTTAACTTTGATCTTTTGACTGATGGGGTTCACCGTTTCCATCAGATACATGAGTTAGAGGAACTCCGCGATCATGCGTATGCACACTCGTATAATTATAAGCTGAAGACCAAAGAGCTGCATGATAGAAAGTTGATAGGTGATAAACAGTTCAAGTGTAGGGGCGTCGTACTCTTGTTTAATTCCCAACTTAAGTTGCATCCGGAAAAGTTGCGTTCCCGATTGTATGGACCATACACAGTTGAGGAAGTCTTCCCGTATGGAACGATAGAAATTGATGACAATAATAGGAGCTTCAAAATTAATGGTCACCGTCTAAAGCACTGATGAAAAGGCGAGCATGGAGGAAGGCGTGGTTTTGCGCCTTACAACATCTTTGGGTTAGATGTGAGAGAGGGGTCAGGCTGAGGACCCGTTAAACCAAGCGCTCTCGGGAGGCATCCCGAGTTTTTGTTTATCTGTTTTTATTTTTGTTACTAAGGATCCTCCCAATTAAAGCCGCTCGTACTCAATCTCCATTCGAGTAGCCGATTTTGATGGTATTCTGTTTTTCTTTTCATTTATAAAAACATAAAAAAAATAAATAAATAAATAAAACAACAAAATCCTAAAATTAAAAAAAAAATAAAAATACAAAAACATGTTTATTACTTATCTTTGTTTTATTTGTGTACGTCGCTATATGCGAGCAACTTTGCTCGGTACAGGTTATATCTTTTTGCATGGTAGCTCTGGATGGCGTTTTGGATCTATGCTCCCGAGGTTGCGAGCGTGAATAAAATGCTCTACGACTGTTATTACACATATTATGAAGACATGCACATAAACCAGGGGAGTAATACGTTCTTTTATTTTATTATTTGCTTTTATTTCTAGTATATTTTTATGTTTATTTTTATTTCTTTTCTTAATGCTCATCGAGGTTGATTCGTCGTTCAAGTGTGTGGATGAGAGTTTATTTTACTTAGTTGTAGAAAAAAATTGTTTAAAATAATAATAATAATAGTAATAATAATAGAAAAAAAATAAATCCAAAAAGATTTTAAAAAGTTGTCCCTTGTTTTTAAATTTTCTATGTATTAAACAGAAAATGATATTAACTACCTATCATTATCACTCTTGAGTTCTCAAAAGAAAAATGAATTTTTAAATCAGAGCATCTAATTTGGGATATGTCGGTGGACTCAGCTCTTTAGTTGGTATAGATAATACATGTTTGACTTTACTTGAACCTTAAATTGCTTGAACTTTAATGGGATGCGTTAAAATATAATTTTGGGATGAAAGCCTAGGCCATACCCAAGCCTCATGTTTGATTTGATTGCTAAATTTTTATGAAAATCTGAATGTCGAAATACGATGCTTGGGTAGGTTTAACGTTAGGGTATACTATTTAGCCCGTGATATAAACATAAAAAAACATACTTCTAGCTTTAGTGATAGACACTTCATAGGTGTATGGTTTTATAACCTTAAATCCTGTATTGATGGGATGCTCAAGGGTTCAAAGACTATGGGTCGGTATAAGGTATATCATCTGGGTGTTCACATTGCCTTAGTTGATTTGTGAATATTTAAATAAGCTAAAATTAGCAAACCCGTAATTTATTGCCAAATCATAAGTCATAAAACTTGATCACTCGTGCTTTAAAGTACAAATTACATTACTGACTTGATCAAACCACGTTGTTATCCATATGAGGTCTCCTTGCTCGCGTCCTATTACCATTAAGAAATGGACCACAAGGCTCACGTCATATATAAACCGACAGATGAATTCTGTATACTCATTGATGGTGATGGTCCTGGGGTGTTGCTTGATAACGAGGGTATGCCATGTAGTGGGGAACACTAGCTAGATAGTTCTTAATTGCACTTAATCGAGTATCTAAGTGGCTGCCTAGTAGACCTTAATGCTTAAACTTATGTGGATAAACAATATCCTTGATCATCTCAGTTTTTCTTAAATGATATATTATGTATTATTCAGTTCGATATGAGGTTTAAGTCAATTTGGGGTGGTTCCGGATCGGTAAAACCGAGCAAAAGAAATATATATATATCAATTTTGGCATCAACTAGTTCATATAAACTTAAAAACGTCACATGTGATTTGTCTTGTTGCGTATGGAAAGGGCATGGGTTTAAAGTGGACCAACACACTGACAATCGAGGTTAATGTTTTGATAAAGTTTTTGAATAAAATAAAAAAAATCAAGTGTTGATTCGCAACTATCTATCGGTTATGACCCTATGCATACTTCTTTTTCAGGGATGAAAAAGGTTTTAAGTATGGGAATGTTTGATGTGTTGTAAAACACACAGTTTTTCTTGCTAATTTCTATGTCGTTTTGCGCTTAAACGTTAATGAATATCATTTGTTTTTGTGTGATTTTATATGTTTGTGTATGTGATAGGTCTCTTGTTGAAGTGAGCGAAAAAACGAGTCAAATAAAAAATAATCAGCTAAAACGGGATTCGGATGAAGCCGGTATGCGCGTTAGAAGATA
The DNA here is from genome assembly GCF_021521415.1 of Bidens hawaiensis. Lineage (NCBI taxonomy): Eukaryota > Viridiplantae > Streptophyta > Magnoliopsida > Asterales > Asteraceae > Bidens > Bidens hawaiensis. Next base: position 778,061 of record NW_027491353.1, read on the forward strand.
AGCGATTCGGAAAACGAAAAACAAGCCAAGTGACTTGCCCACGCCGCACGGCTACCAAGGCCTTGCTGGTCCAGTAGCGCGGCGCCCTAGGGGCTGCCAGACCGTTGACTTTCGTTGACCACGACTATTTTGTCTTTTGTGGGCTTGTTTTGGACCTAGTTTGACTTGTTAATCAAGTTTAAGTAATCTATTTAAACCCTAAAACCCTATGAATGAAAAATATAACCCTACCAACCACCAAAGACGCCTGAGGAACGAAGAATTAAAGAGGAGAAGCTCTTGGTTCGTAGTTTGATTCATTGATGTCGGTTTTTGAATTATCAATGATTGTAAGTTCGTTTAATGTTTTTAATAGACCAAACGAGTTTTATTCAGTTTCTAATGACCATGGTGATTATTATTCATATTTACTGTTGTTCCATGATTATTATAGGCTAAACTTGTTTGAATCACCTAGGTTTGATGTTTAACGGTTAAAATAAACTAGTTTGGGGTGCTTAAAGAGTGGTTGATTGTTTTTCTATTGTCAAAGTTCATAATTTGTGTTTTAATCCTGTTAATATCTGCTGCCATAGATGTATCTTAGGTTGTATGAGCCCCGTTTGATTAATTATTTCATAAATTAGTTTTGATGGTCGTTAATTGCATAGTTAGGTTAATACTTTGTGTGTTGATTGATTGTGATAGACGTATCATTAGGGTTTGTGTTGCATAGATCTTTAAAATAAGTAGATTAACCACCTTTTAGTTGGATCAAAACCTTAGGTGTCGGCTTATCTTGCTAGTTAGTTGATCGGGTTTGTCGTTGTGAGACAACGTGCAGTTTTTTCCACTGTCAGCTAGGTTAAGTTTGTAAGTTGAGTTGTTTTATCCTTAGTGTTGAATTACCCATTTTCTCCTAGGTTTTTAATAACTTGAACCTTAGCGAGTCTTGTAGCTTACACATGGACCAAGTCTTGAGTTATTAGGGTACTTAGAATAAACAACGAAGAATTAAAAGTTAACTAGACGTCGTTAGAGTTTTCTGGTAAAACTGATTTTAGGGACTCATTTACCTTAGCCTCTCCTATGTTAGCTCATCTTTAGAACCCTGCTTTCAACCACGTGTTAGCACCCGAGTCATCCTACAGCCGTTAGATCATCCTACCTAGGTGATTCGCTTTCTCATTACTGTAACATCCCGTTAAGTATTCTTGTTAGTTCCGTTAAGTTAGTTAAGTTAATTAGTTTAAAATAAATTAATATAAAATCAATTAAACATTATGGTAGGACTTGGATTAGGGTTTATAATCTAAGCCGTTCTCACGTGTCTTCGAGTTCGATATCCGGACTTTCCATGTCTTTGCTATACGCGACCGATACACTTGTTTGTGTAAACCAGGATAGATTGTTTGGTTTTTAAAGCTTACTTGAGATTCGTGATTATATATATATATATATATATATATATATATATATATATATATATATATATGTATATACTCGCACATCACGTACCCTTTTGTACGATAACCTTTTTTATACGTTAACCCACCTATATATATATATATATATATATATATATATATATGGAAAAGTTAAAATGCAAAATGATACAAAACTGAGAAGTGTGAAATGGATTTTTGTCATAAAATATGTTTTCTAACCAGTTGACATGATAGAAAGGTTAGAGTTAAGAGAATCATTTAAATACATAAGTGATAATCCTATTTTTATTCATTTAAATACATAAGTTGCTAAATGTATCCTTCCACTTCATTTTTATTAAACGTACCCCTCCCTCAAGTTTACTGTAATACAATTTAAACCTTTGTGTTCATTCTTTAACATTTTGTCGTCTTTTATTATCATAATTAATTAAAAAAAATTGTTATTCAAAGTGTTTTTCTTTTCCTTTTTTTTAATCTTTTTTTTTGTATATTATAAAACAATTTTTGTTTTTTTAAATAACAAAAAAATTGTTTATGTAAAAAAATGTTTTTTTTTAAATTAAAAGAATAAAATCATTTTTTTACAAGTATTTAATACTTTTGGGGTGTGTTTTTCTTTTTAAATAAATTTTAGAGAAAGTTTACTTTAATAAAGAAACGCATTTTTTTTCATAAATAAAATAGATTAAACAACATACGACTTGCTTAACAAGTTAATTGGTTCTTTTGTCATGTGACATTAATTTCATGCTTTCGAACTTATCAAAAAATATATAAATGATCTTTTTGTCAGGTGTGAGGCATATGATCAGATAAATATATACAAAATGTTTAATCGTTTATATAAAGGTTTTATATAATTATTCTTTAAATATATTTTATAATGATAATAATTATTGTTATTATAAAGAACAATAAACACAAAGAGAGAAAATAAAGAAAAAAAATTAAACTTTATAGTATATTTGATTTGATATTTAAAGGGAGACTTGAAATGACTAAAAATATTATAGAGTACTAATATGTCAAATAAAATTGTTAAAGAAAATGAAAGTATAGGAGAGGGGGTATGACAATTACACAAGGGGGTACGTTTAACCTAACCCTTTTAATATCCTTCTTAATGTAGAGTTTGTAAGACTTAAAAGGATCGTTTCCTGGATCATTGCTTTTTTTTTTTTGCCTACGAATTTGGTTTGTTTTCTTCCCTTTTGGAAAGTCACTATTTCATGATTTACATGTGATCTTTGTGAATTTATCACACTTGCACGCTACAATTGATCCATTGTTTACTCAAGTTTTACCTTTCTATCATGTCAACTGGTTAGAAAATTCTTTTTACGACAAAACGAATATCACGGGTAAATATTGGACATTGTAAAACAGGAGTGTAATGTTAAACCTCACTTTGTTTTTGTTATTTAAAGTTAAAATACAAAGGGAGACAAAAATGAGAAGTGTGAGAAGAATTTGTGACCACACAAAAAACCTTTAAAAATAAATTCAAAAAATATAATAAAAAATCATAACTCAAAATATAAATAAAAAATTTAAAAAACTAAAATGTTTCCGCAATCATTCCCGTTCCAAAAAAAGGTTAAAAATTGAAGAAAAAATCAAAAAAAATGACGAAAAGACACAATGCCGAGATAAAAAACGACGAAAATGAACAAAATACACAATTATAACTAAAAAGACACAATAGATCGCAAACTATAACAATGCCGAATAAAATATAACACAATGTTGAGTAATATAACACAATATAAAGAAAAAATGACACAATGTTAAGGGAAAAAAACACAATTAATGACGAAAACAAACCCAAAACATAATGATAAACAAAAGACACGACTTTTTTCACTCACCATTGTGTGTGTGTGTTTTTTTTTTTTCAGAACGAGAAAGAGGATGAAAACATTTTTGTGTTTTTACTTTTTTCATATTTTTTATTAATTTTTGAGTTATGATTTTTTTATAATTTTGTTTTCAATTTTTTTAGGGTTTTTTGTGTGGCTATAAATATTTCTCATTCTTCTCAATTTTGTTCCTTTTTGTAGAATAATTTGACTCCTATATATAGTATTTGACTATCTGCCCTTGATCTGAAATCGGTTACATTTGAAGGTTAAGCTCGAATTATTAGGTTTGTTAATAATGTTAAAATAGTTATTTTGCTTGAATTATTAATAATGTTAAAATAGTTATTTTGTTATGCTTTATTTAGGTTTGTTTATTTTAATTAATTGAACTGTATTAGGTTTAGGACATGTATGTCTTGAAGAACAAGTTAACTATGTCTATTAATAGAGTTTAGGTTATTGTTATATGTGTGTCAAGAAGACACTTTTCTTTGTATGTTCGTTAAGTTCGTTTGATTATACGAAACGCTAGAGTCGAGGGTTGTCACCCTGGCCACTCTAATGTCCGTTTGTTTGATCTGATTGATTGATTCGTCTGGGCCAACAACATTAACGTCCATGAGTTTAGCAAGGCGGTTTCATTATATTAGCTATTTAATTAAGTTACATGAAGCCATTGGTTGTAGTGATGGATTCAGTAGAGCAACAAAAAAGATTACATCCCTTTCTTCTTTCTTTCCATTTCTCTATAAGATATATTTAATTTAATTATTTGTGCCTACCTTCAATCCCTCTATCTTTACGTGTTGCATGCATTTCGCATTCAAAATCAGCAACTCTCTGTTTTCATGGAATTTTAAACTTGATCTCCTTAATTTTCATCTAAAAGAAAGCATGGCTAATTTTCAGCCTAACCTGTTTCTATGTGTCTACATCTTTGTAGTGTTAATGGAGACATTCGTAGTCATTGGCAAACCACAAGTCCCGTGTTACTTCATATTTGGTGACTCATTGTTTGATAGCGGAAACAATAATCAACTCCTCACCACACTTAAGTCCAATTACCCGCCTTATGGAACCGATTTCCCCCAAGGTGTCACGGGCAGATTCACCAATGGTCGAACCATAGCAGATATTATAGGTCTTTCTATTTCCTTTTCTAAATTCTTGATGCATTTGTTTCACTAAGACTAATTCATACATATTGACATCGTTATACAAAACTAACATATCTCCAAAATTGTCTTAATTCATCCCAGGACAACTTCTGGGTTTCGATGAATATATTCCAACATATGCCACCGTAACTGATCAACATATCAATCAAGGAGTTAACTACGCTAGTGGTGGATCTGGCATTCGAGAAGAAACAGGAAGTCATTTGGTAATCCAACATAATAAGCTTTCTTTATAATATAGGTGATCATATTTTGCATAAAGAAACCCAAATCGGCTGAACCTAGAAATCTTAGTTTGTGACAAGCAATTGACACCTTAAAATTTTTCACAGGGCGGTCGGATAAGCTTAGACAGACAACTACTTAATCACCATTCGATAGTTTCACGGCTTTTTCACTTGCAACGAAACATAACATTCACAAGAGAATACTTAAGCAAGTGCATTTACCTAGTCAATATGGGAAGCAATGATTATATTAATAACTACTTAAAGCCAAAGCTTTACACGACAAGCCATATGTATACGACACACCAATATGCAAAAATCCTCATACGACAATACTCTCATCAACTAAAGGTGCATATCTACCTTATTGTTTGTTTTCAGTCTCCATAATGTTACACATTATACAAGCATGTTGTTTCTGAAATGGATATCACATTCTTGATATATGACAGAGCTTGTACGACTTGGGAGGTAGAAAGATTGTTGTATTTGGTCTTGGTTTAATAGGTTGTGCGCCGGAGGAGATATCCACCTTTGGCACAGACGGCAAACCATGTGTTCAGTCCATCAACGACGCAATTAGACTCTTTAATAGAAAGCTCAAGCCTATTGTTGATAGACTAAATGTTTACCATCCGGATGCAAAGTTTACTTTCATCAACCTTACTGGCATGGCATTACAACAAGGTAAACCAGAAAATATGAGATTAAATGCATTATTATCCAACATTATTCATTGCTTAACTGAACTATAAAACTTAGCTATGAAATGGTAAGAGAATTTAAATCCCTTGTAAATTTTCAGGTATGGTGTTAACAAATGTTCCTAGTTGCATATTGAGGTCAGATGGACAATGTGCTCAAACTACACTTATTAGCCCGTTTCGCACGATGTCTATGTATTATGACGGTTACCATCCTACAGAAATTTCAAACATTCACATTGCAAAAGTTTCATATAAAGCGATCTCACCTATGGATGCTTCTCCATACGATATTAGTCATTTGGCTCGACTTTAGACACGAAAAGAAGACTACAATGGCTTCTTCTACTACAATTAAACAATTTTAACTAAACGAAAGTGTGCTATGAAGCTATCAAACTTAATTCATTCTTTTTCTTGTGTAAAAGTTATGTAGATGACATAAAGATTGTATATGACATACAAATTGTATATGGAGATAACCATCCCTATGATGACATGGAATTAGGGGTGGCAAAACAAACTCAAACGGGTTGTGTTGGGTCAATACGAATAATTTTTAAAATTGAGATGGATCGGGATTGATCAAAAGAATTTTGTCAGAAGGTTAAGATGGGTTGGAAAAATGCTAGTGATTTTTGGTTACGAGTTAAAATGAGTTTGTTTATGGGTTAGAATGACTAAATTAAACAAGCTCCATCTAATTTTATTTCAAACAAAACCCGCGAAACCGAATAGAAAACATTTACTTGGATCAATATGGGTTAACTTTATACTCATCTTAACTCTCTATTTTAAAAATCTATCATGACCTATACCTGTCATAACTCAAACTCATTCTAACTCATCACTCAAATCCAACCCAACTCATTCATACTGCCACCTCTACATGGAACATTTACCAACATATGTTGCTCTAGGACCCAATAAATACAATCTAGATAAGAGATTTTCAACATTTCAACATTACCTCCATATCGAGAACGAATTCAACAAAAGAAATTGGAAACTTCGACCATTCATCATCACATCCACTCCCAATGTAGCAATCTCAGTTAGGAATCAAGTGGCGATGAGGAAGCAACACACAATGCACACACAACACACAATGCACACACAATATCACGCAGTAAATAAAAAATAATCAACGATAAATATATGACACAAGAATTCTACATGGTTTGGCCCAAGCAACAACACACGGGCTGCAACTAAGTTATTTTATTAAATAGATGCAAAGACTACAATTACATAGTATGAGTATTTATAAGATATGAACCAGGGTTTAAAGACTTAGGTAACGTTTGGTATGCAGTAATCATAGGCGGAATGAAATGATTCATTGCTTGGGAATGAAAAAAGTAGTGTTTGGTTGCTCAATGGAATGGAATCATCCATTACACATGGAATCTCATTCCATCAAAACCATTCCTTCCCACCTCCCTTCTTTTTTTTCATTTCATTCCTCATTCCTTCTACTTTCTCAACAACACCACCACCTAACAGCATCAACCACAACTACTACCACCACCACCACCCCGCCGCCACTGTCGTCGTCTCCACCACCACCTCCGCCACCACCATCATCGCCGCCACCACCGCCATCGCTGCGCCACCATTGTCACCGTAACATCACAACCATAGTCACTTCAACCATTATCACCGTCGCCGCCACCATTGTCACCGTAACCACCACAACCATTGTCTCCGTCGCCGCCTGACCTTTACCGCCACCACCACGTGACCTCCACCATCCTAACATCGCTATCACTACCAATGCTACCATCTCTTGACCATTGTCACCCGTCCTACCACCACAACCACCGCCCTTGCCACCTGATAACCACTACCACCACCGCCGCTACCACCATTTTCGTCGCCGGAGTTACCACCACCACCGTCGCCATTACAGTTATTTTTTTTTATTTTATTTGTTTTGGTTAAAAAATTACTTTGAGATAAGAGTGTTTTTATTATTTCTATTTTATTCTTACAATTTTTTTTAGATACCAAACAACATTAACTAATAATTCATTTCATTCACATATTTAACCAAACATGACAAATGAATGGTAATGATCCATTTCATTACCTTGTTCATTCCATTCCTTCTCCCATTCCATTCCTTCTTTATTCCATTACCTCCAACCAAACATACCCTTAGGAAATAAAAAAAAACAGAAACAGTGTCTTTGGTGCTCTGACCCTCATCCCCGGCCCAACTTAAAAAAAAAAAGAAAATATGTACAATTTTGTTGATTGAATTTTCTTACATACATATTATATAGAAAACTTATTACTAGCATTGTCAAATTAAGCAATTCAAGCGAAAGAAAAGCTATGATTTAACAATGTAAATCTCTTTCATTTCTCAATGTATCGACTACTAATACATTGTGCTAGAGCTTCGCCAATGGGTTGTCTATAATACATATACTTTTCACATAACCGGTCATCAATATACAAATCGTGGGCTTCAAAACTGTTTAAACAAAGGAGTCTAGCCATATTAGCCCAACCAAAGCAGCCCAAAACACAACCAGATGCAAGTCTCACGCCTCACGGCTGGAAACAAACACCAAACTGCTGATAAGTTGAGAGCATCTAACCCTTATTTACACAATAGTCTATTAGTAAGCGTAACATGTTTGTCACACGCATTTGAGTTTGAGATTTAATTTTGAGTTGATTTGGGCTCTAAATAACCCTTTTTTAGAAAAGCCGGTTCACAATCTAACCAAATAACCATTTTTAAATCGGCACTTCTTTCACCGTTCCTTCAAATGAATAAGAACTCTTCAAATGTACTCTACCATAAAAGTGACAAGGCTGTTGTAGCATGTAAAGAAATTGTAGAACTCTAATGAGGGAAAGGTCACAACAATCTCTTTAATTATTGTGGACGAGTCGACCAATAAACATTGTTAAAGACTAAGATACAAGTCGTGTGGAAATGAAAAGGAAGACATTCAAAATACAACTTCGGAAAAGTCCCAGACAAAATATGTATTATAGTTGATCTTTAGTATTAAGAATATTTATCTTTAGTTTGAGCACGACCTGCATATAAATGTCCTAGTTAACTAAACAAGATAGAGATCTAACTTGTATATGGTTTTCAACCTTTAGCTTGAATGAAGTCCTGGACAACATATGTGTTATAGTTTGTTAAGATTTGTTATTCGACAATAACAATTTCTTTTAACACACCATATTTCTTTTAATTCTCTTAGCATGTTTTACTGAAAAAATCATGATAATTAAATTTCACAAAGTGGTTTACCGAATAAAACCCACAAACAAACAAGCATGCGCAACACAACTAATGTAATAACAAGCTACATCCATGAGATAGAGCAAAGTGTATGATCTCTTGATGAAAGGCCCTTGATTGTAAGTTCTGTGGGATAATATTCATCAAACCGGACAACAACACATCCCCATTAAAATAGTATAAGGTACAATGAAGTATATCCCTCATAAAGTGAGGATGGAGTCACTGCATTGGGATCATACACCTATTGACGACCATGTGTAGGGGATGAACCTTTATGGGGCGTTTTACGTCATGTGACGCTATATTAACATAGGGGTTTTTTTCTGACAAAAATGTGTATAGTGAATTGAGTAACTTCCAATCATTACCTCATTATTATTATTTTACTAACTTTTTATCAATAAAAAAACACCACTAAACCAATCCACCAATCATCTTCATCAAGCCAAAGCTAATTAAATAAATTTTGTAGTTTACCATATGTAGTTAACCTATCATTCATCATATCTCTATAGTTACACTAAAAATACATTAAATTTCTTTCTCCTGCTCAATTAATTAATATTTTTTATACATTTATCATTACAGTTTTCTCTTTCCTCTACTCACAACTAATTCAAAAATATTAGAAAATAAATAAGAGTAAACTTTGTTTCCCCAAATTTACAACAAAATCACTAAATTTTCCCTCTCCACCCTATAATTTACACTCACAACTATTCAAAATCTCATCATATAATTTGCAAACTTACCTCGCATATTTTTAGAGGATAAGATACGAATCCTCTAATAAAGATAAAAAGATAAAATCTACCTCCAGGTGACCCGCGGAAGTGTAAGGCCCCGTTCCCGGTAGCCCTACTTTAACGTCGGATTTACTCATAAACACAGTTCTTACAAATCAGAGTTAATTAAAACATTTCGCGGAAACGTTAACTTAAAGCATTCGTTACAAAACATTAAATCTTTTTTTTGATACCATAACACAAAACATTATATTTAAAACATAATTTCTTCCATCTTCAGATGCCAAGCCATTCAATCCATGCCATGTGCCCTCCTCATGCTAGCTCATTAAACATATTCACCTGCGTCCGTACTAAAAGTCAGCTACGCTGAGTGAGTTCAAGTTAATCAGGCAACATACAATACATGCACATATCATACATACATACATATCCATACATACAGATCCATACTAAACCACCTTTCTGTCATACATACATACATACTAATACTTACCTCAGTCCACCGAGAGTACATTCATAGTCCGCCAGACATACCTATACTCAAGGTCGTGAACACGTAAAAGGTCCGCAGTCCTTACCTATGTTCACCAATTATGGTACGTGCAATGTCCGCAGTCCTTCCCTATACCATCCTATATTAACAACACGTACAAGGTCATCAGTCCTTGCCTATGCTGCAACCTAAACCATAGCACGTGCGAAGTCCGCAGTCCTCCCCTATGCTACCACAACACAAACGCAGCACGTATAAGGTCCACAGTCCTTTCCTATGCTGATGCCTATCTACAATGCGTATAAGGTCCGCACTCCTTATCTACGTTGCCATTTATCACTTATAACACGTATAAGGCCCACCGTCCCTATCTACATTTACATCTATCCCCTATATCACGTATAAGGCCCGCAGTCCTTAACTACGCCATCACCTGCCAAGTCTATGTCCAACAGAAGTTAGAGGGATTTGCCATCCTAACTTACTATGTCAGACGTAGAACTCATTTGACATTCTTGTACCTGCATACACTTACTTTGCACATACAATAATTACATCGTAACATAAGAACACACTAAGCGTTCTTCACATTATTCATTTAACAATCATACTCCTTGTAAGTTTGTGCAATATCCGAAGATCGTTCACGCCCCGACAAGCATTCATTCCTAATGATCATACATTATCCATATATAATATTCATATATTTATTTACAACCTGACAGTACGCGCAATATCCGAAGATCATTCGCGTACCGACAAGCAATCATTCATATCTATCACATATATCATATATGGCATACACTTACCACTTCAGGTAAGTGTATTAACTAATCACATCGAGTATGCACACAGCCCCGAAAACATAACAACGAATGGGGCTAGAAACTCACCTGAACTCTGCTTCTTCCGTCAATGATTATTCTTTCTTGAGCTGTGCGCGACTAACAGTATATGAGTTATACGTATCAATACTCATCTGATTTAATCTAATGGCCTAGTATTAGCTTACTTCTACTTAGCATTTTTATGGTTTCCTTTATTTTAACCTTATCTCTTAAGTCCTTACAAGGCATACCATCACGTATGTACACATGTATGTATACATATACGAGTCGCCATGTATCCGGGTCTTAATGTAAGCAAACTTATTGATAAGCGAACTTAGATATATAAGCGAACTTATGGATAACCGAACTTAGATATATAAGCGAACTTACATATCAGGCGAACTTATATGCGGCGAAGTTTACAGTAGGCGAACTTGTATACATGCGAACTTAGATGAGGCGAACTTAACAACCCGCGAACTTAGATTAAGGCGAAGTTATAGCAGCAGCTACGGGTTCTTTCTCAACCCCCATAATCATCTTCGTTTTAATGTGTAACCCCTTGATATGATATTAATCAAACCCGTGATCATTCCCATGATCAATTTCGGGTTAAACTCGGCCCGGAAAAGTATAAAGTTTGGACCTTTAAGCTAAAAACGTTCAATACTAGATCTAAGGTTTATTTTTAAACGAGACATAAGCAGCCGTAAGTTCCTTAACTTTGTTTCTAACATCAAGTTTGCTACTTTAATACTCATTTATACCCGATCTACTCTAGGTTCAAGTTTTGAGACTAACCATTTATATAAACGTAATCTTTAAGATCAAGAACATACCTTTACGTGTACGTTTGGTCTTGCTTAGCTTGTTTATGAACTCTAAATCTTGTATATAGCTCGTATAACAAAGATCTAACACAACTAACGTTTGTTTGATCTCGTTTCTCTCCTCTTGCTCGCGGTCGATTATGGATAAGAGTGTGTGTGTGTGTGTGTGTTTTTGAGTGTGTAGAGAATAAGGTGGATAAGATGGATGGAAATGGAAAGGATTAGGGTTTAAGGGGGTATTTATACTCCCTTAAGCCCATGGACCTAAGGCACATCTTTCCTTTTTGGTCCATAACTAATCCCATCTAATTATCCTACTTAGTCTTTCATATTTTATTATTATTATCGTTCCACTAACTCATTATTTCACCCGACGCAAATAATATATTAACTATTATTCTAGATATTTCGGGATGTTACAGGAAGCAACACTTCAAAGTTCGAGCATAAGCGATTCAAATAGAATTCATGGAATGTCTGGTCTTTGCATTGGTTTATGGTGGTGACAACGTTCCTCTTCATCTTCATCATTTTTTCGACTCAAACTTGTTTATTTCCCTAAGATATTATCGCTCCATTCTCCAAAATTCACAATGATTGAACACTCGGAATAATTTTAGCATTAAAGCCACAACTTATAAGCTTGTTTATTGCAAATTTTACACAAACCTTGAAGCAAAGACACACCCTCTAGAATATTTCTGTGTAATCATCCTAAATGCTTCAATAGCTTAGTTCCAATTCTTTTAATAGTTTCTCTAGGCACAACTATCTTAAGTTCATTAGTCTAGATAATTGCACCCGCTAAGACTAAAAAAAGTTAGAACCAAACTATGAAAGCATGTTTGACAATTGCAGAGAAAAATTTTAGATATCCTTACAAATAGGCTACAATAAAGGGAAAAATACTTAGAAAAACATGTTTGAAAGCTGTGGATTTCATGCTAGAAATAATCTCAGAGTTATTTACCATATATTACTTCGTAACAATTAAGTTAGGTAAGAAGCAGGCCTGAGAGGATCTATAATGTTCAAACAAGATGAAACATAATAAAATGTACGAAGCGAAATAAACATGGGAGAAACAGATCTGTTGAATCTATAATGTTTCAAACATAAAAAGTTATGTGAAAATCAATACTATGTTTTTTAGACTCAAAAGTACTATTAATGAAACAACAAATCAAACAAAATCAAGTCACAGAACAACAACAATGAACAATACTAGAAAAGATGTGTCAAACAAGAGGATTAGGGACTAGGTAGACTGTAGTAGACGTGCACAAAAAAACCGGCTCCGGACCCAAACCGGTGTACCCGTCCCGGAACCGATTCTAGTTCGTACCCGGTGGACCTAATACCCGATTTGGGTATTTATATACCCGAAATCCGTACCCGGTTCCACATATATATATCCCCAATCGGTTCGTACCCGGTTCCATTTTGTAACCGGTTCCGGTTCCTACCCGGAATAACCGGTTCCGCCGGTTTTTTTTTTTAAAGTCAGCTGCAGGTCAAACTAGCCGTTGGAACCGGTTCCAACGGTAATATAGCCGTTGGAACCGGTTTTTGAGAGTAATATATCCGTTGTAACCGGTTCCAACGGTAATTTAGCCATTGGACCTGGTTTTTGATGCCCAAAACCTTTATATAAATTGTTTTTCGCCCCTTGTTTCACCATCAAACTCAAAAACAATCTAAAATACTTCTCGTTTAGTAAACCCGACCATCCGACTCAATAATATTATTGCACCAACCAAAAATATTAACAACAAGGCTAACAAGAACGTTTTATTGAACTGGTTCGTGCTCAAGATGACCGACAAGTTCTTGCGGTCGTCGACCATACCCGCAACCAAGACGTATGGAAGAATTGGGATTTGGTTATCATTGATGAAGGTGACCAAAAGGCTCGTTGCAAACTTTGTGGAACTTTCTTAAAGCACGATTCCAACTCGACTTTGAGAAAGCACATCGAGAAGCCATTTTGCAAGGCCTTGAAATGCATCCGCGCAACCGACCAAGTGGACCTGGGTAAAGATGGTACACTATTTCATTACAACACGAACCAAGTTCAAGATAGAATAGCAAAATTCGTTATTCAACGAGGTTAGCCGTTTAACCACTTTGATGACCCGGATTTGACGTCGTTGATTCGAGAAACTCTACAACCGCGATACACACATGTAAGTCGTACTACTCTAAGACGTCATTGTATCAAGTTGTGGGAGTGTGCAAAAAAAGAGTTAATCGAGTTTTTTCATTATTTACAAGAGATGTTTAGTTTAACTACCGATGTTTGGTCGGCACCACACGGGTTACCCGAATCATACATATGTGTCACCACTCATTGGGTTGATCCGGTGACATGGCAATTGATGAAACGCACCATCGCATTTGAAAACTTCCCGTTCCCACATACCGCCGAAAAATTGTTTGAATTGGTTGATGAAGTTATAACGACTTACAACTTGAAAAATAAAATATTTTCGATTTCGTTTGACAACGCATCAAACAATACAAAGGCGGCCGAAAAAATTAGCATTTAATATTCACCACCTTCTTACGTGGATTTTTTTCATGTTCGATGTGTTGCACATATCATCAACTTGGTTGTTCAAAAAGGTCTCGACAAAGAAAAACATTTGTGAAGATTTAAGTTTATTTAGACTTATGTAACAAGATGTTTTCAAAAGTGGTAAAAAAAGACATTTTGAATATAAGAACTATTGCAAGTAGGTTGAAAGAAAGTATTTGAGGCCGAATTGGGACGTTCCAGCCCGTTGGAACTCAACTTGTCATATGCTCAAGTGTGCTTTCGCCCAACGCCAAACTCTACAAAGTTTTCATAACAATCTTGTTGATGTACGCGAGGCCGATATGGTTCCCGAAAGTGTTTAGGTCAATATCGGTTATTTGTTGGAGTATCTTGATGTGTTCAAAACCTCAACAAAAAAGTTACCGGGAGTTTATTATCCTACTAGTTGTTGGGTTTTGCAAGAATTGTACAACATGTCTTCTACTTTTAGAGAGTTTGAGGAGAAGAAAAAATTGTTCAAGAATATTTTTGCGGTAATGAAAGAAAAGTTCTTAAAATATTTTGAAAACATACCGCCGGTCTTTACTTGTGCCGCCGCTGTAAACCCCTGTTGGAATGTTAATGCGGTTGAGACAACGATCGAGGAAATATTTGACAACATGGGTATGCACGAGATCGACCAGAAGTTGTGGACGGAAGCGAAGGAAAATTTTAACAAACACCTTCAAGACCTTTATGACCATTATTTTCAAATTTATGGTTCAAACACGAGATCGTCTTTTGTGAGGCAAACAACGACTAGTAGGCCTTGCAAGAACAAACTTATAAACTTGATGAATGCGGTTCGTGAATCGGCATCTAAGAGGCAAGGAGGAAACACACCAACTAGCGAACTTGGTCGATATAGTGGAGCAACCTATGTTGAGGGCGCAACGGTCGACGAAATTCGCAATATTGATTTGTTGGCTTGGTGGAAAGGAAAACAAAACGAATTTCCTATTCTATCCGCCATGGCTCGTGATTTGCTTGTCGTACAAGCCTCAACGGTTGCTTCCGAATCGGTTTTTTCTCTTAGTTGGAGGGTATTATCAATGCGAAGAACAAAATTAACTCTCGAGTCTCTAGAGGTTTGCATTTTCCTAAAGGACCATTTGGATGCGATGGATCGTGTACAACACAAGGCAAACTTCGAAGACGAAATACCAATAGAGCGTCATATTCATGATGAGGAGGCGCAGGACGGGCTTTCTTCCGATAATTCGGGTGGTGAAGAAGACGAGGGTAAAGACTAAGAAGACTTGTAATTTTTATTTGTTTTAGTAAAATAATTTGTAATACGATCAAAGTTCAAGTAATATTTGATTTGAGTTGTTTAATAACTACCTTTGTTTGTTTATTACTAGTAAAGGTTTTTTCTTATTAGTTATGATTAATTTTTTGTTACTTTTTTAATAACGACGAACATTTTATTTATATAAACAAATATTACAAACATTATTAAAACATGACAATACTAAGAATAACAACTTAAACTAAAAAATAACGTCCGTCGTTTTAATCCGGCGTTCTACAACGATTAAGCGTTGTTACCGGCGGCGGTAGGTGCTTGATTGTAGAGGTATGTTACGAGACAAACTTGGGTTCTTCATATTTTGAAAGTTTTGGTTTAGTAAGTTGGTTTATATACATATTATTTATCATAAATACCAATTGTGATGTGTGTTGCCTTAGGTAAAGCTTGTATTTTAACTTGGACTTTGAATGGGAGCATGAAGATTGATGTATCGAACAAGAGGAAATGGTGGACGATACAGTTATGTCTGGTGGATAATTAATCGAGACGGTACAAGAACCAAGTAATTAGTGTTCTTGTCGAGTGAAATTATCAGAGGTAAAGCTTCGTGGTAGAAGGCTCGTGTTAAGGTCTCGGATCCGTTTAAACAAAATTGTTTTACAAAATGTCATCTGGATATGTGTAAAACCACATGTGTGGGTAATAAGTTATTAAGTACGTTTTGTAAACATGTATTGGTATAAGTTGAAGTGGACTCTCCCGCTTCTGCTTTCTTGGCATCCACTTTTTTTCTCACGACAATATTTATTGGTATGCTTGCGTAAGGTGGAGTTCGACCCCGCTTTCAGAAACTTCGAGCATTACTTGCACCAAGCCATCTCTTGTGAGTCGGTCATGACACACATATCGTAATGAACCCAAACATCGGAGCATCGTGTTGTTTCGATCACTATAACAACGTCGTCGTTAGTTGCCATTTTTTGTCGGTTTAAGCTTAATTGTGATTTAGAGTGTGTTTTATAGTTTTGAAATTGGTTTAATTAAGTACACACAACACCATGCTATTTATAGTATGTTGGTAACCTTTTTATAGTAAAAAAAACCGGTTCCAACGGTTAAAAACGGCTATATAGCAGTTGGAACCGGTTTCTAACGGCTATATTGTTTAAATTTCAAAAAAAACCGGTGGAACCGTTTTTACATAAAACCCGGTTCCGGTTCCTACCCTAACCGGTTCCACTGAGTTCCCATTTTAGGCCATCGGGTCGGGTCCGGAACCGACCCGGTTCCTGACTGAAACCGGTCCCATTTTGTACCCGGTGTCAAAAAAACCGGTTCCAGGTTTTAAAAATACCCGATTTATGCACGTCTAGACTGTAGACATCTCACCGAATACTACTTTTATATATGTAAAAAAGAGCATCTTATTTGCCATTAGTGGGCTAAAGCCCAAGAACTTGACCTTCGTATTTGCTGAATCTTAATTGGGCCAGACCATGTTACGGAAAAGTATTTAGCAATGCTCATTAGAGTTGGAGTTTTTTTTTAAACCGGTTTCTGTGTTTGGTCAACAAAGTTAAAAATTGGGTCAGGTCGATACCAATTCCAGATACAATTCGGTTTTTGACTGGATTTTTATTGCTTTCGGCTCCGGTCGTGTCTGGATTTTGACCGGGTAGAGGTGGAACCAATTTTGGTGGTTTCGATTCGGTTTCTCTGAGTAACTAGGACCTTATTTGTACCAGAGGGTCGGGTAGAATGGGTCTAGAGCCGGGTTTTGCCAAGTCTAGGCTTTATTGACTCAGAAATAAGTGGATTAAGATGTTTTCATGTCGTTAGCCTGAAGCTCAAGATGAGAATTTTGTATGTGTGGGAGATTTGTTGTGTCGGATGATATCTTATTGGGTAAACTAGATCAACGAGATGATTTGGACTAGTTGGAGGATGGGTAAAAAATTAATTACTCGGTGGACATTTATTGGCACGAATTCACTGAATCCATCATTTTGACATCATGTGGTGACATTGATAGCCGAAAGACAAGGGTACATACACCAATCGGCGTTCGATGGTTGAGTGTTATGTGTCTTATGTCCAAGGCTTGATGCAAAACTACTATCGAGCCGGGGGTCTCACCGGAAGCAACCTCTCTATTCCTACAAGTTAGAGGTAAGGTTGTCTATATCTTACCCTACTCAGATCCTACCATAACTTTGCTGTTTGTGAGATATACTGAGTATGATGATAATAAACTTGACAACATGTTATGGTGAGCAACCCAAGATGAAGTATTGGTCGGTTGTGGATTTCAGATGGGTCGTGATTCACATTCTTAGGTACGTGGATGATCATGTCAGAATTGACTTTTTTGGTCACTGTTGACCAAAAAATCAACCAGTTAGAGGAAGCCAAAAGCGCTAAAAGAATTACAACAAGCATTTGATACGAGATTTTGATTGAATGTTATGAAACATATTTGTTACAATAAAAATAAAATAAAGGAAGAAAATCAAATTTTAAAATTTAAATTATAAGTCATATATAATTTGTGACAATCAAAAAAATAAAAAATAAGCAAATCGAATTTCAAAATTTAAACTATCTGTAATATTTTTGTTTCCATAATTAATCAGATTTTCTTGTTATAAAATCTTTAAACATAGGCAACAAGATTAAACCCCGTGTTTATAAATAAGCACTTGGGTTAATTCATTGTAACACAAATATACATATTCATCTACATTCTGCATACATGAAAACAACCATGGAAAATATTCTGTCGCTTAATTTTCATGCTCCAGCTATGACGTCATCATCCGATCTCTCATTGTTCCATGATCAGAATTTCCACTGTGAAGAAAGGTATGTCATATGTGTGCATATAATATATTAATATATTACAATAACTTAACTAGTACAATAACTTAAGTTTTCATATATTAACGACGTTGTTGCTATGATCTCAGGTTCATGTTTCTAAAAGATTCACAACGTGGTTTAGCTGATGATTATTATTACAAAGAAATTCAAAAGTTTTATGAGGAGAAGAGAGAGCTGTTTGCTTATGAGAGAGCGTTAGAAACCGAAAACACGTTTATTGATCGAGGAGGATGATAACAAGAAAAAGAAGAGAAAGTTGCCAATGAAGTTGGACAGTGGGATGCTGATGAACGAAGACATAACCGTGCAGTTGAAGCGGTTCATCACCGGTGAGATGTATGGTTTAGATATGAAACTTGTGATCCAGAAAACCTTATTCGAAAGTGATTTGAATACAACCCAGAACAGATTGAATATGCCGATTAAGCAGTTGTTGACACGCCCGCATGAGTTCTTGACGGCTGAGGAGATACACGTCGTTAATGAAAGCAAAGAGGGTATCGAGGTTAGAGTGGTGGGCCCGGCAATGCAAATGTATAAGCGACCGTTGCGGTTGAAGATGTGGCATATGAAACGCAATGACAATTATGTGTTAAAGACTAACTGGAACAACTTTGTGGCTGATAATAAGGTTTTGGAGAAACACAAGAAGATTCAAGTGTGGTCGTTTCGTAAGCACAGACAGTTATGCTTTGCTATTGTGCCGGTGGAGAGACCCGATGCTGCAAATAAGTTCTGCTATTCGTGTTGATGTTCTTCGGTTTCTTGTCTTAGATTTCGTTGCTTAAATGGATGATTGTTCCGTTAGATTTGTTTAAACATTGAGTATTATTTTTGTTTTGGTTAATGTGAATGGATTAATACTTTTAGCTTTGTAAATAACTTCTTTAATTTCCAATACGATAATATAATTATCGATTTTGACAATAGTTAACATTTGTTTCATTTAGCCATAAAATCGATATGAAGTTATGAACAAGGTTACAATTCACATTCTGTAAATTAACATTTTAACATATATATTTTATAAATTCATTTGACAAAAGTAGAAGACTAAAAGATAGACAAAAATATAAGGGGAAAAGTAAATTTGGAATGGATAATGATAATTTTGTTCTATTAAACTCTAAAAATACAAATAATATATACCGACTAGATAAAATATTAATCATTATGCATTAATACTGAATTGTAAATAAATAACACGGGATTGTAAACCGAATTGGGTTGGTCAACTTTGGTCAATACCATTCTGAATCCATCACAATCGAAGTTTTATATAATTTACTATAAAACGATTACAATAAAGTGGCAGGCAAACGGGCAACAAGCTGCGCCACAACCCCCTTTTGAATAGCAAAGCCAATCCACAAACCGGCTATAGGATAGCAATACTCGAACTTATAGTAACAAATTGATCTACAAACCATTAGGTAGGGCCAACTAGGGAGCCGTTAAACCGGTTTTGGTGTGATATTGGGTTAGGCCAGATACCAGTTTAGTGGGATGGTACCCCTGTTTGTTGTCGGATGCGTCTGTTAGTGATACCCTGTTTTCTAGTAGCGTGCATTGGAACCAAACTCTATTAGAGTTAAAGCTTATTAGTTTTTAATCTATCGGCCCATATTTACCTAAATGTAGTAATGACTCATCATGGTTCATATGGTCATATTCGTCATGGTACATATGTTCATAGGTTCAACTTTGCACACATTTTTAATGAGATATTTCATAAAGTGCGTTTGAAAGACCACCCCACCAAAATGATGATAGCTCTACTATCAGTTTTTGGTTAATTATTTCTTGTTCGAAGACATATGTCATGATTATAACAAAATAATACTCGCAATATCAAAGTCTTCGACCATATCTAGCTTACGGTACAAAGACGATAACTTGAGGAAAAACCAAGTTGTTTCATAAAATACACAATTGTTGGCACCCATGGCAAATAAAACAAGAACACAAGCATCAAAATACTAAACACTTAAAATTATAATAAGGTTGCAACAAACCATATTAATCACCACCAAGATATTATATTATAGCAAGCAGAAACGTCTCAAATCCTTTATGCCATTACCTACCTGCATGAAGCCATTAAGGTACATATAAAGATCATAAGTCTCAAGATAGAATTCTAATATCTTAATTAATAATGTGTTTCTAGTGGAAACTTACACTAATTGGAGAGGGGTTTGATCTTGGCAAGAGTAGCTGTTATTGGGTTGAAGATCATTGACTTGAAGGTAGTTTCGACCATCGAATGGTTGATGAGCTGGCGGTACAAGATCATAATCAGAACTTCCGGGCATCAAGCTCATGTGTTGTTGCTGGGCTCTTTCATTTTCAGCAATCTGCATATTAAAAAAGTACCATTAAGATCGAACTTATACACGTGATAAAAACCGCGTATATATAGAACAGATTTATTGTTTTAGTGAGAACCTTTGCTCGGAGGAACTGATTATTGTTATGCAACTCGTTTTCCTGTGGTAACAAGAAAGTTGTTTAAAACCAAATGTTACAAGGGAATAATCATCAAACTAAATTAATGGCCAGTTTGACAGATACATTTTGACAAAGCAGTCTTGATTTTTTTTCCTTAAATATACATTGACTTTTGTTGTTACTTAGGGGTATTTGGGATTGCTTATTTAAGCGCCTTATAACTTATTAACTTTTCTAAAAAGTTGATAAGGTTTTTGGCAAACTTAAGTCCTTTTGTGTTGTAGTTTATTAAGTAGGGTAAAAATAAAGAGCTTTTGATAAGTCAGGATATTGTGACTTTTAAAAAAAAATAAATAATTTTGAAAAAAATCCCACCACCAATTGACTCAACCTGCTTGAAAACACATTACTTACTCGCTTTTGCATGTACTCGATTTCAGCAAATAGAAGTTCATTCTGCAAATTTGGCGAAAAAGTAGAAGTTGGATCATTGAAATGTGTTAATGGATGAATTAAAAGAAGCTTAATATGATAAATAATTAATACCTTTTTTGATCTGATCCTGCTAATGCCTTTCTCTAACTTGGTTTCAAGATTCTTGAGATCTTTTGCCGGCATGTTTCTGAGTGATTCACCCATGATGTTCCTATAAAATTGCCTTCTCACAAAAAATTACACAGAATATTGATGAGATCATGAGAATGAAACAAAAAATTAAATAAACAGACACGTAATAAATAAAGGTTACCTGTTTTGGTTCTGAAGGTTTGCGATTTGCTGTCGCAGCTTTGCGGCTTCTTGTTGGTAAAACTGCAAGAAAATGTTTTATATGAGTCATGTGTTTAAACTTTAATCAAACATGCATATAAAAATGTCTTGGTTTGTTAGAATATTTTACCTGAGCATTTGCTTCTGCAACAGAACCACTGCTTGGTGGATCCAAAGATGCTTTTTTGTACCTATCTATGGTTCCTTTCACACTGCATTAACAACAAAACAAACATATATCATCAAATGCATAATTACATATTCATGTATCCAATCACAACATAAGATAGATTGTTGGGATATAAACCAACAATTTATGTTTAGAAGTTTCTAATAGTTTTTATATAAATATAGTACAATTTTAACAAGAATATATTCCAAATGCATTGAGTTTCTTCCATCAAGTAGTCAAGTACATATATATTCCAGATATTAGGATTTTTATTTATAAATCTTTATTATATTGGTTAAGGTTATTTTCTACTCATCAATATGAGAATATTCTGAACAACAGTGTAGAAAAGTGCATATATAACTTTTGCCTCTTTTGAACACAATTATTTCTTGACTTTTCATGTAATATCAAATCGTGTGTTGCCTGTCACAAACTCGATCATGCAATTAATTAGTTGATTGACGCCTAATATTCTTATATTACAGTATTTAATTTAATTTCTTAGTTGTCAACACATGATAAATAATATTATGTTTCGATAAGAATAAAATTTCTCCATGAGATCATTTTTCTCGATTTATCTTTTTTTTTTCACATCATGTAATACGCAGCCGATAGCAATTCAATCATGCACTTCAATCTAAATTTCAAATTTAGTAGTCAAATGTTCTTTAATTATAGGGTTCTTAAGATGATCAATAACCTAAGTTTGAGTTCAAATCCTATATGTACTTTGAATAACCAAATACCACTTCCTTAACTCAAATAATTGAAAAATAAATGCATTTGATGAATGTTATTATCAGATATTTAAACATAAGTTAATAATTATGTTTTAAACTAATTTTTTAGCAAAGTATACTTTTATTAACAACAATAAAAAAATCAAATTAAAACAGAGAGATAGGTAAGCAGGAAACAAACTGCGTCCGCACCCCGTTTAAAACTAGTTAAAGATTTTTATACATGTGCTAAGTACTTATGCAAAAATGATCATTATTGAGTTAGGCAAATGTTACTGTTTGTTTAAAGTGTTAGGGGGGGGAGGGGTGGTGGATGTGGTGGCATCACTCGTCACACACCCCACCCAATCCAATGGTGTCACATCACCAACCCCAAATCCATCACATTTTGATGGAATTTGGTAGGGGTGGTGGTGTGGTGTGGTGTGATGGACAGCTTATTCGGCCACCTTCACCGAACCTTTTTCCGGCCAGCTTCATCCCAAACACCAACCTTTTTCCGGCCACCTTCATCCTTTTTGCCGGCCAAACACCAACCAACCAACCACCAAACACCAACCTTTTTCCGGCCACCCTCATCCTTTTTCCTGCCAAACACCAACCAACAAACCACCAGATCCGTACCCGACGACACTACCAACCACCAGATCCGTTCATCACGCACCAGATCCATTCATCACCGAGCTCCGGCAAGAAAAAAATCACCGGAATGGACCATTTTTTCCGGTCAAACACCAACCAACCAACTTTTTCCGGCCAAACACTCTCCCCTCCAACGGTCATTTTTTTCCTCAAGAACCCCACCATCACCCTTCATCACGCGTGACACCCATCACGCAAAATCCATTTTTTCTGCGTGACAAAGGAGCGGCGGCAGTGTGAAGAGGCTCACCACGCATGATGGGAGCTCTATCACGCACCTCCCCGTCCCCCTAAGGAACTATGTTTATAGTTGTTACTATGTTTTGTTCAATGGGTAGATGAAGTGTTCCCACTAGACACAGTAAAACCTATCAACTGTTTAATCAAAAGGCATTTGAGTTGTGACTTCAAGAAAACCATCAACTGAATAAAATCCCACTTTTCTCGGAAACTTAAGGATTCTATTTATATTCCTTATATGTATACTACCTTAACTTTCCCGAAACCACTGATTGGCTGGCTGCCTCTGCCACGTCCCCTCTTTATTATTGGTGACACTTCCTACGGTCAGATCTCTGCCACGTGTCAATAACCCATTACTCTCCGGGTAATCCCTTTAACCCTCACTCTTTTATTTATTTTAACCCCCAAGGGTAGATCCAAAATTATTACTTTCTCTCTGTCAACTCTGAGCCAATCAGAGCCGTCCATTTCATTAGCCTCTTTCTCCCTCTTCACACTCTTTCTCTCTCCATACATATATATATATACATACTATATACATACACGTGTATATATATATGTATCTATATCTATGAAAGATCTTTTTTTTTTTGAACGGCTAACTAAGTAACGCCGGATATCTCGTACGCGGCCCCCATTGGCTAAAGGTAGCCCGAGCCGGCCACTAGTCCGGACGGACGGAGCCCCTAGCGGTCCACATGTTGAGGGATTACCGGATAAAACCCGACCCCCACGCCCGCCAAACGGCACGACAGCGAGGAGCCGGTAAAACCGGGTGAGATCAGGACTCGAACCCTGGCAAGCCAGGGTCATACCTCATATCTCCCGTATAAGTTGGTGATAGTGAGGTTTGATCTCCCTACCTCTCACTTGTAAAGTGAGTGCTCTACCATTGAGCTACAACCAACTTATCTATGAAAGATCTAATGGTGATGCCCTAAGTTGAGATAAATATCTACCCCTAGGTTGCTGTTTCAGTTTCAACTTTAAGAAAGTATTTAAATCAAGAAATTTTGGATTAAAAAAAATAAAAGAAGTCAAACTAAAACAAAGAAAACAAAAGTCAAGAAACTGAAAATGGAATCTGGTGTGTGACGTTATCAAAGATTTGTTTCTTGTTGAGACAAATCCTACCCTTTCACCTAATCTTTATTTATTTTTCTTAGATTTTCATGTGGGTATTTGATTAAAGACAAAACTAATAATAAACATTAAATCTTGTTTTAATTTTTTTTATGTAAATATAAAAATCTTGAGAAAACTCCGTTGGAAACTAGCTGTGCAAACCTCTTAGATGAAAAGTCTTGAGTTTACTCCCAAGCGAGAAGTAATGTTTGGTAAAATTTAAAAGTGTGCAAAGAGTAAAGGTGTAACAAAAGAAAAATTGGAAAAAATGTTGATAAAACGTTGTAAACCCTAAATTGAAATATACAATACCTAAATGGTACATTTAATAATGTAGACATTCTTTTGGAAAACCCCTATTTTATAAATTAAAAAGTTCCTAACCCTAATTTGTTACTTTTTGACCTAGATATAAAACATTTTATTCAATATAGTAAGGTTTTACAAAATACCAACAAAAATAAAATAAATCGTTTTAACTTTTTTTGTTATCAATCTTTATATACATAATAATTTTTCACCTCATAATAAATATATAGCATGTGATTTACATAAAAACAAATATTAAATAATTTATTCACATGTTATTATTTTTTAACTCTTTTATAGGTTTCATACGTAAAACGGAATTTTTCTCATTTTTTTTTTCTAATTTCAAGATAAAAAAGACATTGTAATTCAATCAATTTTGTTATATTTCAAAATTTTCTAATATGCATACGGAAATTATGGAACACCCGGTTCATTTTTTGCGGAAAAGAAAAAATTAAATTACCCACACAAATATTTATGATAAAAGTGAAAAATATGTTTACTTTGCAAATCTTGTACTTACACATGGACAATAAACTAAATAGGAAAAAGGTTATGAAGATTTGGTGCAAGCCATAATAGTTTTACTACGCTGAAAATCTTTTGTGACATATGAAAGATAATACTTTAATTTTTCACTTATGTAAATTGCAAACTGATTTGAAAACCTAATAAAGCTATTTATTTTTGGTTTTTGTTGATGACATATGTTTTCTCATATATAGTCCTATCATTTTGCTTTGGTAATGTTTAACTGACATACATATTTCTATTAAGGAAGTGTCAAAATGATGAAAGTTTTGAACAAATAGGAACTTGACAACATCACTGTAGGCCTTCCCTAGCTAGCCACAACTTGTGTGTGTGAGAGAGAAACAAAGAGAGAGAGAGAGAGAGAGAGAGAGGGGTTAAATAAACAGCAATGGAGGAAGGGTAGATGTGAAGCTGATCTCAGTGTTCTGCAATACACTTCCTAAATCTTTGCTTATTTGCTTTCAACATATCCAATGTTTGCTTTAGCAACAGATCTTGTAGGTACCAAAATATGAAACAAATATTGGATCATAAAGAAGAAAAATACTTAAAAAGCCAAAGTAAAAATTATAAAACCAAACATAAGCTCATTGAGGTAAAGAAACAAAGCAGAAAAGGAGAAAGACAAGTGAATCTTTGTTCTGCACAAAAACCTCACACAAACCACCTTAGGATTGTGTCCTTGTTCCTAAATCCTCAAAACACACACTTTCATTCAAGAACAACACAATCCCACAAAAAAAAACATAAAAAAGACCAAACCAAGCTCCAAAAAAACCAAATTTTCTCCCAAAAAAAGCCTATTAAAGATCATAAATCTTTAGTGGGTTTTCAAGATTTCTTTTACATTATGCCAAAAAAAATACTAATTTTATCATAAAAAAACCAGTTTTTTTGCCAAAAAAATAAATATTAAAGACCATAGATCTCTAGCTAGCTAGTGGGTTTTCAAGATTTCTTTAGATTGATGCCAAAAAATATCAATTTTTAACATGAAATTTATTTGCCAAAAACTATTAAAGATAATAAATTTTTAGTGGATTTTCAAGATTTCTTTAAAAGAAGTCAACAAGAACCAGCTTTTAACATGAAAAAACTAATTTTTGTGCCAAGAAACTATTGAAGATCATAAATCTTTAGTAAGTTTTCAAGATACCTTAAAAAATGATACCAAAAATTACCAATTCTGAACATGAAAAAACCTTTTTTTAGACAATAAACTATTAAAGATTTAAAATCTTTAGTGGGTTGTCAAGATTTCATTAAAAAGATACAAAAACTAATAATAATAATAATAATAATAATAATAATAATAATAATAATAATAATAATAATAATTTGACCTGTTGTTGGCATACTCATAGAGGCGACCGCGGCTGGAGAAGACAATAAGAGTAACCTCAGCATCACAAAGAACCGACAACTCATAAGCCTTCTTCAACAAACCGTTACGCCTTTTACAAAATGTCACTTGTCGGTTTGTCGTGTTTTCGATCCGTTTGATTTCGATCTTTCCCCGGCCCAGTTTTCGCTGCGGTGACATCTCACCGGACTCATTAGCAAAAGACATATAGATGCTCCTGAAATCAATCAAACATTAAAAAAAAGTTAATGATTGATAGAATTTTATAAATTTCATAATAAACTTACAATTAATAATGAAATGAAGAGTATGAAAAAGGCCTAAAAGTTGGAAAAATATTATTAGCTCATATTAGCCCAAACAACATCCTGTGCATCAAGATTTGCATGATCTGTTTCTTTTTTTTTTTTGAGGTTTGCAAACCAAAACCAGACAATAAACTATTGAAATTGTTACATCAAATAACAAAGTATATATATATATATATATATATATATAATAAAAGTAACTGATTAATTTTTGGATGGATTGAGTTGAGAATTGATGGGATATGATAATGTATAATTGAAGAGTAAAGAAATATTATTATGAGGATTCAACACCTTTTTGATCTCTCTCTCTCTCTCTGCTTTTTGAGGGTTGTTTCCAACGAATCTGAACAGGAAAGATGCAGAAAATGGAATGGGGAGGTGGGATGGTTGATGAGTAGTATTTATAAAGTAGACAACGACTACTTTGTCCTTTAAATTAATGATAAAACCCTCTTAAGTAATAGGGGCTTTCGTTGGTTATTATTTTTCGGGTTTTTTTGGTAGGAAAAAAATGACCTTGTAACCGACCCATCTGAGGTTCAGGTTATTTTGGTTTGGGATTTTTGGGTGTGTTATAAGTCAAGAATGCCCGGGAAATATAGACGGCTTTGAAAGCACGGTATGTTGGGGCCGAGCGAGTTCAAAAGGCTCGACTGCTAACGTTAAAAAGTGAATTTGAGAAACTCAAGATGGCGGAAGACGAGACCGTTGATCAGTTTGCAGGAAAGATAACAGGTATGGTTTCAAAGGCAACGAGTCTAGGTCACGTGTTCGAGCAAGATGTCTTGGTGAAGAAGTTACTAGATGGAGTTCCAGATAAGTACTTTCAACTCGTAGCCTCAATTGAGCAAACGGTTGATCTCGATAGTATGAGGTTTGAAGATGCTGTTGGAAGACTTAAGGCGTTTGAGGAACGTCTACGAGGGAGAGAACGCGCTTCAAATTCACAAGGTCAGTTACTTTTCAATCGGTCGGAAAGTAATTACAAAGGAAAGTCGTATGATCAGTCTGGTAGCCGAGGTAAGGGTTGGCCAAATTCATAGGGCGTGGAAGAGGCCGGGAAACCGGAGGTCAAGACCGAGAGGATGCGGATCAAGATAGTTGTGACAACCGAGATGGTCAACATCGTGGGTCAAGGTATACGGGTGAAAGAAAAGATTGTCAATGGAGAAGAAGGGATATGTCACAGGTACAGTGTTACCGTTGTGATGAGTTCGGTCACTCTATGTCTACGTGTCCAGAACGTATGAAGAAAAAAGAATAATCGAATTTGAACAAAATTGATGATTTTGATCCAAGTTTATTTATGATTAAAGGTGATCAGAAAACGATTATCTGAATGAAGACGAGGTGATTCCAAAGCATTTCGAAACCGAGCCGATGGAGAAAGATGTTTGGTATCTCGACAACGGAGCATCGAATCACATGACGGGTAATAAATCGTATTTTATGTATTGAATGAACAAGTCACGGGAACGGTGAAGTTTAGAGATGAATCTTGTATTGATATTCGGGGAAAAAGATCGGTCTTAATTGAAGGAAAAACGAGGGAGCAACGTTTGTTGACCGATGTCTACTACATCCCGAGCCTACAGTGCAATATCATAAGTCTTGGTCAAGCAACGGAAGGTGGATGCGAGATTCACATGAAACATGATTTGCTAACCATGAAAGATGATATAGGTAAGCTTTTGATGAAGGTGACAAGGACCAAGAATCGATTGTAGAAGTTTAGTCTCAAGATAACAAGTCCCGCTAAACGCGGTATCACTGGAGTGAAGAATTTTGCAGGTAGGGATCGTTAAAGTATTGGACTGAAAGAAGACAAGTCGGTTACGAGTCAGATTCCAATCAAAGATCCAAGTTCAAAAATTCAAAGCCCAAAGAAGAGTGTTCAAGAAACTAAGTGTGTGGTCAAAGAAGTGATTCAAGCCCAAGGGAAGGCGTGTAATGATCAAACGAAGCAAGTGTGTCTTCTAGCCAAGTGGAGCCGAAAGAACATTGCAAGAGATCATGAAAAGCCTCGGAGAATCAAAAGAATGATGACAAGCGTGAAGTTGAAGACCCGCCAATTTCGAGTAAGAAATTAGGGGGTGAGTCAGGTGACTCGGGTACAACAATTGCGGGGTGATTGTTGGGTCAATTGTTGTTTATCCCAAGTGTAATGCCCAACCCAAGAATTAGGTTTTATTATATTTAGTAATGTCTTGGATAACAAGTTAGGTTAGTTTATATAAACCGAGTTATGGTTAAACATTAGAGAGGGTGAGTTTGTTGTAACCGAGTTAGGGTTCATCAAGAGTCAAACCGAGTTAGGGTTTGAAAGAGTTGTAATCAGTTTTTTGAGTGATATTTTCTAATTAATATAAACGAGAGTTAGTCGTTTAATTCGTATGCTTGATTATCGATCTGGGACTTGAATGTATACAGCTGAACATATGTCCATAGATCACATGTCAAACCAACTCCTTGTCAACATGGATTTACTCGGTATTTGTTTTGTAAGAATGGATCTGATACAAACTAAATTAACCTACTATATGTATAAATAACTAAAATAACTATTACTACTCTACAAAATTACCCTAGTGTTAGCATAATAATTATAGTTATTTGTGCGTTTCTCAGGTTAAATGTTGTTTATATTTTATTTTGTTTTATACAGGGTGTTACTAAATTGTACCTATCTCCCTACTATTTTTCCAATTTATATTCTTTCCTTAAACTTCTCAAATAAATTACTATTTTTTTTTTAACTTTTATTAAAAATATTAGTCCATCTAGCATTTTTCACTTGATAATTCTCTTGATATAATGAAGGTTGATATCATTAGTGGTTCGATTTTCTTACAAGTTTGATGTTCTAACACATATGCTATAAGTAATACAAGTCTTTAATTCACTCATTTTACATCCAATTTGAATTTTCTTTAATAACTAGTGCACACTATTTTTTATTCCAAAGAAAATAAATAAAAATGTGTTTATGTTTAACTTTTTTATTTCAACATTATAGCATAGATTTTATTAAAAATGAAGTTATATTCAAATTAAAGTATTATTTGACCTTCATGCACAACTAGAGTGAGTGTAATTTATCAATTCATTTAAATACATATTGATTGTCATCATTTATGTATGTATTACATGCATGCTTATTATCATTTACATACACTATTTAATCATTAATGTTGGAAAATACTACATATATAAATTGTTGTTACTTGATGAATACACGTTTTTAACCATCAAAAAATGAAAAGAAATGGAAAGCAAAGATAATTTATAAGAATTGGAGTTTTTGAAAAACAAAGGTACGGTTGTCCCTACCTAGAAGTCAACATCAGTCAACAGAATTTTTACACCTTAAAGCACGGTCACGCCTACCTTGTCAAGGCCGGGCATGTTGAAGTCAAGACAACGCCTAGAAGATTTCAAAGCTGATAAGCACGATCGTGCCAGGTTTGCCTTTCACCTGTACTCCTGTATAATTGTATAATTGGGACCTATATAGCACTTCGTTCATCCCATTCCACACCCCCACTCTGGCATTTCCACCTCTATAGTTAATACTTAATAGTCGCTAAGAAGCAGATCGACCAAAAATATCATCTAAGTGTGACTAAGTTTGATTAATATGTCTTCAAGTTCCCTAAAAAGACAAAATGAAGAAAAGACACGAGATAATGAGACAAGAATAAATTGAAAAAGATGAAGAGTCTCTCCTTGTACCATTTTTATAACAAGTGGGGGACGAAAATATGCTTAGTACAAGCATGCTAGTGTTGTTACAATAAAGAGACATCAAGGAAAAAAGAACCAACAAACCAAAGATTTTGTCTTCAAGTCTTGACAAGCGAGCAACCCCTATAAATATAAAGCATGGCCTCTTCATCTGGTAGGCTGGAGGTTAGGATTAATCTCTCCTACGTACATCTCCGAACCTCAAGGTTTCACACTCTTAATAGTCATAATAAACAAAGAAAAGATAAAGATTAATCACTATTTTGTAAAACAAATAATTCAAATAACGGTTAAGCGAGCCTAGCCCTTTATATACTTGCTAAAGTAAATCGAAATTACAAAGTATTATTTCAAGACAAGTGTTTTATACTCTTAAATAGCTTAAAACCACCCTCTCTCCGACACATTTAATAGAACATTGCGTTACGCTTCTCAAGATATAAACCAGATATAATCGAATAATAATGATCTGTTTATTGAATTTATTGAGTTATCAATCATTTCAAGTAACTAGGAATCATGCTGATATCAAAATAATTAACTAGTAAGGGAAACAATGAAATAGTGTTGTTATATATAGACAAAAGCACTTGGAATATATATGGATATTGAAAAGTCACAGTGGTAATCTTTTGAACATACAACCCCGATACTATATAAACTAGTCCACTGGTGCATTTCATGGAACCAACTAAACTATTGTGGACCAATTTTATATTTTATTTTTCTCCTACTTTGGGACAATAAATGTATCAAAACTATAATTCCTAATCCAGAAAATCATATTTGTCGTCTAAAAAAACACAACATTCTCAATGCAATTCCTTCATTGTATACATAAAGTAACGTGTTACAATGTTCACTCGTATAAGCAAAGATATTATAACTCCATTATCTGATCAAAATTTGAATTGTAGGGGAAGCAGTTTCCGTGTTTGACAATGGCCTTTGGGGGGCGATTGAGGATATCGTGGTTTGTGGTGGTGCCTTCTTTGGAGATTTTCAATGGAGGTTGACATCACTTCCGACTCGTTTTGGAGGTTTGGGTTTATGTTCAGCTTCAGACGTTTCTACTTATGCGTTTGTGGCTCGAGGGCGCAATCTTGGGAATTGCAAGAACACATTCTTCGAGGTTGTGGTATTGATGGGTTTGACTCCGATTATGGGAGTGCGATAGATCGGTTGCACATTTCACTTCCCGATTTTGATATTAGCGGTTTCTCTAATAAAAACACCCCCCCTAAAGCCCAACATGCTTTTGCGAGTGCCCTTTATAGTGGAATCATCAAGAGTTTGGAAATGAAGTTTGATTTATCCCCTCGTCAGAAAGCAGTGTTTGAGTGTCTTCGGGCTCAAGATTTCTTAAGTGTTCTCCCTATTGAAGGATTGGGCCAACATTTGTTCGCTTTGGAGTACAGGGCCATCCTGAAGTATCGGTTAATGATCCCTTTGTTTCCGGTAGATGAGTCGTGCCCGGTTTGCCGTAAGGTTTGTTTGGATGGCGAGCATGCGGTTCACTGCAAAGAGTTGCCTGAGTTTAAGTACAAGCATGATTTGGTGAGGGATGTTCTATGCGATGTTCTTAAACGGGCCGGAATTTCGGCTAATTAGGAAACCCCCGTAAACTTTCTTACGGATCCACAAGAAGGAATATCTACATTACGACCGGCCAATATTCTTGTTTTTGGGTGGGTAGGGGGAAAAACACGCTTGTGTCGACCTCACAGGAGTGTCCCCTCTTGTTGGGATCAGGGACAATGGGTTTGTAGCAGGGCAGACAGCATTGAAGGCGACATCGGGGAAGGTTGCTAAACACGAGAGAGCTTGTTTGGAGAATCAACACGTGTTTATCCCTTTGCCTTTGACACTTTTGGTTTCTTAGCTCCGGATGCCGTGGACATTTTGAATAGGGTTCAGAAAGTTACGCATAGTAACGTATCGGCCCATAAGAATCGAAACTTTGTTTTTAGTAGGATTGGATTTGCTATCCAAAAGTGGGTTGCGGCATAACTTGTTGTCCGCTTACCTGCCACTTCATTGTAAATCATTTGCATGTTTCAACATAATATAATGATTTGTCATTAAGCTAGTGATTTGCATCATTTTTGAACACATTATATATGGAACCTTAAAGGTTAGACTAAAAAGAGACATATGTTCCTCCACTTGGACTAATAACTATTGGGTTACGGTATTTACCCCGACCCAAAGCACCAAAAGAATTCTTAAGTCACATTGATAAATTAGTAGTGTGCCCGTTTGATTATTCTCTGTAAACTATTAAAAATATAAGTTTAGTTAACTATGTTCAAGTATAAAAACAAATAAAAATAGTTAATATCAATAATTGGGTCCTCCGAAACATCGACCCACGTGCTTGCTAAAGTGAATTCTCTCCACTCGTCCATTTTTCACCTTGGTCTTCTTTTTTTCTTTCATCATCCACCATGATGGATGATACATCCTTATTTTGTGTTTTCTTTTGGTAATCTTTTTCGATGATGGTGGTGCAAACAGATTGTGTTAGGTTTTCAGGACAACCTTAGATATGTTGCTTGGATGTGAAATGTCATTGCCTGGGCTAAGAATATGTTTTGTTGGTTTAGAAATGCGGCCCAATTGGCGTAATCAATTGGTTCGATATAAAGACGGGGCGGTAAACTAACTTTGGATTGTATAGGTTGTTCGGGTTGTTAATTTGGTTAAAGAACAAGTGGTTGGGATCCTTGGAATCGAACAACAAAAAGCAAATAATTAAAAGCTATGAAATTTGAGAGTAGGGATACAATGCTTGGTAAATATTTGAGATCAATAGGTATTTATTTATAGAATTAAAATAGTTTATTACTTTTTTAGTTGATCAAACAGTCTCCTTCCTTTAACGGCCTTTTCTGGGAAGTCCCGTCATCTCAAAAATGCGTTGGGCTCAAAGTGGATGAAAATGTCTCACCCGTAGCGATATGGATGGAGATGTTTTGATGAAAAAACGCCCCATTACAGATCACTTTATAAATTCCAGAAACTTAAGAGCCCCAAAATCTAATATTATGAACTGTAAGGACTGTTCTTGGAATCGTTAATAATAAGTATTATTTATTATTTTTTAAGGCAGCAGGCCAGTGTTTACCAACAAGCAACAGGACACAGCTGCTTCGACCCAGCCCAAGTTAGATATAACACTAAACACTCCCCCATGGCCCCATTTGGTGTTCTTGGCCCAAAGACTCATTTTCTTTCACATCGTGTTTCTTCCTTATTTTTGCACTCACTCGTAAATACACATACGCTATTAACATTCTGTCATTATCCCCGGCTCTACATGTGTTGTCTCTGCCGCCACCTCCATTGCGGCGGCCATCATCGCTCCACAGCAAGTGTCAGCACCCCAATGCCGACACCAGCCACGTTATAAATATATATAGAGGGCGAAATTACATGACATGTTAGTTTACTTATCTGTTTTACCAAACTTCACTGTAGAAATTAATTTGTATTTAAAGTGACGCAACATCCACTAAATTCGATCAAGTATAGTTTTGAAAATTTTTTAGTCAAAGTTAAAAGTTTTTAACTTTTATATCAAAAGTTAAACAACCATTTTAGTCCGTAAATATTTTACGAATGGAGACTGAAAAGATAGAACAACTAAAGAAAATACCAAGATGCTAAATTCATAAATTTTCATAAAGTATAACTCTCTTGTATCATATCAATCTATTCTAATAAAAGACTACTCATTCTTGCCACTTATCAATCTCTTAGCCATCCTCACCTTTTTTTTCAACCAATTTCAATATATGGTTCTTAGCTTTTAAGTCATTTTAATATATGAATTCAACTTTTATTAAATGTATATCTTAACTCATTCATTCATTAACATTACTTGTGAAATAAGAAAATAAGAAAATATCAAAATTGAAGTTCCAAGCCATTAGAATAGAACTTTAAAGTCACAGGTAGTTGCAGATTAAATAAAATAAAGGTGCATCATTGTTGAAGAATTCAGATTTGTATGGAAAATACAAACTATTTTTAAATTGAGATTCGAGCCGTAATCCATAATTTTTTTATATAAGATTGGTTTTTAATTTGAATTTAAAATTTTCTCATATGCATTTGAACTCAGGAAAGTATGTATTTTTCTTAATTTTCTTCGAACATTATGTATAAATATCGCAAACATGAAGAATACTTATTATATATATATATATATATATATATATATATATATAGAAAATGGTTCAAATAAAAAGAAGTTGTTTCCTATGAATGGTAAGAACCAACATAATTTTGACATTTGACATTAATACCTATGGTGAAAGAACAATTGTAGGAAACTATGTCGGTTATAATGGTGAAAGAGTAATTGTATGAAACTATGACGGTTTTTTGTAATTTAAATCCCACCCATTGATTGATATGATCCAATGTCTATGATTTATTCCTAGTCTTCCTAGAAAACTACTTATTTTAGGAAAACCCTCCCATATATATATATATATATATATATATCTTGAACATTATAATTATAAGAGAAAAGATCAAATAAGAGGTTTGATTTTCCTAAGAAAGCTAAGAAGAAGGGTATTTTTGTCTAATACCTTTATATTGAAAACCCACTTAATTAAAACCCACTTAAATTTTCACTTATCTCCTACAACCCCCACCGCCACCCACCGCCACCACCTTGCCGGAAAAGTCTTTGGAAATTTCGTCGGAAAATAAAACACTATGTAAAAAACACAATGGAGAAAACACTATGAAAATAAAAACACAATGACAAAAATACAATTAAATAACACAATGTAAAAAACACAATGCAAAAAACACTATGAAAATATAAATCACAATTGTATAACACAATTTTGTAATACACAATTATAGTAAAACACAATTTGTAAAAACCCACGAATTTTTTTTATTTTTATAAAGTAATATGGTACTCATATAAAAGATAAAAAAACACTCGTTATTATGGTGAAATTGTTTTGAAAAAAAATGCCGTATGAAAAAGTTATGGACGTTTTAAAATGATGGGGGAATTTGACATGTGCCTTCCATGTGGAGAGAGAAAGTCAACAAATGTGTTATCTCTATTATACCATTACCCTTGTTTTACACTTGATGATCTCTCTAATCTAATCTCAACCATTCAATTTTAAAATGAATGGACAAGATTATTTCCTATCCTTTCTAGGAAAACTAATCTTCTTATTATAACGTAACTCATAATTATAAGAGAGGAAGGTGCACCAATATGGGTAGGTTGTATGGCTTCCAAATCACATGACAACACCACCCCATCCCATGTGGGTAAGGTGCATGACTTCATTCCATGACAAACCTTTGCCACACAAAATTGATTCATTATTGACCATTGAAGTATTAAATTGAATTAATAAAGTTCTAGGGTATTTGTGAGTAGGTGATGCTTGTAAGTTTGTGGGTAATTAAGGATAAAAATGAGGTGGCGGTACATGATTGACCAATGCATGGGTAATACCCATAAGTGCCCCGTCCCCTCTAATCCATATGTATAAAGATTAACTATATGAACCATATGTCATTTATTTATATGACTTTTTTATGTAGTAAAATGGTTTTAGCGATAAGAAGATCAATATTTAGTTTTTAATATTTTCTTCCATAACTCAGACCGAAATGTTTCAAAAGTATATATTTTATGGCTTGGTTAATACTTTTTTAATATATTTAGTTTAATATGTCTTATAAGACAAATTAGTTAACAAAAAACATTTAAAACGTCAAACCAAAAAATTTGTTTCAATCTCATTCCACTGTTTTCGTTTGTCAATAGCAATTTTATCATGATCAATTAATTTCAAATTCTTAAGATTATAAGGATGATTATCTCATCAAAGTTCAAAGTTCAGGTAATCTGACGTTTGGGATAATCATGATTTTTGGATAAACATTAGTAGATGATCTCAAATGACATAATATTAAATGATTAAAAGATATGATTTTTTTGTGTATGAATATTTTTTTGTTAGTTTCATGGATACATTATCATTTATCTAGGGTTGGTATGTACTTGAAGAACCTTACTTGTCACACAGAATAGTTATAAGCAGAGCTATATGTTACCTTATCAAGAGTTACAAACAGACATGTACTAAAGATTTTGATTTTTAATTAAAGATGTATACCGGCCAATACAATCACAAATGTAGTGTACAAAGAAGGTTTTACTTATGTAAAATCTGTAATTTTAATGTAAATTTTAATTTTATTAACAATATATGATCATGTTGTTGATTGTATTTCACTTAATGGTTAAAGTTTAAAATTTTCATCAATTACTCGTGTAATACACGGGCCTCAAACTAGTATATATATAAACTCATGGTTATAAAACCAAAACAATATAACGAGGTTAGCTCAAAACGAAGCATATACAGGTAAATTTGATTTAGAGCAAAGTGAATGTGATGTTAAGCTTTTTAACTTAGATGTGACTTTTCTTCAAACCGTATCGTTTTAGTGTTTGATTTTTTTTTTGGGGGGGGGGGGTGTTGAGGGCGACTTTTTTGCTAGGTAGGCTGTGCTGAAGGCAAAATCGGTATAAATTGCTAAACACGAGAAAACGTAAGCTGAGAATCAACATGTCTTCATTTTTTTTTTAATTTAGCTATGTTTTTGAAAGAGTTCAATTAGTCATCATAGTAACTTATCGACATCAAAACACTAAAATTTGATCTTCATGCATTTTTTTTTAAATTATCATTGTAAGGTTTCATTTAAAATGTAATTTAATGTATTGTAATAATACGTATACTGACTTATGAATTGTATACGTTTTATGTATTTATTGCTTAACTCTGTTTGTATTTTTATTATTTGAATCATCTCGTGTATTACACCAGTTCTAAAGCTAGTATATAATATAACTCTTAAAATGTAACTAATCATCCAATAGTGAGTATTTACTGGATCTTAATTCCGCCTTCGGTTTTCACATTATCTCAAACCTACATAATCTTGCTTGATGAACATATCCAATAATAAAACTCATGATTTGTTGGAACTAAAGGCAATGGGTCGGTAAGTGTTAAAGACGTACCCAAATATATTATGAAATTGTTGCTTAAAATGATGAAGCCATGACCAATTGAGCAATGATAGGTAGATATGTACATAACTTGGTGTGCTAGATATATCATGGAATGTTCATGACATAGGTAACCAAGAATAGATTTTCATGTGGTAAAATTTATTCGATAATTGAAGTACATTTTTTTTCAAAAGATCTGCATAAAAATTTAGTTGTCAAGGAAATATTATAAAGTAAATGTTTTGTAATTGATTTAAAAAAGCAAAGTTATACATATTTGAAGAGGTATGTACCCGCCT
This sequence comes from Bidens hawaiensis, assembly GCF_021521415.1. Lineage (NCBI taxonomy): Eukaryota > Viridiplantae > Streptophyta > Magnoliopsida > Asterales > Asteraceae > Bidens > Bidens hawaiensis. The sequence continues at coordinate 816,139 of NW_027491353.1, forward strand.
CAACACCGACCAAGGCGGGTCAACCCACAAGATATAGACAAGAGGCTTGAAATCAAGACACTATGAAGGCACAAAGCCAAAACCTATGCGCATGGCGCATATCACATATGCTCATGCATCACATGCTCAGGCATCATATGCCCAGGCACCACACATGCTCAGGCATCATATGCCCAGGCACCACACATGCTCAGGCATCATATGCCCAGGCATCACATATGCCAGGCATCACATATGCTCACGCATCACATATGCTCGCGCATATCACATATGCGCGTGGCGCATAAGCGCGCGGCGCATATCACATGCTCGTGCATATTACATCTGCGCATGAAACATCTGCGCGTGAGAATAAAGAGAAGACCTCGCGCATCCTCAGGATTGGCGCATATCACACATGCACATAATCAACCTCGTCCTTATCCAAATCAAGATTAGGGCAACCTTGATTGTGCACGTCAGACAACCTTCCAGAAGGTATCTTTTTAAGGAATAAGAATATGCTGATGTCGACAGCTGCCAATGAAAGGTGGACAACTCAGCATAAACCATGTGCTACCACGTGATTATAACCAATGAGAAAGCACCAGGTGTCCCAGAGGACACGTGGCGCAGAGCAATTGGAGGAGGCCAACAAGGCTGAGCCCAATCAGTGGAAACCCTAGCACTATAAATACAGCATCAACTCCACAAGGAGAGACATCCAATCATATTCAATCATATTCAATTACATTCAATCACAGACAGTTACAGTCAGTAACACACATCAGAGAACATCCAATTACAGAGTATTCAGCTATTAAGCAATACTCTCCAAATTCCTTACTCTCACATATTATTATCTTCTCCCACAAATACTTATTCTCACACCGGAGGGTTACCCCAAAGAGAACCCCTCTGTCCCTTTCTGAGGGGTAAGTTGACGGTGCTGTTCATTTTGTAGGTGGAAGAACCCAGATCCAAGAAAACCATCGGTGAAATAGTATAATCATACCCGAGGAAAGTAGATCGTCTACCAGTGAGTCGATCCACGCTTCTTCATTGGCGCCATCCACTGTTACAACGGCAATCAGATCTCATCAGATCTATATATAAAAAAAATCACCATGGTTTCTGGCGTTCATAACGTTGATCAAGTTCTGGAGGATATTGAACGTGAGGATGTTAATGAGGAACAGCAGTTTCTGAGGGGGCCGCGTGATTCTACGCGCACCACCAGTAACATTCCCTTCATCACAACTCCTCACGGCCAGACTGAAACTCCTCCAGACGATCTCACGTTACAAAATCTTGTCGGCGCGAAACAAAAAGGACCAATGGGTCCAGAAGATGAAACAAATGATCCTAAAGAATGGCTCATAAACGAGCAGCGGCGTCTAATGGACAAGTACAATGAGATGGTCAAACAGAAAAAGCTAGCCGACTTAACACAAAGGCAAGCGTTTGATAAGCAAACTGTTCATGGAACAAAAAGGCCGCGCGCGCCGGAAGAAGGACATTCTGTTCACACTGCACACACTGAGTTCAGTGATGAAGAAGTGCACAGCATGAGGAAGACGCGAGATACTCATGCAGGAGGCTCACAGCTCCGCGCGCCTGTGAACATGGCGCCTGGAGCCAGAGCCGATCTGGATCTGCACATACCGTACAGCCCACCAGTTAGAGGGCAAGTGGACGTAACCACACCGTACAGACCGGCCATCTTGGTGAAACATTCAAAGTTCACTGAGCGCATCGCGAAGGCTCCCATCCAGCACAAAACCAAGATGCCAAGTGGTTTGGGCAAATATGACGGCACAACAGATCCAGATGATTTCTTGCAAGGTTTTTACAACACGGGAAACCTAGAGAGCTGGACGATGCCAACATGGTGTCACATGTTTGCTCGCTGCCTCACGGGCGCGGCGCGTGTCTGGTTCGAGAGCTTGCCGACTGGGCAAATTGATGGGTTCGAGGAACTATTGGAAAAGTTCCAAGCCCACTTCGTACAGCAGCGCAGACACACGCGCGACCCTGATGACATCATGCACTGCGTGCGCAGGAATGATGAAACGAGTGAAGACTACATCACTCGTTTCAATCAAGAGTCTCTGGCAATCGGAGGTATAACTGAGCAACTCCTGCGCGTGGCCTTTATACAAGGCGCGCGCAGTGATCAACTCCGCCGAGCTCTCGTAAGTAGAGATGGCATGCCCACCACGTGGGCCAAAAACAAATTGCCCAAGATAGGGCAAGAGAAAGAGCGCATCAAGCTGAGTCACCGCGCAGCAAAGAAAAAAGGGGCAAACAGAACTCTGTATGGTCCAGGTTGCAACCAACCAGTTTTTCTTCCACAGAAAAGCAGGCGCAACCAAGCTCACCCCAGCCCCAAAAAGACGTTCGTAATCGCGGGGAGGGTGACAAGAGGGAGGGCGGCAGAGATCCTAGCAGACCTCTGCCAAGAATATGGACTCCCCTCACTAAAACGCCTTCACAGGTGTTAAGCACTGAGAATGTCCAATTCAAAAGCCCCAAGCCACTACACTACAAGGGACCGTCAGACAGTGGCAAGTACTGTGAATTTCACAAATCCACAGGGCACAACACTGATGCATGCCACCACCTGAAGGATGCAATTGAAAAGGATGTGAAATCAGGCAAGCTGGCTCACCTGGTGAAAAACTCAAGACCAGAAAATGAACAATCAGAAGCCTCAGCCAGCAAAAAGTACAAAAGAATCTGTGTAGCCGAGGGAGGAAGGCAAGGGCAAACATCAAGAAAAAGAAGCGCGCAAATCCAAGGAGATTGGCGCGAGCAACAAGTAATCTTCCCAAGAATCAGGGGAGGCCCTTCAATTAGCAGTCCTCTGGTCATCACTACACATATTGCTCATTACGAAGTGTCAAAAGTCCTGGTGGACACTGGCAGCGAGTCAGACATCATGTATGAGCAATGCTTCAGGAAACTGGATCCAGCAGATCAAGCAAGGCTTGAAATTGTGAATGCACCAATCTCTGGTGTTTCAAATGAAATCATTCATCCCCTAGGTCAAATTCAATTTGAGCTAACTATGGGGGATGAGAAACACAAGCGAGCCGAAGTTGTTAACTTCTTGGTCTTGCCCACCACTTCTTGCCACAATATGATCTTGGGTAGGGGAACGATTGCCCAATTCAACGCCATACCGTCGCCAGCGCACGGCGCGTTGGGGTTCCCAACACCAACAGGTGTAACTTTTGTATACCGAGATCATTTGTGCGCAGTGACAAGTACTCCGCGAGAGGGGAGAATGAAAATTCCAATGGCAGAAAACGCGCCAGAAGAATGGATTCTCAACCCGAAATTCCCGGAGCAAAAAATCACAATTGGCGCTACGATATCAGACGACACGAGGTTGAGAATGAAAAGGTTGCTCACAGCATATATGTCGGTCTTCGCGTGGCAACACTCTGATATGACTGGGGTTCCGCGAGACCTGGCACAACATTCTCTCAACACGTTCAAGTCTGTAGAGCCAATTGCTCAAAAGAAGAGAGTCATGGGGGATGAGAAAGCGAGGGCCATGAATGAGCAGGTTGAGGATTTACTGCGCGCAAACATCATCCGCCCGATACGATACCAGACGTGGGTAGCCAATCCAGTGATGGTAAAGAAAAGTAACGGGTCGTGGAGGATGTGCATTGACTTCAAAGACCTCAACAAAGCGTGCCCAAAAGATTGTTACCCCCTCCCAAACATCGACGCAAAGGTGGACTCCGTGGCGCCATTCAAGCTAAAATGTTTCCTGGATGCCTACAAAGGCTATCACCAGATTCAAATGGCACCACAAGATGAGGACAAGACAGCCTTCAGAACCGACAAGGGTGTTTTTTGCTACACAAAAATGCCCTTTGGTTTGAAGAATGCGGGCGCCACCTACCAAAGACTTATGGATGCCGTTTTCAGCGAGCAAATCGGAAGAAACCTAGAAGTCTATGTGGATGATTTGGTGATCAAGAGCAGGGAGGAAAAGCAAATGCTCAAAGACATCGAAGAAACCCTTGGGCGCCTAAAGGAAGTTAACATGAAGCTCAATCCGAGCAAATGTACTTTCGGCGTACTGGAGGGAAAATTTCTAGGTGTAATGGTCACCAAGGATGGTTTTAAGGTGAACCCGGAGAAGGTGGAGGCCATCCTTGACATGCCCTCGCCATCCACCATGAAAGAAGTCCAGAAGCTGAATGGTAGATTGGTTTCAATCAACAGGTTCCTTGCAAACCATGCAAGCAAATCTATCCCGTTTGTCAACACATTGAGGAATTGCTTAAAGAAAAACCAATTCAAATGGACTCCTGAGGCCGAGCAAGCTTTCAGTGAGATTAAAGAATGTTTGGTAAATCTGCCCGCGCTCACAGCTCCACTTCCTGGTGAAACTCTGACACTGTACCTATCAGCAGGAGAGCGCGCCATCGGCGCAGTATTGTTGGTGGATCGCAAGGGAATCCAAACGCCAATATACTATGTGAGTTGGGTGCTGACAGATCCTGAGACGCGCTACTCCATCACGGAAAAGTTAGTTTTATCACTAACACACGCGTCGCGCAAGCTTCATAGATATTTCAATGGTCATCCCATTGAAGTACTGACTGGTTACAACATCCAGCAAGTCTTGCGGCGCCCCGCGCTCTCGAGAAGGCTGACAAAGTGAGCGCTGAAATTAGGAGAGCACACGATCTCCTATAAGCCCCGTCCAACAATAAAGGGACAAGTTTTAGCTGATTTCATCGCTGAAATTCCAGAAGAAAAAATTGAAGAGGCTCAGCGCGAGGTAGACCCTCCGCGAGCCAATGATGAAGAAAATGTTTGGAGATTGTTCACTGACGGAGCTTCAAACAACGAAGGATCCGGCGCAGGCCTAAAACTGGTGGATCCAGAGAATCATGAATATACTTACGCCATCAGGTTGGACTTCAAGAGCACCAACAATGAGGCTGAGTATGAAGCCCTGCTGGCTGGGCTGCGCATTGCGCACAAATTTGGAGTCAAAAAGCTAGAGGCCCATGTTGATTCATACTTGGTAGCAGCACAGGTCAATGGCCTTTATGATGCCAAGGAGAACACCATGCCTCTGTATCTAGAGCAGGCGAAAAAGCTCATCGAGCAATTTGACGGCTTCAGAATCATTCAAATTCCGCGCAGTGAAAACAAATCTGCTGACGCGCTGAGTAAGATGGCATCAACCAGTTTTGATCACTTTGGCAAAGATGTCAGGGTAGAAGTAATGAGCAACCCGTCGGTGGTAGCGAAATCTGTCCTGGTAACTCATACAACCCCTTCATCATGGATAACTCCAATAATGGAATTCTTGAAGGAGGGAAAGGTACCAGATGATCGCGCACAAGCGAGAAAGATAAGACACAAGGCGCAGAACTATGAACTGCTTGATGGTACATTATATCGACGCTCTTATCTCGGGCCGCTCATGAAATGCCTAGATGCTGAGGAAGCAAGTTATGTGATCAGAGAGATACACGAAGGAATCTGTGGAATACATGCTGGCCCGCGCATGGTGGTTGCCAAGGCAATGAGCGCAGGTTACTATTGGCCTGGCATGTACTTGGACGCTCTAAAAGAGATCCAAAAATGCAAAGCATGTCAGAGCCATGCGCCAAACACCATGCGGCCAAAGAACAACTTGATTCCGGTAACCTCCGCATGGCCTTTCCACAAATGGGCAATTGACATTGTGGGTCCCCTTCCGCAAGCGCAAGGGCGAGTAAAATTTTTTGTAGTGGCAGTAGACTATTTCACAAAATGGGTTGAAGCCAAGCCACTAGCAAAAATCACAGCCGAAGCGATGAAGCAGTTTATATGGAGCCACATCATATGCCGTTTTGGCTTGCCCATGGAAATTGTGAGCGATAATGGCAAACAATTCACTGACAAAAAGATATCCAGCTGGCTCAAGGAATTGCGCATCAGCCAAATTTTCACTTCAGTTTATCACCCTCAGGGGAATGGACAAGTGGAACGCGCGAACCAAAGCTTGCTGAATGGGCTGAAGAAAAGGTTAGAGGGAGAATCCCATTCTTGGGTCGAAGAGCTACCTAATGTCCTGTGGGCGCACAGGACATTAAGCAAAACCAGCAATGGCGAGTCCCCGTTCAGCCTAACCTATGGAACGGAGGCAATGATTCCAGCAGAAATTGGATGCCCATCCCATAGAGTGCTCATGATGAACAAGATTGATAACGAGCGCGAAAGAAGGTTGGATCTCAACTTACTTGAAGGGCGCAGAGAGGCGGCTATCATCAGTGAAGCCAAGTACAAGAAAAAACTGGAAAAATATTACAACCAGCGTGTGAAAGAATGCCACTTCAAGAAAAATGATTTTGTCCTTCGAAACAATGAAGCTAGCCGCGCGATACCCCCAGGAAAAATGTCACCCAATTGGGAGGGACCGTATCAAATCTCAGAAGAATTGGGGAAAGGCGCATATGCTTTAAAAGATTTGAATGGAAAGAAGATCCCGCGCGCATGGAACGCGGCACAACTTAGAAAATGTTTCATGTAAAAAATATCAAGTTTGTAATCAAGGCTTTTTAAGCCATTATGAATAATGATACGCGCTATCTTCTCTTAATGTGGATTCTGTTACCTTTTGCATACATGTTTCACACTTCCTTTTATTAATTTTGAGCAATATGACAACATTGTATTGACATCAAAACAGAATAAAACGAAGTAAAACATACATGCGCGAGCTTCAAGCTCAAACGCGTTAACGAGTCTTAACTCTAAAACGTCAGGGCCTTAGCCCAATTCTATTACCTTTTGCATACATGTTTCACACTTCCCTTTATTAATTTTGAGCAATATGACAACATTGTATTGACATCAAAACAAAATAAAACGAAGTAAAACATACATGCGCGAGCAACAAGCTCAAACGCGTTAACGAGTCTTAACTCTAAAACGTCAGGGCCTTAGCCCAATAATGTGAGCCTTAGCTCAAATCACTCACAACATCCATTCTACATGCTGTGCAGACTGACCATAAAAATACCTAAGCACAACTAAGGCAAAGCGAATGCCAAAACATAGTTGTTAAGGTCTCAGGTCGAGGTCGCGCATAAAATAGTAATGGATATCTGAGTAACGCATTGACGCGTAAGGCTAAAAAAATCATAATTCCATAAACGCGCGATAACGTCGCGCAAAAGAGGAATAATGACAGCGCCAAGACACGTGTCAACATAATCAAGATATGGCAAAATCACTTACAATATGACAAGGGTTAAGTATAATAAATTCCTTACAACCTTGTTCTTATTCCAACGTGCAAGCATATCTTATATAAAGAGATGAATGGGAATGCGCAAGATGCGAATAAGGGAAAAACAAAATTTCATTCCAAAGCATTGAAATTTACAAGTTTACAAGATGAGATACAAACTACAAATAAAAAAAAAAAAAATGAAGGGCTTCTCAAGTCTCCACGTTGACATCAGCCTCTTCATCATCCTCATCACTGCCCTCAGCATCTGGCGCAGCCTGCTCCTCGTCATCTCCAAACTGACCATAGTCAAGTTGTTCGTCTTGAATGGAGTCTTCCATCGCAACAGTGTCAGGAGCGGATCCTTTGGCCACGCCAGAGCCGCTAGCAACGCCAGCATTCCCCGCGCCATCATCGCCGCTACCAGCCCCTTCGCACTCGTCAAGTAATTTCTTTAGCGCGCCGAGGTCGGGCTGGTCAGCAAGCGCGGATATCTGCAAATCATAAGCAAAAATATGAGTACAAAAAGACTTAGAAAATAAGTCAAGATAATCTCATTAAGGTTAAAATACCTGCGCAAGGATGGGAATGGGAGTATTCATATACTTCTCCCCCATCGCGGCCATTTCCGCGCAGGCAGCGTCGCTCTGATAAGGGTACTCGGATGGGTTCTTCTTCAACATGCCATATTCATAACCATCCGTGAACCATTCCGCTCGGCCCACCAAGCGCGCGACAGCGTTGCAATCCATCACCAGGGCCTGAAACTCGCCTGAGTATTTCATCGCGTAAGCGCAACGAGTCATGCCCTGTGAGATCAGCCATTGGCGATCCTGCGCGAGGCCAGCAACAGACGTCTCGAGGGCAGGAACCTGAGAGTTTAATAACTCAACAGTTTCCTTAGACTTTTTTAGCTCCTCTTTGTCGGACGCTGCTGCCGCCAAGATTTCTTCTTTTTCCGCCCGCGCAGCATCAAGTGCTTCCTGGCTAGACGCTGCCGTCGCCAGGGCTTCATCTTTATCGGCCTGCGCGGCCGCCAGCTCTTTCTTCAGGCGCGCAACCTCACTCTCCAGTGATGATTTTTCAGTGATAGACTGGACAAGAGCACGGTCACGCGCCTCCGCTTCCAGCTCCAAGTCGCGCGCTCGGCGCGCGTACTTGGCCGCGTCCGCCTCCGCCGCATGCAGCTTCTCCCGCGCAGCCTGAAGCTCATGACCGCGCTTCACGAAGGCGCTGTTGGCACTGGCTCTATTCTCACTGAGCTCTGCTTGGAGCTTTTCAGCTCTCTCGCGAGCATCAGAAAGATGCCAAGCAGACACCTTAGTCTCTTGCTTGGCTTCCGCAAGAGCATCACGTACTTTTACGTAATCAGAGCGAAGCTCTTGGGAGGCATCAAAGAAGGCCGACCCAGAAAACATATGATCATTGAGCAAGTCGTCGCGAGCGCGGTCCTCCTGGAACCTCCTTTCAGATGGAGGCACAGCATGAGCCCAGAATTCCGCACACACACCCATGGACTGAAATGTGCTGTCTTCAGTTATATTCCATCTCGGGCGGTAAATGTGATCGGCTTCCTGCAAAAGCAAAGTAATTATCTAAGTTATCAAAACATTAAGATGGAAGTCCGCGCAGCGGAACAAAAAAGAAACTATACCTGCGGGGATGAAGCAGAAAAGTCAGCGCCAGCCCCACGAGAAGGCTCCGCCGCGAAGCCTCGTGACGCTGCAGGACTGGCGCGACCGCGGTCGGAGTCTTCAACTTCAAACTCCTCATCCTCCTCGGAAACAGGCCTTTTCTCTTGCGACCTAGAGCCAAAATCGGTCTCGCGAGGAGGGCTGTGCGCAGGAGGAGGTGAGGGAGGTCTCGACGCCGCCAGGTCGGCGCGCAAAACGGCCTCCTGCTCCTTAGTAATCCCGATGAGGGGAGATTCATCGCTTGCAGGAGCAGAAGCAGAGCCAACGGCGCTGGCACCGGCGCCAGGAGTGCCGCCAGCAGCTTGTACGCCAGCTACGGCTTCTATGAAAAAATCAACAAAAAGAAATGGTTCATGACTTGATCTAAAAGAAAGTCAGAAAATAAGAGCGCAATACGTACCTTGGCGCAACTGCGTTCGCGAAGCAAACATCGCCATGAAGTCCATTCTACCCTTCTTTGAGGGTAAAACGGGGGACTTCGAAGCGACCTCCGGCGCAGCCTCGGCATCTTGTTGCGCTGTCGCCGGCTCTACAATCATTTGAGTGAGCAAAGATTCATTAGTAATTCTATCAGAATCGCGCTCATAGAGACATAAAGGATAAGCAAAGTATACCTGTCGAAGGCGCAACACCGCTTCCCTTTTCCGCCGCGCTAAGGGAGGAGGTAGTGGCACCATGCCTCAGGTGGACAGGAGGTCTACCCACTTTTTGAGGCAGGGAAGACAAGGAAACCTTGGTGGTAAACTCCTGGGTTTTCCCAAATCCCCCCGCCTGAGTAGGAGGATCCTGAACAACAGGGGCAACATCTTTCTTCTGTTTCTTACTGGCCCCTGCGCCAGTTTTCCCCTTAGCTTTACGCTTTAGTTGGGGCGCCTCCTCCTCCTCCTCCTCCTCTTCCGCGAGCTCCAGCTCGTAGTTTTCAAGCGCATCTACAATACACGCAACAGAAGTGTTAGCAAAATTTGGTATTATAAAGGAAAATGCATAAGTACAAAGGCTTACCAGGCGCATCGCTGTCGAAGACAAATCCCAGATCAACAGGGATGAACATGTCATCGAAGCGATCGGGGAAACCAACCTCCCCAGCGCCGAGCGCGACGGAGCCACCCTCCATATGCTCATCATATGCGGCGTAGATATACTCCTTGGTGACTGCACAAAAAGTCAAATGATATCAGCAAAAAGAATTATATTCGCGCAGAAAAAAAAGCAATGAGATAAACTTACACAAGCCGACGACTTGGATAACGGGCTCAAGCGCGCTGTCCGACCACCTCTTGCTCATACCAACACCCACCAGCGCCTCCTCACAAATGTTCTTGGCGGGGGATGGTTCAGCGGTCAACTTATTAACCCAGGAGCCAGTTGGGTTCTTGAGGACACCCACATCCGCAGGCGCAGAAGAGATCTCGCGCATGGTCATGCGGATGGGGATCACACCAGCCCTGATGTAAAAAAACCTCTCAGACCAGTCGTGAAGGCTCTTGAAGGAAACAGTGGAGCACTTCACCTTCTGACTGCGAGGAACAAAAGAGAACCAAGAGTCTTGGATCTTGGGCTTGTAAAAAAACTGAAAGCGCCGAGGTGTGGGCTCCTCGCGCTGGGATTTGCACATGAACTCAAAGTGAGTCATGCGCACAAGTCCAAACGGATGGACTTGGGATATATGAATCCCATAAAACTTAAGCAGTGCACCCACAAACCTTGTCATCGGGAGACGAATGTTGCAGTGGGTGAAAAAATGGCTATAAAGGGATATATAGCCGGAAGGCGGGTCCGCCGCCGTTTGCCCGGCCCCAGGCAACATGCAACCAAACACAGGGAGAAAACCCTGAGAGGCGATAAGGCTGTCGAGATCAGCCTGCCTCAGTTTGCAGGGGATTTCATTCCACCTCTTCACGGCCTTGGTCCTCCCTACCTCTTCCGATGAGACCTCAGCAGCCTTCTTCCCCTTGCCGGTCTTCTTCAATGTAGACATTACTAACGATTTTCTACGGCAATGGATGGGGGAGATTGTGTTGTCTGAGCTATCAGACATACAACTGTAAAATCGAACAGGGGAAACTTCTGAAGAACAGATAGCTGGAAGCAGAACAAGGGTAATCGGAATACAAGGAAAGAAAGAAAAGAGCTCTGAATAATAAACAACAAGATGAAGGATAAAAAACTCTAAGGGCTGGCTTTTATAGGCCCAGGAGAGAGAAATATTGGTGCTGATCGAACTTCACGCGCCCCACTCGCAGGTGTAAGCCAACGCGAGCGCGACACGTGTCCCTGACACTGTGTGAGGGGACACGAAAAGAAACTCTACAGCTGTTGCCAGAATTCACGCGCCACCACTCGCAGGAACGGACCAACGCGAGTGCGACACGTGTCCCTGACAGCATGTGAGGGGACACGAAAGGCAACTGTAGCACCTCGAGCACACGAAAGGTCTGACACGTCTCCATCACTGGCCCACGTCAGCAACAACCAACCACGTACAGGGACGATTCGTTTGCAACCAAAAGGATAGAATTTCGCGCAACGATGAATAATAAGAAGAAAAAGACAAACCCCTACTAAAAGAACAAATTGTTAAGTCTAATATCTATCTTGCCTCGCTAGCGCGAGACAAGACACACATTAGACTGGGGGGGCTTGAAGAGGTATGTACCCGCCTCAACACCGACCAAGGCGGGTCAACCCACAAGATATAGACAAGAGGCTTGAAATCAAGACACTATGAAGGCACAAAGCCAAAACCTATGCGCATGGCGCATATCACATATGCTCATGCATCACATGCTCAGGCATCATATGCCCAGGCACCACACATGCTCAGGCATCATATGCCCAGGCACCACACATGCTCAGGCATCATATGCCCAGGCATCACATATGCTCACGCATCACATATGCTCGCGCATATCACATATGCGCGTGGCGCATAAGCGCGCGGCGCATATCACATGCTCGTGCATATCACATCTGCGCATGAAACATCTGCGCGTGAGAATAAAGAGAAGACCTCGCGCATCCTCAGGATTGGCGCATATCACACATGCACATAATCAACCTCGTCCTTATCCAAATCAAGATTAGGGCAACCTTGATTGTGCACGTCAGACAACCTTCCAGAAGGTATCTTTTTAAGGAATAAGAATATGCTGATGTCGACAGCTGCCAATGAAAGGTGGACAACTCAGCATAAACCATGTGCTACCACGTGATTATAACCAATGAGAAAGCACCAGGTGTCCCAGAGGACACGTGGCGCAGAGCAATTGGAGGAGGCCAACAAGGCTGAGCCCAATCAGTGGAAACCCTAGCACTATAAATACAGCATCAACTCCACAAGGAGAGACATCCAATCATATTCAATCATATTCAATTACATTCAATCACAGACAGTTACAGTCAGTAACATACATCAGAGAACATCCAATTACAGAGTATTCAGCTATTAAGCAATACTCTCCAAATTCCTTACTCTCACATATTATTATCTTCTCCCACAAATACTTATTCTCACACCGGAGGGTTACCCCAAAGAGGACCCCTCTGTCCCTTTCTGAGGGGTAAGTTGACGGTGCTGTTCATTTTGTAGGTGGAAGAACCCAGATCCAAGAAAACCATCGGTGAAATAGTATAATCATACCCGAGGAAAGTAGATCGTCTACCAGTGAGTCGATCCACGCTTCTTCAATATTAAACATGACATGTGTTATATTTCTCAAATAATAGTATTGGTTAATAAGTAACAAGAGACATGTAATGTCGAAGGTAAATTGTATGCATTCATTTGACCATTCACTTAGGAAATGAATGTTTGTAAGTAACTTCCTAAATTGAAAACTAATGAAATTTATTAACTTTTATAAGATACCACCGTCCATAATTATAATTTATAAAGGAATTTGTAGGGAACATAGTCTTGCAAGGGACCACCAGAGCGTTCAATGGTCATGTATATACGACAAGTAACGTACATGTTACGTAGCACATGCAGTTGATTAAGTGGCTCATTAATATGTTTTTAGCTCGAACTATTGAAAAATATAAGTTGTGAGACGTATAAACTTTCCCAGTTTCCCTAGAGATCGTGAAAAAAAATTTCCTTTGGTGGGATGCATGCTCATAAGTGTATTATATCATGATATTAATTAATAGTTACTGAATTGACTTTTAACTATAACTAATTGGTTAAATACAAAATTCTTTTTAATGTAATTGGTACTAACATGGTTGTAACACTTACAATCTACTAAACAATGGTGTTTCATAAGTAAAACAAACTATTACTATACCTACTACCATACCCAAATACGCGTCTAATATGTTTCAGGTATTCCCTTTATTCGCTTTTGTTTGTTTTTAATTTTGTGTTTGTTTTGTTTTCTTTTTATTCCTTAATTAAATGCAGCATTCGCGTAAGATGTTAAGAGTATGATGACTTGGGAATGATGGATCGAACATTATATGAACTATCATATGATGTTATGACTATTTAAAAGTTGGATAGGTAAAATATATGTTTGGCCTCAACACCAATTACTTTTTGTAAAACGATACCAGCTAGTACTCGTGTTGCTTTTTTTCAAGAATGATTGATCTTTTCCTGACTAAGACCGCAAAAAGTCAAATGTATAAAAATTGAACTTCTCTAAAAGTAACATATAACTATTATTTGATGTCATGACTAGTCAATTGTTACATATCATAATGAATATTTCCTAAATAAAAGGGCCTAGAGGCTATGAAAACCACCATATAACTAACATATGTTAGGCCTTTGGGTCGTAATATATAGGTTACGTATAAGGGACAAACATTTAGGATCAAGAAACATTAAAAAACTAACATAAACTGATAAACCCACCATGTTAGGCCATGGATTTGTCATTTAAGTATTATTAGAAAGATGAGAAAGAATCATACTTATCTTGAACATAAATTTTGCTCTAATGAGTGGCTATCATTTAAACAATCAGAAATAGACATGAAACTTTTTCTTTGTGGTTAGGATATTCAAGAGCAATGGGTTGTGGTATGCACTTTATGCGGAAAGAGTTGTCACTATTCCTTGCCAAACAAGGAGACATTGTAAACATGGGGTTTGACATGCCACTTGATTCGCTAATAAATGTGATCATTTGAATGGACATGATGCATGTTTGTGAAAACTAACAAATGCCACTCTTAACATATATAGTTGATTGTAACATGATTTTGGATCAATTGTTGATTAAACATTTTAATCAACACATGCATGGTTTTTTATTTAAGAGTTATGAGTCTGTCTGTGACATTTGTGTAGTTTTTAATACAATCTATGGTGAAGTTCATTTACTCCGAAATTTAGACAAAAATGAAATTGTAATGCTGGGATCTTGGGTGGAAACATGTGATATTTTAGGAGGTAAGTTAACGCCCCAAATGGTGAAAGAAACATAATATGCCCCGGAAGATAGATTGTTACGAACCACAGTACTTGGCACGCGGGTATATACTTCAAAAGAAACTTGTCTAAAACTACCTATAGGCGGCAGGGGTCGGGTTATTGATGTGAGATGAGTCCAGAGCTCTAAAGACAGGTGAGACAGAGAAATACGAAAGTATTCGTGTATATATATTACAAAAACGAGGTATTAAAAATCAAAGTAATATAGTGGATTCTATAGTTTCTATGGTTACTTCTTAAACAGTGACGTCTTCTCTATACATCGGAGCCTTTACTTCATTATATATATTGAAAGCTATAAGATTGTTAGAAAATAACTATTTAAATAATGGTTAATGATTAAAATTATGCTTTAGATTTGAGGAAAAAAGTATAATGATGGTCGAATTACGTACTATATACAATTCTTAGCTAAATTTTCAATATGTTGCTTGTCGCTTGGTATAATTATTTATTTTGACAATTAGTATTTACTCGTCGTAACAGGTCAGTAAAACCCGAGCGGTGATAAGCCCAAGTGTTGTTAGTTCCAGATGTTGATACGGTAAATCGACGTGAATTCGGTTGGCTTCGGTTACGTGCGTTATGTTACCGGAACTAAAAATCAAAAACAAAACAAAAAAAATCAAAATCGAGGTGGACCAATGGGGTAGCGTTGATATGTGAAACTTGAGCGTTGGGTAGACCCGAGCGTTGCGATCTCGGGTGTTGAGGCGGCGAGTGTACGCAAATTCAGTCGCTTTACGTCACGTTCGTTACGGTACAGGAACTAAAACAAAACAAAAATAAAATTGGCATGTGATCGGTTTTCATTACCATCGTTATGGTACTTGAGTTAAAACAAAATGTAGTAAGTCTACGCGAATTCGTCCGGTTTCTGTCACGTTCACTACAGTGCCGAAACTAAAAAACATAAACAAAATTAGCGTTAAACCACTTTTCGTTACTGTACCAAAAGTAAAAAAAACAAATAGTAGATCAATATGGCACCGACATGTGGCTAATGGAGGCTTGGCGGCACCAAACTTCTCAATTGTTATAAGCTAGTGTTTTACCCAACGTGTTGCGCGGGGTAGATTGGTAAAACCCAAGTGTTGTCGTTCCCAGTGTTGAGATGGTAAGTGACGTGAATTTGGTCGATTTTGGTGTCGTTGTACATTAACTGAAACAAAAAATAAAACAAAACAAAAAATAGATAAATTGAGGTGGACCTATCAGGTGGCATCATTGGTGAAGGATAGTTAGGGCCAGGGGTGGCCCCAGCCCCCTCCATTTTTTTGCGCAGTAATATAAATTTTAATCGTTTTCGTACGACATTTTTTATACATAGTGTAAATTTACCCGTTTTCAACTGAAAATTTGATCCCGGCCGCTCCGTTTGCGGTATTTTTAGAGGTGGCCATGTGAGTGGGTTGGGTTGGATTTGGGTGATGGGTAGAATGAGTATGGGTCAAAATGGGTATAGGTCAGGATGGATTATTAAAATAGAGGGTTAGAATGGGTATGGGTCAAAATGGGTAAAGTTAATCCATCTTGACCCAATTGAAGATTAAAATACAAGGGGTTTCAAAAACCCCTAAAATAAAATTTCCAAAAAATTATTAAATAAAATAATAATTCAAAATATAAATAAAAACCGCAAAATATAAAATAATTAAAATGTTTCCACCGTCATCCTCGTTCATTAAAAAAATAAATAAATAAATACCCGCTTTTGTACCGGTTCGAGTTCAATTTTTTCGGTTTTTTCGGTTCGATTTTGCTCTTTTTCACTTCGGTCGGTTTCGTGTAACATCCCCAAAATTTCGATCCAAATTTGACAACATAGGAACGTTGATGGATCAAAAATAATATCAAGACAAGTCATGAGAAAATATTAAATAAGGAAATATAAGAGAAATAAGGAAATTTAAAATATTTCCTAAGTTATGTTTTTTCCATATTAAATGGGAAAGGAAACTCCATCCCACATTGAAGGATGTAAGAAAGTGGAAGCACTTTACTTGGGTATAAATAAGGAATATAAATTACATCCTACATGGAAAGTGGTAAAGAAATGGAAGCTCTTTATAAAAAAGAGATTTTCCATAGTAATATTCTTTTATGAATATCATGCACCAAGTAGTCCTAGCGGAGGGTGCGTGGCACCCGACGCGTACGCGCTCGGGCGAGGACGATGGCGTAGGCAACGGCGATGGGCGTTGGGCGCAATGTGACGCTTTTATGGCGCACTTTGCACGCTTTGAGAGCTGTCTTAGTATTTTTGGACAACAAGAACTAGACCCAGATATGACAAGCTATTAAAGACAAATTACTGAAAATGAAAAATAGTATACTTGGACCCATCACGCTACGCGATAAATCCAAGGAGACGGCCATCGCGTATCGCGATGGTCCGTGATGACTTAGTGACACGTGTCACACCCGGGCCACACATGGCAGCATGACGGCGACACGTGGCAGACGTGTCAGGCCACGTGGCGAGATCTTAGAAAGCTAGGCGTCGCGGTACGCGACGCTGTTGAAGAAGGGGATACACACAGCCACTCTCTCTCTCTAATAACTTTTTCTCCCTACCCCGTTTTATGTGACAAGCACCGTTTTGCGTGCCACCGACCCGACAATCATCACCTCGTAATCCGTGCCAAATACTCAGTGTTTTCCTGGAAGTGCGTGCCAACCAAAAGTAACCCGGAGTTCGGCCTCGAAGTACGTGCACGACCCGGCGACGACTACACATTGACTCGATTTACGTGCCAAGGAAGGTGGATCAAGAACGCCTTGATAGACGTGCATAGAGTAGAAGTCATGCCCGTATAAACTTAGGAATATCTAACTCCGAATATCCGTGCGAGGTAGGGGTTCTGCCTAAGTTATTATTATATTATTATAAATGGCTTAAGACCATAGTCGAAGTTATAGCTGAACCTTGATTATAATTTAAGTATTATATAACTTTTCTTAAGCAAATGTTATAGCCAAAATAGTATTTCTTTACGACTAATAAATGTAAAACAAGAGATTATAGTTATGAAATGAATGTTTCTTTTTGAAGAAGAAACTCTGTATAAATGTTTCTTCCTGAAGAAGAAATGAACATATTGGTAAATGAAGAAAGGGACTAAAGGTCCAAATGTTTTATATAACAAATGATTTTATCAAGGTTAAAGCTATACAAAACGGACTAAAGGTCTGAAGCTAGATCGATGATATAGTTATTTATACAAAGGTTATTCTCGTACTATAGGTCCGAGGTAACAAAACAAGAAGAAGAGAACAGAAAACAGGAATCAGTATCAGAAACTGATTATAAACAGAAAAGGTGAATACGCCCTAAACCTTTTATATTGAGTCAGAATGTTTGCATAGGATTTACGAATCCTTAAAACTTTGTGTACAATAATAAGAAACAGACACTCTGATTAAGAGTATACATGTGTCTGGATCCAAACATACATGGTGACTCGGCATTTCCCCGAGGCCATGCATATCATCAGCATGCCTCTGAAGGTCTACGGGACTGTTCAGAGAAATTGTCACACCCTCAAATTTCCACTAGCGGGGTTTTACCGCGAGGCGCGTGACACACCAAGATCTTAACCATTCGTCATACCAAACAACACACATAAAATATTTAAAACACGGTCTAACTCTCGCCAAAGCACGAGTTAAAAAAAAACAAATAGTTCAAAGTCTTGCGGAAGCGTAAAGGATAAACAGTTTTTAAAACAAGTAACGCGTGCCCAAACATGCACAACCCATTAGTCTTAAACAAAAAAAATTGAAATGAAGTTCATGCAATTAATAAAAACTCTAAGCAGCATGCTACGTGCTCCCTAGCACTACCTAGCGACCTGGGCAAGTATCAATTCTCAAGTGTCAACACATGGTTGGTGAGTTTATAAGTTATTAAATATATATATATATATATAATGTGTATAAGTAGATTTTCCACATTTCAAATTTTATCAGGGTAGCTAGCCCATTTACAAGTTACTAGACGGTTGAACCGAAGCTGACTGTATGTATGCCTTCTTACCAGGTCTATCACCGACACTGGCGTATAATAGTTAGGTAAATAAAACACTCGTTTTACGACATCACAGCCGTGTTAGCGCGACTAGCCCGAGTGGGGTTTGTCAAACCCAGTAGTGCTACTCAATATAACCCCACGATCCCATCCTATCGGTTCAAAGTAATGTAAGGACTTTCCGTGATATAAAAGCATCTAGTATAAACTTGTGATATAAATAAGAAATTACAAAAATCCGTAGTAAGCCAATGCGTTTTCCTCCAGAAAACCACTATAAAATCAAGTATGTGTCCCCCCCCCCCCCCCGAAAACATGTAAAAGAAAGATAGTTGGTGTTTTCTCCCCGAAAACATGTATCAAAGTGGTTTGGTTTTCTTCCCGAAACATGTATGAAAAGTATGAACTCACCTTAAGTATGCAAAAGAGATTCCGCGAACAAGCTTAACGAAAGAAAGTGTGCCCGCCTTAACCAATACCTAGTACAAGCGTTAAGCTATGAGGATGTGTTTAACAATACGACACCCTAAGACTCGCGTAACGACCCACACACACAAACATGGACCTGACCCGACTACTCGTTGGTGATGGACATTAATTTCGACTGTTTCCAATTATACTAACATGCATCCTATCTCACAACATCATCCGAACATAAAGCAGTTATCAATTTTCTCAAATCTGTTCAAGAATCATCTGAGACAGATTCTCGTATGCAGAAGCTAATTTATTTAACTAGACATCCATTTAAAATAATTTCCACAAAAATTACCACAGAATCACGTATAAATTTGGTTTCTCAATATATTTTTATTATATTTTTACTTTGTGTAAAACATTCGCGACAATCAGATCATCACAGAAGGTACAGATTTTAACTCAGTCTGCGCAACAAAAAGTATAAGCTCGGCTAGACCTCCAAACCAAACTAATTCAAGAAAGGCCAATTGTGTTAACTTCCTGACTCAAAGTAGAAAATTTCATAAGTGGAATTAACCCATTTGGCTTTGTCACCCTTAAGTTATAACATCGGGACTGTAGGGCAGAATCCCACCTTACCAGTCAGATTCGACATATGGTTTTGTAAAATCATAAAAACTATCAAGAACTCGTCCAAAAATTACAAAATATAACTTTTTGAAAACTAGACTCCAAGTAGAACGTCATGAAATCAAGAATCGATCAAAACTAAGCATTCTTCATCAAGTTACATGTAAAACCATAAGCGAGTGAAATTTCGTCCAGAATCTGATCTAACATAAACCCTAAATAAATCATGTTTCCATCAACCCTAACATTCTAAATCATCAATCCGCGATCATATATGTCATATAGCAGGTACATCAAAGATATTTTTCATACCATGCTTCATTTACCATCACAAGAACACACAATGAATTAAGAAAACAACAATTAAGAGGTGGTTACTTACAACTAGTGATAACTTCTATGAAAACACGAACCCTAGCACCTCCTATGCACCCAAAGCTTCCAAAACGACCCAAGAGCTGTAGGGTTTCACCCAAAAACGGCTGAACTTGTTTATAAGTGATCTAGGGTTTTTAGGAAATTTTCTTTTTAAATAACGTGTATGGGATAAGAATATGATCTGCACATGTTGTTTTATGTTATTATTATTATTGAAATAAACAAGTATACACATGTAAAGCAATTTATCAAGTAACACACATATATAATCGTTTATAATGTAACTGCTATCGGGTTCGACATTTATCACCAACTCGTACGGATGGACTCGTGTGTGTGTGACTCGTTACCGACTCGTGAAATGTTATGCATGAATGTCTAGGATTACGGAGCATGTGTTAATGAAATTAACCTGAAAATGCGAGGTGCCACAGAAATGATATTGTGTATATAATTAATTGTACAAGGTACTTAGGGTAATTTGATCCCAATGTAGTTGGGTGCCTAATGAGTAGTCACAAAGGTATTATTGTTGGTTTCACAAAGGTATTGAAAAGATATTTTTAGAGTCAGCGTCATTCACCAGCTATGTGCTGACGTATTTTCTAACCATTTTACAGAAAAACAAGAAAGGTTAGAACAGACAAACAAGAAGGAATAGAAGATTGAAGTTATAGTCATTATATGCTATCTGATGGCTCAGATATTTTATTTTAAAATATTATAAAGAGTATGTTTCGTAAAGAAATGTATTTGAAATATCAAACGGATATTTAAACCCGAGTTTTTAATAAGTTTTCAATATAATAATTTTCAATTAAAGACTTCTCTTAAAAAGAAACCCGCAACTCTGATTTATTTACAAAACAGGTACCAACTATTGGTCACACGCCTAGGCCCTAATTTGGGGTGTGACAGGTTGGTATCAGGGCCATCAATCTTAGCGAATTAGGTATTTAATTATACCTAGGCTTTGATTAAGGATAAGTTTCGAAAAACTTATTATACAAAATACTGATTCAAGTAAAAACTAGATACTTAGTTGAAAAGTATCAAGAAATTATTCGAAACCGATACTGTTAAGATATAAACAAAATAAATAAGATAGGAGCGTCTCCCTATCCCTAAAATCTAACCTCGCGCAGATGTCTGATTGTCAATCTAGCCAAGGGTCATGTCAGCCTCGATCTAGTAAAGGAAAAAGATTTATGGGAACGTCTTTTCTCCCAATTCCTATATCTAGCGATGAAAACTCATACCAAACAACAATGGAGAAAGATTCAGATTCATTTGATTCTGACATTCCGTTAGCTCAGATAATTCCAAATCAAAACACATATGGAGCAAGATCAAGTAGATCCAAGAAACCAATGATGCCAAAGGAAAAAGAAGTAATGATTAATCCGGAAGAATATACTCAAGAGCAAGTATATATTTAATTTTCCGGCAACTCAAGATCCTTACCTTGCTTGCACTCAAAATGAAGAAACGATGAAAGAAATGGAGATGGAGGAAAAAGAAAATGATACTAAAAAAACATCAAGAAAGATAGCAAGATTAAGAAATTAGTCATTCGCCGGAAGAAATAAAATCTTAGTAATTATAGAGAGTATAATTGTAAACAAATAATATGCACTCTTGTAACTATAATAAGATATATAAAAGATATGTTTTGAATTCTTCAAATATTAGACTTATCTTTTAAAATTTTATTGTAGTATGTCAAGAGAAGAAAGTGCAAACTCTCACAATAGTCCTCCCATGAAAACTGTGAATGAAGAAAACATCGAAAATAAAGATAATGAAATCCCCGCCCAATATATGGAAGGAATCCAAAAGATGATTAAGGAAGCTATCAAAGACATTTCTATAAATCAAAGTCAACCAAAATCCAACAAGCGAAGTAAAAGTAAATCTGTACATTCAAGAAAGGAAGAAGCTCATGATAGCTAAACATCTGATAATAATTCAAGAAACAAGAAACGAAAGAAACGAAAGATTCAAAAAGGATGTAACTTTAAGAATTTTAAAGTTTACAATCCCAAAGAATTCCATGGAGACTCGGATGGTATAGCCGCTATGAGATGGCTAGAGGAACAAGAATCAATCGTCACTATAAATAAATGCACCGGTGAGGAAGCTATTCAATACTCCTCACAAATGTTCAAGGGAGAAGCTCTTGAATGGTGGAACACCCTGATTCAAACCAAGGTTCAAGAAATAATGTATAATTTAAGTTGTGAAACATTCAAAGGTCTTATATTAAAGAAATTTTGCCCAACTCATGAAATGGATCGAATTCAAACTGAGTTATGGAATCACAAGGTTGTTGGCACAAATCTTAGGGAATATAATACTAAATTCCTAGAATACTGCCGACTGGTTCCACATCTAGTAACTCCGGAATATAACAAAGTAACTCGTTACATATATGGACTACCAAGAGAAATAAGATACATGGTACGATCCAATATGCCAGAAACAGTTGATTCGGCTATGGAATTGGCCGGATACTTAATCAACAACATGATAAGGAATCAAGAAGAAGAAAAGGAGAAAGACAAAGAAGCCAAGAAACCAAAAGATTCCAAGAAGTTAGAAAAAGAAGAAATCACTCCCAAGTCAACATGCAAAACTTGTGGAAGAAAACATACTGGAAAATGTCGACTAGAAAATACAAACAACTGGGCATACTACAAGAGAGCAGGACACACAATAGAAGAATGTCGTAAGAAGCTAGGAGTATGTTTTACATGTGGAGAAACAGGTCACTTTAAGACTGAATGCCCGAAAAGAAAAGCTAGTCAAGATTAATGAATGACAAGATCACATCAAGTAAATGTCAAGATAGATTAGCTAACTTTTGTATATTAATTGTAACTCGTTCTTAAATGAGAAGTTTTGTAATCAAAGAAGGGTATTTAAATCCCTAAGTTATAAATGAAATATTAGCATATAGATCGTGTTAATACACAAAAATGCTTATATTCATTACCTTGAAGAGACAATAAGAGATCTGGACACCGAAAAGTTTTATTCAGAACTTAGAATGAAAAAGGCTTTAACCTATCATCTAGGAAGATGATTAGAAAATATCGTTCAAGAAATACAAGGACAGCATATCATCGAAAAGAATTCGTTCAAGAAATACGACTGATGGAATATTATACTATCTAGAAAGGTTGATCAAAAAGTCAAAGAAAAAGAACTCGAAGATATTCAAGAAAATACAATTGCTAAGTATAGCAAATCAAATTAAGTTAAAGTACAAGAGTAATGTTAGAATATAGAGAATGTCATTGATCAAGATCAAGGATAGAATGGATTCGATAGACTGAATCTAAACAACTTAGTGGAATAGATTTGACAAATTGAATCAAAACAACAATATAGTTAACATCAGTAAATGTTTAGAATATAAAACGGTAAGGTAAATAGTTAAACACAACTGATCACTGTGTTTAGCAATTTATATTTACTAATGATATTCTGAATTATTGACTGGTTACATCATCCAAGGATGTAAGTTAGCAACAAAATAAAGACCCTAGTCATTCTACATACATATTATAAAAACAAGGACAAGATTAGATAGAATCTAATTAACAATCAAAAAGCAAAAACCATTCACTCTTAAACCAACGAATCTCGAGGACGAGATTCATTCCAAGGTTGGGAGGATGTAACATCCCCAAAATTTCGATCCAAATTTGACAACTTAGGAAAGTTGAGGGATCAAAAATAATATCAAGACAAGTCATTAGAAAATATTAAATAAGGAAATATAAGAGAAATAAGGAAATTTAAAATATTTCCTAAGTTAAGTTTTTTCCATATTAAATGGGAAAGGAAACTCCATCCCACATGGAAGGATGTAAGAAAGTGGAAGCACTTTACTTGGGTATAAATAAGGAATATAAATCTCATCCCACATGGAAAGTGGTAAAGAAATGGAAGCTCTTTATAAGAAAGAGATTTTCCATAGTAATATTCTTTTATGAATATCATGCACCAAGTAGTCCTAGCGGAGGGTGCGTAGCACCCGATGCGCAAGCGCACGCGCTCGGGCTCTGGCGAGGACGATGGCGACGGCGAAGGGCGTTGGGCGCAATGTGGCGCTTTGATGGCGCACTTTGCACTTCGCACGGTTGCATCGCTGGGAGCCGCCTTAGTATTTTTGGACAACAAGAACTAGACCCAGATATGACAAGCTATCAAAACAAAGGACTGAATATGAAAAATAGTACACATGGACCCATTGCGCTACGCGATGAGTCCAAGGAGACGGCCATCGCGTATCGCGATGGTCCGTGATGACTCAGTGACACGTGTCACACCCGGGTGACATGTGGCAGCATGACGGCGACACGTGGCAGAAGTGTCACGCCACGTGGCGACACATGGCGAGATCTCAGAAAGCTAGGCGTCGCGGTACGCGACGCTGTTGAAGAAGGGGCCCATCGTGTACCGCGATGGGACCATAAATCAACTATAAATATGAGGGGCTACGGCTCATTTCACACACACAGCCACTCTCTCTCTCTCTCTAATAACTTTTTCTCTCTACCCCGTTTTACGTGACAAGTACCGTTTTGCGTGCCACCGACCCCACAATCATCACCTCGTAATCCGTGCCAAATACTCGGTGTTTTTCTGGAAGTGCGTGCCAACGAAAAGTAACCCGGCGTTCCGCCTCGAAGTACGTGCACGACCCGGCGACGACTACACATTGACTCGATTTACGTGCCAAGGAAGGTGGATCAAGAACGCCTTGATAGACGTGCATAGAGTAGAAGTCATGCCCGTATAAACTTAGGAATATCTAACTCCGAATATCCGTGCGAGGTAGGGGTTCTGCCTAAGTTATTATTATATTATTATAAATGGCTTAAGACCATAGTCGAAGTTATAGCTGAACCTTGATTATAATTTAAGTATTATATAACTTTTCTTAAGCAAATGTTATAGCCAAAATAGTATTTCTTTACGACTAATAAATGTAAAACAAGAGATTATAGTTATGAAATGAATGTTTCTTTTTGAAGAAGAAACTCTGTATAAATGTTTCTTCCTGAAGAAGAAATGAACATATTGGTAAATGAAGAAAGGGACTAAAGGTCCAAATGTTTTATATAACAAATGATTTTATCAAGGTTAAAGCTATACAAAACGGACTAAAGGTCTGAAGCTAGATCGATGATATAGTTATTTATATAAAGGTTATTCTCGTACTATAGGTCCGAGGTAACAAAACAAGAAGAAGAGAACAGAAAACAGGAATCAGTATCAGAAACTGATTATAAACAGAAAAGGTGAATACGCCCTAAACCTTTTATATTGAGTCAGAATGTTTGCATAGGATTTACGAATCCTTAAAACTTTGTGTACAATAATAAGAAACAGACACTCTGATTAAGAGTATACATGTGTCTGGATCCAAACATACATGGTGACTCGGCATTTCCCCGAGGCCATGCATATCATCAGCATGCCTCTGAAGGTCTACGGGACTGTTCAGAGAAAATATAATTTGTATATAATTAATTGTACATGGTACTTAGGGTAATTTGATCCCAATGTAGTTGGGTGCCTAATGAGTAGTCACAAAGGTATTATTGTTGGTTTCACAAAGGTATTGAAAAGATATTTTTAGAGTCAGCATCATTCACCAGCTGTGTGCTGACGTATTTTCTAACTATTTTACAGGAAAACAAGAAAGGTTAGAACAGACAAACAAGAAAGAATAGAAGATTGAAGTTATAGTCATTAGATGTTATCTGATGGCTCAGATATTTTATTTCAAAATATTATAAAGAGTTATGTTTCATAAAGAAATGTATTTGAAATATCAAACGGGTATTTAAACCCGAGTTTTTAATAAGTTTTCAATATAATAATTTTCAATTAAAGACTTCCGCTAAAATGAAACACGCAACTCTGATTTATTTACAAAACAGGTACCAACTATTGGTCATACGACTAGGCCCTAAATCGGGATGAGTTGACCCAAATTCGGTCTCGAGAATTATTGGTCTCGGGCATCTCGGAGGTGAGTTGACCCAAATTCGGTCGATTTCGTTTACGTTCGTTATGGTATCAGAACCAAAACAATAGGGTTGGTAAAATCTAGGCGTTGGTAGAGCCCGAATGTTGCGGCGGAGGGTCTATAAACCAGAGTGTTTTCGTTTCCAGTTGTTGCTGCGGTGAGTTGACACGAATAACTATTTAATTATCAAATTTATTAGAAATACAAAAATAATAATAATAATAATAAGTTGACTAATCACAAAAGGCTAAGCGAACCATATTATTACGTCACCAAATTTCTCTTTTATACTATATAAAACAATAAACTAGTATTTAGGACATGTGATTCACGACGGGACCATTAAACTGAACGAAAAAACATACATAAAAACGTTAAACCATGAACGTGTTGCAAGCTGACGCAAAATTAGTATCTATCAGGTTACAACATCGGAACTAAACAAAAGGAACAAACCCGTCAATGCCAAAATACAATAAATTAGCACATGCGGAACCCAAAAAAATAGCACGTTACAACTGCGATCTGACGCAAATTCGGTTAGTATTGGCGATACTAACACAAATTTTTAAAAATAAATTAGTAGAAAAAAAAAGATTTTAAAAGCGCTGTATCAAAAGTTGAAAGATGGATATAAAGCAACAGTTTTAAATATGAAAAAGTTTCGGTCATTATAAAAACCATCTACCATAACAAGTATTAAAGCAAAGTTTAAGAAAATCATTTAACCGATAAATAAAAAACTAAAGAATTTTGATGGGTTTTACGTCTAAACTTAGACGAGTAACAACGTCGTATTCACTTTCCCATATAAGAAATGAATTATTTTAATTTAAATGGATATTGGTTTTAATAGAAATGCAACCAAATCAACTTATATTTAACTTAGGTTATTATAACCAACATGTGAGTTCGTTTTATTTTGAAAGGAATACATGTATGTAGTTTGTGGTGTCAAGTTACCCCACCAAAAAACTAATTTATTTACATGACAACCATGAGTAGTGGTGTGTCATGTACTATGTAGACGGTGACTTTCTAAGTTAAACTTTCTTGAAGTCAAATTAACCTTCTTAAGTTTATCAAAGCTATAAGTTAATATTAATGCTTAAAATTATAAATTTATAAAAGTTTCAAAAGCACAAAAAATGATATAGTTGATATCAGTGGGACTAATGTCAATTAAGGTTTCCTTCATAGCATATAGATCCCAGTGACCTTAAAGAAGCAAGGGACCACTATTACAAAGTAAAACCATAGCTCTAAGGCTATGCGTAGTGAAGGGCTACAAATTGGGACGTTTTGCGTTGTGTGGCGCCCAGTCAGTAAGGGGTGAGAATTTGTTTTTGGGGTGTAATGGTGTAGGGGCTACAATAGTAATATAATAATATATATATACATATATATATATATATATATATCTCTTACACACAAATATATATAATAATAATAAAAACAAACAACACAACAGACATGCTGGGCGAGAAATAGAACCCGCCCCCGCCCCTTTTCTCCCCAATATCGCCGGGGGGGGGGGGGGGGCGGTGTTCCTCCAACTTGTCGCCCCTTTTCGCCCAAATTACTGCCCCACTACACTCGGCCTTAATAGATCAAATGTGATGTTGAAGTCTGCAACCCATGACCTAACAGTAAGACCTGTCACAACCCTAAACTAATTATTAACATCAAATTATATGTTGTTCCTTTTCTTTGTAGATTGTAATATGAAAAAACATCAATATATATATATATATATATATATATATATTTAGATGGCCTCATTAATGATGCATTGAAATGCATAAACATAAATCTTTTTGGTACTTTGACTAAAGATTTAAATACTTTCTTTTAAAAAACACAAAACAAAATCAAAATTTGGATTTGGAACTATGTATGATTAAAATGTCAAAGATGTGTAACTGCCCTTCAAATTTTTAATAAAAAGTTAAACTTTAAAGAATGATATTGAAAAAGAACATGACATAAAATCATAAGAACTACAGGCAAAGTACTAAGCCCTACCTTTGAGCTCATTGAGAGTCACTTGATTGTTGGGTAGATGAAGGGACCAAGAACTATGCTGAAAATAGAAATTTGGATTAAAGACTACTTAAATGATGTCGTAAAATCGGTATACATGTAATAAATAAACACAGCAACACCATTTTCTGGTGTGTATATCAAATTAGGGAAGAAATCATTTGCAAGAATGCAGAAATGGATAACTTGCATGCATAAAGGCAAAGAGTTAAAAGTATGTATATATGTTTCAAAAACAAGTGAAATTCCATTGAAATGATCTTTCAGTAAATATAATTCATCTTGTAGTTTTAATGTTCCAACTCGGGCGAATCCATGGATTTAAACCAAAATTGCCCGATTAATAAACTTCGACAAAAGTCCACTTCTTAAAACTTGTATAAGAAAACGTTACAAGGAAATGATAACATGTGTATATCATATCCCCAACTTACTCAACTGGTACATGATATCAACATCTCAAGATATTTGGGTCACTATAAGATATTAATGACATTTTGTTAAAATTGGCATATATGAAGCAACCTTTCTTCTCGATTAGTCTATTATTATGTTTTGATATTGTAACATCCCAATTTTCATGAGATTTTAAATATATGTATTGGTATAAAAATATTTGCTACAAAATGAGTTTGCAGTATTTATTTTATAGCCTCTTAAATAAAATATATCATCATTTAAATAAATTAAGAGGCTATAAAATAAATCTGCAAACTCATTTTGTAGCAAATATTTTTATACAAATAAATATATATAAAATCTCGTGAAAATTAGGATGTTACACATATTAAGTCGTGTGATCTTAATATAACATTTTTGAATGATTTGGCACTGTATGAATACATTATATCAGGATATGGAAAAATGAACTCAGATCCGAAGGAAAACCCACGCCCCCCGAGATATTTAGGATGGACATTAATTCGGGTTGTGCGGCTAAATATAGGATTGGTTTTAAAAAAATGTGAGTTTAGGACGAATACGGCATTAGAGTGTCCCAAGGAACAAAACAATACAAACTTTTACATCAAATTTTGAACATTCTTAAAAAAATCATTCAACATTATAAAAATTGTTGATCACGGATGTGGCTACATAAGGCATGTTGTAGATGCTCTCATATGATACTCACCAATGGCGGATCCACATAGCAAATGGGTGGTTGCTAACAATATGAGCACTGTTCTAGCGGTAAGTTGTTGGTTTTGTAAACTGAAGGCCACGGGTTCGACTCTGCATACCAGTGGCACTGTATGAATACATTTTGAATGATTTGGCACTGTATGAATACATTATATCAGGATATGGAAAAATGAACTCAGATCCGAAGGAAAACCCACGCCCCCCGAGATATTTAGGATGGACATTAATTCGGGTTGTGCGGCTAAATATAGGATTGGTTTTAAAAAAATGTGAGTTTAGGACGAATACGGCATTAGAGTGTCCCAAGGAACAAAACAATACAAACTTTTACATCAAATTTTGAATATTCTTAAAAAAATCATTCAACTTTATAAAAATTGTTGATCACGGATGTGGCTACATAAGGAATGTTGTAGATGCTCTCATATGATACTCACCAATGGCGGATCCACATAGCAAATGGGTGGTTGCTAACAATATGAGCACTGTTCTAGCGGTAAGTTGTTGGTTTTGTAAACTGAAGGCCACGGGTTCGACTCTGCATACCAGTGGCACTGTATGAATACATTTTGAATGATTTGGCGCTGTATGAATACATTATATCAGGATATGGAAAAATGAACTCAGATCCGAAGGAAAACCCACGCCCCCCGAGATATTTAGGATGGACATTAATTCGGGTTGTGCGGCTAAATATAGGATTGGTTTTAAAAAAATGTGAGTTTAGGACGAATACGGCATTAGAGTGTCCCAAGCACCAAACCACTACAAACTTTTACATCAAATTTTGAACATTCTTAAAAAAATCATTCAACATTATAAAAATTGTTGATCACGGATGTGGCTACATAAGGCATGTTGTAGATGCTCTCATATGATACTCACCAATGGCGGATCCACATAGCAAATGGGTGGTTGCTAACAATATGAGCACTGTTCTAGTGGTAAGTTGTTGGTTTTGTAAACTGAAGGCCACGGGTATGACTCTGCATACCAGTGGCACTGTATGAATA
Organism: Bidens hawaiensis; assembly: GCF_021521415.1. NCBI lineage: Eukaryota > Viridiplantae > Streptophyta > Magnoliopsida > Asterales > Asteraceae > Bidens > Bidens hawaiensis. Next base: position 846,213 of record NW_027491353.1, read on the forward strand.
CATTTTGAATGATTTGGCACTGTATGAATACATTATATCAGGATATGGAAAAATGAACTCAGATCCGAAGGAAAACCCACGCCCCCCGAGATATTTAGGATGGACATTAATTCGGGTTGTGCGGCTAAATATAGGATTGGTTTTAAAAAAATGTGAGTTTAGGACGAATACGGCATTAGAGTGTCCCAAGGAACAAAACAATACAAACTTTTACATCAAATTTTGAATATTCTTAAAAAAATCATTCAACTTTATAAAAATTGTTGATCACGGATGTGGCTACATAAGGAATGTTGTATAGATGCTCTCATATGATACTCACCAATGGCGGATCCACATAGCAAATGGGTGGTTGCTAACAATATGAGCACTGTTCTAGCGGTAAGTTGTTGGTTTTGTAAACTGAAGGCCACGGGTTCGACTCTGCATACCAGTGGCACTGTATGAATACATTTTGAATGATTTGGCGCTGTATGAATACATTATATCAGGATATGGAAAAATGAACTCAGATCCGAAGGAAAACCCACGCCCCCCGAGATATTTAGGATGGACATTAATTCGGGTTGTGCGGCTAAATATAGGATTGGTTTTAAAAAAATGTGAGTTTAGGACGAATACGGCATTAGAGTGTCCCAAGCACCAAACCACTACAAACTTTTACATCAAATTTTGAACATTCTTAAAAAAATCATTCAACATTATAAAAATTGTTGATCACGGATGTGGCTACATAAGGCATGTTGTAGATGCTCTCATATGATACTCACCAATGGCGGATCCACATAGCAAATGGGTGGTTGCTAACAATATGAGCACTGTTCTAGTGGTAAGTTGTTGGTTTTGTAAACTGAAGGCCACGGGTATGACTCTGCATACCAGTGGCACTGTATGAATACATTTTGAATGATTTGGCACTGTATGAATACATTATATCAGGATATGGAAAAATGAACTCAGATCCGAAGGAAAACCCACGCCCCCCGAGATATTTAGGATGGACATTAATTCGGGTTGTGCGGCTAAATATAGGATTGGTTTTAAAAAAATGTGAGTTTAGGACGAATACGGCATTAGAGTGTCCCAAGCACCAAGCCACTACAAACTTTTACATCAAATTTTGAACATTCTTAAAAAAATCATTCAACATTATAAAAATTGTTGATCACGGATGTGGCTACATAAGGCATGTTGTAGATGCTCTCATATGATACTCACCAATGGCGGATCCACATAGCAAATGGGTGGTTGCTAACAATATGAGCACTGTTCTAGTGGTAAGTTGTTGGTTTTGTAAACTGAAGGCCACGGGTTCGACTCTGCATACCAGTGGCTTTTTTGAGCTTTTATTTTAAATTTGACTTTATATCAAATATACACTATAATTGTTCTTGATGTTATTGTTAAGTTTTTAATTGAATTTTAGTTTTAATTTGTTAGTTTTATGTTGTTAGTTTTAATTTGTTAGTTTGTAATTGTTGATAAAGGAACTGATATACATAAAAACAATATAGAATCCGATTACATGCTTCGGCTAGACTTATTAAAGCATTATTGAATGGTTCGTTAGCTTTTTGTGGTCATTGTAAAGACTATTGTATTAATATTATGTGTTTTTTAATTTGTAATGACGATGTCTTTTTTATTATTTTATCATATTTATATTATGTAATGAACTTTTCCCGAATCATCGAACCGACCCGAACCTCGAAACAATCCGAAACTTTTTATACCCGACTCTATGAAATTGAAGCATTTAAAAGTAATGAATCACCTGAAAAAAAATCCTGGATCCACCACTGATACTCACCTGATTATCGAACTCGTTTACCCTAAAATGATTATATTAATATATCATATATAGTATAGATATATAATAAAGTGCGTTGAATTTGTTAGAAACTTTAAAATTGTAAACCGCTAGAAGTGTAGTTGTATATTTTATATTGCAACCCGGTTTTTAAAATGAGTTTACGATTAGGTTTAAAGTAATAAGCATCCCAATATAATATATATCTATAAACTAGTATACCCACGACTCCAGTGTGTAACGAATAATGGGTGCCGACGGATAAGGGACCTATTTTATAGTCAGATTGGGACAAGGATAACATATCCCATATCCCATTGCCATTGTCATCCCTAAACTTATATCTTAGATGACAATCATGATGGGCTGATGAGTTCCAGGTTGACAAGTTGAATTGTTAAATCCAAATGTAACATATATATACACGCTTGAAATACATTACATAATTTAGACAATCTTAAAATCATGCAAACCAAATACATATGTGCAACCTAGTTACGCTCCCTCTAAAAAAAGAAGAAAATGGTCGACTTACGCTCCCTCAACTATTTGGGGACGAACACCTTTACACACCTTGATACTAACATGCTACAACCCCTTTAATTACAATCCAGTAATCTAAGCGAGTCAATGGGTTGGATGGTAGCAAATGGGTTCACAAGTTTTAAATTGGTTGGAAGGGTTATGATAATTACGTTATGTAATAGTTTTAATCAGATTAACACGTCAAACAAGTTAAACAAATCAACCAAAACATGCTCCTTTAAATTAAACGGATTAAATACATAAACCCATAAACAACAATTCAAAACCTTGAGTATATTAACCAGCGGAGCTTGCCTCAATGGCCAGGAACATGATGGATGACCCGGGTTCGAATCCTGATTCCGACCGGATTTTACCAGAGCATTAAAACCTGTCGTGCCTTCGGGCGGGGTGAGCCAACTGGGTTTTACCTGGATCGCCAAGCCAAACTCGGATGACAGCGTGTATCCCGATCATGTCAACATAGTTGGCCTGAGTGGGATGGCGGAGCGCGACGTGTTCGCGCAGTGAAATAACTTAACTGTGAAAGTTACCGATCAAAAAAAAACCTAGAGTATATTGATGTTGAAAATTTGAAATGATGCAACCATCCTAGTCATATCAACTAGTATAACCTTAAAAAACACAAATATTAGAATAAAAAAATAACTACGACGTGATGATTAATTATAATATTATGATTTTTAAAACTTGAGTATCTAATAATATAAGCACAACAAATGAAAAATGACAAGTATTCTGAACGAATTGTATTCTTATCTTCATCTACATCCTAAGTTGTTATTTGTCCAATCAGTTACATCCCATCAATGGGCCCACTTTCATTGTCCCATATTCTCCATCAATGTCATTTTCATTGTACCACAACTTCCAAAAAATACAAATTAATTCACATTTTTGTTTAATAAATCATTATCATTTAACCATTCCTTCCTTAGAAACAACAATTCACTCTAAGCCAATAAATAATACCAAACTCCACATCTTAAGTCACAAAAAGAATTATTTGCAAATTACTTGAAACATGACAAATGTTTGATTAGATGTGAATACTTTACAGATTGTATCGGGCTCGTCTCCTTTACAGATTGTGAATAGCCCGAAACATTTAAACAGTTGGATCTTGTAACGGTTTTTATGGTCAACATAATCGTATATCGATTCCAGCCGCACAATTATCTGCCTGAACGATGGTCTTTTGGATGGATTCTCATGCCAGCATTCTTCAATTAACCTGTTAACAAAACAATTACAGAAAATGAGATTAAAGACTGTAAAAAGATATCTTTATGATACATTGAAAATATAAATAAGTGCCAGTAAACAAACCAAACGAACACGAACACTTAATCGAACAAGTATTTGTGTTCATGTTCGTTCGTTTAAGAAATGAACATGTACGTTTTCGTTAATTTAAAATAAACACGAACAATTCACGATCCTAAATGAGCATAACTGAACGAAGATAAACGAACAAAATTACACAAAGCTTAACGAACACAAACAAACAAATATAAACCATATAAGACTGATATAACTTGTAAAATACAAATAATATTTAATAACTTTCTATTAATATGTAAACGAATATGATTGAACATAAACACACATAAAAGAACAAGAATGAACGAAACATGTGTTTATGTTCGTTCGTCTAATTGAATAAGCACATACTTTTTGTTCATGTTCGCTCGTTTATTAAATGAAAGAACATAAACGAACTTCCAGCCGAAAGCTTCACGTTGGTTCGCTTACACGCCTATAAATAAGGAATAAAGAACATACTGTTTAAGGCCATCTGGATAACTCTTTGATGGAGCATTAAAAGGAGGACGTTCTTTTGAAGCATATAATTTAGGGACGTCTTTTTCATCCTTTGTAACAAACGGTTGGCATCCTTCAATCATCTTCACCAGACCACAAGACACATAATTAGCCAACTGAAAAATAAAAACATAACTCTGATAAATACTTAAACAAGATTTTATAGGTATACCTCTTGTAAAATTAACGCAAACGAGAAAACATCCACTTTTGTATCATAATCTTCGTTTTTTAACACCTCGGGAGCAACATATCGCCTTGCTGTCACACATAACCAACTTATTGAGTAAAATTAAAAAACTATAGCTTCTAACAGACCAAACTGCAAGAAAATGCAACATGGTTTCAATTTTTTTTCATTAAATGCAACATTTTCTTTTTAACATTTTTGTAAAAATATATGCAATTTTTAAAGAAAATGGTTACGTCTCCATAGGCCTGTAAACAAACTAGACAAACACGAACGAGGAGTGGCAAACACGAACGATGAAACAAAACGAGATTTTCTTGCTCATGTTCATTCGATCAGAAAATGGACACGAGCGGTGCACGAACACAAACGAACATAACTAAGTGAACACCAGTTAAAAAACTTTTATCTGAATAAACGGTTGAACACGAAAAGTAAAAAAACAGGATTTTCTTTTTCAAGTTCGTTCGTTAAGAAAATGAACGTGTTTGCATTCGTTTTCGTTTATGTTCATTCGTTAATAGTATAACGAGCAGTTCAGAACGCAAACAAACATTAACGAACGAATATAACAGAACATAGGTAAACAAACATAAATGTATGTAACTGAGCGAACACTAGTTAAAAGTGAACGTCAATATCAATTGGCCTTAAAAGATAATAAGCCTAGACTAGACTGTAATAGGCTTAAGAAATTTGAACGAATATATAAACGGAAAGTAAATGAACAAATGGACAAACACACATTTACATCTACAAACATAAATGAACGTACGGGATATGTATTCACGTTCATTCGTTAAGTATATGAACAAACTTTTTTGTTCATGTCCGTTCGTTTACCAAATAAACGAACTTCCTACTGAACGGTTCACTGAACGTTTGATTCGTTTAGAGGTAGAGATGCAAACGAGCCGAGCTGCTCACAAGCTACCAAACTCGAATCGATAAAAATCTCGAAACAAGCCAAGCTTTTTCGAGTTGAGCCTTAAATAAAGCTCGTTTAGTTGTCGTGCCCGAGCTCGAGCCTTGTATGGGAGGCTCGTCGAGCCTTCATGAGGCTTGTGTATTTATAGTTTTACCTCTTTTGGACTTCTATGCATAAGTTTTACACTTCAAAGTCGACCTCGAGCCGAGCTTTGGCTTGTTTAAGGTTCTACACGAGCTCGAGCCGAGCTTAGGCTCGTTTAAAGTTTTTCTCAAAATATATAAAAATAATTATAAACATATTTATCTAATTAATATATTAATAAACGAGCCGAGCCCAAACTTGAAAAAACAACTCACAAGCCGAGATCGAGCTATAAAAAAAGAGCTCAAAACGAATCGAGCTCGATCTCAACTTCTCAGGCTCTCCTAAGTCAAAAGTCAAAACGCATCAAGTTCAAGCCTAGTCGAGCTCGGGTTCGGCTCATTTACACCCCTAAATAACAGGCCTAGATTTCCAAGTGAAAATTTTATATCGCATATATGCAAAAGGTGGATAAATACATTGCATTTTTCCTTTTTGAAAAAATGGTAGAAACAATAATTGATGATTTAATAACTGCAAACAGTAACAATACTCACATGAAGTATCTTGATAGTTCATTAGCTTTTTATGTTTGGATGTTCCTTTTAATAACTCGCTGACTCCAAAATCCGCAACTTTAAGATGACCAGAATCGTCCAGCAAAATATTTCTGTTAACATAGTAACACACGATAAGAAAGAATTTAACAAGCCAATGAAGATTAAGACTTCATCGCATTCATAATTAAAGGTGTTAATATCAAAAATAAAACTTACGAAGGTTCGAGATCCCTGTGAATGATTGGTTCTGGCTTAATTTCATGCAAATAACTCATCCCCCTAAACATTTGTCACAGTTCAATCACAATTTATAATTAGTTGAATGCGCAAAAATAAGTCACCTACAAAATTCATATAGGGGTGGCAATTTTCGACATGACACGAAGATAATCTGGTTTTGGGTTGGCATATCTAAAACTTTTTAAAAGAGGTCGTGCTCGAGTAGACCAGTTTTTTCTTTAAACAAGTCTTGTTCGGGTTGACTTTTTTATTTAAACAGGCCGTGTTCGAGTTGACCTGTTTAACCGGTTAAGTTAAAAAAGGTCGCCCCACTAACCAGTTTTAAAACAGGTCGTCTTCAGGTTGACCTGTTTATTTAAACAGGCCGTGTTCTTATTGACCTGTTTAACTCGTTTAGTTAATTAGGTCAACCTGCTAACCCATATTTTTACAACTTACCAACCAGATTAACACGTTTAGAACTTTATTACTAATCATCAACCTGCCCTCCTGTTTGACCCGTTTAGATAAAGGGGGGGTCATGAACTGGTTGATGTTTTTGACACGAATAAATATACGGGTGATGTTCGGTGGAAGTGTGGAACATTTCAAGCTGACCCAATCGACACCCCTAAACTTATTCAACTGAGACAAGCAAGTACCTAGCAATATCCATGGCATATTTTAAAGCTGCTAATGGCTTTAATGCTCCTTTTCTTCTCAAATATGCCCCAAAATCACCCTAAAATTTAGCAAATGTTACAAATGAATTTGGATATTGACTATATTAATGAATTATGAATAATGAAATGCACACCTTTGGTAAATATTCAATGACAATCATCATTGGACTACTTTGAGTTACAGCACCCAAAAACTGAACCACATTCGGGTGCCGTATCTTTTGAAGTAATTCAAGTTCATCTCTAAAAGCCGTCCTGCACAAAACTCAAATTAATTTAACAAAAGAGGGCTTATAACGCATTAGAATGGAATCACGGATCATTTGTTAATAACAACTCATACTTTGTCCTCATCAACAAAAAGTTCGTCCCCGAGCTTTTTCACAGCAACTTGTGTTCCACGCCATGAAGCCACCGCAAAGGTCCCCTGGTAAAGTTTAACACGCATAATTATATATGTATGTATGTGTGTAATTTAAATGACAGATGATTTACCTTAGTAATGTCAACGCTGTTTGTAAAATCGAGTTCTTTGGCATCTATTTCATACTCTGGAATTTCACGGGCATTACTTACATGCATGGGAGCCATCTAAATAAAAATTAAAAACATAGACAAACAAAATAAACATTTAGAAGAACACCTAAATATTATACATATGCAGCATAAAAAAATTATAATGACACACAAAAAGAGAACTTACCAAATGTTTGGCGCCATGTTTCTCCAGAAGTTTAACTACACCATGGTGCTTATAATGGATTGCATCAGCAAGAGGCTGTTAAAATCAGCATTACGTTATATAGCATATAGCAGTCATTATATAAACTTTTTGATAGAACAATGTAACATATCATGATAATGTTGAAAACTTCAAAGAGATATGAGAATAAACAGAAACCATTTAATTATCTTTTATCTTTCTGTTAATTTTTATTCTCATTACCTGCTTGTTAATCCTAATTTACTTTTCATTACTGTACAAAATTTTTCGAACATGTGGTTGTGGACTCAGATCACATTGATTAGGTCAACCAAAGCCCAAATGCAAAAGTCAATAAAAGATGCACATCAAGTGTCATTATCAAGGTTTGTGGCTTATATTTATAAATGAAAAGATCCTACTTGGTTTAAATTTAAAAATGTCAACTGAATTAAAGACTTAAATACACACTTACATTAATTAAAATTATTCTATCGGATAAGTATGTATGCTTAAGGATCTGTAATGCTATCACATAACGTTAACAAGTTGCAGCACCTTATATCACATTTACTTGACTTGTTCTACACACAGTGATTTAAACGTATATTGATTTAGTTTTGGATATTTAAACAGTCATCATGTCAAAGTTATTTTTTAATAATTATAATATTCAACAAAGCACAACTACACCAATATATACAGATAGATAAGGAACTTTGAATATATAACACACACAACTTGACAGCAAAGTCAAACCATATCCTTAAACTCGGAGCCTACATTGCAAGTAATTTAGCCTAGTACTATTCCTTCCATCCTACCTAATATGCCTAAAATTTGACACCATAACAATTAACATTATAACTAATCATTTAGGTATCCTATGTTAACTGCTCCTATATGCTAACTTCAGCAACTCAAATTTGGTTACCTAAATTTATTTAGTCACTGGGATTCTAGCAAACATATTATTTTTTTCCCTTTTAACGCTAACACTTATCCACTTTCAACCTTGCAACAATAACACTTTTCCCCTTTCAAATTTGGCCACAAAACTTTTTACTGTTATTTTTTAATACGCTTCCGTGCGTGGACGAGAATATTATTCTTGAAATGCCAAACTTAACATGTTACATACATCGTTTACTATAGCAAATGACAGTACAATATCAAACCAAACCCATACCGACCGCCCTCCCACCCACAAATACTTGTTATAACTTATAACTAATCTTTTTCTAGTACTGTATTAACAACCTCTATATAAATGTCTATTATCTACCCTAACAATTATCAAACAACAAAATGTGTCTAAATTATACCAATCCCTACAAAACCAATCACATTACATAAACTCAACTAAACCGAAAACTAAACAAACATAATAACGAAACCGTACCGTGCTACCCCATTTATCTTTAGGATCAACTTCAGCACCAGCTCCCAGCAACAACTCAGCCACATCACTAAACCCTTGACACGCCGCAACATGCAAGGCGGTTTGGTTATCGATATCTTTAAAATTCACATCCGTTCCTGACCCTAAAAGCTTCTTAATCCCCTCCAAATCACCCTCACTCGCCAAGAACATTAACCTCACCCTCGGATCAATCTCCTCCAGTTCATCATCCAGTTCCGAACCCGAACCCCTTTCGGGCTTCATCGAAGACTGCTTTCCTAAACTAAACCTCACTTTTGGGTTTAATTCCATCTCAAGAATAACGAATTGGACCTCAAGATTCAAAATTGAATACGAATTCGGTGGATTTGGGATTGAATTGAAGTGGGTTTGTTGTATACTGGAATCTTGATGAACCCAGTTGTCAATTTTTGATGATAAGAAGTATTGTAGCGGCAAACATGAGGAAGATATATGCTTTATATATGATATAAATAATAAAAAGAATAAATCAAATGCGCGTAAAAAACCAAAAAGATCGGACGAGGTGTTGACTTTTTAGTTGCTGCTTAGTTGTCATCGTTACGCCGCCTAATTGGATGTTTTTTTTATTATTATTGTTTCGAACAAATTGCTCTTTTTGAGGATGGGTTGGCGTGTTTCAAGTAGTGACTAGTGTTTCACAAACTGGTTTTGAAACCGTAAAACGGTTCAGGTTGAAACCAGTTCGTGTTAATTAACAAAACTTAAAATTGGTTTATATTCGTTTTCGGTTAAGGTTAAAACTGAGTTCTTAACCAAGTTACAATTGATTCTTATAATATAAAATATATTTATATTTATATATGATCATTATAACAATTTATATTATAATATATCAAAATATTAATTATACCTTATTATATATTAGCTTGGTAATTGTTGATGGGTAACTAACAAAGGGTTTCCCTTTGTATATATAGAGAAATAAATATTAACATCATAACATAATTACATAAAAATAACAATTTTGTGTGTTCCTCTCTTCTAAAAACCGGGTTCTTCTCAAGAACCCTAACACCATCCTTAACTATACATCCTAAAGAGAAACTTGATCAAGATGACAAACATATCGACTACATCATACTCTGTTGTGGCTACTACTCTTCATGCTTTAACAGGTTCATATGTTTATTTTTATTCATGTTTTCTATGATTTACATGAAGAACTGATCAACATGTGGCATTAGAGTGATGTTGATTAATTATTTCTTAATGTTTTCCCTAAATCTAAAATTAAAATCGAAAAACATGAATTTTGATTAGAACCCTAATCTTTTCGGTTTTCATGTTTTATTAAGATAACTGGTTATAATTGCTAAAATTCATATTTAAAACTCTAATATATTCGAAATCTGTTAAAACTATGTTTAAAATTTCGATTCCAAAGAAAACTGACTAAAGATTCTCATATTCATCATAAAAACCGAAAAATCGTCCTTACTTTGGATGAATCGTAGTAATAAAATATGTTGTTTCCAATTTTGATTGATTTTTATCTATTAAAAATTTTGAAACATAATATAGTTTTATCAATAAAAGATTTCAAAATCTTGGATAATTATAATTAAATCTTTTAAATTTGGAAACAAGATAATTCATTAAAATTCGAATTCCATCTTTATCATAAATTAGTTTATGGGATTTAAAAATAATTGATGGGATAAAATAATTTATGGGTTAAAAATAATTTATGGGTTAAGGATTTAAAATTAAATTTCGGATTTATTTTTCTAAAATGGTTTTTGTTTACTAAAATCTCGAAAATTATAAAACCCGAAAACTCTCATAATCCCGAAAATCCACTAAAAATTTAACAAATGACAAATGAAACCTATATAAGAAACCATGACATGGTTAATGATGGTGATTTTTCATATAATGTCATTTTAGTGATTTTAAATCATGTGCTAGATGCCATAAACATTACTTAGCATAAGAAATAAGTATGGGTCCACCAGAAGTTATATTTCACTTACATTCGTGGAAATTATTCAAACGGAATATTCATACATAATTCTTTTATCATTAAAAAAGTTATTTACTTGTATCTAATATGTCTTCTATGGTCCACGGTCTTAAAGAGATCAATTCATATATACTTATTAAGATTTTTCTAAATGTGTGCTTTAAGTTTAGGGATTTTTACATATATCTCCTCCCTAACTTAGCTTATTACATATTTCCTCAATTTTAAACATTTAATTACATATTTCCCCTTCTAGTATGCAATTACCGTATTACCCTTATTACCCTTTTCAATTTACAACACCTACCCTTTTCAATTAACATTACCCTAGTAAAAAAATTATCTCTTTCGTATTCAGAACAATCGCCGGTTCCATCCATTTACAGCGTTTCGACTTAACAATATCATACACAGCAATCACCGGTTTCATCCATTCACGGCGTCACACTTCCTCCAGCGATCACACAGCTTCCTCCGGCGTTCGTGCTTCCTCCAGCGTTCGACGCTTCCTCTTCCACCGGCGAAGGCGTTAGCTCTTCCTCCGGCATCACGCGGCTCGATTACACCCTACTCGCACCTTTAGAATTCCAGAATATCATATATTTAACATCTCTTAATCACGTCTTCAGGTTTCATAGATTATAATTTATAATTGCTTATACATTGAATATTTATAGTGGAAGAATAAGAACTAATATTGGACACTATTGTTTATATATAGCGTAAGAAAAAGAACTGAATCTTTGTACACTATTGTTTATATATGTTCTTTTAACCTCTAGAATTCAAGGTGAAACTTTGTATTATACCTATAAACTACGTAAAAAAATTTATATTTGTAAACGATTACAAAAACTTAGACTTCAGTTGAATTTATTAGTTTCGATGTGATTGTCTTAAAACCGATTTGGTTTGGGTTCAAATTGGGGATATATGTAATTCTTACTATTAAGAAGGAGATATATGTAAATTTGTTTATTAAGGGTAACATGGTCATTTAGTTAGTTAAATTTAATGAAATGGAGAGATATGTAATTCATGAGGTTTAAGGAGGGGAAATATGTAATTAAATGTTTAGCATTGGAGAAATATGTAATAAGGGAAGTTAGGGAGGGGATATATGTAAATGCCCCTTAAGTTTATTATGACATCTGGACGTTAATGGAATCAAATCAAGTCTAACATATATATGACAGATTCCCACGTCATGTACATCATTAAAAATTCTCTTGTATTTTTCCTAGAGATATTAAAGATCAGCGAGAGCCTTACGCATCTCAATTATAACTTAGAAGATTTGCATGAGGTGGGAGAGTGAAAACTTAATATTATTTCAATTACACCTCTTGTACAAGACACTGCTCCATCACAACACTATTCCATTAAAACTTATCTCTTTAGAATTTATTACTACTATTAAAAAAGTTTTGTTGTTTCTTAAATGTGGACATACTTCGATTTCTTACTAAAATAATCTTCATAAGAGAAACTACGACAACTTACATCATTAATGTGTTTCTCTGTTAGAATCTATTGCTATTTAAATATTGACCCTAAGCATGCTAATTTCCTAGGGGTTTCTAAGGTTAGCGGGAGCAGTAAAAGTCCTTAAAATGACTTATTAAAACTACAAGAGGCGGGGGGAAGAGAGTTATTAAATTTTACTCCATATTTAATCAACTTGGGAGGCCATCTAGGTTTTAAAACCTACTGACATTGATGATTATGCAATCTTCCTAACTAAAGTTGAAATGGATGTTGGAAAACTTAATGATCATACCCCTTCTAATCACTACGTGAATATCGACCTTCGGCCACACATGTGGTCTGGGAGATTTGCCACACTTCGGCTTAAATGTGTGGCTAAAAGGTCTTTGACCATGTTTGAAAACCTTCCAGAATGTTTTGGCCACACATATTATTCTTCATGTGACAATTCTATACCTACTCAGGTACTTTTCGCCACACCTTTGAAAAAAACTGTGACAAAAACTAGCCACATTATAAAAACGTGTGGCGAAATGTGACCTACAGTCATAGTTTGTTTGATCTTTGATACATGTGACCAAAAACACATGTATTAGCCACAAACTGTGACATTTAACTAGCCACATGTTTTAATAGTGTGGCCAAATGTGACAAACGGCTACTGTATTGATAAGAGATGTGTCTAAAAGGTAAAAGATATAGCCACTTATATTACGTTGTGTGACCTAATGTCACATTTTCTAGCCACATTTTTAATAAAGTGGCGAAATATGACGAACAACCATTGTATTTATTAGTAATGTGGCTAAAACGCTTAAAATATATGGCCACTTATACGAGGTTGTGTGACCAAAGAGTAGTTTACTTTTATTTTTCCTAAGTTTTTTATTGTCACGGATACACTTATTATTTGTGGCTATAGGTGATAAATTGTCACACTTAAATATTTTTAAGTGTGTCCAAATGTAATTAATGGCCACTTATAGGAGGTTGTGTGACCAAAGAGTAGTTTACTTTTCTTTTTCCTAAGTTTTTTATTGTCACGGATACACTTATTATGTGTGGCTATAAGTGATAAGTTGTCACACTTAAATATTTTTAAGTGTGTCCAAATGTTATTAATGGCCACTTATACGAGGTTGTGTGACCAAAGATAATCTTAGTTTTATTTTTTATAAGTTTTTTATTGTCACATATATACTTATTATGTGTGGCTATAAGTGATAAATGGTCACACTAAAATATGTTTAAGCGTGTCAAAAACGTATTTAATGGCCACACGTTGATTTGACGAGTGGCGACGTCATCATTGCCTTTATAGTTTCTTATGCCGCCAATTTCAAATTGTCAGGGAGATGTACCGCCGGGTTCCGATGGTGTTTAAATACCAGTCACAATCACAATCCACAAATCACAATCACAATCCATAATCACAATCACAATCCACCTTTCTTCCGATTATAATTTCCGATAATGGCTTCATCATGGGTCGAACGTGCACTGGGTGCTCATGCCCCCATCTACTACGACCCCACATTTTTCACCATAAGATTCCACTTTTCTTCCGGCGCTGTCCGGAGGAATCGAATGGTGAGGTATGTGGACTATGTCCACCCTCACATCTTCACGTACCAACAACTTAACCGAATGGTTAGGTGGCTTGGGTACACAACTGCTGATTATTTCAGCATTGATATGGTAGTTCCGGGAATCGAGGTAGCCTACATCGAGTTGAACAACTTGGAGGACTTCAAGGCGGTGTCCGTTTATGGGGCATTCCGTAGTCAGGTGAACCTTCGCCTCCAAAGGCTTAGGGACTCCACCTATACCTCGGATGGAATGTACGAGAGGATCATGCCCTCTCATACTCCAGAAGAGAATCCGGATGTAGATTCGGATACGGAATCTACAGGGAGGTCTACGATGGATGTCGATGTAGATTCTGAGACGGAGTCGAATGCTAGGAGCTAGTTAGTTTTATGTAATTTGGTTTTCTATATTAATGTAAATGTTATTATTGTAAATGTTATTATATTTTGGTATTAATATGTTATGTGAATTGATTAATCATATTAATTTTTTTTAATACATAATCACTTATATTATGTGAATTTTATTATTGTAAATGTTATTATTAACTGTAACGCGTGGAGCGTTTCCAAAGCGTGATATATATAACTGGTGGCTGAAATTTAATGACTATTTTTTTTAAAACATAATCACTTATATTATGTGAATGTTATTATTGTAAATGTTATTATTAACTGTAAGCGTGGAGCGTTTCCAAAGCGTGATATTATTAACTAGGAGTTATTATTGTAAATGTTATTAATTATTAACTGTAAATGTTATTATTATATTTTGGTTTATGCGTATGTATAGCGTATTGGATGTAGTTTTTTTTAATTAACTTTAAAATAGATGTTAGTGTGATTGAATAACAAAATAGACCTAAAATTTAATTTTTGGTAGTTGAGACAGTAATTTAATGTAGTTCAGTTGATTTGTAGCGTATCTAGTAAGATATACTAGTTTTTTTTTATTTTAATTAACTTGAATGTAGGCTATTATTACATAAATATATTTCCAAGATTTTTGACAAGTATTAAAAGCGTACAAAGCGTGTGATTTACTAGTTTTTTAATTTTAATTAACTTGAATGTAGGCTATCATTACATACATATATTTCCAAGATTTTGGACAGGTAGTAGGCATAAATGTAATTAATTTCCAAAAATAATTAGCTTATGTGCGTTTTCAAAGCGTGTGGAAACCATTTTGACAGGTAGTATGCAGTTATTGTGTGTTATACACTCAACAACCAACTATATAACAACAGAGACTTTTATGACTGCAATAAAACTGGTGACTGAAATTTATTACACTTCTATATATGTTATGTGAATTCCAAACTTGGCCAAGCAGAAAAAATCTAAGGTTTCCACAGATCTTAAACTTCCCAAAGATCTTAGATTTTGATAAAATCCTTTCCAAAACTCAATGCCATCACCAAATCTTAAATCTAAGGTTACTGGTGATGGCATTGAGTTTGGAAGCGGTTTTTCAAAACTGAAATTTATTTGTTCAAAGGCTTCTTCAAAATCTGGAGGGTACAATTTTGGTATGCAGGTTAGTGAAAAGAAGGGCATAATGGTCTTTTTTTTATAAAATGAGTTGATAATGTTTTGCAGGAAACCAACTGTTGAAAAGTATGTTGAAACATAACCAAATAGAGGTTGTGCAAGAAACAAAACCATTAGACGAGAAATGATGACTGTCACCGAACACCCTAGACAACATGATGCATTTTTGGGCTTTCTTTGTATTGATGTAACTTTGATATCGCACGAGTTAGTTATGAGTGTAATGACTTTATTGATCTTACTATGGTACACTACAAGTTAATTGTGACTTTTATCGATGTAACATGATGTATGTTTGAACTTGACACCAATTGACCAAAATAGCCAGAAGTTGAAATGAATTCAACAAACCGGCCTGTACGTATAAGTAGTAATAGTATTAAAAACAACCAATATTTCTTTAGTTTGAATTAATAAGTACAAAGTAAAGAATGGTGATATCATGTATCACAACTATATTTAAACATTATTTACATCTAACTAGCCGAACGAACACAACTGCTGGGTCGACAACCCCGACATCGGTGTCAATCTCCATTACGAATAGTTGTATGCTTTTTCCCGGGCCTCCAGTAATCATCCGGGGACTCATTACGAAGCAGTAGATTTGCTTTGTTAGTCTTCTCATCCACATTCCACCTTGACTTGTTATAAACTGGACATGCTTCCAAATCATTGTAATCCTTATAGTAAATAATGCAGTCATTGATACACACATGTATCTTTTCGTATCCTGAGCCCATTGCCTTCATCATCCTTTTGCCCTCATACATATTATTTACCATTTCGTTATCTGCAGGTAGCATCTTTTTCAACATTTTCAGAAGTTCATCAACGAACTTCTGAGATACCCCGTGCTTGCTCTTCAAGTTGAGTAGTTGTACTAATGCAGACAACTTGGTGAAGTCAAGACATCCTTTATATAGGGGCTTCTCAGCGTCAACAAGTAGTTGTAGAAACTATTGATACTTCTTGTCGCCTTTGAAATTGTCTTTTGTAGCATTTACCATTTCTACAGTTTCACAGGCATCTGTTGGAATGTTGGTGTCAACAAACCCAGTATTATTATCATAATTAGTTGGAATGCAGGTGCAGGCAAACCCAGTATTATTATCATAATTAGTTGGAATGCAGGTGCAGGCAAACCCAGTATTATCAACATAATTAGTTGGAATGTTGGTGTCGGCTTCTCCATGTTTTATCCAAGTAGTATAATTCTTATCAATTCCAAACCTGTACAAGTGATGTTCTACCTCGTCTACACTAAGAGATACTTGGTTCAAACACCGAACACTTGGACATGAAACATAAATTGGTGGTGATGTCTCCTTGCAATTACAAACTGCAAAATGTAGAAATGCCTTAACACCATCTCTATATGCTTTACTGCACCTGTCGCCTACTGACATCCAAGACTTATCCATCTTCCAAGAAATTTTTTATTAACCGTGTCATCAACGATATATATATATATATACACACACACACACTAATTAACGCCAATAAATGTAACCGAGTAATTAAAAGCAAAAATATTTGGTACTCACCTGAGATTAATGAAGCTGTTTGGTAGGATTGATATTGATGAGAGTTCAATAAATACACTAGCAGATCATTTATTAGGGTTCTATAAATACTAATTGATTTGGGAGTCTTCCAGAAGATAACTCGATTAATTGGCGGGTAAAAATGAAAATTTTAAACTTCTAAATGTTGGTATATAAATATTAGAAGAGGTTCTATTACGTTCTCAGGGTGTAGCTCAAACGGTTGAGGCGCTTGTGATTAAACACAGATTGCAAATACCGTGGGTTCGAAACTCCGGAGGGAACATATTTTTATTAATTTTTTATAATAACCTCTTTTTTTTGAAATAAATACACTGTGATTTTGAAAACACTCAAACTAAACGATTCATTAAAAGGCCTTTAAATCCGTTCAGAAACATAAAAATACATCATAATAGCTGGTCTAAAATCATAACAAAGTTTCTTAGCTTTTAATTACAAAACTAATTAAAATCCCTAAAAACAACAAGAAACAAATAAAATACAATATCTTCACTTTTTTTTTTCTGATTCAATCAGTGAGGCTACACTCCTTGCAAGTTGATCCTCTAATGACTTATTTGCCCTTATCAAGATAGGAATTATGTCTGTACATCTTGTGCACACATCAGATCTTGTGGACGAAACACAATCAGACCATGTAAAGAAATCACATTTTTTGCCCTAAGTTAAAAAATATAGAGTTTAGGGTCAACAATTGTAGATGAATTCCAACTTTATTTGCAATTTCACTAAGCTGATATGCACAATTGTAGAACCTCCGGCTTGGATTTTTGGTGGTCCTTGATGTTCTTAGAATGGCTTCTTGACCACAAAAACAATAAACCTGAGATCGATGTTACTGGATGTTGTGGTCCGCGATGAGGTTTCTTCCATGGTGAAAAAGGAGTTTTTATTGAAAACAAAACTAGATATATAAGTATATATATATATAGGAGGGTTTAGAAAGGAGTTGTTGTACACATGCGTGTTACTAGCGTTTTAGGATATTTATATATGTCTATGTACAGTAGCGTGTTGCAAGAGTAATAGAATCTTTTGAACAAATATATAACATATTTTAAGCTAATTGATTACACGCATTTTTAACAAATAAAGATGAGAACCATTAATCCATATTTACCATTCATCAAACGATGCATCACAAAAAGTACCATTAATTACAATACATAAAGCATTTTAAGATAATCCATATATTTACAGTGCATCACAAAAAAACCAAAAAGAGAGAAGCTAACATCACCATCACCCCGCCTTGTCCACAGTCTCCGCCCCCATCTCCTTAAAACTCATGTTGGTTGACACCGTAGTTATGGTTTCAACTAGGGTCTCACAAACTGAGTCGTAGCATTCAGACTGTTGTTTCTGATAATCAGCAACCATTGCTCGAAACTCATTGTCGTCTTCAAACAACATGATTTTACAGGATTCGAAGGTCTTTGTTTTTTCGAATGCGAGTGTAGCCCTAATCGCTTCGACTGTCTTCAACAAAGTGTCGTCTTTCTCTTTCTCAAGATCCATCGTTGTTTTCACCATGTTCTTCACGGTTTTGTCAGAAGAATACATTTTTATTATCTTTCTGAAACTGTTAGTGTGATTGAGTAACTAGTAAATTAGTAAGTTTGATTTGTAGTAAGATATAGTAAGATCTAGTAATATATAGCTTAACTTTAATGTAAGCTATCATTACCATAATATTTTTCCCGACATTTTTGACAGGTGAGTATAATTGTGTTCAATTAATTTTGACAGGTGATATAAATGCAAGCAATCTCTAGATTAAACAAAAACACATGAGACAAGTTTGTGCGTTTCCCAAGCGTGGGAAACCCTTTTTTTTTATTACAGAGTTACTATTCGTCCGGTTGCGTTTCCCAAGCGTGGGACACCTTTTTGTTTTTTTATTATTGAGTTACTATTCGTCCGGTTGCGTTTCCCAAGCGTGGGACACCCTTTTGTTTTGTCTGTGAGTCTTTTGGTTATATATACCTACACCACATTTGTGAAACTCATATACCTACATAATTTTAAATTATTTTTTTAGTTAATAATGGATTGCTCGTCATCATCATCATCATCATCCAGATCCTACAAGGCTGCCCTTAGAAGGCATATTGAGGCTCAAATCGAGATAGATAAAGCTTGTCGGGAAATTCTTACTGAAGAATTTGTAAAGACTAGCAACAGCTTGGATGTCAGGGATGTCATTGCAAAAGTTCTTACTCGAATGCCGCTAGTACTATCCGAGATCTTGCTGTTTTGTTTATGGTTGATGTAGGACAGAGAGAGCTTTACGAGTTAAAACTTTTGGGCAAGGCAATTCTTGAACTGAATTGCTCAATGGAATTGAAGTTGAAGTTTCTTATGTCACTTAGAGATTAGTATGTGATGGTGTTTCATGGTGTGTTTTTATGTGTGTCACCCAGAGATTAGTAGTAATAAAATTTGTATGTTTGTGATGGTGTGTTTTGGTAATAATAAAATTTTTATATTTGTGTTAAAACATTGATTCAACATGTAACTATTATCTTAAAGTGCATTACAAACTGTTAACAGAAGACTAGAGATCTCCATAACAAGTATCTTAAAGTACATAGCAGTCAGTTTTGAAATCATTCAAATTTTTTGTTGCTTTATCTTAAGTTCAGCAATCAACTCTTCTCCGGTTAAACGAGTGTCGTCATTTTCATGGAATAGCAGCGCATTCTTGATAAGAGTATTTCTGTGTTGGTTTGTATCCGAGAGGAGGATTTTGCACAAATACTTTAACCTCAACCCTTTTAGCTGTCTTTGTTGTTCAGGGCCTTCCTTTTGGAGATTACACCCCCATGGTCTCTTCCCATCATATTTCTCCATGTGTCTCATAGCAAAAATACCACAATCTATTCCATTACTTTTTGTTCTCCATCTCATCTTCAATCTATTTATTGTTGCTACTTGGATTTGCTGAGTAATGGGGTGTTTGATTGTTTTAAGATACATGCAAAAAACGTTTCTCTACACAAAATAGAAAGTAATTCAAGTATTTTGACAATTTTTATAACAGGTATGTATGTTTTTTGGGTAAAGGTATATATGTTTACCAGTATATCAGGAGTCTTTCCGTATCTTTCTTCAAAATTCTCTCTAATTGCTTTTGATTTGTCTTCTAAGATTTTAAACTTTGCATTGGCTGGTATTTCTTGATTTGCACTGTTGTCAAGTAATTTTATCACTCCTGTAACCACAAAGAAATGATCGCGTTGTATTATTGACACGAGCACTATAATGGTCACTTGTCTGCATAATAATTAAAATGCAGATGATTAATGCGTTTATTGTGCGTTTTCTAATAGTGCAAACAAAATAGATTAATTTGTACCAGCACATTGCTTGAAGCAAAGAATCTGAACGGTGATGCTGCAGATTTTTTCTTTTCTTCATAGTTCATTATATAGCTGAAAGCATCCATTGCATTGGCGGCTATATAAATGCCAGGACAGAAGCTTTCACATACCACCTTGAACGATTCTATGTGAGTGGACTTGTAGACCTCCTCCCAAATGTCTCCAACACAAAAAAATATATACTCTGAAATTATTTCTTCATCTTCCGTGACACCAGCGGATACGTCAACCTCTCTCAGAAGATATGGAGAGTTCAGTGCATTTGGGCTATCACTTGTTGACAATCCGGTGTCAACTGTTAAACATAAAACAACTCACATTAAATTTGACTGAAAATAATTGTAACTATAATTAAATACCTTCAACCCCTTTTGGTTTTTATTTATAATTAAATACCCTCTTTTAATGTCGCAAGCACTGTATTAACAACTTCATCAACATCTGAATCAACTGCATCACACAAATGTAATAAGTTTAAAATAACAGCATAAGTGTTTTAAGAGCGTTTTAATTATACTAATAATTAATTTAGCCCAAATACCTTTCTGAGCAGCCACTGGACCACCAACACCAACATCTGAATCAACTGCATCACACAGATGTAATAAGTTTAAAATAATAGCATAAGTGTTTTAAGAGCGTTTTAATTATACTAATAACTAATTTAGCCCAAATACCTTTCTGAGCAGCCACTGGACCACCAATACCAACATCTGAATCAACTGCATCACACAGATGTAATAAGTTTAAAATAACAGCATAAGTGTTTTAAGAGCGTTTTAATTATACTAATAATTAATTTAGCCCAAATACCTTTCTGAGCAGCCACTGGACCACCAACACCAACATCTGAATCAACTGCATCACACAGATGTAATAAGTTTAAAATAACAACATAAGTGTTTTAAGAGCGTTTTAATTATACTAATAATTAATTTAGCCCAAATACCTTTCTGAGCAGCCACTGGACCACCAACACCAACATCTGAATCAACTGCATCACACAGATGTAATAAGTTTAAAATAACATCATAAGTGTTTTAAGAGCGTTTTAATTATACTAATAATTAATTTAGCCCAAATACATTTCTGAGCAGCCACTGGACCACCAACACCAACATCTGAATCTTGTGTTTCAGGGACCACACTATTAGTGAATTTGTTTTCCCATTCACAACATCTAGCAAAGATATTCTCATTTGATGGATGTCTATCCTTTCCTTGACGGACCAACTCGTTGATCTCGGAGCAAATTTTATCAAATTTCTTCAACTTGTTATCCATTGCCTTATTCCAAGACTGTAAAAAGAAAATATAGCTATTGTTAACTCAAAAACATTTTCAGTTTATCCCAGCCAGTTGTAATGGAGTTAAATAATAGTCAATAAGCACGATAGAAATTTGCAAACTTAAAGGTGAATAATCGCTTACATAATCATCCAAATCTTGTTCAGCTGTTTGATCGGCATTATCTGTTTCAGATGCACTTTGACCATCTATTTTTTAATTACATATAATGTTGTATTACATAAAATGCATGTAGAGATAAGAGATATGAGAGTTTTTTAGAAGAAAATAACAAGTTTAATACCATGTTTTTGTTTCTCCTCAGCTGCAGTGTTTTCTTCAACTCCAGGCTTACCGACAGCACTAACCGTCACAGCAGCGGTAGCAGCAGAAGCCGCAGTAGCAGTCTCATCAAGTCTCTTCCCGGCAGCACTAACTGTCACATCAGCAGTATCAGCAACAGCAGCATCAGCAATCTCATCAAGTCCCTTCTCGGCAGCACTAACGGTCACAGCAGCAGCAGCCGCATCAATCCCTTTCCCGTCAACACTAAACGTCATAGTAGAAGCAACAACCTCAGTAGCATCTTCTTCTAAGGGAGGACCATTATTCTCCAAGTATTTTTCCATCTTATTAAGTGTAGTTGTTGTTATATAGTTGACTGCATGCGTTGTGACGGGAGTCCCAAATGGACCATATTTTTTCTGGTATTCATGCGTGTAAAGCATCACAAGGAAGGTCACCGGACCGTTGTATTGAACGTTGATACCTCTCCATTCTTCCTTTGTCGTTTTCAAGTTTTCAATAACATAGCTGCACCAGTCCATATTTGGAATATCCGAGGTTTTATCAATTGCGGCGATGAATCGTTGATTGACTGTTGTTGATTTTGTCACAAATCCTATACAGGTGTTGACCAACACAAGGAAATTAATCTTAAACAGTTCACCAACTCCTTGATCCGCGACCAGTTTGTCTTTCACATGCTTTATTTATATTCTTGAGTTTGTCGAGAATTGATTTTTGAACAAATCTGTAGTAACATCTCCCCCCAATCTTGGTCTACTCTTGCCTAAAACAAGAATCTTGCCCATTGCTATCCCCAACACTTGATGTACTTTTTGTGGTGTTATCTTAATAACACCACTCCCAATGTTCAATTCATTTAAACGGTTATTATAGTTCATGATCAACCAATATCCCAAAGTTGTTGGAGTTTGGGTTACTTGAAGTCTTAACATTGACCCGAAACCCATTTCTTCCACACAAGTTTTTTGGGTAGTGGTCATTGCCTTCACTGCATCAACAATTTTACAAGGTGCACACCTATTCATCATTTTTTTGTCTACAATTCAACAAAAGGTTGTCTCCTCTTGGGTGGCTTCTTTTCTTTAATGGCTCTCTTTTTCGGACGCTGAAAGTCCGGGCCAGAGGTGCTGTGTTCCACCTGTTTCCGCTTTGACAACAACCTATCGATTTTTGTGTCAAGGTCTGAATCAGAGTCTGCTTCCACAACATGTTTTGTTTTACCCACATGAGCAACTTTTTTAGTCTTCCTTTTATCAGTCTTGTTTTTTTCGACAACTGAATCACATACATACAATAAAACACGGGGAGTAGGGGATAACAACACGAATCACAAGGAAACAGAAAACTCTTATCAAACATCACAATGATAAATTCTCATACCAAAGCCATAACACGTTAATCATACGCATATAACATGCTTTAATATTATACATAGATTTAAAAAAACAAGGATATGTATTACAATAACAACACGCTTATCAAATGCATTAATACATAAGAAGATTCAAACAAATGCTTACATTTTAAGATTAAGTAAACATAAAACGCTAAAAAAATCATAAAGTAACACCTGTTCCGTCTTCATTCTGAGACCTATCGTGCTTTTGTTTCATCCTTGGTTCCATTCCAGAAGTAGATGAGTTAGGGTTCTTCATTTTGGTTCCGTTCCAGAATAATTAAACCACTCGAGCTTGTGCTTGTGCTTCACAGTAGAAACGAATCGTCAACGGTTTTTAGGAATTTTGACTTACTTATCCACGTTCCAGAAGTAGATGAGTGACTTACGAGGGTAGTTATTTGACCCTTTTTAAAGAAGGCGCGTGCTTTTAAATTTTAATCGTACAGTTAGTATTTTATAGTAGCAAATATATATATATATATAATATTAGTGGGTAGTGGTGGGTTCAGGTGGTCATGATGGTGGTGGACGGTGGCGGAGGTGCAGTGGTTCGTGGTGGCGGATGTGTGGTGGTGGGTGGTGGTGGTGGGCAGTGGGTGCGGATGTCGGTGGTGGTGGGTGGGTGGTGGTGGGCAGTGGTGGTGGGTAGTGGGTGGTGGTGGATGGGTATAAATAAATGTATATATATTTATATATAATATTAGTGGGTGGTGGTGGTGTGGTGGGTGGTTGTGGTGGGTGGTGGTGGAGTGTGGTTAGTGGTTGGTGCTGGGGGTCGTTGTGGCGAATTTGGGCGGTGGTGTGTAGTATGATTGCGGATATGTAATACATGAGATAATGACGGTGCTATCCCGTATGATAACCATGATGATTGGCCCAATTATGACGAGACGATGCTAATATAACTACCTGGGTTAGTGGTGGTTATCATATTGATGCTGCTAGCCTATATATACGGTTTGCTTACGCCAACCCATACGATGACGACTGTAGCTCGTACGACGAGCATGACGTCTATGATGATGATCACACATATATATGATGAGGACTAATTATATGTACCTATATGACAATACCCCACACAGGCGCGCGCGCACACACACACAGCCACACACACACACACATATATATAATATATATATGTTGATGATGATGGTGACACCGATGTTTAATGACATGTAACCCGTATGATCGACGACGACCATGATAACGTATACGATGGTCATACTGATGGTAGCATGTACGACTGATGATGTCGTTTGATGACAACAACAATTCATAAGATGGAGCCGACAGTGATCGCTAATATTGGGCTTTTTGTTTACGATAACCCATACGATGCTGACTACATCCCGTACATGGCAATCGGATGATGATGATGATGCTGATGATGATGATGGAGATGTGTGACGATGATGACGACACTGATAGCGAGATATATGTTACCCGTATGATCAACGCCGACTACGATAGCCTATACAATGACCACGTTGATTACCCGCACGTCTGATGATGATGCCGTTTCATGGTGATGGTGATCGATGATTATGATGATGATAACCACTATAATACATGATAACGATGATAACTTTATGATGTTGATCATCATCATAACACATATGGTGATGATGATAACCTAGAAGATGATAATGATACAAAACTACATATGATAATGATAACACCAGAATGTTATGAGCCTCTCTATTACGAAGTTGTAAATCTTATCCAGAAAATCTTACTAACGGTTAAGATAATACTTCAATAATGGATAAAATTTCAAATTTATTTAAAAAATATGATTTATTAAACGAACTCAACTTTTAACGAAATTTAATACCGAAATGTTAGTAAAAAAAAAAACCAAAAGTAAGACTATGTTTTTATACTATTTTTTTAAAATGTTATAAAAAAACCAAAATATATAAATAATTAAATGTGTAGAAATAAATAAAACCAAAATTCAAAACCCTTTTAACTTCAAAACCGTAAATCGACTTCTACTTCGCTTTACTGTAATTCGTAGACATCGCTTATCCTGGTAAGAACATAAAAATGCCACTTCTCAATAATGGAGTTAAGTTCCTGGTAGATATCGACAGCGATTCCATGAGTAGGATGGTATGTTAATGTTATCTGGTTAATTTTTTTTATGAAACATTTTACAGTTTTGCAACATATACATTCTAAGAACATTTTTTGTGTTACTTATAGCTCATTCCTAAAGCTTTTCAACCAATGTTTGCTGACATGAAATCGAATACCGGCTGTTGTTTGATTTATGATCAAAGTGGTAGAACGTTTTCTGTTGTTATAATCAAAGTACTTGATGACTTTTATTTTGGAACCGGTTGGACTGAATTAATCAGAGAATGCGTATACAAGCTGGAACATATGTTGTTTTTGAGCTTAAATGAAGATCTATGTTGAATATGTTTACTTTCAAAAGAAACGTAAATGATCAAACCGGTACTATAATATGTATTCCAGTCAGAAACCGACACGTCCATTACTTAGTAAGTTTTAATTTATGTTTTTAATGATTGTTTCCAAATTCAAATGTCTTTTAATTAACATGTTTAACAGGATTTCCCTAAGTGGTACGTGATTCAAGAATTTGGTGAAAATTGGATGAATTTGCTTTTCGAGCTTATTGCTCCAGATAGAGTGTTGTTTAACGTTTCATGTCATTGGGATGGAATGGGTTATAGGCTAGAGGATGGATGGATTGAGGTTTTTAAACAAACCAACTTGAAAGGTGGTTCGTTTGTTGTGTTTGAAATCATATCAGATAACACATTTCATATTAATGTCTTTCATGAAGATGGCATAGAATTTATCCTTCCTGGTTCGAATCAGATTTTTTTCAACTATCAATTTAGCAATCAAGGTAGTTCCTCCCAAAACCCAATTTATCTTGATGAGCAAGATGATGACTCTAAAATCGTCTTCTACATGAACGTTACCAAGAAATTGGTTAATTGAATTTTTAAATTTCTTTTTTATTTACAAGTATATTTGAAATTTTCTTTTCACAGCGTCTTCCGCGTCACATTGCCACCAAGATTGATGCGTATGATGGAATGCCAATCACTTTGGTCAATCCCGAAGGTCGTAAAAAAATGAGACTTCATGGTGAACTGTCGGACCTGAAATTCAGATATCGGTTACCAAAATGGAAAAAATTCAAGGTGGAAAATGAAATACAGATTGGTGATAAGTGCAGATTTGAATATGACTTCAATGAAGCTACGTTGTTAGTTTCAAAAGTTGATTAGTGATATGGTGATGTTTGGAACATTTGGGAAATATTTGGTGACGTGTTTGGTGAATTTTGGAACATTTGTGATTTGGTTGGTTATTTGTATATGTATGGTTGTATTGATACATTTTTTAGTTTATTGTGTTGAATGTTGGTTGGTTAGCTTTTAAATGCTTTAATTTTATAGTTTCTTGTATCATCTATTTTGTTATTCACTCTTACTTTGTTTCATGGAATGTATTGTAATGGTGCCTTTTGTATGAAAACTTTTAATGAATGGTAATTATGGTTAAATCCAAAAATAAAACAAAAAACACTTTGTTAAAAAACACTATTATGCTTGTACCACGCTAATATACATAAACATATATAAATATCCTAATACGCAATACACGCTTATCCAACCATCTTCTGTCAAAGTGCCTATTTTCAGCCTCAGGTTCTCTGCCATAAAAACTATGCCAATAATCTATTGGTTCTTAATTAAAAGGGAGGCAAAACTCAAAAAGCTCCAAAATATTGGCTCCAAATATTCAAAAACTCTAAATTACATTTAACCCTCCAAAAATCAAATTACACTCTAAATTATTAAAAATTTTCCACTTCACAAATCAGCCGACAGTGATTTATACTCTAAATTATTAAAAAACAATCGAAGATGAAGCTTTTAGATGAAAGAATCGAAGAAGAACATGTTTTATAATCTGATGAGGAAGCCAACTACGACGACGACGTTCAATCAGACGACACTGAAGGCTACTCCAGTGAGGAAGCCAACGACGACGACGGTCAAGTAGACGAGGTTATAGGGACGATGGTTATCGAACCCCTCAGCAGTTTTGCTACTACGAAAAAACCTACAAGGGGGTTGACGAGTTTACCTAAGCTGCATACCGAATATGCAAACTCTGGTGGTGTCAAACTGGCAGTGGAGTTTGATAATCTGGGTAGGTTCACTGGCCAAAACAGATCAAAGTTTGCAAGTTTTTTAGGGGATGTTGTAAGGGAAATAATTGGCTTGAGAAATTTAAGTTGGAGGGAGGTCACAAAGGAGCTTAGAGATAAATTGTGGGAACAAATAACGGTTATTCTTTATTTATATTTGTGCATTTTATATTTTTGAGATGTAATTTACCTTTACTGTATTATATTATGCAAAATATTTTGAGATTGAGGCTTGTCGCAGGCCTTCTGTGATGAATCGGCTCGGAAACCTTCTTCGGGATTTCAGAAGAAAAATGTATGCCAAATATATTATGCCGAACATCGGTAAACCTCTGAAGCTGAAGGTGGTACCCAAGGGACACAGAACGATGATCAGGCAAGAAGACTGGGATCGCTTCGTTGAGTACACATAATCAGAGCAGTTTCAGGTATAAATCCTCTACTCTGCAAATGTAGATTGATCGACTAAATATGGTTTATATTTTTTGTTTAAATATAATGAAATGATTATAATGTGTGGCTGAAGAAAAAATCGGCTTCATCAAAGGGAGCTCGAGAAAAGAATGTTTTTGATCATCACATGGGACGAGGGGGTTATACATACCTTCGAGAGAAACTGGTAATCACCGTCAGCTGCTTTCTCTCTAGTTCAATGATTTGTTGGTTATGTGTCTAACGCATGACCGTCAGCTGCTTTCTCTTGAATATTTTACAAGGTCAAAAAGAAGGAAATTGGACCGGATGAGATTCTCGGCCGTGTATTAATGTGGATGAAAGGAAGGGAGGACAAAGATGGTGCATACAAGAATGCTGTTGGCGAAGGCGTGGCAACCAAATTAGTATGTTTTAGTATTAAACTTTTTAAATCATGTTAAATTCAATTCATTACCTTATATTGGTGTCAAAAAAACTTGAGTCTGTATAACTTGTCTCCACACTTTATGTGGATACATAAGCGTGTTACAAGTATATTATAATATTTGTTTTCTTGCAGGCTCAGCATGAGGAGCAGATCGCCTCCGGAGCCCTGGCACTTGAACCGTGCACAGATGCCGTCACTTAGGTGCCTGGCAAAGAAAAAGGTGGGTTTTTAAAAGGGATTGGGTACGGATTGACAACAGGTAAATATTGGGGTGTGAGTCGGGTAAAAGGCTCGTTTAAGCAACGGATTGCCCAACTTGAGTATGAGGCGGTGCTGAGAGATGAAGTGGTGAACAGGTTGACGACTCTACTTGAATCCACGAGTGCTATGCAAGCAAGCCGTGAGAAGGAACAATTAGCATTTGAGGCCAGGTTCAGACATCTCGAAGGATTGTTGCCGCAAATGTCGGCAAGTCAAGTAAGTGACGTATGCTACATATTATTAATGCATTCGACATACATAATTGGCACTGTTTTTGTCACAATTCATAGGTAAATCCTGTTCCCAACCAGGTTGGTTCTAACCAAAGTACTAGTGCTGTGGCGCAAAATAAAATGCCAGGACCAGTAAGTATCTGACAGTTTCTTTGTTTTTTACAAATTTCCATGTGATTTTTCATTTTCCATAACCTAATAAATTGATTTGTAGGCCAGTTCTGTGGGAAACATCTTAACCTCAGGTGAGGCTGTGCAACAAGAATCCGCTTCTCAGGTAACCATTTGACAGTTTGATTGATTTGTTTTAATAATTAACTTTCCATGTGAGTGTGCTGATTTTGCATAAGTTAATTGTAGCCCAAGTCTGTGGATAAAATAGTTGTCGAAACGGTACCCGCTCCCCATATCGCGACATCAGTACTTATTTTTGACAATTTCAGTACTTTTTATAATTTGTTTCTAATGTGAGTGTGCTCATTTTCTATTACCGAATTGCAGGCCAAGTCTGTGGAAAAAAGTGTTGACCAAACGGTACCCGCTCCCCATATCGCGACATTAGTAAGCATTTGACAATTTCAGTACTTTTTATAATTCGTTTCCAATGTGAGTGTGCTCATTTTCTATTTACCGAATTGTAGGCCAAGTCTGTGGAAAAAAGTGTTGACCAAACCGTAGTCGATCCCCATAGCGCGACATCAGTAAGTATTTGGCAGTTTCAGTTTTTATATTTTATAACCTAATAAGTCCTAACAATTCCAATTCTGTTATATTACCAATGAAGCATGTAGAGAACAATGTTGACCAAGCATCAACACAACTACACCACACTCCGGATAGTAACGGCTCGAAAAAACCATCACTAAGTATTTGGCAATTTCAGTTTTCCCTATAATTGTTGATTGATTCATTGAATGGTTTTTAGGTAAAACGGAGAAGCCGTAAAAGAAAAGTTGATGTATCTACGGATGAAGCTTCCCCACCTACTGAAATAAAGGTATGTACTGCGCGAAACATTGTTAATTTCCCACCAACATGGGTATGTACTTATATATTGACTTCAACTAAGCCATCTTAATTTCACATGCTGGTTTATAGGTGTATGAGTGTCGTTTGTGTGTGCATGACAAGCGTAACAAGGTGGCAAATGGTAAAGTTTATTGGTCACCGGTTCCACAACAGTTGCATGGAAAAGCAATTCCGGAGGGTTGCTATAAAGTTAGTATTGATGAAGTAATAAAGGAACAACCAATTATTCCATGTGAGGCAGGTGAAATTGTGACACTTGGCAATGCACGTGGTTCTTTTGTTGCTTGGCCAGAACACCTAATCTTATGTGACCAGGAGGTATGTTCCCTTTTAACTTAACCGAACAAATATCTATGTTCATTTTCATTTAGTTTAAAAAATGAACACTTGTGTTCGTTTATGTTCGTTTGTTTATAATCTAAACTAACGTAATTGAACAAAGATAAACGAACATAAACGAACTTCCAGCCGAAAGGTTCACGAACAGTTAAACGAACGTTCGGTTCGTCTGCAGGCCTACTATTTTGTTCTATTCAATTACAAAATACGACATTAATTATACATATTTGTTTTTCATATTCTGTTGTTCCAGCTACCACCACTCCCATCCTCAAAAGAACCAGACAGAGCTAGCAAGAAGCCAAAGGCAAAGTACACAACGATAGACAGGGTGACCAAACAGAAGACAAGGAGCAGTGCCAAAAAACCGACGCCTTAGGTAGTCGTTATTTTTGTATTTTGTAAGATATTTTGCATATACATTTGCTTAAGTGAATACTATTGTTAATATAATTTGTTTCTAATTTTGTTTTGTCATGCTTGCTTATAGTTGTTTTATATTACTGCACAAAAAATAAAAATAATTATATATTGCCTAATTATACACAATTTGGCCTCATAGAACACATTAAATAGGTGTGGCCAAAAGTACCTGAAATTACAAAAATTAGAGTCTATAAATGACCATTAGCCACAACATAAACATTTTTGTGTGACGAAAAGTATGATAATAGTCACACTTTAAAAACATTATGTGTGACAAATGGTAAAGACAATGGCCACACCACAAACAACAAAAGAGTGTTTGAGTGGCAACTTCACATTTTTAGCCACATTGACAACAACCTCCGGTGTTTATATGATATTATTAGCCACACAGTACCTCATTATGTGTGACGATAAGTTTGATAATAGCCACACTTTAAATTAGGAAAAGCATTATGTGTGACAAACGGTAAAGACAATGGCCACACCACAAAAGAGTGTTTGAGTGGCAACTTCACATTTTTAGCCACATTGACAACAACCTCCGGTGTCTATATGATATTATTAGCTACACAATACCTCACTATGTGTGACGAAAAGTTTGATAATAGCCATACTTTAAATTAGGAAAAGCATTATGTGTGACAAACGGTAAGACAATGGCCACACCACAAAAGAGTGTTTGAGTGGCAACTTCACATTTTTAGCCACATTGACAACAACCTTTAGTGTCTATATGATATTATTAGCCACACAATACCTCACTATGTGTGACGAAAAGTTTGCAATAGCCACACTTTAAATTAGGAAAAGCATTATGTGTGAAAACGGTAAGACAATGGCCATACCACAAACTACAAAAGAGTTTTTGACTAGCAAGTTCACATTTTTATCCACATTTACAATAACCTCCAGTGTCTATAAGTTATGATTAGCCACACAGTACTTCACTATATGTGACGAAAAGTTTTACAATAGCCACACTTTCTATTAGGAAAA
Organism: Bidens hawaiensis; assembly: GCF_021521415.1. Lineage (NCBI taxonomy): Eukaryota > Viridiplantae > Streptophyta > Magnoliopsida > Asterales > Asteraceae > Bidens > Bidens hawaiensis. Next base: position 878,103 of record NW_027491353.1, read on the forward strand.
ACATTTTGTGTGACAAACGGTAAGACAATGGCCACACTATAATCTACAAAGGAGTTTTTGAGTGGCAAGTAAATATATTTAGCCACTTTTAATGTAATATCCAGTGTCTATATAATATAATTAGCCACACTATTATTAAATTTAAGTGGCCATTGCTTTGCTATATCCACACGGTATAAGTCACAATGCACGCTTAACACAACCCTATTGGCCACATTATTATAAAATTCATGTGGCTGAAACATTAATTCATGTGGCTATATACGTGCAATGGTCACTCATAGTAAATACTCATGTGGCAATTTTCTACCGTTTAGCCACACTTATTGGAGAAGCTTCTTGATGGCCAGCAACTAATGCCTGTACCCTTTAGCCACACTTATTACCACATAAGGCCACCAAAAACTGTGTGTAGCCATATCATACCCACGGTGTCGCGAACTTTGGCCACATATGACTTGAACCAAATGTGTGTGGCTAAAGGCGTACGACCACACTTTTTTCATGTGGCTGAAGGTCAATATTCACGTAGTGAATTAAACTATTAAATCAATCAATCTTCTGAATGAAATAAAGCTATTATTAGCAAAATTGACTCCATAAGTCAGAATAACATTTGAGATTTGGTTGAATCACCTAAGAGTGTTCATAACTAAACTATATCTCAATAAAACAAATTAAGACATTAAGAAGCACGGTTGATTGTTAATGGCTATATTCAAGGAGAAACCAATTATCAAAGAATCTTCTTACCTATATTGCAAAAGATTTGTTTAAGTATCATTATTGTTCTAAAAGCTTATAATATTTAAGAGCTACATTAGATGAATATTAAAACAACTTTCCTTAACAATCGGCTTACACATTTATATGTTCATAAAACAACCTAAAAGGTATAAACTAAAGGTCAAAGAACATTTAGTATATAAGTTAATAAAATCCATATATGGGTTAATGCAAACATCAAAATGTGATGAAATCTTTATACAATTATTTTCATCAAAAACCAAGTGAATTAATGTACCTGCCTTAAAATGAGTGGGAGCATCTAAAAAAAAACAAATTTGTCATTATATAGATGACATTCTTCTGACAAGTATATGTTACATAAGTCAAAGCATTGTTCACACACTTTGATTCTATAGATCTCAGAGATATTCCTTACACATGTAACAAACAATATTGATCTACTTTAGAGGATAATAGGAACACATAAATTAAGAATCTAATAACTAAAAGTCTCACCCATAAATATTATGAAAGTGCTTATAATAATGACGGATTATAGATTATTATGCACAACTGCATATCATACTATGAATGATTAACTATTAAATTTTCTCATCATTTTTGATTTTGTACGTCTCTTAATATGTTCTGCAAGCATAATGACATATAGACGAATTAATATACAAATCAAACGTTCTGAAGGTCTTACTTGAAAATTTTGATCATAACTGCTTAGGTTTTAAATAGGGACTGCAATATGATTAATGGGGGTCTTGAGCTGATGTTCAATTCAATGACTGTATTTCTCTGCTCCAGTTTAAGTTTAAAGCTAAAATGAGTGTTAACTCCTGATCAGGCTTATCTAATACTCATAATAAATGATTACTCGGCCAAGCGAGAGAATATAAGATTAAATATATAATATATTTATATTTATATATGGCCATTATAATTATTTATATTATAATAGATCAAAATATTAATTATACATTACATATATTAGTTTGGTAATTGTTGATGAGCCATATTACCCTTACTAACTAATAAAGGGTTTCCCCTTGGGTGTATATATAGAGAAACAAATATTAACATCATAACATAATCACACATACATAACAATTTTGTGTGCCTCCTCTCTCATAAAAACCGGGTTCCTCTCAAGAACCCTAACACCATCCTTAACTATACATCCTAAAGGGGAACTCAATCAAGATGACAAACATGTCGACTACATCATACATAGCTGTTGCGGGTACTACTCTCCATGCTGTAACAGGTTCATAGGTTTATTTTTATGCATGTTTTCTCTGACTTACATAAAGAACTGATCAACATCTTAACTGGGTTTGGAATTTTTTGACCAATTGTGGTCGGATCCGGTTTAGTAATGTGGTTTCAAGTTTCAACATAATCGGTTTCAATCCAGTTACGTTTCAGTTTTATTTTTTGGTTCGGTTCAGTTGAACGGTTATTTTCCATATCTTGTTTCAAGTTAACCCACATACACATCTAATATTGTGTAATGTAAACATGACTCGTTTAATTTGTTTGTCTAAACGTGTCAAACAATATAACAGATTGGAATATGTTAAATAACTTGTAAACATGTTAGTTTGATTTGTGAGTTGTAATGAATGCGTTGAACAAGTTATAAATAGTTTGATGGTTAAGTCAGTTTAATTAAACATGTCAACACAGTCATAAAAAGCTGGATGCGTTAACCAAACGCCGCCGCCGCTATTAGAACCAAACACAATTTCTTCGTCGCCGTACACAAGGGTTTGATCTCTAACCCGCCGTCGCCGATAATCTTTCCTCCCACAACCAATTTCGTCACCGCCGTCAGCTACAATTTTGTCTTCATTCTCTAGGTTTCTTCATGGGAGATCGATGGAAACATATACCGGAGGAAATACAACGGCGACTTACAAAAATTTTCGTCACGAACCTTTCGAATCGTTGCAGCGGCAATGACTTGGCCGGAGTCTTACGGGAATACGGTATTATTTACGATATTTACGTAACGGAGAAGAGAGACCAAGGCGGCAACCGCTTTGGGTTTGTTTCGTTTATGGACATTAAAAATAAGATCGAATTGGTCAGGAGCATGTCCAACATTCGGCTGGGAGATTTTAAGTTATCGATCAACATTGCACGGTTTATCTTGGAAAATGGGGAGATCAACGAGAGACGGATGCCGGAAACACAAAGGAAGACGAAGATACCGACTTCACATGGTTATGGTGGACAGTTTACAAATTTTACCGGAACGGATACAATGTCTTTCAAAGATGTGTTAACGGGAGATAGAGGCGTGGATAAGGCGATAAAGAAAACTTTGATACTCGATGATAAATTGTCTGGTTTTGTGAACCTTCATGGCATGTCTCTTGTTCTTAGGGCAGCCTCTTTTGAAGTTTTAAAGAACATAAAGACTAGTGTGAAAGATATGGGATTGGTGACAAGTGTATTGAGGTATCTGGGAGGAATGAAATTTTTATTATCGTATATGACAAACGAGCATGCTGTGTTTGCAAGAAATGAGTTCGCGGGTAGAGGTGAGGATTTTGAATCTGTGATGATTTGGGATTGTAACATCCCATTTTCTAGTTTCGGTTAATAAATGAAAATATGAGTTATTATGAGTCGGGCAAGTGTTGGGTTAAATGGATATGGGTTATGGACTTGGGTTATAAAGGAAAGAAGGAAGGACCATCGGTTTAACCTCATGATCCATAATTATATAAACCTTAATTACCAAATAATCCATTCACTTTACACATATTCCATAAACCATCAAAAACACACACTTCCATACACCATCAAAAACACACATTTAGCTCTCACTCATCTCTCTCTAGCCGAAATCACCAAGAGAAACCGATCATCAACCCGAGGTAATGATAATATGATAGTGTATGAACTCAAACCGTTTGATTTAGTCATGAAACGACGAGCCAACACCATTAAATCGTTAAAGTCACGATATCCGGGTGGAATCGGGTATAAACAGAACCTAAGATGAGCTTAGGGGTCACCCTAGCTCAGATCTGGATCGAACGGGACGAAAAACGGTGGAAAACGAGTCAAATCTTGTTTTTCCGGTGACGACGCCGGAAAGGCGGCGGGTACGAGGAAGGTTTCTCTGACCTAACCCTAATTCGTTAACGGAGAGTTAACGAACTAGGGGTAATTTGTCTGATGATTCGTTAAAGGATGCCTAACGAACTAGACTTGGTTTGTGTTCAAATTCGTTAAGGATAAGATAACGAACTAACTCCCAGTTCGCTTTGACCATTCGTTAAAAGAGATAACGAATTAGAAGGTCCAATTCGCTACATGGATTGGTTCGTTATATGGACTGATTCTTCAAAGGACCAGTTCGTTAGAGGGTCCAAATCGTTATAAGAACCAGTTCGTTATGATAAGCCAATTCGTTAAGAACCAAGTAACGAACTAGAAGTTTGATAGAATGACAGAACAATCCCTGGACTTGAGAAGAATGGTTTAATTACAAAGAAACCCTCGAACTTTTTAAGTTAGCAAATAATAATAACAATTAAAATCCTAATGGAAAATGTGTTAAGACAGTTAATGGAAATAAAATTTTTCCATTAACTGTCAGCTCGACCCCAGCCAGGGGCTCTGCCCCTTGGACCCTGCTAGGGGCTGCCGCCCCTAGAACCCCGCTGCCAGGGGCGATGCCCCCGACCCCCGTTCGTTGTGGGTTATATAAAGATAGAAATACGATATGAATAGTAATAGTTAATTGATACATATAATTATTATACAGTTAGCCGGCCACAGCTCAAGAAAGGAATGACCATAAACGGTGAACGTAACCGCATTCAGGTGAGTTTCTAGCCTCATTTCCTTGTTACGTTTTCGGGGATGTGTGCATACTCGATGTGATAGTTAATACGCTTACCTTAAATGGTAAGTGTATGCCATGTATGATTTATATGTTATGTATGTATATCTTAAATGTAAATGAATGCTTGTCGATACGTGAACGATCTTCAGATATTGCACGTGTTAACAAGGGAGGTATGTATATGATAGTTGAATGTGTATGATGGATATATGTATAAGATATGGATGTGTATGAATGATTAAAGAAAGCATGTGTATGTTATGGGTATGTAAAGCCAGTATGCACGAATATGAAGAAAGAGGGATCAAACCTTAATAATATCTGAGATAGAGAAGAAAAGGATCAGACCCTAATAATATCTGAGATAGAGAAGTAAAAAGGGATCAGACCCTAATAACATCTGAGATAGACAAGAAAGGGATCAGACCCTAATAATATATGAGATAGACAAAGGAAGAGAGATCAGACCCTAATAATATCTGAGATAGAAAAGGAAGGGATCGAACCCTAACAATATCCGAGATAGAAAAGGACGGAAATTTATGTAGTACGAAAGTAATAAAGTATGAACTTATGCTATGAAAGTAAATCAATAAAGTTATTATTATGTATCTTCAGATGCATAATTGAAGGTAAGTTTATGTATTGTATAATGTGTGATTAACTAGAACTCACTCAGCGTAGCTGACTTTTAGTATGCACGCAAGTGAGTAGAATGAGACAGCTGGCTTGAGCGGGGACACATGGAAGAAGAATAAGAGTCTGGCATCTGAAGACTCAAAATGTTCTATATTTGATGTTTTAGTTTTGAAAGACAAGAATGTTCGAGACAAGTTGAGAATTATTATGTAATGTTTATGAATGTTTATATTCCGCGCAAAGTTTTAATTAACTCTGATATTAAGAACTGTGTTTATGAGTAAATCCAACGTCAAAAGTAGGGCACCGGTAACGGGTCCTTACAGGGATGGACAGGAACTTGCATTTGAAATGATCGCTTGGGTCAAAGTTCAAGGAGTGTTGATACATGTGTTGTCGAACGAGGTCATTGACGATGTAGCCAACCTGTTTGGGAAGGTAGTCCATAAAGCGCAACATGCAACCGATATGTAGATGTATCTTACTATTACGTGGAGCTGGCGGTCAATGACGGCCGCCCGATTCTTGGTGAGGTTGCCATGACGTGGAGGAAAAAGTTGTTCATGGTCTGGGTTTCAGAGGACGCCAGGGATTGGGTGCTGGATTTTTTACAAACCAGAAAAAAAGACACTCATTCGTTGACGGAGGAATAAGACGAGACTGAAACGGGTTCTCCGGTTGCTACCAACGCCTCGTTGTAGAATGGTTAGGATGTCAGAATTGTGTCGCCAGAAAAAGTTATGGAGGGAGGGCCTAGTGGGGTTGACTTGGATTTCGAAAAAAACATCAACAAAAACAAAAGGAAAAAGAATAAAAAACATGTTGATGTGGGGCAGGATTCGTTGGAAAATTACAAAAGTAGTAATGGTAGACCTTATAAAGAAACAAGACTAAAGATGGACTTGGATGACCCTTTTGGGTTGGAACCATTCATTATAGACTCCAAGGTTACTAAAAGAGGATGTAAAGAAAATGTTGTTGGGCCTGTTGATTTTTATGATTTGGAGGCCGATGACGAGGTGGAAAACAATTATGAGATGGGATTAAATAATTCAAGAAGGATTGAGAGTAATGGTGAGACTTACATCACGCCTTCAAGCGAGAGCACTGATGTAAGTTTGGATATAAATTTTGAACCTGCTTTAGCGGGGGATCGTGCTTAGTCGGAAGAGGAGAGGTCAGTTCGTCCGGATAAAAGTTAGTCCTCGAGGTCGGTTGATAGTGAGTCAGTAACGTGTGAAGTAGAAGCCACTAAAAATCTTGGTGACAAAGTTGGTGCGAGATTGGCAAACTTCGATTACATGATTGCGGACTCGATAGCTCATGTAAGGGTACAATTGTAAGTCATGAATTTTATTTCAATTAATATTCGTGGGCTTGGGGTTGTTGGAAAGGCGGGTTGGATAAATAGAATTAAGTCGGATTTTGGAGCTTCATTCTTGGCTCTCCAAGAGACGATGTGTTCGGATTCTAAAGTAGAGGTGTTGGCTGAATTTTGGGGCGATTATGGGTTTGAGTTTGATTGGGTTAAGGCGGAGGGTAGATCGGGGGGGGGGGGTGATCAAAATGTGGGATTCAAAGGTGTTTCAGAAGGATTGTTCGATTGAGCATGATAATTTTTGGTTACTTCCGGTTGGCTTCGAGATGGGAATCAAAGATTGAACATAATGAATGTTTATGCCCCTCATAATAATACAGTTATCAGGGTTCTATGGCAGAAGATTACTCAGGTGATTCAGTTGGGGCAGGGATGGTGGGTTGTTTAATTTGGGGGACTTTAATTTTGTTCGCTTTCTCGAAGATAGAAAAAAAATACTATATTTGATCCGGTGGGGGGCCATGGATTTTAATGATTTTATTTTTGAAGTAGAACTCAGGGAGTACAACATGAAAGGTATGAAATATACCTACTTGACAAGCAGGGAAGGTTGCAAATTAAGTAAAATAGACAGGGTATTTGTTTGCTCTGGAATTTTAAAAAAATGGGCAAACGCCTGTTTGAGAGCCCTTCCTAGAGAATGGTTGGATCACTCGCCTTTGGTTCTTTCGGTTGATAATAATTTTGGTCCGAAACCTTTTCAGTGGTTCAATTCTTGGCTGGATAGGCTTGATTATGAAGAGGTTGTCGGTAAGGCATTAGACGGGTATACTTGTGATGGCCCTCCGTATATGGTTCTTTTAAAAAAAATCCAGGAGGCTGAGAGATAGGCTTAGGAAATGGTCGAAAGAATGTTATTCTAAGGTAAAGGAAGAGATGGTGATTCTTAAAGCGGAAAAAGAAGATCTTGAGTTGCGTATGGAAGAGAGAGATTTATTAGAGGAGGAATTGTGGGTGTGGATGGTGTAACAACTCGAGTTTTAATTTATTAGTTTAATTTACTTATTTAATGATTTAAAACTACTTTGGTTTACATATATTTTTAACCCAAATCTAAACTTTAACCCTACTTTGATTCCACCTAGATAGTTCAGGGTCTAAACTACAAAATCTGTATTATTATTATATTATTATATTTATTTAACCCTTTTACCCAGTAACCCAAACCCATAAACCCGTTACCCATGACCCGGCTCCAAATTCAAACCCTATTCGCAATACCCGATTCCGTTTTGTATCTTGGACCTTAATTCTCATATCTAATTTAGAAATTGGATCAAAGGATGTGTTATACTTACTGAATTCGGCCCAACCGACACTTTAATTTTGTTAATTCAATTATAAATGATTCGTTTACCATATTAACCTAACCGACATCCGTATAACCTTGTAGAACACGAAATTGGTTGTAATATATCGATTAATCACGCAGACACAATCTCCTAACCCTCGCTGTCTCTACCCCCATCGTTAATTTGACTATAAATACCTGCTACTGTTTGTTCTGGAACTCGTTAAAGCCGGCTTTGTTTGGGCTAATTAACCCTTCACTATTTATCGTACAAGGTAAAGAAGATTATGGTTTTGTTCGTGATTCTGTGCTTATCAAAAGCCCCATAATCAATTTGTTTAATCATTACGGGATTAATCGAACTAATTTTTAGGGTTCTTAAGTAATTGGGGATTTTTTATCTGATTGATTTTATTTAATTGTTCCTAATCTATTACGCATGAACTAGTTAGCCCAGTTGGTTGGAACCTTGGTTGTGGAGTGGCAGGTCGCGGATTCGAGTCCCTGCCACCCGGTTTCTGATTAAATTTAGTTATTATTCTTTTTAAGCTATTATAATAAATAATATATATAATAATGACTAAGAAATAAATTATCTTATTAGAAACCGATCATATAATACTTTTTTTTCTCACGTTTTTGGTCTGTGTATGTACGTATATGTGTATTTAGATATACATATATGTATATATGTATATATAATATCACGTAAACTAATATTTTTGGGTATATATATATATATATATATATATATATATATATATGGACAAGCTTATTGAATATTTTAGAAAACTAATAAATATTTTTAAATATGTATTTTACTTAAATAATATTTTTATAAAATAAAATATTATAATATACTTTTAAACGGATTAATAAACTAATAATATTGTTAAAGATGTATTTTATCTATAATAAAGTATTATAATATACTTTGTTTATAATTTGACAAACTATTAAAATTTTCATATAATATCTTTATATATAATAAAATATTATATTAAGATGGTTAAAAAGAATATAATATGACTTAATAGCTTTATAAATATCGAAGTTTCTTATCCGATCCAGTTCATTAACTTAGCGTATTTATGTTCTATTTCCCTTTATAGGCCTTGTCGTCAACGTGTGATTTCCGTGAATCATCGTTTTTAATACTTCTCTTTTCACTATCGTTCGTCTATCGAGGTGAGTACTGCATTCCCCTATTTTACTTCTTTTTCCAAGTTTGATTAGTTTTGGTTGTGGGTCGGCTTTTATAACTTTGATTCCTAAAGTTTGCACTCCTTTAGGTCTCAAAGATTATAAACCTATTACCCTTATAGGGATTATTAGTAAAGTGATCTCTAAGGTCCTTGCTAATTGTCTAAAAAAGGTTTTGGGGTTCGTGATCTCGGATAATCAATCGGCGTTTTTATGTGATCGTTTCATTTTGGATGGGCCTTTGATTGTGAACGAGCTTTTGGGATGGTTTAAGAAAAAAGACAAAAAGGCATTTTTGTTGAAGATTGACTTTGAGAAAGCATACACTAATGTGAATTGGAACTTTCTTTTATCCAGAATGTTGCAAATGGGTTTTCCAGATTGATGGGTTCTATAAATTAGAGGGGTTTTGGAGTCGGCTCGATCAACAGTTCTAGTAAATGGTTCACCAACTTATGAGTTCAAGTGTGAGAAAGGCCTCCGACAATGAGACCCGATTTCCCCGTTTCTCTTCTTGATTGTCATAGAGGAGCACCTAACAACGCATCTTCACAGACCAAGAACTACGAGATCACCCCTTTCATTCTTGGGTGATGGAGGGATCATACCATTCGAGCCTTTTTTTTCATGCTTTTCCCCGAGGTCTGGAGAAAGCTGAAATCAAATGGGATGTGTCTATTTATCTATCTCTTGACTCAAAATGGGAGCAGGTTTAAAAAAGGCACTTTCATGGGTTCTAAAAAAATCAAAGTCGGTTGGTGAGCTTTCGGGTCTTCAACTTTCGAAGAATGAACAAGATATTACTCATTTGTTTTATGCGGATGACGCGCTTATCTTGGGGGAATGGTCGAAAGAAAACTTAGAGAAGACCGCCAAAATTCTTCGGGTTTTTTACTTTTGTTCGAGGCTACGAATCAATCTTCATAAATCTAACCTTTTTGGTGTATGGACGACTAACACCGAGGTGGAAACTATGCCTGGCGTGTTGGGATGTAGAAGAGGTAATGTTCCTTTTAATTATATCGATATAAAGGTGGGTGCAAACATGAATCGCATCACCAATTGGTTGCCGGTGTCAATGTGATGGAGGCGCGCCTAGCGACTTGGAAAGCCAAACTGTTGTCTATCGGGGTGGGGGGGGGGGGTTACACTCATTAGATCAGTGTTGGGAAATCTCCCCATATATTATTTCTCGCTTTTTAAATCCCTTGTGACTGTGATTAATAAATTGGAAGGTATTATGAGAAGGTTTCTTTGGGGTGGTGCGAGTGAAGATAAAAAAATTAATTGGGTTGTGTGGGATAGAGTTGCGAGACCTAAAAAGGCGGGTGGTTTGGGAATTAACCGCCTGAAAGAAATTAACGAAGCTTTGCTTCTTAAATGGAATTGGAGATTCATGAAGGAAGTAAACAGTTTGTGGAAGCGGGTCATTGCAGAATGTCACAGGAATAAAAATAACTGGTTGTCGCTTCCTCTCGCCTCTAATTCTTCTAGATGTTGGAACGAGATCGTGAAGGTGGGTGAAATATGCATTTCGGATGGTAAGAAACTGAATTCTTTTTCCTATGGTTCGGTTGGAGATGGCAAGTCTATAAGGTTCTGGTGCGATGGATTGGAGAAATGCCTCTTCGAGAATCATGTCCTAATCAATTTAGATTTATTTAAAATGTAAAGATTGTTTGGTTGAAAGCAGAATCACCATTGGAAGCACCGTTAAAAATCTGAAATGGAACTGGAAAAAAGATCCGACGACAAATGAGGAGGTTGGAGAAATTTTTGGGCTTTTGGAGCAGATTCATGATTACGTTTGGGTTCAGGGAGTGGATTCGTGAAAATGGGTAGGTGGTGGTCCAGATAATTTTACGGTATATGCGGTTAAACAACTATTTATTATGGCTCGGAATTATAGCGATTTTTATAAAATGAGATGGAATGGATGGATCCCTTTGAACTGCAATGTTTTGGCTTGGCGAGCGGAAATAGATAGACTCCCAACTAGGGTGGAATTGACGAAGAGAGCTGTTATTTTACAAGATATAAATTGTTCGTTGTGTGGCGATTCTACGGAATCATCGGGCCAATTATTTAACGCTTGCATTTTTGCATTGGAGGTGTGGGATCGGGTTGCGAGATGGTGTAGGTTACCTTCTCTATATGTGTTTGAGGTCAGGGTACTCTCTTTAGCAAACGATTTGAAGCTGCGAAAACATGAGATGAGGACGGTTCACGGGATTGTAAATTTTTCATACATTCAATTTTCAATTTTTGTACAAGTAATTATTTTATAATTACATATATATATATATATATATATATATATATATATATATATATATATATATATATATATATATGGTAAGGATCCTAAGAGAACCCTTTGCAAATTGAGAATCATTTTGGACCACTAAAAATGTAAAACCCTTGGCAAACACAACATCGTCCCACTCTTAGGCAAATCTCACATCGGCCGTGGACAAAAGAGATCATTGGTTCATAAGTAATGTCCTGTCTCTTAACATCATCAACGCGTTTTGGGCTTAGTTGGCTGTGGAGCACATGAAAACTTCATGGTTAAGCGCGCTTAGGTGGAAGTAGTACTAGGATGGGTGACCACCTGCAAAGTCTCTACCTGAGCAACCAAAAACAAAGCCGTGAGTTCCCGAATGAGCAACCCATCGGGGGCAAAGCGGACAATATTGGTGGTACGAGAGGCCGGGATGTTACAAAAACACCTTTAAAAAATATTTTAAAAAATCACAAAACAAAAAACAAAAAATAACAAAAATTTTAAAATGGTAAAAAACCAAAATTCTTATATTTCTTTCCGGTTTCATTAAAAAAAACGTCGTATTATACACATATATATATATTTTAATTTAATATTTAGTTACGTAATATACACATATGTACAATATCATTTATCTTAAATTATACACATGTGTATAAAAACATGTAAATGTACATATATGTATATATTATACATATGTGTATATAATTTGGCTAAACCGAGTTTTTTTTTGAAATCGGGATGTTAAAATAAGAATTTTGTTTTTTTTTTTACTTTTTTCATTTTTGTTTTTTTTTTATTTTATGATTTTTTTATTTTGGGTTTTTTGTGGTCCAAAATGGTTCTAATAGTTCTCAATTTCAAAAAATTTTTTCATGATCCTGATCCTATATATATATATATATATATATATATATATATATATATGCATGTAAACGAACCTAACGGAAAAGACATGTCCGTGTTTGTTCGTTTAACGAGCACGCTCACCTAATCGAACAACTTTTTGTGTTCATGTTCATTAGTTAAACACTAAACTTGTTCATGTTTGTTTATGTTCGTTCATTTAAAATTTAAACGAACATGAAGGAACATATATGTACATGCATTAACGAACACAAACATACATAAACGAACATCAATGAACACATTTAAATAAACACAAACAAACAAATTAAAACATATTAGAGTGATATAATTTCTAAATGCAAATAATATTTAATAGTTTTCTATTAATATGTAAATGAACATGAATGAACGTAAACAAACTTAAATGAACGATCATAAACGAACGTTCACGAACATAGATGAACGAGTGAAACATGTGTTCATGTTCGTTCGTTTAATTAAATTAAGACAACATAAATGAACTTTCTGCCGAACGATTCATGAATAAGCATATTAATTAACTCTTATATAAAGCTTACAATATTACCTTTATAGTGCTTCTTTCACATTTTCATCATTGTTTCTAAAGTTAAGTATCATCACTAATCGGGTTATTCAGGTTAACCTGAAACTTGATTTTGTTTTCCAAATATTAACCTGAAACCCGACCCTATTAACAATTCGGGGGTTTAATACTTTTTGACCCTATTAACTTGACCCGAATTAGCTTATTCGGGTTCGGGTCATGTTAATCGGGTTCGAATATTTTGGACACCCATACATGTTCTCTAAATTACAAAAAATAACATCATGTGAACTTTTACCGGAAAAACGAGCGTTCCATATAAACATGAACTTTAAACATAAGTCTCAATATAAATCGCATTCAAATTTTGGGGTAGTTAAACTTGACTCAACCTATAACACCCATAGTTTTCATAAATCTCCAATTTTAATATTAACTCGTACGAAACATGCCCTCATTCTATTGGAATTCAAATTAAATTCAAATATCATATTTGTTTTATCTCCTAATTTATTATTATTATTATTATTATTATTATTATTATTATTATAGAGATGGATCTCCTCTTGTAAGCCATTTCGTTTGACTGAAATAATACAGGGACGATTCTTACGTGGATATTGTAAAATCTTTACATTTGGAATAACAAACTTTTTTATTAAAGAAATATTTTTAGAAAAGTCGAAAATGGATAGACTTAGGGGCCGTTTAGTAGCCTATTAATGACTATATTAAGAAGTTGCATCTGAATCAGGGTGATGTAGAGTGTGTTTGTTTCTCTTAAAAAACACGTTTTAATGGTTCATGAAGCTTCATAAAGAGTGTTTGGGATTCCTTATTTTACCTTCTTATGACTTATATAAGTTATAAGTTTTAAGTCAAAAGGAGATAAACTATGCAATCCCAAACACTCTTTTAATTGTTAAGTTATATAAAATGCTTTATAGATTACCTCTTTGTTGGTCAAACTTCTCAATGATTCATCCCTTAGGTTACAACCACCAATGTAAGTGGTTGTAGTTTTTATTTGCTGTATAAAAGTAATATAATACTGAAAGTCGATTGACCCAAAATTTAAAAGAGACCCCAACAGATTCTTTGTCACAAGATGAAAGAATGTTAGATCAATCCATTCAAACCTCATATATATTTTTTCCTTTTAACTCTTTTGACCGGGCTCCTTTGGTGGGCTTTTTTCGAATAAGTTTTTAAGCTAAGCTTTTATTTATTTCATACCATATTTCATATATTCATTTTGGGCTGATAATTTTATCCAGCCTACTCATCCAGAACTATACTAAAAAATAGTGGACTTCACAATCTTGATTAGGTTTTTTAAGTAGCCGGTTAATTTGTGGTTTTGATTAGTAACTAGACATATGATGGTGTACTAGTCGTGTTGATAATACAAAGTTTTTCTATTGTTACTTTTACAAAGGTAATTCTTGTATAGCCTAATCTTGAAAAAGAAGATTAAGCTACCTCTTTCAATGAAGTGACCAGTCTTGAAAAGATAAATACATGGGAATCTGAATTTATGACAGGGCATGCAATGATTATCTTAACAGAGAGAAAAATCCGCATTATGAATCTGGCTTACTTAATGCAAATCTGTAAGGAAAACAATGTCAGGTTGAAGATAATTGAGATTGATAAACCACAATTTGACAGTGTAAATGGTCAATTTTATGAGAAGATGTCTAACACCCCAACCGATCGCGAAATATGTCGGGATGACACATTGATTGTTTAAAAGCTCGCTGACACTAATTAAATGGACAATATAATTAATTTATATTATTAAAATCAAGTCATCACACAACAATAATTAAAAAAACTTATTACAATAATTATCTAACAATTTCCATTTACTAAATATCCTAAAGGTCCAAATTTAACATTCTTCAATCTTGAGTGATATTAACCGGTAGCATTAGCATGTATAAAATATATTTTGATTAACACGAATGTTGGTAAACAATCATAAGAGTTTAGATAGTATATATTGTAAAAATATGAATCATGTGTCATTGTGAGAATCCAACATAAATGTAATACATAGACGGACTGAAATAGACTATATACTATAGACTTTAGACTATTCTCATTCAATTTAGCACAAAGCCAAATAACTAGGGTCTACGTTTGCGGTAGACTTTCCACCATCACAACCAAAAGCAATAAACAAATAGCATGTAGCATATAAAGCATGACAATTTATGACAAGACAACACACTTTGACTATAGCATGAATCGTAATTAAATTGCAGGTCATGAAATAATTATGAAGAAGTTTTATAGGATACACGCCGCACCCAAAAAATAATAAAAACATAAAAGGGGTTATGATATACTCACCTTAGAAGTAAAAGTAAGTGTAAACGAGCAAAACAAACTTTTAAGCAAGCTGATTGACGTGAATCGGTTCAACGGGTAACTCTAGATAAAATACCTAATTCTTAGGATATATATTTGAGTGAACATAACAAGAAAAAAAAACTATGGGATCGGTTCTTGAATTGGGGTTTCAAATAAACAAATTAGTTAAAGTTAAACGAACGGATTAATTTAACAATTGTATATTGGCGTGTGTGAAAGTAGATTTAAATATTTGAATAAAAGTTTCACACGAATTGCGTTTTAAAAATAGGTTTTCACATACAGCTAAACCACACACGAAAGACAAGTGCACCTATCGTTTGTATTAAAGTGTCGGCAAAAACCGAGTGTCAATCCATGGATACGGTAATTTTCTAGTACTAAACCTTTTGAAAATGACTAACCGAACAAAGAAATCCTGATTCGAATTCTTAACTAACTAAACTAACATACAATGAACACAAGACAAGTAAAACACAAGAACAATCAATCCAAAAGACTACTTAGGCATGAATCCACTGTACTAACATGATAAAATGGTACTGACACGGTTAAACATCATGATCTAAAAATAAATACTAGATTACAATCAAGCAACCTAATACTATCAAATAATCAACATGATCGGCTTTCAATTAAGAGATAAACATAGACTAAATTATACTAAACTAGCCAAACTTATGATATCAACGTCAACTTATGAATCTTTAACTAGGAAGTCATCACCAAGGCAAGAATTATAACAACACTTTACAACCAGGTTAGTTTTCACTAGTCATTCCTAACATAGAGATATAAATAAATCAAGCATAAGCATTCAAAGTTTACAAACAAACACCTAAAACATAGTTTTCCAACATGAATGTTTAAGTATTTGTAAAACTAACAAGCTATTTAACTCTAACAAGCATGAGAACTGTAACATTTCGATTTTTCCGTATTTGTATTTGTATTGTATACCCGACTCGTGTTTGTTATTCGGCTTGTTTCTCATTAATGAAATCGTGCATTTAATGAGTATTTACTTCCGTTTTATTATTTTATGTTTATATATCACGTGTAATCGACTATCGAACCCCTAACTTGCACATTTTGGCCTTATATTTCAACTATTCAAAAAGTTTAAGGACCAAATATGTAAAAAAATTTAATAATTCAAAAATTTTCCATCCCAAACGCGCCGCACTACGTGTCATGTGAAGCTTCTCCATCGTGTAGCGCAACAGAGGATATTACAGACCCACTGACAGGGTCCGCCACGCTACGCGACGGACGTGACGGGCCCACTATCGATGAGCATTGTTGAAACCAACGAGAATATCTATTTTCCTTTCCAATCACCATTAATGCTTCCTAATCTTGTTAACCACGAACCTAGATGATTATTACTACTCATGTCACTAGCTTTCTTCCTAAGATTAGCTCTAATTTAGTTAATTTCTTGATTTTATTCCATCTTTGACCCATTTCTAGTTAATATGCAATTATGACAAATTCGTACTCCCAAGCCAAATTGAGGCTATATAAAGGACCTTTAATGTCACACCCCAACCTACGGCGGAAATTTCGGGGCGTGAGCTGATTGCCCACAGCTCTCAATGTACTATTATTCAATATTGGAAATTTCAATATCTATTTAATAATATTTGATTGATACAAATTATTCAATACAATATCCAAGAAGACAACTAGTTCACCAAACAAACATAAATCATAAAAACATAAGTTTTGATTAATTTCTCTATCTTTATTCTTAAGTGTCCTTCCAAAACTTGAACTAACTTTATTTCACACGATAACCTGCATATGCGTTAAAAAATACAATAATTTTGACACTAGGTTGAGTGAGTATAACACCAGATTTGAGACACTATAATAGTAATAAGTAAAAGTGCAAACTGTTCCTGTGAGATATACAGTTAAGCCATTGCACATAACAATCAAACAAACCATAAAGAAATGGCTCAACCAATCCATATAAATGGACCTTGGTTACTGTTGTTGTGTGCGCGTGCTAGTAAAATGATAATGGATTGGATATTTTAGCTTTTGCACAAGATCGTGTTTTAAATTTATAAAAGTAATTTCTACTAAGACTAAACACACACAAAATAGGCAAGTGTACCTATCGTATATGTAGAATAGTATTGGTAAGAACCAAGTATCGATCCATGGACACAAATGTTTTTAATAATGAATCTTTGTTTTAGTTTAATCGGAGAGTTTTAATTATTTTAAGGTTAATTTTTAAACTTTTATAAAATAGAAGTATATAATATATAGGTGACAAGAATAGAAATTCTATATAAGTGGTTCAATTACATGAAGGTTTACCACCTATTATCAAGAATCCAATCCATTATTCCTTGATGATTAATAGTTAAACATGTGAAAAACTTGTCATAATAATATATGATAGAATAGTCCCTCATTTCTAAGTGAACATATTCTATGACATAAAAGAAAGTAACATGCGTATTTTAAAGTCCATCCTTTCCTAATGTCATGTTACCACGAGAATGTCAATTTAAGTAGACAAGTAGTTTGATATAGTAGAACGATTATGATTGACTTCAATTTCTCAAATACCAATCCTAACAACTTAGAGTGGTTGTAGTTAACTCACACAACCTCCCCTTGGTTGATTAGATTAGATTATAATTACACATTCCATTGACATATGATTCCTTTAACTAGCATGATAATCTAAACAATCGTGTTAAAAATTTTGTTTTAGAATCATCAAAACTAGAGAAATAGATCAAAGCTTATATCTCATCATTTCTAAGTACAACATAAGGATCCATATTTTATCTTGAATAAAGTATCAAAGTATTCTTTTTACCATTTCTAGTTTCCAAGAACATGAATTACCATGAATGATATTAATCATCAACCTTGATGTATTGGATTAAAGTGATAAAACATTTCTTCATTAATGGATAATTGCAAAATAAACATGTACTATACCAAACTAAACCACATGTTTTATGTAATCATCAAGTAAAACAAAACTTCTTCATAGATTATAGATGGTAAAAGGAGTTTAGCTCATAATAAGCATTGTTATGAACATAAGATATGATGATAACAAACACATAATTAAACTTAGAACAATCTAACCAAATGTGGATGAATCTCCCCTCTTAATGATGGGTTATGATGATGGATGATGATGATAACCTCCAAGCCTTCTAACTCCTCACAAGATCTTCAATATGAGTGTAATGTGGGTGTTTTATAAGTGAAAACCGTTTAGAATTTTTATTCAAGCACACCTCTCAAATGCCACAAGAGCCTCTATGTATAGGCTGTCTGGAAGGAAAAGCACGGCCCCGTGTCTACATGTGCTAGTTGCATGTTGTCAGATCGTACATGATGACTCACCACGGGGGTGTGCTTTTGGAGGCACACCCCCGTGCTTTTATTGACATGTGCTTCAATAATTTTTGTCTTTATCTGAAGATGACCACGGACCCGTGCTTTAGGAAGCACGACCCCATGCTTTGTTGACATGTGCTTAAATTCTTGTATATTTGTTTGTCATTTCTTGTGTTCAGAAGCATGAGGGCGTGTTTCTTGTTTTTCTTGTGTTTTCTTCTGTTTTTCTTAATCTTTTCGCTTGTTTCTTCGTTTGAGGCTTGGGTACCTGAATTTACATTTTATTAAGATAAATAGCCTTTTGTGCTATATTATTTGATAAAAGTTGCAGTTTTTAGAGATTGTTTGATGCTTAAAAGATGTATAATTTTATATACATCAAACATCCCCACACTTGAACCTTGCTTGTCCTCAAGCAAGATACTTATAGATATTATCTAAATATAGCAAGATAGGACCTTAGCTTAAACATCCCCAAAATATTTCCTAGAAAATGGGAAAAAAATAACCAACCTTAAATCGTAGGAATATATGTACTGATATATAAAAAGGATGATTTGTTTTCATGAGCTTCTGTTTATGCAAAACGTCACGTTCTTACAATGTTTACTCACACTCAGTTTATATATCTGATCATACGTGATGTATGCATGTGAACACTCATAGTCAAAATAAAACCTGTGAAAAATAAGCTTGTAACAATTTCATATCTCCACCTTTGTGAAGGGTTGCATAGATTAAAAGGTAATATGGGTTGGTTTTGTTTGAGTAGGGATTTGTTTTTTTGGTCAAGGGTTTAGGATAATGAGGATGGGAATGGTAAATACAACTTCTATTGGTTCTTTGGGAATCTCAAGATGTCTTTGATGTTTAGCTTCTTGTTTCCCGGATAATGTTTTTTAAACAAACCTAGTGACTCTTTTAAGGTCAGATCGTCAAGACCGGTTTTGTCGAGGATGTGGATATGTCCTTCCTCAATCCTATTCTTAACATATCTCCCAAATCTAATGGATTATTCGGCTTTAAGCCTAATAGCCCCCACCCTCATTAGTTCGGTATATTCATGCTGAGACTGAGTTTAAATTTTTCTACATCTTCCTTCATGAGACCAGTTTCTGCAACCTAAGCATAGTTCGTATCTTTTTGCTCTTCTTTTCATTGCGCTTTTGGAAAATACACAAAATGGTGGCCTTTGTTCGTCTTGGCGCCACTTTTTCCTCACCTGATTGCTAAAAAGAAAGATTCTCTCCCTAAGTTCTGGGGGCAACCTAGGTTTTGCGAAATATATGCAGTAAAGGAAATTGAAATCGAAAAAATGCATTTCCAGTTCTTTAGGGTCTGCCGGTAAAAGACCAGTGCTGTATTTTACCGGTGATAAGGATAAAGTGGTATGGCAAGGTTTTGAGCTTTTTGGGTTTTGTAATTTGGAGAATGGTTTGAGGTGTTGAAGTGAAAGATATTACCTTTTTCCTTATACAATGCTTCATACGGTCTTGAAATGAATAGTTGTGACAAGTTCTAAATCACACGAAACATATGACTCACTCAAATCTTCCGAAAAAAATATTTGTATGGCATGAGGTTTATCTCACAGTAACGGAGGAATTAGGTATAAACGCCATATTTTACATAAATTTGTTCTCAATATTACAAAACTTCTTTTTACTTTTTCACTTTTTTGTTATAATAGATTTGTAGTTGGTTATTTGCAAAAAAATTTATTAGATTTTTCTTTTGGTTTTATTACAAAAATAGTCGTTGTTTGCTACAAAAATTTTGTTTATTAAAGAATTTTTTTTATAATTAATTGAGCAAGAAATTGGTCAAGTAATTCCCCTCCCCGCACTTGAATCTCACATTGTCCTCAATGTGAAAAGATTCATAAACAGATTAAAATTATAGTCAGGTATGGTAGGTTAAAAAGGAGAGGTACTTCCCTATAGTTTAACGAAATTTCGACAGAGCGTCCCCTCTTTTTCGTCTGTTTTCCTGTTTTGTACCTGTATAATACAAAACTACAAACAACCAAGCATAATTTTTCTAAAAATTGGGTATGGAATCGTCCATTCCCTGCCCATACGGGCTAGATAAGTACATAATATAGTGTCTTGGCACCCACAACCATAAAAGTATCCAACAAACCAAACAAACAAACAAACGACAGAATGTAAATTGTTTAAACATGCATAATAATGATGTCATGAAAATACTACCATGTGACACTCGTCAATTTCAGGTTAACTCCGTTAATCCAAACTCCGTCAATTCAAACTTAAGATCACTTGATCTATAACGTACATCTCATTACATTTAAACTAGGGTTTTAAATGATGCTTGACAATCACTACACATGTAGTCTTTCGGGATTGCACCGAAACGCACACGAGTCGACTCAAACCATTGGTGAACAAACGACAAACATCAAAACAACAAATACTTGATAATTATGTGTTAATCTATATGTTACTTGATAAGTTATGTGTAATACTAAACACAAGAGACAAGAGTTATTATTTATACTAGAAATTGAATAACTAAAAGTTGAGGGGCCTATGTGAAACATAATTAATATTATAATATTAACAAAACCCTAAACTCCCTCCCACCCCCTAAACCGATCGGCCCTCTCTCCCTCTCTTCCCCTTGGCTGCCGTAACCCCCCCCCCCCCCCACACACATACAAGGATTTTCAAGTTTTTGTTGAAGAATTAAGGTGCTAGATAGGTAATTAACAACTACTCTATGCATTCTATGTGTTTAATTTTGATATTGAATGGGTTAATCAAAACCCTAATTCTTGAAAGTGATGATTAAGATGAGTTAGGGTTTGATTATATGCTTGATGATGAATTGCTAATGAAATTGATAACTAGTTGTGTTATTGTTGCTTGTTAATCACTAGTTCTTTGATTTTAAACTTTCAAGAAAAACCCTAACTATGTGTGTAATGTGAAATTGATATGCATGGTTGGTTAATCTTGTGTCTAGAGTGTTATATGCATGGATTATGATTCATAGATTGTTGTTATGTTGAGTTTTGATGTAAACTGGTACTGGACAGATTGTTAAATTTATGTTTAGACGACTGTAACTGAATGTTAATGTAGTAATTGGTCGAAATTATTAACACTACAGTGTACTAGGTTGAGTCTAGTTTCTAAAAAGTCCAAGTTTGTAATTTTTGGACGTGTAAAAGTTAACTTTTATTATTTTACAAAACTGAAGTGCAAGTCTGAATTGTGAGGTCTGCTGTTAGGAAGTTTTGAAATTATCATATCTCATAAACTACAAGACCAAATGGGTTAGTTCCACTTCTTGAAGTTAACATATTGAGTTAAGAATCTAATCCAAACGAAACACGAAACGTATCTCATGCATAGGTATTATGTGCCGAGTCTAGAGACTCAATAGTAGTTTAAATACTTAGAGAATCTCATTTTTGTTTTAGAGCACTAGTGAGGATTTTCTTTGACGCGCATCTCTCGGATTTGTTTTTGAATTCTTCGCAAATAGTGAGTTTCACGTCCCCTTTTACTCTTTTAAACTCTTTTTATTTGGGGGAGATAACATACTCCAAACGCTTTAGATTTTGTTATTAGTTATATATCACTTGTAAGGCTAAGTGGCAAACGAACCAACTAAAGTCCTTCATAACATCGAACCGTTTAGTATTTGTATAATAGCGAGTCACTGTTGAGTAGTACTACTGGGTTTGACAAACCCCACCCAACTCTAAACTCGACTGGAGGTCGAGTGGGTGTAATCTTGGCTAACACATTACCATGGTCGTGGTTGACATGGTGGCAAGGCATATGATAAACAGTCAGCTTCGGTGTCGAACACTTAGTAATACTTGTTTTATAGGCTAGCTACCTATTGATATATAATTGACTTAACATTATCTAATAACGCAAACGCAAACACTTAAACGTAAACGTTTTCCTTTATTTATATATGTGAACTCACCAACCCTGTGTTGACACTTTTAGTATGTTATTCTCAGGTAGCCGAGGAGGGCGCGCGGTGTAGGGACATGCATTTCATTGAACACTATCGTTTTGAAAACTTGCTTTTAAACTTTTATTAATTTGGTTTTAAGTCGTCCTGCGTGACGCAACACTTGGTTTATGATTTACGCTTCCGCATTCATTAAACTTTAATATTTGTGGTTTAAAAACTTTGAATATGATGTTTGATTATAACTAATGATTCCGATCCTGTTAGTTCACACCCTCTGACGGTAAAACTCCGTTAGTGGATTTTGAGGGTGTGACAAATTGGTATCAGAGCCATTGGTTATAGCGAAATAGAATTGCATGCATACTAGACTATAACCGCAACGACCCATTAGTTATAATTTTTACGCACTGCATATATATATATATATATATATTATATTTAGACTTTCGTTATCTTTATCTCTTTACCTTATTCACTCATACGCGCGCATACACGACTTATCCTGTAGGGATGTCGACACCACCATCATCATCCGACCAGGTGACGCATGCCCATGGAAAGGAACCGCAACTACCAACCCATCACCACCTCGAGTAGTCCCGGTACTAGCAGCCCCCGCACCAAAGAGGCACCGCCCATCTGGAGACGTGTACGAGGACAACGGTAACTGGAATTGGTACCCGAGTTTGATCGAGCGTATGGTTTACCGTGAGCAAGTTCCCCTATTACCTTTCCCGGGCTGTCCTATACCCCAACACCCTACCACCCATAACCGAACCGATAGAGCGTGTTCTCGCAGCTGTTATTTCTTGTCTAGAGCGTGACGCGGATTTTATTCGCTCGGCGAAAGTGAACGTTCCAGGATTGTTAAGAGATAGAACCGAGACTAGGAATGAAATTTTCCGCCTGAAGGAAGCTGTGAGGGAAGCGCAGGAGGCTAACGATCAAAAAATGAAGATAATGAGAAAAATGCAAGCAGAGATGATAGATTTGCAAGGGCAACTCCTTGTGGCGAGATCCTAGACAGAGATAGCTCTATAGCGTTGTGATATCTTACAGACGCAAATTGCCCAGAATGCAGCAGAACCTGAGGAAGAACCCGAGGAAGAATCTGAGGAAGAACCTGAGGAAGAACCTGAGGAGGAACCCGAGGAAGATCCCGAGGAGGAACCCGAAGAGGAACCGGAGGAAGAACCGGCTGAGCCGGAGGCACACTCAGAGGTGTCCTCAGACGATGACATCGAAGAATGATAACACCTAGATGGAGGGGTTGTCTCCATCCAAACTATTATTTTCTATGATTTTAAGGATTGGTTTTAAATACTTTGTAGCGAATACAATGGTTTTAATCATGAATTATTATTTGGATTATTATATGGTTGTGATGTGATGTTTGCTTCTTTTATTCTTTTTCTTTCTTACCTACCTTTTATTACATGTATGGTATGTTGCATATGGAACCGAGAATTCATGTCTAACATTTTATGCTGTGATTCTAGGAGATGGCTGAAAGAAACGCTGGACACGGTCGCGGTAAAATTAACCTAATCGCAGCAGAACTCCAAGCCCTATTGAATGACCATGCGACGACAGCTTTAGCTGCACATGTTCAGAATCAAGCCGGAGGCCCAGCCGGAGCCTGTACTTTCAAGAACTACCTGGATTGCAAGCCCAATTCGTTTAAGGGCACTGAGGGAGCCGTAGGTTTCATGCGTTGGGCCGAGAAGGCAGACTCAGCTTTCGAGATGTTTAACTGTCCACCCTCCAGTAGGGTTAAGTTCGCTGCTGGGACACTGGAGGATTCTGCCCTCACTTGGTGGAACTCCAACGTGCAAATTCTTGGGTTGGATTTGGCGAACGCTATGAACTGGGAAGAGTTCAAGAATATGATGCGGGAAGAGTATTGTCCTAGAGAGGAAATCGCGAAGTTGGAATATGAATTTTGGTCGTTAAAAATGGTGGGTTCCGAGATTGAAGCCTACACCACCCGTTCCCATGAGCTAGCAGTAATGTGTCCACGGATGGTAGACCCGTCGAGTAAGAGAATCGAGATGTATATCGATGGGTTGGTACCACAAATTCAGGGTATGGTGACGTCTTCCAAACTGGCTACAATTCAACAAGCGATCCGATTAGCTCACTAACTGACGGACCAGGCACAAGGTGCGTTACCACCTAGAGGTTCCACCTCTAAAACCCGAAACAACTCAATCACTGACAACAACAACAACTCGGGTAATGGAAATAGGAAATTCGACAACACTAGGTCCTCATCATCGAACCCCCCACAGCAACAACACTACCCTAAACCTGAACTCGCTCGGAACTTCTATAATCAGGGTTCCAACAATAACAACAACGGTGGCGGGCAGGGTTCGAGTGGCTATGCTGGGAAGTACCCGAAATGCAACAAGTGCAACTATCACCATGCTGGCTCATGCGACCGTATCAAGTGTCTGAGATGCGGAAAAATGGGTCATCAGGCCAAAGACTGTAGGGGAGACCTAGCGGCAAAGGGTGCTCCTAAACAGCCTATGGCGACTAAAGGGTGCTTCGAGTGTGGTCAAGAGGGTCATTTCAGGAAGGATTGCCCCAAACTAAAGCATAATGAGAGCAATGGAGGCAGCAACAGTGGCAGAAGCAGTGGTAAAGGTAGAGCTTTCGTCATTGGGTCGGGCGAGGCCCGCAACGATCCGAATGTGGTTACCGGTAAGTTTCCTGTGAACGACTGCTTTGCTTCTTTTGTTTGACACTAGAGCTGATAGGAGTTTTATATCGGAAGCCTTTAGTAAACTCTTAGACTTAACTCCAACCCCGTTAGATGCTAAGTTTCCTGTTGAATTAGCCGACGGTAAGTCTATAGAAACAACTCACGTATTAGCGGGATGTAAGTTGAAACTGTCAGGTCATACCTTTGATATAGACCTTATACCTTTTACACTTGGTAGTTTCGATGTCGTTGTCGGCATGGACTGGCTATCCGAGAACCGAGCAGAAATTATATGTCATGACAAAATAGTCCACATCACTACCCCTTCCAGCGAAATCGTTTCGATCCAGGGTGAGAAGAGCGGCATGACCACCAGCATCATCACCCTCATGAAGGCGCAGAAATATTTACGAAAGGGGCATCCAACAATTTTAGCCCATGTTGTCGAGAAACCCGCGGAGGAGAAGCGAATCGAAGACATACCGATTGTGCGAGATTTTCCAGAAGTCTTCCCAGAGGATTTTCCTGGACTCCCACCCATTCGAAAAGTCGAGTTCCAAATCGAATTGGCCCCCGGTGCAGCACCCATAGCACGAGCCCCGTATCGGCTCGCACCAGCGGAGCTTCAAGAGTTGTCCACTCAATTACAAGATTTGTTGGATAAAGGTTTTATCCGACCCAGCTCATCACCATGGGGAGCTCCTGTCTTATTTGTTCGAAAGAAGGACAGGACTTTCCGCATGTGCATTGACTACCGAGAACTAAACAAGGTGACGGTTAAGAACCGTTATCCCTTACCCCGAATTGATGACCTCTTCGACCAGCTGCAAGGATCGAGTTACTACTCAAAGATCGATCTGAGATCTGGTTACCATCAATTAAGAGTGCGCGAAGAAGACATTTTAGCCGGGTCTTCAGGATCCCAAACCTGGTTTAGTGCATCATGAAATCTCCAAATCGGTGGGTCTCGGCTGATCTCTTGGGCCATCTGCATACTGATTCAAAAACCAACGTTAAGAGCAACTGGGTCTGGGCTACAGGTTCCCTCTCTGTCTGCACCGTAGGCTCCATAGAGTTTATATATCCACAGTCCACCAAAGATCGGGGTGTTTTGGCTTTTGGCATTTGCATTTGTTATGAACAGTTTGCAAAACAAATAGGTGATATTGCATGGCATGTCATTCTTCATGCAATATATGGCCCATAAGTCCTTCAGGTTCACAACCCCCTCACTTTGGACACGAGCAGTGACAGTGTGGCTAAGCAACCGGTGAATGTATCTCATAAGCGAGTCACGTAGAGCCGTGCTTTTTGAGCTGCTTTCAATGTAGGTTTCATCTCCGTAGCTCAGTTGTTCCCATGCTTGCAACTGTGTGTTTCCAGCATCTGCGTCATCATCACCGTCTTCATCCGCGAATGTTGTTGCGGCTTTGTACCATATTTCGTTGTCAGTTTCCTCAGTAGTGTAAATCCCCAAATCTATTCCCAGGTGGGTAAACAATGTTGTGTACCGCTCTCCCCCGCACCTAAACTCAACTGCTTCCTCATTCCACATGTCCAAATTCTTTCCCTTAACAGAGAAAGAGGCTAGGAACTCCTTTGTTAATTCTGTGATAGCCTCCCCTCTTTGATGAAAAACCTGTCTCCATGATTCTTTCACAATGGACTTGAACCTATTCCACTGATTGACTTGCCTCAACGTATCCCTGCAAGTATAAAAGTTTGGTTCTAGCCGACGTCGGTTAAGGTAGGTCATTCTGGCTTGGGCTCTTCGGTCCCTTGAATCGCGCCCTGGAAAGACTAGGAATGCATGTACGTCATCCCCATACTAGGCCATCTGCAATTTGTATCCAAATTAGTCAAAATTTTAACAAAATTCTAAAGATGCTGGAACAGAAGCAATACCACGGACCCATGTTGCTGATGTTCATCAGTCTTTTCCAATTTTGACTTTCTATTGACTTTTGTCAGACCATGACTCATTTTTATTCAAAGCACGGTCCGTTTTTTTAATCATAATTTCAAACTTGTCAAGACTCGAACTTGCGTTTCTACCACGGTTGTATATCAATTGGGGTTTGTTAAACACTTTACCCGAGATCCAAACCCGAATGATTTCTTCCAACCAATATTAGTTTAAAACCTATTCAACAATTCATTATCTTAAATCTAACCGAATAACCTATCGAATTTTCGGGTTTAAACCCGATTCAAACAATTGGTGAGAATTGGGGGTTAATCCAGACTTAGAAAGATGAAATTGAACAATAAATTTGTTAAATTAACATACCTTTGGTTGGGAATCGAAGAATGGATGTAGAGATTTTGTGAAATTGGGGAAAGGTTGGCAGTTTTCGGTGTTAGAACGAAGTGGTGTTAGGGTTAATAGTTTGCAAAATGTTATTTTATTAGAAAAAAACTCGTAACTGCTCTGGACACAAAAGCACGGTACCGTGCTTTATGAAGCACGACCCCATGCTGCATGCAACAATCAGTTTCTTTATGTTTTTGCTGTTTATTTTTCGGGCTGGTATGTTTTTAACTGATTTTCTTTGAGGGTTAGAATTAAGATAGTAATTAAAAGTCCTAATTTTCATTAAAACATAAAACATAGTTAAACGTAGTAGAAAGAAAAGTACAACAACAATTCCGAATCACAAAACATAACACTAGCAAGAGTAACTTCTTAACAAGACAAAGTCGAGACTTCAATGACCACCATTTCCGAACAGGTCTTGAATGTGTGGTGGGGCTCGTTTAACTTCCAAGAGCTCGGAAAGCTTTTTATCGAGATTTGCGATCTCCCGGTCAAGATAATTGAGCTTGAAAGCCACATCCTTGTTGTGGCTATCCACAACATGGAAATTTTCAAACCGAAGTAGTTTGACTTTTTTGATCAGCTCGATTAGGCGAGCCTAAGTTTGGATGTTACTTTCGACTTGGTCTCTCAAAATGCATTGGAGCCTCATGATTTCTTCCTCAAGGTTCGAGGAAGAATCACATTGCTTGCCTTTCCTCACTGGCCTCCATTCAACTTTCTTACTTTCCATTTCAGTGAACTTGTGTTTGGTGTGAATGGAATAGTGAGTTTTTGCATCCATTATATAGAGACTAGAAAGTCGAGCACGACCCCGTGCTTTTTGAAGCACGGCCCCGTGCTGCTAGGGGAATAAATGTTTTCGATTCAGAGAATTGTACGGAGCCAGTGCGTATCATGCTGAAGATTCTAAGGTGACCACGACCTCGTGCTTCAAAAAGCACGGCCCCATGCTTTTTGTAACTGAATTTATTTTTGATTTTTTAGCCAAACGCAAGAGCCGGAGTTTTTAGAATGATGTTTAGTATGTTATTTCAAGGGTTTAATCATCCTAAAAATTACTTTTCATTAAAATTAAAATCCTAAAACAAATATGGGATAAGCCCGGTTTTCCTAGAAACATAAAATTAATCGGGTTAAGCCCGAAGATCCTAGCACGATGTGCCTAGTGCACTTGTTTACACATGAAAACAGAAAATTAAGGTTCCTAGATTTCTCCGAAGGGTTTTCCTCCGCCGAATGGTCCTGGTGGTAGAAAGTACGTGAAACTGAGAACTTGAAACTGGAGTTGTTCGTTAATGTCTCGAAGTTCCATTATCATGTTCTCCACTGATTTGGTGAGTTGAACGAGACACATTTCTGCAAGGAGATTCATCTCGGTGAGCTCTTTGAAGAGTTCTTGAAGTTTCAAAAGAAGCTCGGTTTTGGACACGTGTCGGGTTCCGTTTCTCAGTTGTCAAGGAATGAGAATTGCTTCACTCATCTCAGTAGGCTTGATAGTATTTTTGGTTTTGTTTGGTGCAATGAATTCATTGGCAAAGGGTGCCTTTTATAGCCAACCAGAAGCCGGACATGACCCCGTGCTTTTAGAAGCACGCCCCCGTGCTTTTGGTCTGACAGTTCTGTTACAAACCAGTTTGACTGAGATTTTTGCAGCGAAGATTCCGGCACGCACTTTGTGGCACGGGTCCGTGCTTTTAAAATCACGCCCCCGTGTTTTTAATTTACTTAATTTTTTTTGTTTAAATATTTACAAGGTTTAGTTTAAGAAGGTCTTGGCCAGACCTTGTTCCTGATATGTTTATTTTGTTGGTTAGAGGATTATTACATCCGAAACATCTTCATATGGTCCATCGATGTATGGTTTTAATCGATGTCCATTAATTTTGAACTTGTGCCCATAAGAGTTTGAAATCTCGACTGTCCCATAGTCAAAAACTGATTCAACTACGTAAGGGTCTTTCCAATGAGATTTCAGTTTTCTTGGGAAAAGTCGTAAAAGTGTGTTATATAACAGTGACGATCGCCAACTTGAAATTTCCTGTTTCCTTTTAAATGGGCGTCGTGTAAACGGTTAGTCTTTTCTTTGTAAGACCAGGAGTTTTCATAGGATAATGTTCTTATCTTTTCGAGTTCGTGAATTTGATCTTCTCGGTTTCTGCCGGCTGATTTTAGATCAAAGTTCACCGCTCTTAGAGCCCAGTAGGCTTTATGTTTAGGTTCTACGGGTAGATGACACGCTTTTCCATAAACGAGTTTGAAAGGTGATGCTCCTTTAGGGGGTTTGTAGGCTGTCCTAAGGGCACACAGAGCGTCATCTAACCTTTCCGCCCAATTTTTGCGATTCATTCCTATGGTCCTTTCGAGGATCCTTTTTATTCCTCGATTCGAAACTTCTACATGCATGCTGGTCTGAGGGTGATATGGTGTTGCTAAACGGCGGTGAACTCCATATCGTGCTAAGACGTTTTCTATTAAGGCATTGCAGAAGTGAGTACCTTTGTCGTTGATTAGGGCTTTTGGAGTACTGAATCGTGAGAATAACCTTTTCGGAAATCGTACAACTACTCGAGCATCGTTAGTGGGAAGATCTTGTGCTTCTACCCATTTAGACACGTAGTCGACTGCTACAAGGAAGTACTTGTTTCCAAAGGAGTTAGGAAATGGGCCCATGAAATCTAATCCCCATACATCAAAGACTTCACAATTTGAATGCCTTTTTGAGCCATCTCATTTTTTTTTGAGATGTTCCCGGCTTTTTGACAACCATCTTATGCTTGGATCAAAGAATGTGTGTCTTTATATATGGTGGGCCAAAAGAATCCTGCGTCAAACACTTTTCTGTCCGTGGTGGCGGTACTGTGGTGTCCGCCTGTTGGTCCTTTATGGCAGTGTTTGAGAATGTCTAGGGTTTCTCTTCCTGAAACACACCTACGAACAACCTGATCGGCTCCAATTCTAAACAAGTATGGATCTTCCAAGAAATAGAACTAAAGGTCGGAAAGGAATTTCTTCCGTTGTTGATGAGTAAGTCCTTTTCTTAAGACTCTACTGGCTATATAGTTTGCGAAATCGGAAAACCAAGGACATTCATCTTTCTCTTGCATGACTGCTTGGATGTGCATGAGAACTTATTGTGGAAAATTATCACTGATATCGAATTTTCTGCGAGAGAGATGGTCAACGACTACATTTTCTGCTCCTTTCTTATACTTGATTTATATATCGAATTCTTGGAGTAGTAGAATCTATCGGATGAGTCTTGGTTTAGCATCTTGTTTGTTCAAGAGGTAGCGTATGGCTGCATGATCGGTGTAAACTATGGTTTTGGAAAGAACGAGGTAGGATCTAACTTTTTCAAAGGCGAAAACTACTGCTAGTAACTCTTTTTCTGTTGTAGTTTAATTTTCTTGTGCATCGTTAAAAGTTTTACTAGCGTAGTATATTGGGTGGAAATGCTTTTCTTTGCGTTGTCCGAGTACGGCTCCAACTGCAAAGTCGCTTGCATCGCACATGATCTCGAATGGAAGGGTCCAATCGGGTGTAGTCATGATTGGTGCGTTTACAAGCTTTTCTTTTAATGTATTGAATGATTCAACACATTCTTCAGAGAAGACGAATGGTGCGCCTTTTTCCAGAAGTTTGGTCATAGGTCTAGCAATTTTGGAGAAGTTTTTTATGAAACGACGATAGAATCTTTCGTGACCTAGAAAACTTCTAATGGCTTTGATTGAAGTTGGTAGTGGAAGTTTAGAGATGGTTTCTATTTTTGCTCTATCAACTTCTAATCCTTCTTGGGATATCTTGTGACCGAGAACTATGCCCTCTTTGACCATAAAGTGGCATTTTCCCAGTTGAGTACTTAGTTCACTTCTTCACACCTAGCCAACATTTTGTCTAGGTTTTTCAAACAGTGATCGAAGGAGTCTCCAAAGACTGGGAAATCGTCCATGAAAACTTCCATTGAGTGTTCGATCATTTCATGAAAAATGGCCACCATGCATCGTTGGAAGGTGGCTGGAGCATTACATAGTCCAAATGGCATTCTTCGGTAGGCGAAGATTCCATACGGGCATGTAAAAATGGTCTTTTCCTAATCTTCAGGAGCTATGGGAATTTGAAAGTATCCGGAAAATCCATCAAGAAAACAGTAGAACATTTTCCCAGATAGACGTTCAAGAATTTGATCGATAAAAGGAAGTGTAAAATGATATTTTCTTGTGGCGTCATTAAGCTTCCGGTAGTTAATGCAAACTCGCCAGCCTGTGATGGCCCTCATTGGTATTAGCTCGTCCTTCTGTTCATTACAACTGTCATTCCTCCTTTCTTGGGTACTAGTTGAACTGGACTAACCCACGATGAATCTGAGATAGCGTAGATTAATCCGGCGTCAAGGAGTTTGATTACTTCCTTCTTCAACACATCTTGCATGTTGGGATTGAGACGTCTTTGATGTTGGACCACGGGTTTGTATTCTTCTTCCATGAGGATTTTGTGGTACAAAAGGAAGGACTAATGACCTTGATATCCATGATCTTCCATGCGATGGCCTTCTTATGATTCTTAAGAACCTTAAGAAGTTCGTCTTTCTCGTCTTTAGAAAGGTGAGATGAAATAATTACTGGAAGTTGAGGGTCTTTTTCGAGAAATGCATACTCAAGATGGTCTGGGAGTTCTTTTTATTCTAAGGCTGGTGGTTCTTCAATTGATGTTTTTGACTTTTCATTACATTTAGTTATCTCATATACTACTTCTGATATTTCTTGATTGTTGTCATTAGTATTGAGATTTTCGTTTTCTAAAATGAGTTTGGTGTTTATGTCAGTTAAGATTTGTGTTTCTAATGGTGTGTTGATGGAATATTTCTGCACATAGCAACTCACGATAGAATTGATGATGTCGACACAGTACAAATTGTCATCGTGATGTTGGGGATGTTGCATAGATTTTCCTATGTCAAAAGTGATAGCCTCGTCATTAACCCTTAGTGTGAGTTTGCCGGTGCAAACATCAATGATAGCCTTTGCAGTGACTAAAAAGGGTCTTCCTAAAATCAGAGGTACACTTTTGTTTTCCTCCATATCTAGAATTACAAATCTACTGGGAAAACAAATTTGTCAATTTTGACAAGCATGTTTTCAACAATGCCCCGAGGATATTTAACGGATTGGTCAGCTAACTGAATGCTCATGCGGGTGGGTTTTGGTTCTCCTATCTCTAGTTTTTCAACAACCGCATATGGCATTAGGTAAATACTAGCTCCTAGGTCGGCCATGACATTGCTAACAGGCAAATTTCCTATGAGGCAAGGGATAGTAAAGCTCCTTGGATCGGTCATTTTTGTTGGCAGCTTGTTTTGGAGGATTGCTGAGCATTTTTCACTTAGGGTGACATGTGACAGTTCCTCCAATTTCCTCCTATTTGTCAGCACTTCTTTGAGAAACTTGGCATATTTTGGCATTTGAGCGACGGCTTCGATAAAAGGTATGTTGATGTGGAGTTGTTTGAAGAGTTCTAAAAACTTCCCGTACTGTGCTTCTAATTTCTCCTGTTTTAGTTTTCCTGGGTACGGAATAGGCGGAACATAGGTTCTGACTGGTTCCTTAGGTTGTACGGTGCCTGTTGGGATCAGTCTTTCCTTCGTTTTGCCAGTGGATTCCTTTTCCATAACTGGTTTTAAAGTTGGTGAGGCAACGGTAGTTGTGCCGCTTCTGAGTGTAACAGCGTTAGCTGTTGCATTTGGGTTGGTGATTGTGTTGCTCGGGAGAGCGCCAGGTGGTCTTACGGGGCAATTTGTCCGATCTGAGTTTCTATATATTGTAGCGATGCTTGTTGACCTTTTAGGTCAGCTTCATGCTTTAACAATACTCCGCTGATATCAACAGCTCTTAAGTCAGCCTTCTTTTCTGCTTCATTTGTCTTGGTCATGATTTGGATCAACATTCTTCGATTTTTGAGTAGCTTGGATTTTTATGGCTACTAGAACTTTGATCTTGAAATTGTGGTTTAGGCTGGAATGGTTGATTCATCGGTCTCTTTTCGAATCCGGGTAGGGTTTGAGTGTTACCTCTGTCCTTCCAACTTAAGTTCGGGTGGTTTCTCAAACCTGGATTGTAGTTGTTGCTGAAAGCGTTGTTCTGATGGTCGTCGACTTCTTCCATGGCCATAATGACTTGCTTGCAGTCACTTGTCTTGTGAGTTCCTCCATAGGTGTCACAGGTAATTTTGGTTTTTGATAGTTCGGCTTGAAGTTGTTAGAATTTTTTAGAAAGGGCTTCAAGCTGTGCGGTGACAAGAGTGTTGGAATCAACGTGGTGTATTCCTTTATGGGTTGGAGTAGATCTTGGTGGGTTGTAGGCGAAACTATTCTTTGCTGCCTTCTCCAGAACTTCAAATGCTTCATTAGGTGATTTGTATCCCAGGTCTCCACCGGCGATTTGGTCGATGGCCTGTTTTTTTTTACTGGACTGTGCATCAAAGAAAGTTTATACTTATAACCATACACATAGTCCATGATGTGGGCATCTTATCAGAAGACTTTTGTATCTCTCCCATGCTGCGTGTAACGACTCATCATCATCGGTCCGGAATCCGGTAATGCTGGCTCGGTATTTGGCAGTTTTATCAGACGGAAAGTATTTGAGGATAAACTGTTCAACCATTTGGTCCCAAGTGGTGATGGAGCAAGAGGAAAGAGATTCTATCCATTCTAGGTCTTGACCCCTTAGAGAGAAATGAAAGAGTTTGAGTTTGATCTGATCTTCTGAACAATTTTGAATTTTAAAGGTTCCGCAGATTCGTAAGAATCGAGATATATGAGAAAAAGGGTCAAATTGAACTGAATTTTCCACCATATGAATGGTTCTTGATTTGATTTCGAATTTTTCGGTGATTTCGGGTGGGAGCCACTCCATTGCTGTAGCCTTCGAGAGTTGGTTTGTCATACTGGCTCATGTTTGGTTCGTTGTTTTCGCCTGCCATCATTTCTTCGGTTTTACTTTCTTCTGATGAGGTGGCGTGTATTGACTCGTCTTTGATTGTTTCGGCGGTTTCTACAGTCCATTTACGTGCTCGTCGACGAAAGAGTCCGTTCGGTTCAGAAATTGGAGAAACAAGCTCAGGCTCGAATGTAGCGGACATACATGGGGTTAAGTCAAATTGAAACTTAAATGTTAGTTGAGATTAAACTAAAAGTTAGTCTAAGCTATTCTAAAAAAAACTAAAATAATATATAAGCTAATTAATATAAGTTAAGCTAGCCTTAAATATGTAAATTAATAGTTAGTAAAAAAGAAATATTTCAGAATGAAAGTTAAACATTTGTACAATTATAAAAAATGATCAAATTAAAACTTGGATCGTTCTTAGAAACATACGGTGTCCCCGGCAATAGCGCTAAAAACTTGATGTTGTGTCCGCGTGCTAGTCAAATGATAATGGATTGGATATTTTAGCTGTTGCACAAGATCGTGTTTTAAATATTTAAAAGTGATTTCTACTAAGACTAAACACACACAAAATAGGCAAGCGTACCTATCGTATATGTAGAATAGTATTGGTAAGAACTAAGTATTGATCCGTGGACACAATTGTTTCTAATAATGAATCTTTGTTTTAGTTTAATCGGAGAGTTTTAATCATTTTGAGGTTAATTTTAAAACTTTTATAAAATAGAAGCATATAATATATAGGTGACAAGAATAGAATTCTAAATAAGTGGTTCAATTAGATGAAGGTTTACCATCTATTATCAAGAATCCACTCCATTATTCCTTGATGATTAATAGTTAACATGTTATAGACTTGTCCTAATAATATATGATAGAATAGTCCATAATTTCTAAGTGAACATATTCTATGACATAAAAGAAAGTAACATGCGCATTTTAAAGTCCATCGTTTCCTAATGTCATGTTACCACGAGAATGCCAATTTAAGTAGACAAGCAGTTTGGTGTAGTAGAACGATTAGGATTGACTTCGATTTCTCAAATACCAATCCTAACAACTTTGAGTGGTTGTAGTTAACTCACACAAACTCCCCTTGGTTGATTATATTAGATTATAATTACACATTCCATTGACATATGATTTCTTTAACTAGCAAGATAATCTAAGGAATCGTGTTAACAATGTTATTTTAGAATTATCAAAACTAGAGAAATAGATCATAGCTTATATCTCATCATTTCTAATACAACATAAGGATCCATATTTTATCGTGAATAAAGTATCAAAGTATTCTTTTTACCATTTCTAGTTTCCAAGAACATGAATTACCATGAATGATATTAAATCATCAACCTTGATGTATTGGATTAAAGTGATACAACATTTCTTCATCAATGGATAATTGCAAAATAACCATGTACTATACCAAACTAAACCACATGTTTTATGCAATCATCAAGTAAAACAAAGCTTATTCATAGATTATAGATGGTAAAAGGAGTTTAGATCTTAATGAGCGTTGTTATGAACATAAGAGATGATGATAACAAACACATAATTAAACTTAGAACAATCAAACCAAATGTGGATGAAACACTCCTCTCTTAATGATGGGTTATGATGATGTTGATGATGATGGATGATGATGATAACCTCCAATCCTTCTAACTCCTCACAAGATCTTCAATATGAGTGTAATGTGGGTGTTTTATAAGTGAAAATCGTTTAGAATTCTTATTCAAGCACACCTCTCAAATGCCACAAGAGCCTTTATTTATAGGCTGTCTGGAAGGAAAAGCACGATGTAACATCCCAAAATTTCAATAATAATATTTTAATATATTATATGTTTTAGCGGACGAGAATTTACCCGAGTTAGTAGATTATAAATACTAATGATAGATAGATAAGTAGGCTAATTAGAGGAGTTGATCATGGACTAAAAAGGAAAGATGGGCCTTTGGTCCATGGGCTTAAGGGAGTATAAATACCCCTTAAACCCTAAATCTTTCCATTTCCATCCATATTATCCATCTTATTCTCTCTACACCTTAAAACACACACTTAAGCCATAAAATACCTTCCTTAGCCGCCACCCATTATCCAAGCCATAAACCGATCATAGTAATCATAGATCTTCGATCATACAAGTGAGCTAACAAGTCCAAGGTCGTGTATCAAGCTAGCCGTGACTCTACTAACGTCTAAAGGTACGTTTTAAGCTTAAAGGTTACATTTTTATGAACGTTTTGCCATGAAACTTGATCCTAGAGTAGATCGGGCCTAGATGTTTCATAAGAATACAAACTTGATGATTAAAAGGGATGAATGGACTCATAGATATAAACGGTTCATAAAGGAAACTCTAGATCTAGCCTAGAACGTTTTAAACTTATAAAGGTCCAAACTTTATGCCTAAAACAAGTTAGATCTAGATATTGGCATAGTGGTGGGTGCAAAACAGTTAAAGGGTAGTTGAAATTCTAGTTATAAACCATAAAACAGTAACAGTGATGAGTAAACAAATGATTGGGATGGAGAAATGAACTGGAAACATTGGACCTGAGGGTTCTCGGCCAATTTTGAGAATCCGTAGTCAACCATGTGGTTTTCGGTCAACCAGAGATTTCGGCTAATGAGTTCTCGGCCACGGGTTTTCGGTCAGATACGGGTTTTCGGCCAAAACATGTGTTTTCGGTCAAGTATGGTTCTCGGTCATGAGTTCTCTGCCAAGGGGTTTTGGGCCATGTTTTCGGCCATCCAGTTTAGGCCTGAACCCAGCTGAACCCATATGCTGTAATGGGCCGTTGGGCCAGACTTAGCTCAGTCTACAACTTAAGCCCATGTTCTGCTTGAAACAAACAAGCCAAATATCTTAAGATAAATAGAAAGCCCAACTTAGAAAATAACTTAGAATGTTAATGGATAATGTATTAAGGCAGCTTAACCCCAGCCAGGGGCTCTTCCCCTTGGACCCCGCTAGGGGCTGCCGCCCCCAGAACCCCGCTGCCAGGGGCGCTGTCCCCGGACCCCCGTTCGTTGTGGGTCATATAAAGATAGAAATACGATATTAGCAATAGTTAATTGATACATGTAAACATTATACAGTTAGCCGTGCACAGCTCAAGAAGGGAATAACCGTTAACGGTGAACGTAACCGCATTCAGGTGAGTTTCTAGCCCTTTTCCTTATTATGTTTTCGGGGCTGTGTGCATACTCGATGTGGTTAGTTAATACACTTACATTAAGTGGTAAGTGTATGCCTATTTATGATATATGTGTATGCTATAGAATAATGCTTGACGGTATATGAACGATCTTCGGATATTGCATGTACTTTCAAGAGATAGTTAGATGATATGGTTGTTTATATATATGTTGTATGTATGAAGTATGTACGTTATAGAATATAAGTATGAAAGATAGTATGTAAAATATATAAACAAGAAGAAAAGTACGATATGAAGGAACTGACGGAAAAGGGTGGCAGACCCTAATAATATCTGTGAAGAAGGGTGGCAGACCCTAATAATTTCTGTGAGGTTATAGGGCGAAAGGCTCTTAAGGGTAGCATACCCTAATAATATCTGTGAGGTTATAGGGCGAAAGGCTCTTTAAAATTGTAAAGTATGTATGTAAAGAAAGATAAAGCATGATGTATGAAAGAAAGTAAAGAAGGACAAGTATGTAATATAAGGATGTATTGTAAGTTGATTGTATTAACTAGAACTCACTCAGCGTAGCTGACTTTTAGTATGCACGCAGGTGAGTAGAATGAGGCAGTTAGCTTGAGCAGGATGCATGGCATGGTTGGATGAAGCTGGCATCTGAGGGTTTTTGTTATGTTGTTTTATCACTATATTTTACGTTATGTTTTAAGAAGACAAATTATGGATGATTGTAACGAATGGTTGACTATTTTATTATTCCGCGAAAGTTTTTAATTAACTCTGATGTTTAGAACCGCGCTTATGAGTAAATCCAACGTCCAAATGTGAGGCACCGGTAACGGGGTCTTACACACGACCCCGTGATTTATTAAGCACGGCCCCGTGTCTACGTGTCCCAGTAGCATGTTGTCAGATCGTACATAATGACTCACCACATGGGTGTGCTTTTGGGGGCACGCCCCCGTGCTTTTATTGACATGTGCTTCAATTCTTTTTTGTCTTTATCTAAAGTTGACCATGGCACCGTGCTTTTGTTGACATGTGCTTAAATTCTTGTATATTTTTGTCTTTTCTTGTGTTCAGAAGTATGGGGGCGTGTTTCTTGTTTTTGTTGTGTTTTCTTCCGTTTTTCTTTGTCTTTTCGCTTGTTTCTTCGTTTGAGGCTTGGGTTTACGTGAAATTACATTTTATTAAGATAAGTAGCTTTCTGTGCTATATTATTTGATAGAAGTTGCGGTTTTTAGAGATTATTTGATGCTTAAAAGATGTATAATTTTATATATATCAGTTACCAAGCAAGGACTAAACCATTGCCATAAAAATGGACATCGGTTGCCGAAGTAAGCAAATAACGTTCAAATAAAGCAAGT
The DNA here is from genome assembly GCF_021521415.1 of Bidens hawaiensis. Taxonomy (NCBI): domain Eukaryota; kingdom Viridiplantae; phylum Streptophyta; class Magnoliopsida; order Asterales; family Asteraceae; genus Bidens; species Bidens hawaiensis. The sequence continues at coordinate 917,155 of NW_027491353.1, forward strand.
AAGCAAATAGCAAGTTAGGCAAACTGATAAACACACAAGGATAAACAGTTGCGATTTGAATACTGTATAATATAAAAATAGCTAGTTACGTATAAGTCCCCAAAAAGGTTTAAAATAAGTAAAATAGGGGAGTGAAATACTCACATTAGCAATTAAGCAAACGATAAATGAATGTGGAAATAACGGTATTGAACAAGAGTCACGCTCTTCGGAATTTATCGATGAAAAATCCCAAGTAACAATAGTTGTGGAATAAATATGAATTGAATAAAGAGTCTCAAACTAAAATAGAGGTTCGGGATTTGATGATGATCGGGTATTCTTACAAAGGCTATTTATTTCATTATTTTATTATAAATTTCATTATCAATTTTTATCGTAAATAACATGATTTAATCATATAAAATACATAAAAAATACTTGAATAAATATTTATAAAATTGTTGGATAAATGATTTTTTATTTAAATCTATAAATACGTTAAAGGTACACACACACACACATATATATTAAAATTTTCTAATAATATTTATTTAATTATAATTTTTTTATAAAACACTGGGATTTATACAATATGTCAAATAACAGGACATTTTAAATATATATATTAAAAACCTTTATTATATAAACTTTAACAAATTAACAACTAATACATATATACATGATTTAACCAAAGTTTGGAAAAAAACTAGTTAAAGTGTCTGTTTACAGATTAAATATTATATTTATATCATTATAATGTATTTTAAAGGTTTAAAGGAAATTAAATTATTAATTAGAGTAATTTGCCAAAATAATAACAAAACAATGCAGCCATCGGGACTCGAACTTGAGGGGATGGCCGGCACACTATAACAACACCACGCTAGCCAGCTGGGCTAGGGTGCTAGTTGGTTATAACACGAATCCAAATATAAATAAACAGACAGTAAACTGCGCAGATCAAACTACAAGCCCTTGGATTATCAATGGATCAAACCAGTTATCGTTTGATTAATTCATGATAGGGCTTATGTTATACAGATGAAAACGAGTACAATACATGATTAAATTACCTTAAAAGATTACGAAAAAGGGTCTAATTGGTACTAGAGGAGGCCGGCTAAAACGAAGATCAAGAACAGATACATACGTGTCGCGACAACATAATTAACATTAGAGGTTTGATTGTCGATGCTATAATGATTGTTTCTGCCAAACTAATTAAGTTATAAACGCCTGTTAATAGTATATCACGATCGGGCTGAGGTCGGCTAATATAGGCAATACGGATCTCTTTTGATCGATTTAACATAACTAATAACGTCGGTTGGTCGAATTAAGTATGTATAATGTAGATTTTGATTCAATTTCTATATTGGTTACGAGAATTACGGACCAAGACACGAAATTGTATGAAAGGTTATAACAAACGGGTCACGGGTTTGGATTTGGTAACGGGTAAACTGTTTTTAAATATAATAATATTAATAATTATATTATTTTATCATATTTGCAGTTTAGCCCCCCTGGGATTTGGAGATCGAAACATCTTTGGGTAAAACTTTGCTTTGGGGTTAAATGTGCCAATTAATGATTGAAAGTTATAAATATATATTAGAAAATTAATTAAACAGTAATATTATAATAATAAATTACACTCGATGAACGTGATAAAACTTCCCAAACATCGAAATGAGTCGGGTTTTAAATAAAAATATTAATTACGAAAAGTCCGAGTTGTTACATTTAACATCTGCCTAATGTTTACCCCGCCTCAATTCAATTAATTACGTTCTATAGTTGTTAATTTCTCAAGTTTGACTTTTAAGTGTTAAAGACTTTAACTTTTTGGTTTTTTCTTGTTCAATCCATTTTCTGGGTAAGTTTTGAAAATCAAACATGTTCATTTGTGTGTTTTAGATGAAATCCCTCAATTAACTTTAATGATTGATGGGGTTTTGGGGGGGTCAATTGCATTCTGGCCCGTTTGGGTTTATATTAAACTTAATTTGGGACTTTTCGATTACTCCAATAATCGTTCCAAACTAGCCTCTGGACCTCTTATATTTTAGTCCTATTTCATCAATTTGAACCTAACTGACCCAAATCCGCTCTTATACCGACATCCGAGTTAATAACAAACCAATACCCTTTTAACTATAATTTTCTCAATAGCTAGAGTGAATTTATCAATAATTCTTGTTCGGTTTAAGTTTGGTTTTGAAATGGGAAAACCAATACCCTTTTAACTATAATTTTCTCAATAACTAGAGTGAATTTATTAATAATTCTTGTTCGGTTAAGTTTGGTTTTGAAAGGGGAATTAACTGTGATTTTTCCAAAAGATTTTATTTTCAAGTCGGTCGGGGCGCTTATTCCTTGTTTTTCTTTTAACGAGAGTTATAGATTGAGTTTTAATTTAATTTCAGTTTGTATATTCTCGGTTGTTAATATAGTTTACCATTTGATAACTTTTAGGGTATTTTATTTGAAGTTTGTGTGTTCGCTTAAGTTACACTCATGTCATCTTAACTCGCCTACCATCTTAAGGTGAGTAATCACACTCCCATTTTCCGTATATATTTTGGAGGCTTTATGTGTACACAAAATCCTATTATTTATTTATTACACAAGTACATATTCAAACACAATTCCACTATACGTGTAGTTGTGATATTGCTCAATTAGTTGCTATGCTAAATGACTATGTGTTTATAGTTTTATGGTTGGTTGGTATCTCATCCACATCCTAATCTTCATACTCATCCTCATAGTATGATCATACACTGCCGGAGTAACTCGACACCATTTTTGGGTCGAGGGGAAATGACACTTTTATATTTATGTTATGCTGTTGATGTAATTCACATATCGTAAGGAGTTGTTTATTTATTTTATATACTTAAAACCGTGGTTGCTCGCTCAACTTTATCTTGACAAAATATATCTATTTTTACGCATATCGCAGGTAACTATTTGAGATGATTGAAGATGCAAGATTTAGTTTGACTTTAGGTTTAATAAAATAAAGACAATCATATTGTTTTGAGTTTTATGTAATGATTTGAATTAATTTGTTTTGAAAAACTCTTGTGTACCATGATTTGGAATGAATAAATTAGATACTGACACATATTATTATTTTATTGTCTTTGAGTTATGATACAAATTTTGTCGCACTCTGGCATGTTCCACCGTTAGGTTGGGGTGTGACAGATTGGTATCATAGCCGAAGACTATAATATAGGTGGTTAAACGAAACGACTTAGTAGCATGCTTAGACTCCCTATATGTGTGCCCTACTTACTTAATTTTTGTTTCATAGCTTAAACATTAATTGTTTATCTATGTTATTATACACAAGAAACACACACACACACAATTCCACGGTTATGTCTCACTCTTAAAATCATTTTCAAAACCCTAAATTTTTTATTAATTATGGGAAATTTCTTAAGAATTACCACAAATTTTATTTCTACTCCAATCTCCTTAAGGCTTGAACATATGACGGGTTTTCGTAGTAACTAGAATGGGGAGAACATTATGGGTCGGACCTTGGCAAAAAATTCCAAGAATCGAAGAAAAGATGCTACTCCTTTTCTGGTGGGGTGGGTGGGGGGGGGGGGATTCTGACCATAATTGTAACACCCTAGCTCGGATGGGCTGATGTGTCATAATAAACATGGTTTCTGAACAAAAAACATAATTTTATTTATTTATTTGTCAAAGGTATAATACGTTAGACAAAAAAACTTAAGGTTAATTTATAACTAGCACGGTTAAAAGATATTTTATTTATATCCTGGTGTATTGTTCTTCTCTCTTAATCCCGCCCGAAGTAGCCTGTGGACCTGTAGAAAGTTTAATAATAACGGAATAAGCCGAATGCTCAGTACGAATCAAAAAAATTAATGATTTAATGAAATGGAATTTATATTGAACTTACTGGTAAATGATACGTTGCAATTTAATCTTATTAAATAAATTAAATCATTTCATACGGATATACCCATGAGTGAACATAAAACGTGACAATATATAGGTAGCTACTCCTGCATATTTATCACATGAGATGGCGAGTTGGCATACCCACTATCCATCTCCTTAATATTAATCCTAGGATTGATCCATACGCCTCCTAATAGCCATATGTACAACACTTTTACTTAAGAGACGCCGTGAACTGATCTCACCGTCACGGGTGGTGCACATGTTGTCGATGCCACAACAACATGCTTATGGGACACTCCACGAGAAGCGACACTCAGGGTATCGAAATAAAGATGAACTTATTCACATAACTCATAGCAAATATATTATCTTAACATACATCGAAACATGCGATATTGAGTATAATTAAACATAATAATACCGCATAAAAGCTAAATCCATTATTATAATCAGAATTGAAATCCAATAGATAGTCAAGTGAATTGATAATTCAAAGACATGAGGAGTTTTAATATATATATATATATATATATATATATATATATATATATATATATATATATATATATATATATATATATATATATATATATATATACGAAACTAACGAGTTTATAACGATTGAATATGAAAGCAATGAGGAGTGAGGGTAAAGATCCGTACCTTTAGTGTTCCAAAGCGATGCTAACTTGTTTATGAGTGTTCAAGATTAACTACATACAAGTTATTATTGGTTTGTTACAAAAGTAGTTTGAAGATATAAAACGTACTAACATGTTCGTGATTAAAGAACATATTTAAATTATTTATTTATTTACGCGGTATTAAAAATTATTAATCATAAAAACATGTTACTTGATCAGACATGGTGTTTTGTTTATACTCAGATTTTGGATCACATACTTTCCTCTCTGATGTCTCTATAATTATATATACCAAATAAAAAGTTTGCGTTACTAGTTTTACATTGAAACAATTATTTAATAATAGATAATACATATCTTTCAATTTGTAATACCTTATAAGGTCTTAATAAAAAAATTCTTAACTGAATTATAAACAATATAGACAAATATATATATATATATATATATATATATATATATATATATATAGTAAGCATGGTTATCTATGTACGAGGTTAGTAGACTACCTTACGTTAGAGACAAATAAAGTTGTGATCATGAAGGTTGCCGGTTGTGGTGGGTTGTGTTGTGATGTCGAATCTGATGGGGGTTGGCTATGGAGTGAAAGTAGTGAACCAAGGTATTATTTTTGTGTTCATTTTGATTCGTCAGAAACGTAAACCTTCGTCGGAAACTTGTTTAGAATTCTACGTAAGACGAAGAAGTGAACCGAAAGTTACTGACATGGTGACGATAGGTAGCGTTGTTATCTTGTAGTGTTTTAGTTTGTTTTTGGGCTGCCGGTAATCGCAAGTTATCGTCGTTGGAAACTTGATCGATAATATATTTTGAATTGTGATGGTGAAAGATATGCAATCAAATTCTTATATGCCCTTCTTTTCTTGGCAACCACGTAAAATTCTAGGATGATATACGGTCTGATTGACAACCACGTAAAATTTTGGATAGATATTACAATTAGTAGAAGAACCTATTTCCACTCATGTCTATCCTATCTTTAATTTCTTGTCTTGCAATCCTATCTGTTACTATCTTTCTTTGTAAGTTTTATATTACGAAAATGAGTATTACTTTATTTTTATTGTTAATTATAAAATTTTAGAGGCATTAGTAATAATTTTCATTTTATTTATCTTTCGTTTACTTAACAATTAGATTTATTTATTTTTGTTTTATCTAACAATGTTATCATCTCATTATAATTTAATGGAGATTTATTTGTTACAATTTGATTAAGTGTTGGGACATTATATATATATATATATATATATATATATATATATATATATATATATATATATATATATTAACCGTCTATTTTTATTATTATTACTATTTTATTATAATCACTATTATTTTTATTTTCAGTTTTGGCTATTACAATAATGTTTGAACTTATAGGCCAAAGCGAAACATACGTCATATAATTCAAAACTCTAAGTGGTCAACATGATCATGTGACGATCACATTCCTAATATTATAGCCAAATTTACGGTCGTTTGTGGCTAAACTAGTTTTTTCCTCATGTTGTTTTGGTTGAAAGAATGGAAGGGAAAAACCATATTGTGATTCATGGACAGTGTTTTGGTCAAAAATCAACTAAGGATCATGTAACCAAATCTGTAACTGTGAGGTTTAGTGCTACGATAATAATAACGATTATATTAACGAAATAAGGTTGAACACCGTGATTTGTTGCGAGGAAAAACCCATTGATCTTGATTAGATCAAAGGAAAAAAAAACCCCGGGTGATGACAAATCGTCTATCACCACTTTATTAATGTAAAAATAGGGATACAAATGGTGGAGTCTATGATCAAATATTACAAATAATCTAAGTGTATGTAATATGCCTTGAGTGTGTTTGAGAGAGAGCTTGTGAATGAACAAAAATGTGCGTGTAAAACTGTGTGCCTAGCTTTGATCATAACTTGGTATAAAAAGAAAAGAAAATAACAACTAACTACTAAGTCCTACATTTCCGCCATCTTCCCATTATCTTCAACATCACTTTTGACCACGTGTTTGACAAGTCTAGTAGCAGGAATTCTGATGGAATAAGTCTTATAGTCGTTGCTCTTATTAAATAACAACCTATACAAATAAAAAAATTATTAATAATACCAACTACTGAGGATCCTTGATCCTGACACAGCTCCGAAGCCCTTTAGAAGGATAATTGATCAAGATTTATCATCAAGAATAACATATCCTCAGTATCAAATTTATTTGCCCTAACAATTGCCCCCAAAATGGCGGGTGTTTATGCAATACAACTGTCATTTTGAAATTTGAATCCCGCAAAAGATAAATTGATTTGACGTGTGTCAGTAATAATTGTTATCTAAAACCCTGACTATTAACTATCGCCGCCTATATATGTGATCCCTTCAATTCTTTATAACCACATATCTTGCAGACTGTTCAGGTATCCTTCTTCCTCTCGTTTTCTTATTATAATATTATTTAAAGATGTCAGGCGCTTCTTCTTCCTCTCCCTCTAAACATTCCGACCAGTCCAATGACTCCGAGTTATTAGATATGCAATCTCAGATTCTTATCACCAATCCGTCCATGGAGATCTGAAAGTTCACCGACCATGAGATTGACGAATTCCGGCCATTATTCCCACCGGAAACCGTTTTCCAACCATACGACTCGTTGATTCGATGTGATGTTTATTCACAGACTTGGGTCTGTTTTCCGGCCTGCCCTTTTCTCATTGGCTACACGTATCCGTTTCCTCCTTTTACCCAGAGTTTCTTCGAATCCACCGGCATGTCTTATATCCAGGCTATGCCCATGATTTGGAGGGTTTTAGGCACTATCGAAAGAATCATAGAGGAGGAGAAGATCGACTTCGGCGTCCAAGAGTTTCCACGTCTTTATACACTAACTTCCATGGTTCGAACCGATTTTTGCTGAAGTCTAAACCTCGACAACCCAATCCGATTTCTAAAGTAATACTGAACGATTCCTTCTGGAGGAATCAGTTCTTCTTTGTGAATCGAAACTCCATACCTGGTGGGGCTGATTTACCTCTAACTTGGGTTAAAATGGTAGGATCCCGGATCCTTAACAGAGAAACAATCCGTGACAACTGATGTAACTCTTAATCTTTTTTCTTGCTTACAGTTGAAAACTTTGCTTCTTTGGCCAAGTTATCTCGAACAAAAGAAAAAGCAAAAAAGGTTTCTTTCCCTGGATCCAGAAGTCAGGACCTTCCAAGCCAGATTTGTTGAGGCTTTTTGTGATTTCTCTTCAGATTCCAACATGTCAAGTAAGATTTATATTTGTATATTAGATAAAATAAAATAGAATACTTATATGTTACTTTGTTCTTGCAGGTGCTTAAAAATCTCACAAATCCGCCAGCAAGTTTTCCTTGGAGGACATTGATAGTATGATCACTCCTCAAACTGTCAAGAAGGAAGCTTTGAAGGCAGCCGCTACTTCTGAGCCAAGGACCACAACTACCAGGGCCAAATCGGCATCCAAAAGAAAAAGATCCTCAAAGCCTGAGACTCGTTTCGATATGATCCTTACTGTAAGCATCCTCTATGTTGTTATTTTGAATTTGATGATCCAGTATTCTTCTGACTTTTACATAACTGCTCGTTAAAGGCCGTGAATGCTTGCAAAGGTCACCATGACAAGATTGTGGGCCAAATGAGTGATAGTCTCTCTGGATTGGGAAGCGCATCGGTCACCAAAGATATAACCATAGCCTAGCTCAACAAAGAAAAGAAGTGGCTGGAGGATCTGTTATCCACCATAGAGGACCAACACCAAGAGGAAGTGAAGCAGGCTACCGAAGAGGCAAAAATGTGGGCTGCAAGGTCAGTGTTGTAGGACATGATCAAGATGGCGACAGAAGCCGGTGATTTTGCTTTTGACAAGGCTGCTTGGGATGTGAAGAAATGGAAGGTGGCTTTGGCGGCTCTTGGTGGTGAAGAGGATGTGGTGATGACGGATGGGAATGAAGCTGGAACTAGCGGAGCAAAGGAAGTGGTGGAGATTGATGAAGGAAAGGGTGCAGCATACGGCGAGAAAGCTGCTTGAACGGGCGGTGAAGGATATTAAAGACAAGGCCAGAGCTCGTTTTTTTATTTTGTTTTGATTATGTTTTTATGGATAATGGTTTGTAACAGACAATAGTAATTAGGGTAAAGGATCAGTGATCCTTAAGACAATTTCAAGGGGTAAAAAAGGTGGATGAATCCTCTGTTTGTGGGGATGAAGCCTTTGATGCCCCTGACTTTTATTTTCCTGCACTTGGTTAAACTATTAGTAACAACTTACTTTAACCTGGATGGATGGTCCATGTTTAAATGGTGAATTCCGTGTTAACTTTTGGTAACTTTAAGTAAGTTTTTAATAAACAATATCTTTTGACTATTTATGTGTTTTCATCTGTCATTATCAAATTAAGTTTACCATAGTTTTAGCTTTATTGAGAATTTTAAGAAATATCTTTGAGTAATAATATTTTGGATAGAATATCCTTGTAAAAATAGATTAAGAATATCGTATCCTTAAATAATAGAATTTACAAAGATTTTAACCAAATAAATGTAAATTGAAAGGTAGAAATCATACCACAGGGTCTAGTTAGACCTAAGTTACCATAAGTAGTGACCCTTCCGTGATCCTTGTAGAAGTAAGTTAAGGATTTTGAATCCACAAGTCTTGATTCTCGTAATTGAACTTACGACATCTGTTGCAAATAACTTATAAGATTAATTATGGTTAGACCTGTTAGGGCATGATTTTTATGCTGAGGATCCTTAATCCTTAACTATCTTATGAATAGATTATTCTTGAGATATGTAACAGATTTTAAAGGATCAATGATCCTCGGTGTTATTTGTTTACTAATGATTGCGTTTAGTATGGTGATGTGTTAGACATGTATAACAATTCTAAGACGTACTTACATCAATTATCCTCATGGAGTCTCATCTAGCTGGAGTATGGATCTAGGATCCTTATTCAACATAGCTATTAATGGATGATTTCATGTGAAGATGGATGTTTAAATATCAACGACTCTTGGACTTATTCTCCTGCTTATCTCGCTATCGGATTTCTGAGGCACGTGGTCAATTAGCACGTTGGAAGAAGGTGGGAGACTAGCAAGATTATAGGAATATTTGTTAGTTTGTTGTATTCAATTTTTCTTTATATACAGAGTTGAGATCGACAGTAGAACACACACAATCTCACGTACTCTAGTGGTTAAGATATTTTGTACTCACATAGCATTAGTTGATCATTAACTCCACAACAACTGTAATCACCTTTTACTGTTAATAAACTTGACGGTGATAGTTTTCACCGTCCGGGGTTTTTTGTGCCGGAGATTACTAAAATCACGTACCATCCGACCAAAGATTACCTTGTTAATCCTTGACCGAAGCAATTCGACCAAAGATTACCTTGTTAGTTTTTGACCGAAGTAAAGATTATCGTAATTAAGGGTTTTTTCCCTCGTGACCAAATCCTTGTGATCATCAAGACCTCATTTATACAATCATTATTATCGTGTTAGCACTATACCTCACTTGACATATTTGGATACATTATCCTTAGTCGATTTTTATCCAAAACAATTTGGCGCCCACCGTGGGGCAATTGATGCTATAATCCATATTACTCCTATCAATCTTCAATTTTTTCATACCCATATCACTTCCAATGGCCTCTCAATCGGCCTCTGCTTCATCAACTATGACGGCTACGGTTCCTCTCTAATCAAGGACCTTGCCACCTCTGCCTCCGCCAATCACGGGAACACAACGGCCTACTGCTGCACCGGTGATTAATACTACCAGTGATGTTTCATCTATGTTTTCGCAGGTTAAAGCATATATGGAGAAACAGACCAAGACCAACTAGAGGATCCTTCTTGAGATAGAAGATCTCAAGAATACCAAGAGGCCAGCGGAGGACCACACCCCCCTGATACCCAGGATGTTGGATTTCACCAGTCCAGGATCCATGGCTCAGTTTACTCGAGGATCATCTATCCTTCAACAAGGATCCATGGGTCAACAGACTCAAGGATCCTCACTGTTTCATCTAGGATCATCTATCCTTCAACAAGGGTCCATGGGTCAGCACACTCAAGGATCCTCATACTTCCAACAAGGATCATCCATCCTTCAACCAGGATCCTCTGGATTGTATCACCAAGGATCCTATAATTCCCAACCTCAATGATACTTCTTTCAGAATCACGGATCGTCAGGAGTCCAACATCAACGATCCTCTGAAGTCCATGAAGGAGATATAATCCCCATGCAGACCATAGCCTCAGGAGGACCAACTCCAATCGCAGAGTCTTCTTATCCCAACTACTCGTCCGGGATGCCGACCTTTACCCAGCAAAGAGGTAACTTGTATGATCCAATATCCTTAGATACTAATCGTGGTCCTATGAAGGATACAGGTATCAAATAGGCCATGGCAAAAGAACTACAGAAGCTTAAGGATATGATATCCAGTGTTCCCGGGGTGATACGACCAATCCCCGAGATACCTGAGGGAAGCCACAAGTTATCAAGATTTTCTCCACCTATCTGTGATGCTGAGATTCCGAAGCGGTTCCAAACCCCCAACATGAAGACTTATGATGGGACCACGGATCCCGAGGAGCACGTTGCACAATATAAGGAAAGGATGGAAATCAACCCCACCCCAGAGAGACTCAAAGAAGCTTGCTTATGCAAAGGATTCGGATCCACACTCACAAGATCTGCATAAAAATGGCTGCTAAGTCTTCCTCCCTTTTCAGTTACTTCTTTTTCACATTTAGTTAACTTGTTCAACAGCCAATTTTCCTGTAGTAGGAAATTCGAGAAGTTAACTAGTGATTTATACCGAGTTATCCAACCTAGTGATGAATCCCTTATGGATTTTGTTACGAGGTTCGGTAGGGAAGCTCTAGAAATCCCTAATATTTACATGGCTACTGCTGTTGAGGCCTTCAAGATGGGAGTTCAGAGGAGCTCCCCCTTTTATGATGATCTTGTGATGACTCCTTGCAGGTCTCTAGATGAAGTAAGGAACAGGGCGCTCAGATTCATACGGTTGGAGGATGACAAGAGGATCCAGGATCGTCTGGGGTAATCAGACGAAACAAGAATCCTCCGACAAGAAGCAAGGATTCTCGATCAAGAACAACAATACAAAGCCATATAAAAAGTTCAACAACCAGAACGTACGAGCAGTTGAAGAAGGAGAGGATGATGAAGATTATCCATGCATCTTTGAGTATTGTTTTCCATAGATACCCATGGCTTGATTTGCGCCATGAAGGATCTAGGAGAGAAAGCAAGGTGGCCCCGAAAGAACGAGAAGACGACTGCCTTCAAAGGCAAGTCTAAGTGGTGTGCCTTTCACGAAGACTTTGGTCACACAACAGACGAATGCATTGGCTTGAGGAGAGAAATTGGATACCTCCTGAGCAAGGGTCACTTTAAAGAACTCTTGGGAAGGAAAAATTCCAGGATCCAGGATCCTGAAGATCTTCCACAAAAAGCAACGCCGCCACCACCAGACGCTCATGTGATTAACTTTGTCTCCAGAGACTATGAAATGTTTCAAGATTCGTGTGCCATAGAAGAAAAGCCCACAAAATAATTCGAGTTGGACGATGAAAGAAGACCGCTTATCCCCATTACTCGAGTGACTGATAGGAGAGTCTTCTTCGACTCAAAGATCCAGGATCCTCAGAAGGATGAGCTAGATGTCCGAATGGTGAATTTCATCTCTGGAGGATCAGACATTTGTGGAACTTCCTTCTCTGCAGCAAAAAGACTTGCCAAAGAAGTCAAGATGGATAACGGAGACCAACCGATAGTATCCACTACTTTAACTACAGACAAAAGGATCTTCTTCGACGAGGAAGACAAACCAAACATCCAGGATCCTCATCACGACGGTTTGATCATTAATTTATTTATCGCTAACCATTATGTACGCAGGATCCTAGTGGATGGAGGGAGCTCAGTCAACATTATCCAACATAATGTCCTCAAAAATATGAACAGACTGGACTCAGAGATCATTCCTAGAACATCAGTGCTAGTCGATTTCAGTGGTGAAACCAAGAAGACATTGGGGGGCATCAACCTCCCAATTTATATCGAAGGGTTAAATTCATACCAGAAATTTTGTGTTATTGATAACCTTTCTTGTTGCAATGTTATTTTAGGTAGGCCCTGGTTGCATGTGATGAAGGCAGTAGCCTCAACGTATCACCAATGCATCAAACTGCCTACCCCTTGGGGAGTTGTGAAGATAGTTGGTGACCAAGCGGAGGCCAAGAACTATTATTCTTCATCAATGAAGCCAACAGCCAAACAAACTATAGCATAGCAACTACAGCAACATCTTAGGGACGTGCTGGAAGCTCGGGAGAAAGACCTTAAAGAAGTATCATTGGACCCTGAGGATCCAGAGATAAAGGTTTTCCTAGGATCTAGTATCCCCAGCAAAATCGAGGAGGATTTAGTATCCTTCTTGGGACAAAGAAAATCTACCTTCGCCTTCAAACACTCAGACATGACAGGTATTTCAAAAAAGTAATCACTCACAAACTAGGCCTTGATTTATCTGTTAAACCCGTCCATCAGAAGCGAAGAAAATTCGTTCCTGAGAGGAACAAGATCATACAAGAAGAAGTTGAGAAACTTTTTAAGGCCGGTATGACCAGAGAGGTCCAGTATCCTCGATGGTTGGCTAATGTGGTTGTAGTTTCAAAAAAGAATGGAAAGTGGAGGGTATGCGTTGATTTTACAGATTTAAACAAGGCATGTCCCAAGGATCCTTTCCCGTTACCACATATAGACTCCATGGTGGATGCAACGGCAGGACATGAAATGCTTACCTTTATTGACGCTTCCTCTGGATTCCAACAAATTTAGATGGAACCATCTGATCAAGAGGATACAACATTCATGACTCCTACTAGCATATACTGTTATACTGCTATGCCGTTTGGACTAAGAAATGCAGGGGCAACATACCAAAGACTAGTCAACATGATGTTCAAGAATCAGTTAGGTAAGACTATGGAGGTCTACATAGATGATATGGTGGTGAAGTCAAAGAGAGCTGAGGATTACCTCAGAGATCTTGAAGAGGCATTCAATATCCTCGACCAATATAACATGAAATTGAATCCGGCAAAATGCCACTTTGGTGTTAAGGCTGGAAAGTTTCTGGGAGATATGGTGACTAAAAGAGGAATTGAAGCAAGCCCAGAGCAGATTGAAGCCATCATCAACCTAAAGTCGCCTGCAAACGCAAAATATGTCCAAAGGCTCACAGGAAGAATATCCGCTCTCAACAGATTCATCTCAAGATCCTCCAAAAAGTGCAAGGACTTCTATGATATCCTTAGGAAGAATAAGAAGTTTGAGTGGACGGAAAAGCATGAGGCTGCGCTTAAGGCCTTGAAGGATTACTTATCCTCGGCTCCAGCTCTAATGAAGCCTGTGGATGGAGAATCCTTATATCTGTATTTAGCTGTCTCTGGAAATGCAGTGAGTGCTGTTCTTGTCAAGGATCATGAAGGTGAACAACACCCTGTATATTATGTAAGTAAGAGTCTGTTAGTTGCAGAAGCCAGGTACTCTCACCTTGAAAAATTAATTCTTGCTTTAATTATGGCTTCTACTAAATTAAGACATTATTTTGAGACCCATACTATTATTTTGAAAACTAATTATCCTGTTAAGAATGTTCTTAGAATGCCAGAATTGTCAGGTAGAATGGCTAAGTGGGCTGTGAAGCTGAGTGCATATGACATTCAGTATGAGCCTAGAACAGCTATCAAATCGCAGGCACTCACAGACTTTGTGGCTGATTTCAACAGTGACATGCAGAAAGAAGCCGACCTAGAGGTTCAGCAACTAGATGTAACCAAGGATCCTTGGATCCTCTTCACAGATGGAGCATCCAAAGTAAGAGGAAAGGGATTGGGCATACTACTGAAATCGCCACAGGGGGACATAATACCCCAGTCCATTGCATGTGCATTTCAGGCTACCAACAATGAGGCAGAATACGAAGCACTCATAGCAGGTTTACTTTTAGCCAAAAGTATGAGGATCAGGTATCTTCAAGTTTATTTGGATTCTTTACTCATTACTAACCACTTTAACGGTTCTTATACCGTAAAAGGTGAAAATATGATCAAATATTTAGAAATTGTGAAGGAATTAGCAAAATCCTTCAAAGTGTTTAGTATAGTACAGGTACCAAGAGAGGAAAATGCTGGGGCAGACGCCTTAGAAAATTTAGCCTCATCCTTGAAAATTCCAGAAGATCCTAATTATCCACATACTCTCGCCAGCAATAGGAGAGCAAGAAGTTGGGGAAATAACAAGTGATAAGCAGATTGTACTTTGGGATCCATTATCCTCAGCCAGTCAAGGATCCTGGATCCTTCCAATCAAAAAGTACATTCAAACTGGAGAAATCCCAGCTACGGAGAATCCAAAATCCTTCAAACTCAAGGTATCACAATATATTTTATTAGATGATATGCTATATATAAAATCTCTTTCAAGTCCATACTTAAGGTGCATCGAGGATCCTGAAATCCAAGAAGTACTTAAAGACTTTCACGTAGGAGATTGCGGCAACCACACAGGAGGAAGGGCATTATTCTCCAGGATACTTAGAACGACATACTTCTGGCCAACAATGAAGAAGGATGTAATAGAATATTCGAAAAAGTGTGATGCTTGCCAAAGACATACAAATATCCTTCACCAGCCAGCAGAACCAATGTATCCTGTGTCCTCTTCATGGCCTTTCATGAAGTGGAGAATGGACATTGTTGGTAAACTACCAAAGGCACCAGGTGGAAAGGTCTTTATGCTTGCTATGACGGACTACTTCTCTAAATGGATTGAGGCAGAAGCATTCGTACAAGTCCGAGAAAGGGAAGTTATATCCTTTATTAAACGAAATATTATAACTAGATTTGGCATTCCCTCTGAGATTATTTGTGATAATGGTTCCCAATATATTGGGAAAAGAACAACTAACTTCTGTGACAGCTGGGGCATAAAGATGATTACTTCTACACCAGTGCATCCCCAAGCTAATGGTCAAGCGGTGTCGAGCAACAAAATTATCATCAACAATTTAAAGAAGAAGCTAGGATCCAAGAAAGGAAAATGGGCCGAGGAACTACCATATGTTCTTTGGGCCGACAGGACAACACCCAAGAATGCAACAGGCCAAACACCTTTTTCGTTGGTATTTGGATCAGAAGCAGTAATCCCAACAGAGATGGTGGTTTCCACAGCAAGAACAAGCATCCGTGATCCTGAAGCCAATAAAGAAATCCTTCTTGAAGACTTGAATACTATTGAAGAACTCAGAGACCTAGCCAAGATCAGAATGGGAGCTTATCAACAGAGGGTAGTTGGGGCATACAACAAGAATATAAGAATCAGAAGATTTCAAGAAGGATATCTAGTCTTGAGGAAAGCCTTCCAAAATACTACCAATCCAGCTGATGGAAAGTTAGCACCCAAATAGGAAGGACCCTATCAGATCGAGTCGGAAGCAGGAAAGGGGGCATATCATTTGCTCACAATGGTAGGCACTAGATTACCAAGAGCATGGAATGCTATCCACCTCAAGAAGTATTTTTTCTAATAAGGATCCAGTATCCTGAGAGAATATATTATTCTTAAAGGATCAAGGATCCCCGAAATTGGTAATATATATCCGATCACTTATCCTTTTCATTTTATTATTCTTAATTTAAGGATAATATATTCTTAACATTTTTTTCCAAGTTTTTAAATATCAATGCAGGGTATTATTGAGATGTGTAATAGTCAAGAGGTTGGCCACATCTCCTTTACATTCAAGGTACTACCTTGTTTCCCTTGGCTTAGCCCACGTGTGGATATGACCCCCGATGGTCATATCCTCTAAGGTTTAAAGGTTTTCACCTTTCTTATAAATAGAGTTTATACACTCTCGCCTGGAGCACACATTATCCAACGTATAGTCCAGGGCAGCGAGACCAGTACACACTTAGTGGCTGACAATTTCGTTGTTTTCGGCTATATGGAGGATCCTACGAATTATGGTAGACGTACCATACCACCGGTTTATAACGTTTTCACGTTATCTCAAGACAAAGGTTTCTAACATTTTCATGTTAGCTAAGGTTTATAACGTTTTCACGTTATCTTCGTTTGGGCTAAATCCCGGGTTGGGCGAGTCCCCAGTTAACATCCGTATTTGGACTTGTCCCCAGTTTTGGGCTTGTCCCCAGTTTGGGCTTGTCCCCAGTCACGGGCTTGTCCCCAGATTACACGGGCTTGTCCTCAGTTGCACGGGCTTGTCCCCAGTCTATTATTTGGGCTTGTCCCCAGCTTAATGGGTTTAATCCCACTAACACTATGAGTTGTTTGCAACAGATTTTTTAAGTTCATTATGAGGATCAAAATTCTAAGGATCCAGAATCCTAAAGTTATTCCTTCAAGGATCACTGAGAGTTCAGTACTTATGGTAACGTGGGTCTACCTAGACCTTCTGGTATGGTCTCTGTTGATAAATTTATGTATTATCTTAGTTGCAATAATTTTGGATATTTCAAGTTAGAAGGTTACTCCTTTGAAGATATTTTATTACTAAAATTTTTTACCTGTTTTTAAGGATACTTTATCCTAAAATTTGTCCTTTAAGGATATTCTTTTGTATAATGTTAATAATCTTTTAAGGATACCTTATCCTACTGTTTGTTCTTTAACGATATTCTATCCTAAGTTATTTTCATAAGAATCTTTTATCCTGAAATCTTTTACTTAAGAATATTTTTCAAAACTATCAATAATGCTAAAGTTATATCTAATAAAATTTTAGAAATAAACAACAGGCGAGTAGTTAAAAGATTTATACTAATTAAAGTAAGACGCAAGGACTTATCCAAAATTCTTAACCCAGACTTCACCATGCTAAAGATGGACCATCCATCCGGGTTAAGTGAGTACTACTAACAGTTCATAAGTGCAGGAAAATTAAAAGACAGGGGGCAACAAAGGCTTCATCCCCACAAACAGAGGATCCCTCCACCTTTGTCACCCCCGCAAATTGTCTGAAGGATCATGGATCCTTTACTCTAGTTGCTACTATTTAATACAGACCATAGTAATTGTTCATAAAAAACATCATAAAAGCAAAATAAAACGGGCTTGGGCCTTGTCTTCTGTATCTTTCATCGCCCATTCATGTGTTTGCTTCCACCTCCACCGTTGCCTCGTTTCCTCCTTCAGCTTCATCCTGACCCTTCACACCGCTCGTCCCTGCTTCACCAGCATCAACCATCATACCTTCAGCCTCATCCTCGCCTCCACCCAAGTCGATCAAGGCTTGCTTTCATTCTTTGATTTCCCATGAAGATTTGTCAAAGGATGGATCATTGGCTTCAGTCACCAGTTTGATCCTAGCCTCGAGGACCGACTTGGCTGCCCAGACCTTTGCCTCTTCGGTAGCCCGGTTGATTTCGTCCTGCATTTGGACTACCAGTGCGGCGGCATGCTCCTCTATCTTTCTCTTCTCTTTGGTCATCTTTGAGAGGGCCTTATCCTTAGCAGCAACCATAGATCTCATCGCAGCAAGAGTCTCTTCATGCTCTGCAACAGTCTTCTCATAATGGCTTTGGGCAGAATTTATGGCCTATAAAAGAAAGCAGGATAAGCTTGGGAAGATACTTGGAAAATAAAGATTAACAAGAATAAAGGATCCTTACAGTAGAAAGCATTTCCAGAATCTGCTTTTCGGCATCAAAGGGGTTCTTTGGATCTGAACTCTTCTTCTTCTTAGCTCCTGACTTGGCTCGGGTTGTGATCGAACGAGGCTCGGACGTAGGGGTTGATTTCGGGGTCTCTTTCTTGGTAAACATGCAGTCAATATCCTTATGGGAGAACTTGGAAGTAGACTTTCCTGATTTCGGAGCACCTGTAAACAGCAAATGACAGATAAGTTTTCAACTCTAACACTTCTTAATACTAAAAATTGCAACTCTTACTTGACATGATTGACTCTGAGTTTGATCCTTGAAAAGCTTCAATAAACTTGGCTTGAAAGGTTCTAATTGAAGGATCCAGTGATAAGAACTTGTTGACTCTATCTTCAACTCCAGGTAGATCAGACAACAAATCGAAATTTTCAACAACACAAGCAATGAAAATTATTAGCATAAGAATAAAGTATCCTACCTAGGTTACCTAAGGATCCTAGGTCCTACCCTTTGGTATCCACTTTTTGGGAAGGTTAGTTCCACCCGGAATGGAATCCCTTCTTACGAAGAAAAATTGGTTTTTCCAGAGGGTACCGTTAAGGGTGACTTTGAAAATAGGAATTTCTTGGTGAGGTTTCGATTTGAAGACGAAGCGTTTGGAACCATGGGTAAAAATATTGTACAGGTATGCTAATTCTGCTAAGCCGAACTCGACTCCTTCTTCTTCGGTTACCCTCTCTATGGTATGAACGGTTCTCCACAGCATCGGCATGGTCTGTATGTAACTAATTCCCGTTAGGGTGAAGAACCTTTGGGTGAAATCGGGAAACGGATACTTGTAACCTATCAAAAATGGTTGGGCCAGAAAGCAAACCCAGTTTTTAGAAATACTATCGCTACGGGCTATAGGGTCGAAGAGTCGGAAAATTGTATCGGCTGGAAAGTGTGATCGGATTTCATCGATTTCCGGATCTGTGAACTTACAGATCTCGGAAGAGGGAGCTTGTAGGATGCCTTGTGGATAAAGATCATTGGGGTCAGTATGATTGAAAGAAGAAGACGAAGAGGGTACAAAAGTAGTCGACATGTTGAAGGAAAATAAACAAGAGAAAAGAAGGATACCTGAAAGACGCCTGGATCTGTGGTTATAAAAGAGTTATAATTATCGCATATATAGGCGGCGTATAATTATGATTTGTAGATATTAAACCGCCTGACACACGTCTAATCACCTTCTTTTTTGCAGGGATTTGAAATTCAAAATGACAGCTGTTTTACACAATCACCTGCCATTTTGGGGGCAATTGTTAGGGCATGATTTTTATGCTGAGGATTCTTAATCCTTAACTATCTTATGGATAGATTATCCTTGAGGTATGTAACAGATTTTAAAGGATCAATGATCCTCGGTGTTATTTGTTTACTAATGATTGCGTTTAGTATGGTAATGTGTTAGACAGGTATAACAATTCTAAGACGTACTTATTCAATTATCCTCATGGAGTCTCATCTAGCTGGAGTATGGATCTAGGATCCTTATTCAACATAGCTATTAATGGATGATTTCATGTGAATACGGATGTTTAAATATCAACAACGGCTCTTGGACTTATTCTCCCGCTTATCTCGCTATCGGATTTCTGAGGCACGTGGTCAATTAGCACGTTGGAAGAAGGTGGAAGACTAGTGAATAGTTGTTAGTTTGTTGTATTCATTTTTTCTTTATATACAGAGTTGAGATCGACAGTAGAACACACACAATCTCACGTACTCTAGTGGTTAAGATATTTTGTACTCACATAGCATTAGTTAATCATCAACTCCACAACAATCATAATCACCTTTTACCGTTAATAAACTTGACGGTGATAGTTTTCACCGTCCGGGGGTTTTTTGTGCCGGAGATTACTATAATCACGTACCATCCGACCAAAGATTACCTTGTTAATCCTTGACCGAAGCAATTCGACCAAAGATTACCTTGTTAGTTTTTGACCGAAGTAAAGATAATCGTAATTAAGGGTTTTTTCCCTTGTGATCAAATCCTTGTGTTCATCAAGACCTCATTTATACAATCATTATTATCGTGTTAGCACTATACCTCACTTGACAGATTTGGATACATTATCCTTAGTCGATTTTTATCCAAAACAAGACCCATCAAATTGGGGACAAGCCCATAAATAAACTGGGGACAAGCCCAAAATGGGGACTGGCCCAAAAATACGGATGTCAACTGGGGACTCGCCCAAACCGGGATTTAGCCCAAACGTAAGATAACATGAAAATGTTATAAACCGGTGGTATGGTACGTCTACCATAAATCGTAGGATCCTCCATATAGCCGAAGACAACGAAATTGTTAGCCACTAAGCGTGTACTAGTCCCGATGCCCCTGACTATACGTTGGATAGCATGCGCTCCAGGTGAGAGTGTAGAAAATCTAATTTAAAAGAAAGTTGAAAACCTTTAAACCTAGGAATATATGACCATCAGGGGTCATACCTTAAACATGGGCTAGGCCAATGGAAATAGTAAGATACCTTTAAATGCGAAGGAGAGGTGGCCAACCTCTTAAACATTAAGCCTCTAACTAACATCCAATTTAAGGATCTTTGATCCTATAAGGATACTCCAACCTCGGAGGATACTGGATCCTGATCAGAAAAAGTACTTCTTGAGATGGATAGCATTCCATGCTCTTGGTTTCCTGTTGTCTTCCATAGTGAGAAAATGATATGCCCCCTTTCCAGCTTCTGACTCAATCAAAAAAGGACCTTCCTACTTAGGAGCTAGCTTTCCATCTGCTGGATTAGTTGTATTTTGGAAGGATTTTCTCAGGACCAAGTCTCCTTCTTGAAATCTTCTGATCCTTATACTCTTGTTGTGTGCCTCAGCTACCCTTTGTTGATATGCCGCCATTCTAATCTTGGCTAGGTCTCTGAGTTCTTCAACAGTATCCAGGTCTTCGAGAAGGATTCCATTATTAGCTTTAGGATCACTAATGCTTGTTCTGGCAGTGGGAACTACCATATCTGTAGGGATTACAGCTTTCGAGCCAAACACCAATGTAAAAGGTGTTTGACCTGTTTCATTCTTTGGTGTTGTCATGTCTGCCCAAAGAGCATAGGGAAGTTCTTCTGCCCATTTGCCTTTCTTGGATCCTAGTTTCTTCTTTAAATTGTTGATGATGATCTTGTTACTTGATTCCGCCTGGCCATTAGCTTGAGGATGCACCGGAGTAGAGGTGATCATTTTGATGGCCCAACTGTCAAAAAAGTTAGTGGTTCTTTTCCCGATAAATCAGGATCTTCGATACATCTCAAATAGGGTCCTACAAGAGACTTTCTATACAAAATATCGTGTAATATAATGTATTGTGATACCTCAAGTTTGAAGGACTTAGGATTCTTCGTGGCTGGAATCTCTCCAGTTTGAATGTACTTCTTGATTGGGAGGATCCAGGATCCTTGGTTATTCAGGGATAATGGATCCCAAAGCACAATCCCTTTGTTAGTCGTTATCTCCCCAACTTCTTGTTCTTCTATTGCTGGAGAGAGTATATGGATGATTGAGATCTTCGTGTCTTCTGGAATCTTCAAAGATGAAACTAAATTTGCCGAAGCATCTGCCCCAGCATTCTCTTCCCTTGGTACCAGTACTATATTAAACAATTCGAAGGATTTTGCTAATTCCTTCACAATATCTAAATATATGATTAGTTTTTCACCTTTAACGGCGTATGAACCATTAAAGTGGTTAGCTATCAATAACGAATTAATGTATACTTGAAGATACCCGATCCTCATGTGCTTAGCTAATTGCAAACCTGCGATCAGAGCTTCGTACTGTGCTTCATTATTCGTGGCATGAAACTCACATGCTATGGACTGGGGTATTATGTCCCACTGTGGCGATTTCAGTAGGATACCTAATCCTGTTCCCCTCACATTGGATGCTCCATCAGTAAAGAGGATCCAAGGATCCTTGGTTTCTTCTAGTTTTTGAACCTCCAAGTCGGCTTCTTTCTACATGTCGCTACTGAAATCAACCACAAAGTCTGCGAGTGCTTGTGACTTGATGGCTGTTCTGGGCTCATACTGAATATCATACGCACTTAGTTTCATAGCCCACTTGGCCATTCTTCCTGATAATTCTGGCTTTCTAAGGACATTCTTAACAGGATAGTTAGTTCACAAAATAATAGCATGAGTCTCAAAGTAATGTCTCAATTAAGTAGAAGCCATAATAAGTGCAAGAATTAATTTTTCTAAATGAGAATACCTGGCTTCCGCATCTAGAAGACTTTTACTTACATAATAAACGGGGTGCTGTTCACCTTCGTGATCCTTCACAAGGACCACACTTACAGCATTTCCTGAAACAACTAGGTATAGATATAAGGATTCTCCATCCACATGCTTCATCAAAGCTGGTGCTGAGGATATGTAACCCTTTAAGTCTTTAAGTGCAGCCTCATGTTTTTCCGTCCAGTCGAACTTCTTATTTTTCCTAAGAATGTCGTAGAAATCTTTGCACTTCTCGGAGAATCTGGAAATGAATCTGTTGAGAGCAGCTATTCTTCAAGTCAGCCTTTGGACATCTTTAGCATTTGCAGGAGATTTTAAGTTGACGATGGCTTCTATCTGCTCAGGACTTGCTTCTATCCCTCTTTTGGTCACCATGTATCCTAGAACTTTCCAGCCTTAACACCAAAATGGCATTTTGACGGGTTCAGTTTCATGTTATACTGGTCAAGGATATTGAATGCTTCTTCCATATCTCTAAGGTGATCTTCAGCTCTCTTTGACTTGACAACCATGTCGTCTTGTAGACTTCCATGGTTTTCCCTAGCTGGTCCTTGAACATCATATTTACCAATCTTTGGTATGTTGCCCCTGCATATCTTAGTCCGAATGGCATAGAAATATAACAGTATATGCCGGCAGGAGTCATGAATGATGTATCCTTTTGATCAGATGGTTCCATCTGAATTTGTTGAAATCCAGAGGAAGCATCCATAAAGGTAAGCATCTCATGTCCTGCCGTCACATCCACCATTGAGTCTATATGTGGTAACGGGAAAGGATCTTTGGGGAATGCGTTGTTTAAATCAGTAAAATCGACACACACCCACCATTTTCCATTCCTTTTAGAAACAACAACCATCGAGGGTACTTAACCTCTCTGATCATACCGGTCTTAAGAAGTTTTTCAACTTCTTATTGTATGATCATGTTCCTCTCAGTAGTGAATTTCCTTCGCTTCTGATGAACGAGTTTAACAGATAAATTAAGGCCTAACTTGTGAGTAATTACCTCCTTAGAAATACCTGTCATGTCTGAATGTCTGAAGACAAACGTAGACTTTCTTCGTTTTAGGAAGAATACCAAAATCTCCTCAATCTTGCCAGGAATACTGAATCCTAGGAACATCTTCATGTCTGGATCTTCAGGATCTAAAGATACTTGTTTTATGTCTCGCTCCCGAGCTTCCAGCACGTCCCTAGGATGCTGCTGTGGTTGCTATGCTATTGTCTGTTTAGCAGCCAGATTCATGGACGAAGAATAATAATTCTTGGCTTCAACCTGGTCACCATCTATCCTTACTATTCCCCAAGGAGTCGGCAGTTTGATGCACTGATGATAAGTAGAGGCTACAACCTTCATCCCATGTAACCAAGGCCTGCCAAGAATAACATTGCAACAAGAAAGATTGTCAATAACACAAAATTTTTTGTAAGAGTTTAACCCTTTGATGTATATTGGGAGTTTAATTTCCCTCAATGTTTTCTTAGTTTCACCACTGAACCCCACTAGCATTGACGTTCTTGGGATAATTTCCGAATAAGGGATATTCATTTTCTGTAGAACATCATGTTGGATAATGTTAACCGAGCTTCCACCATCGACTATGATCCTGCGTACATAATGGTTAGCAATGAATAAAGTGACAATCAAACCGTCTTGGTGAGGATCCTGGATGCTCATCTTATCTTCTTCATCAAAGAATATTCTTTTTTCGGTCGTCAAAGTAGTGTATATAACCGGTCGTTCCCCGTTATCTAACTTGGTCTCCTTGGCGAGCCTCTTAGCTGCGGAGAAGGAAGTTCCACATATGTCTGAGCAACCAGAAATGAAGTTGATCACTTGTGCGTCTGGTGGGGGCGGAGTTTCTTTTTGAGGAACCTCTTCAGGATCCTAGATCCTTAACTTTTTTCTTCCCAACAATTCCTTAAAATGGCCCTTGCTTAGGTAGTATCCAATTTCCCTCCTCAAACCGATGCAATCGTCCGTCATATAGCCGAAATCCTCATGGAAGGCGCACCATTTGGACTTGTCTCTGAAGGTCGGTGACTTCTCGTTCTTTCGAGGTCACCTTGCCTTCTCTCCTAGATCTTTCATGGCACAAATCAAGCCATGAGTATCTACAGAGAAGCAATATTCTAAAATGCTGGGGTAATATTCATCATCTTCTCCTTCTTCAACTGCACGGACGTTTTGGTTGTTGGAATTTGGAGTACGGGTTCGAGTTGTTGTTTCTGAACGAGGATCCTTTATTTTTTTCAGGGGATTCTTGCTTCGTTTGCGCCCCTAATCGTTCTTGGACCCTTTTTTCATCTTCCATTCGTATAAACCTTAGTGCTCTATTCCTTACTTCATCTAAAGACTTGCAAGGAATCATCACAAGATCATTATAAAAAGGGGAGCCCCTATTTAGCCCCATCTTGAAGGCTTCTACAGCCGTAGCCATGTCAATATTAGGGATTTCTAGGGCCTCCCTGCCAAACCTTGTGACAAAATCCCTAAGGGATTCATCATTAGGTTGGACTATTCTATATAAGTCACTAGTTAACTTCTCAAACTTCCTACTACAAGAAAATTGGTTGTTGAACAAGTTAACTAAATGCGAGAAAGAAGTAACAGAAAAGGGAGGACGACTTACCAGCCATTTTAAAGCAGATTCTGTTAGTGTGGATCCAAAACCCTTGCACAGACAAGCCTTCTTGAGCCTGTCATGAATTGGATTGATTTCCATCATTTCCCTGTATTAAGCAACATGCTCCTCAGGATCAGTGGTCCCATCATACACTTTCATGTTGGGGGTTTGAAAGCGTTTCGGGATCTCCGCATCACAGATTGGTGGAGAAAATCTGGACAATTTGTGGCTTCCTTCTGGTATCTCAGGGATTGGACAAATTACCCCTGGTACGCTGGATATCATATCCATAAGTTTTTGCAGTTCCTTAGCCATAGCTTGGTTGATACCAGCATCTTGCATGGAACAACGATTAGCATATAAGGATATAGGATCGTACAAGTTACCTCTTTGTTGCATGAACGTCGACATTCCAGTAGAGTGGCTGAGGTAAGAAGTGTCTGCTATAGGAGTTGGTCTACCAGATGCGATAGTCTGCATGGTGATAATATCTCCTTTATGGACTTCTGAAGATCTCTGATGTTGAATCCTAAGGATCCTTGATCCTGGAAGAAGGATCCTTGAGGCTGGGAATTGTAGGATCCTTGGTAGCATATTCCAGAGGATCCTGGTTGAAGGATCGATGATCCTTTGATGAAAGTTATAGGATCATTGAGTCTGCTGACCAATTGGTCCTGATTAGAGGATAGATGATCCTCGTTGATAAGTTGAGGATCCTTGAACCTGTTGGCCCATGGATCCCAGATTAAGGATGGATGATCCTTGTTAAAAGATTGAGGATCCCTGAGTTTGTTGACTCATGGATCCCGGTTGAAGGATGGATGATCCTTGAGTTGGCTGAGCTAAGGATACTTATCTTGGGGTGGTGAAATCCAGCATCCTGGGCATTAGGGGAGTTTGATCCTCCTCTGGCCTCTTTGTCCTATGCAGGTCTTCTATCTCCCGAAGGATCCTTTGGTTAGTCTTGTTCCGTTGCTCCATGTAGGCTTTAACCTGTGAAAACATAGCATAAACATCAGTGTTAGTATTAACCACTAAAGTGGCAACAGTGGTTTTCGAGCTCTGGAAGACTGGTAGTTGCGTCTTGTTTCCAGTAGCAGCAGCTCTTGGTGCTCTCGTGATTGGCGGAGGCATCGGCGGCAAAGTTCTTGATGAGAGAGGAAGTGAAGGTGGCATGGTTGATGAAATAGAGGTTGATTGAGAGGCCATTGGTGGTGATATGGGTATGATAGGTTGAATATTGATAGGAATAATATGGATTATAGCACCAATGGCCCCACGGTGAGCGCCAAATTATTTTGGTCAAAAATCAATTAAGAATTATGTAACCAAATCCGTAATTATGAGGTTTAGTGCTACGATAATAATAACGATTATATTAACAAAATAAGGTTTAACATCGTGATTTGTTGCGAGGAAAAACCCCTTGATCTTGATTAGATCAAATGAAAAAAACCCCTGGTGATGACAAATCGTCTATCACCACTTTATTAATGTAAAAATAGGGATACTTAAATGGTGGAGTCTATGATCAAATATTACAAATAATCTAAGTGTATGTGATATGCCTTGAGTGTGTTTGAGAGAGAGCCTGTGAATGAACAAAAATGTGCATGTAAAACTGTGTGCCTAGCTTTGATCATAACTCGGTATAAAAAGAAAAGAAAATAACAACTAACTACAAAGTCCTACAATTCCGCCATCTTCCCACTATCTTCAACATCACTTTTGACCACGTGTTTGACAAGTCCAGTAGCGAGAATTCTGGTGGAATAAGTCTTATAATCGTTGCTCTTATTAAATAACAACCTACACAAAAGAAACAATTGTTAATAATACCAACTACTGAGGATCCTTGATCCTGACACAGCTCTGGAGCCCTTCAGAAGGATAATTGATCCAGATTTGTCATCAAGAATAACATATCCTCAGTATCAAATTTATTTGCCCTAACAGACACCCCGACCATTCACCTAAATGCCTCATATCTCGATTTTAATCGATTTTTAAAATCCCTTGTTGGAACTAAGTCATGGTGATACATGGACATTTCAACTAGGAGAAGTTCTTGTATTAAACTTTTAATTTTTAAGATGAATAATGTTTTCACATTTTCTAGGAAGGAACCATCGTGATTCATGAACTCCTAACCACCCGATATTTATTTCATCTATTCAACAGTATTAAATTTATTTATTTCTATCTATTATTGTAAAGATGCATTTTAATTTCCTCATGAATAATAAGATTCTCATCCCTAACCATAGTCTCAACCGCAATTTATGTTCGAATTACTCAAATTTTCTCAAGTATTACATTTCGTTACGCAAAACACATATATTTACAACACTAACCTGATTCTCATGAAATTTTACAGATTTTATCCTTGTAGTATGTCATCTCGCTCATCAACTATAATCGTCGCACCGGAAACTCTGGCCACAACATGCCACAACTCTAGTTTATTATAACCCTCAATGAACAGAGTTCGGGGGCAGCGCCCCTGGTAGCGGGGTTCTAGGTGCGGTAGTCCCTAGCGGGGTCCAAGGGTCAGAGCCCCTGGCTGGGGTTAAGCTGAAAAGTTTTATTTTCATTAACCGTTCTTAACAAAATTTCCATTAGAATTCTTTAATAATATTTTATTTCTAACTCATTCGCTATGACATTCGTTAACTCATTCACTATGATGAATGACTTCATTCGTTATAACGAATGGTTTGATTCGTTAAGAAATCTTCATTATGGTCTAAGTGTCATTCGTTATGCCATTCGCTATGACGAATGGTCCCATTCGTTATCGCGAATGGCCCCATTCGTTATAGCGAATGGCCTTATCTGAGTATAACGAATGACTAAGGCCATTCGTGCTTTCATTGAGACGAATGCAAGGCTCATTCATTACAAGACCACGCAAAGTTACCTATAACGAATGACTCCATTCATTGTCTCTTCATGACGAATGAACGGATCACGAATGAATAAGGTCATTCGTGATTCCTATAGGATGGATGAGTGGTTCATTCGTTATCAAGACACTCGAGTGTGTCCCGTTTGTTATGGTTGTCTAACGAATGTCTAACGATTCGTTCGGTCATGACGAATATGTATCATTCTTATCCAAAACTTTGACTCAGAGGACAAAGTCCAAATCGTCAAGAACACAATTGGTCAACACATATCAGATTTTTGATTATCCATCCAATCATAACGAAACAACGCGATTTTGGTACCAATATGCTCGGAATCACAGCGCCTAACAACCCTAATCATCCAAATATTCAATCTTGGTGCGTATGGTCATGGTTTAAACCCGGTTCTTTAATCAATCGATTAACCCATCAAATGTTAACCAATCTTAGTAAGATTTGTTGCGCTGGATTCGTTTTTACCATTTATACTTAGATCTAGGATTACGAAACGAGCCGAACAAGTTGTCGTTATTGAACGTACCTTAAACAAGTCATTTTCACGAACCCAATCTAAGCTTGATGTCGGTTTGACTTGTTACGGCGTTCCAGCACCAACAAGCTCGGGCTTTCACCTTCGGATCTTGGCTCGGGATATAGGATGGTGTGTGTGTGTGTTTTTGAAGGTGTAGGCTATAGTGTAGAGATGGATGGAAATGGAAATGGAAATGGAAATGATTAGGATTTAAGGGGTATTTATACTCCCTTAAGCCCATGGACCTAAGGCCCATTCCATCTCTTATTCCATCTTCTAAAATTCCGACCCACCCTCTTATAGTTTATTTATCTAAATTGATGCACGACACAGTATTGAACAAACACAATTTTCTTTTATTTATTATTATTAAAAGCAAGATGTTACAAAAGGGGGGCGTATGATCATACTATCTTGAAGTAATCCATGAGCAAGTAACAAGTAAACATATAAGTCCATGTAGCGAATTGTAGTTTGTAAATAATGAATAAAAGAAATTGTAATTTGGATAGAATATATATGCTACCACCTAAAGTAATAAAAGAGTACAAAAAGGGGGTGTGAGAAACTCACCTTGAAGTTGAAGACAAGCTTAAAATAAAACCGAAAGTGCGTAAATGGAACCGAAACAATTGAACTTCACAAACTAGAATTAAAAGTATAAAATCAATATTAACTAAGGACTTATGAAAAGTAGATGAATCGGGTTTTCGGGAATTAGAAGTGTTGAATGTATATTTTATTATGGAGTTGAATATTATAATATGATTTTATACATTAACGAATTTATTAATAAATTATAAATTTAATATTAGTTTACATTACGAAATTAATATCAAGTTTGAATATTATAAAGGTTACGGAAATATTGGTGTTAACGATATATTTTATTTTGAAAACGAAAGTGCTAACGAATTATAAAGTTAAACGAATGAAACATAATATACAAATGTTTTACGAGTTTAAACGAGCATTGGCAAGTTTGAAAGATTGGTTTTTAGGTGGCAAATGATAAATATGATTTAAAACTAATTTCATTTAACTTTATATAATTTTATTTGATTTATTTTTGTTTAATATAAATAAGAAAGTGTCTAAAAATAAAATAAAAGAAAAATGCATGACCCGAGTTCACCAAACTCAAGTGTATTAACCAACTGGACTGCCTGTTGTTTGTTAATCTAACCAGAAAAGAAAAAAAATAAATATAATACTTGAAGTTCGTCTTCTTCTTTAGAAAACCCTAGGTTTTAATCTATTAATCCGTTCCATGTTTGATCAATTAATGTTAGGGGTTTTGATTATCGTTTAATAACAATGCAAAATTATATAACAATTACCTCGTATGGTTCCGCGAAGAAGTTGAACAAGCCATGGCCGAAATTACACTTGGAAGAACGATTTCAAGGTTCTAGAGTGTTTGTTTGTATAGATTTAGGTTTGCAACAAGTTTAGACGATGAGCAGGATACTATTTATAGTTCCAATTGAATCGATTAGTGTATAAATTGAGTTATTACAACTTTGATTAAATTCCGACGGGCTAGGATTAATTACGAGTTATTTGGATTGTTAATGACGACTTTAATCACATATTATTGTTTAACATTAGTGGAGAAATCGTTTGGTATATAATAACGTATCGAACGAAGTTTAAATCCGGTTGCCGGAGGTCTCGCATGAAAACCGCAAGAGGAAGGGCGGTTGGGATTTATTATAATATTATAAATTAAATATAGATACATATTTAGCCCCTAATCTTTCAAGTTATATTAAAATAGAAATTAAAGTATTTACAAAATAAACCTTGAACTTTGGAAAGTTATATTCACTTAATAAAAGTTATATACTTTGATTATTTTCATATTATACCCGAT
Source organism: Bidens hawaiensis (assembly GCF_021521415.1). Classification (NCBI taxonomy): domain Eukaryota; kingdom Viridiplantae; phylum Streptophyta; class Magnoliopsida; order Asterales; family Asteraceae; genus Bidens; species Bidens hawaiensis. Next base: position 947,776 of record NW_027491353.1, read on the forward strand.
AGTTAGAAACTTAATAAACTTTAAATCGTTGAAATGTTATGTAAATGATAAACGACCATACTAGTACATTGAAAAACCAAAACCACTCAGCTTGACGAATAAATATAAAAAATATATAATACATGAAACGAAAATTGAGTTAATATATATATATATATATATATATATATATATATATATATATGAACGAACCAGGAAATTTAAAATTGGTCAGATTTTCGGGTTTGAAAAGTGACGAATGTTACAGGACTTACAACTTTTGGAAATTTTGTCCCGAAATTAAAATAAAAATAACTATAAATAAATATTTTAAAAAAGAACAACTAATATACGGAATTGTTAAAAATTTTAACAATTTTATTCATACATAATTAAAATAAGATAACGCCGATTTTTGGATGACCCGAAAGAACGCCACAAATAGGAAATATGACAATAACACTTATATATAGGATATACCAGTTGCAGACGTTCCATATTTTGCTCATAGGATCGAATCGATGATCAAATTGATGGTCGATTGATAATTGTTTAACGATTAAGAGATTATATGAAGTGCTTTCAGTATTCAATTTCATGTTACAAGTGTTTAATTTTTTTTGTTAGTTTAGAAGTTCTGTTTAGAAGTTCAGAACTTCTAAACTTTTTTGAACACCCGGAACTTCTTTGAATGTATTAGAACGTTTAAAGATGTTATTTTTTTTTTAACACCTAGAACTTCCTTGAACGTATTTGAACGTTTAAAGATGTTCATTTTTTTAACACCCAGAACTTCTTTGAACGTATTAGAACGTTTAAAGATGTTCTTTTTTGGTCAGAACGTTTAAAGTTCTTCAGTTTTGTTTCAGAATGTTTAAAATAATATTTTGAACCCTAATCAGAGCTCGATTGACTGTATTATTTCTGCAATTCCATAATCAATTGATGAACGTAAATACTTTACACATCAATTCAATTGATTAAATCATCATTTTTTTTTTACAATTTGGAAGATTTCTTGATGTTCAACGATGTTCGATTTTGATTTGGTTTTCAACTTTAGAAATTTCATACTTTAAGCTGTGATTAGAGTTTAGAAATTGGATTAGATTGCGCGACGAGTTTCGAATTTGGATCAGAGTCGATTTGTAATTGAAGAATTTTGATCACGAACTACTGTTTGATTATTTACGAAATTGACACCGTGTGTTTTTTAATCTACCACTCTGGAAGGTCGCGTACGTAATGTATGATAAGCCATTATTATACGTTAACCCACCCCTATATATATATATATATATATACACCTTATAAAAACTCGCCAACATTCATATTGACTCGTTATCTATTTTAGTCATGCTACAGGTTTAAACATGTGAAGATTGGAATATGAAGTAGGACAGTAGACCTTAGGATATCAACAAATAAACATTTATCTTTCATGTATTTATTATTTTTTGTTTGAAACTCGTACTAAAATTTGAATTTTAATTAAATAATTTTTTTTTCACATTTATTAGTGTCATTTTGCGATGAACAATCACGTTACGCCCCGACGTTAATCCGTTGTTGGTCGGGGTGTGAGATTGGTATAAGAGTTGTGGCTATAAGATAGGTAGTTAAACGTAACGACCTATGTTTTGGTTTATTATAGGGTCCCAAATTGCATGACTTACCCTTATATATTCTTTGAGACCTTTTTCATGCTCTTAATTATTTATTTTTTTATTAATTCGTCTCATGTATATATGCATATTACACACAAAATTTTCTAGGCTTGTATGCCTATGTGATGGGGTTTGTTGGTTTAGAGAGATTATCATTAACTTGGGCATGCATTAAATTAGTGATGTAAACATTACATGTCCATTGCACCCAGCCTTATAGTCTACAGGCCCACATCCAATTCCATGGTTAAGCTGCAGTCTATAAACAAGATATTATTGCACGGGGTCGCTTACGAAAATTCAGTGACAGGACGGAATTTAGGGATTTAAAAGACAATCCACCCACCAGCTGGAGTGTGACTTGTTGAAATTAATTTTGGAGGGAGCATTAACATCGATACATGACAGGAGCGGCTTTTCTGCATGGGCAATTCCTTGTGATGGGGATAGGGGTGTGCCAAACTATTCTAATCCAAAACCGAACCCGGATTATCCAAAATTTTGAATCGAAATATCCAAAATATTTTCAGAAACTCAGACATCATATTTTCGTATTCGAATGTTTTTTTTTCTTTTTTCTATTTATTTCTTTTTTCCCACCTAAATAAGATACTTTGTATATCTTAATCATCATAAATGCTCCCCCCCCCCCCCCCCGTTTAAAACTATGTATCTTATTTGTTTTGGAACCTATAGTTTCCAAATAACCCACCATGCTACAATTATCAGCAATTCTTTGTTAATTCAAATCTTCGAGAAAACCACGTTGCTCCGAAGCTTTCATATAACCCACCACGCTACAAACATTATAGTTCCCACAATCTTTTTCTTGGTTATACTTAACACCAATAATTTCTAGCCATGCGATAAGATCAGAAGCAAATCTCAAAGACCGGGAGATTCGGATTTAACTAACCTTCAATAAAGTCCAAAATCTTTTTCACCGAGTTACATTACCATTCAAATAAAGGTTCGGTCTAACGTACCTATCCATGCATTAGTTACAAATAATAGATGACACATTGACACCCTTAACATCCAAGTTCATCCTCATTAGTAAACGTGTTTATAGTCCGTGATAATGATGAGAACTAGATAGTTATTCTAGTGTCACAATGTAGCGTTAGTTTATAAATTTTCTCGTGAACTACTCTTAACATTCCATGCATCGACCAAACCCATCGTGATAGTTGGCCATAATGTTGAGAAACCAAAAATTGTTTCCTATTTGAAACCAACACTACTAAATAAATAGCCTAATGCAAACTTTATTAAAAAAAAACAGTTTTATTAGATAAAGTTTTATTAGACCTAATGTTACACAATATAATTGTTTTATTTCAAATGCAACATTTTCAAAATTTAACTCTTTGGAAAAATGTTGCATTAGATCTAATGCAACTTCATCTGACGCAACTGCTTTTATAAAGTAAAGGTTACATTAGTCCATATTTTGATAGTGCGGGTAATGTAGTTCTAAATAGTGGAAATGTCAAGATTAGCTCAATTGTAACCATATAAAGAACTTTACACATAGTGTGATAAAGTCAAATCTAAGAATCAAGATCAAAGAGGTGCCAACGTTACAAGGTGTGAAATATATTTGAGGAAAACCAAAAGTTAGTACTGAGAGGTATTGTTAAACTTAGTGCAATACCAGCTTGAAGGACCCGAATGACTAATATGAAAACTATAAGTGTGTCGCAGAAGATCTTAAGAGTCGGGTAGGAAGAGATCTAAAGTTCAAGGACTAAATTGAATAACTTGATGTCTAAATTAACTTTTTTTTTATATATATTTTAGATTATTTAAATTAGAATCCTTGTTTGATTACTCCCTCCGTCCCATTTTAAATGTCATGGGACCTAAAACACACAAATTAAGAAATGTTTGATCATTTTATTTTATAAGCTGCAAAATGACAATAATGTCCTTTAAGTTATTATGGCTAAAAATCATTTTTCTTCCTTGGCTAAAAAACCATATTACATCTAGTATATGTAATAGTAAGGGCACAATTGGAAATTGAATTTATATGTATAGAAATTACATTTAAATTGGGACAACCAAAGGTGGAAAAATAGACATTTAAAATGGGACGGAGGGAGTATTTTTTTCTAGTTTATATCTTGTTGGTTAATGTGACACCAAAATAGGGGCGCGCCGACAAGTTGGTTTACACAAAAACAGAACCTCTTTATTGATAACAACAACGGAAGTTTTAAGTCTGTACAACAAACTTAAATAAGGCTCTCCCTATTAGAGTTCCTTGTGTCAAATACTGTTCGTGCCAAATAGCCACCTGATGCCTTCTACGACACTTACTACTCTTATCCTGAAATACATGCTAAAACAAGTCAACTTTCGCTGGTGAGTTCTAAGTTTATAATTAATAAATGATAAAGTATAAAATACTTTAGTATATAAATAAGTTTGGCACTGAAATTTATTTCAACGCCACAGTTATAGACTTTTAAGTCGCTCGTCTGGTTTTGGTTACCTATTAAAGTCAACCACTTTACGGTAACCTCTATCTAAGCCTTGTTGGATTTTGGTTATCTATTAGAGCCACCAACTCTATGATAACCTCACCCTATACTCGTCAAGTCCAATGCAGCCCATCTACTAGAGGGTCCGACTATCGATGTCACACTGTACAGGTACACAAATACCCCAAATCCATAGGTCTTACTTGTAGGTTTCCAACCCAAAGGATCGTGGTACTAAACCACCCTCCATTGCTCCAATTATGCGCTTGATCACTCGAAGGTCTGTGGCATAACACCACCCTCCAATGCCCATTAGGACTTACATAGAGTTTCTCAGCCCGCAGGCTCCCTGGTATAAAACCACTCATAAAGACATTTCAAATTAATAATTTTCCTTATGACCGTGCCAAGTCATTCCAATTTATGCGCTTGTTTCTAAAATTAACGTTTGTATGTAACCATGCTAGTTCAATTAAAACTATTTCAGATAATATTTTCATCAAAGTGTTTTCTATAGCTTTAAACAAACTTTTAAAACAAGTGAACATGAGACCATAGGGACTTGAAAAGCATATGGTCCATATAAATAATTATTTTAAACATTTATAAATGTTTTAAATCAATATAAGTTTGTGTGTATCTTGACTAAAAATGACTAAAAATATGGAGTCTTAGAAACTCATAATTTTATTACGAGATACTACACGAACATAAATCTTAGCCCAAAAATAATATTAAAAAGTGGCGAGGTCATAGATCTCACCTTTAAGCTTTTCATGTGATGATATATAATCCCCCTCTTTTCTCTGTCAATTCTCCAATAACCGCGCTAACTAAAATTAAATACAAAACAATATAAATATGCTATTCATAGGGGAGTTTTAGTTGAATGGTTTGAGTTTCTAGCACATGATTACTTGTATACACACCATAACTTACATATAAAAATACTAGTTTTTTAGTCTCGTATTATGGGGTTATTTAAATTTTTCGTTTCTAATATTTTGTGAATGTATTTTTTTGAATTTTAGTTTATTTATTGTAAAAAGTTAATAATATACTTAAACCTATTTTGATAAATTTATGTTGGGTTTTTTTCATTTTTTAATGAAACGTTCAATGAATTATCAACTTAATTTTTATATTTATTCGTTTATGTTCATTTGTTATAATTTGGATATTCTTTTGTGAAACTTTTCATTTAAGCTAAACTTAGAAGAAGAAAAATCGCGTAACTAAATTCATATTGAGAAATTAAATTAGGGTTTGATTACGGGGTTTGTTTTACATTTACGTTTCTAATAGTGATATATTTTTATTGTATTTTAATTTTATTTATTTTAAAAAAACTAGTAATATATTTAGGTTTGATGATGAAAGAGTTTGACAAATAAATGAGTATTATAACCCGTTTAAAAGCTATCTATGTTTGATGAGACCCATGACCCGCTTAATTTTTTACTATAAAATTGATTCATAATTGTAAATAATATATTTTTTTTAAAAAGTTGGATATTAATTTTTATTATATCCCTATTCTATAGGATTTTTATATTAAATATTTGATGAAATTAATTTTTAATATAATGAGATGTTATAACCTGTTTAATGGCTATCTGGGTTTGGTGAGACCCATACTCGTGAATTCAGTTCAAATGCATGAGAAATCACAATTTACAAATAAAACAATCTGGTGATTTGAGAAAAAATAGAAAGGTTTCGTTTATATATATATATATTTACTAGTTTTTATCCCCCGTATTACGAGGTTGGTTTTATATTGTTTGTTCTAATATTTATTTATTTTTTGAATTTATATTTTTTTTATTGTATGAAAGTTAATAATATACTTATGGTTTGATGAGACCCAAGACCCGTTTAATTTTTTTACTATCAAATTGGTTTTTTTAATTTAAATTATATATATATATATATAGGGAAAGGATCATGAGAGAACTCCTTTTTATGGAGAGAACTAGAGAACTAATAATGAAATATTTATAATTTAATTAAAAAAATATTTTTAAATTTTTTTCTTTCATCCTTCTTAAATGTTGTTATTGTTCACCACAAAAAAAATATAAAAATAAAAAAATTAACGAGTAATGCATATATGCAATACACCGACTTTTTTTATAATGCATATGTGCAATATATGTGCATTTTGATACTTGAAATAGTGTTAAATAGCATATATATAGTTGTTTGTATTGTATATTTGCAATAGTGTTATATTATATACAAAAAATAAAAAAAATCGATATAGTGCATATATGCATTATTGTTGTATTACATATATGCGATAATGTGTTTTGCATACAATTATTAGTGTCGTATTTGCATATATTCAATAGTGTGTATTTAGATAATGTATTTGTGTTATATTATATGCAATAAAACACTATTTTATATATACAATACACATTAATGCACATACGCATTACATTGACGGTCTTTTTTTTAAGGAACAATATCATCTTATTAGAAGGAGGAAAGAAAAAAAATCACAAAATAATTTTTTAAAATAGTTAAAAATAATTCCTTACTAGTTTTCTAGTTCTCTCTAGATCCCACCCCTATATATATATATATATATATATATATCTTTTTTAAAATAAATAAGATATTAATTTTTATTATATCCTATATTTTTAATTTAATGAGATGTCATAACCCGTTTAAGAAATATATAGGTTTAATAAGACCCATACCCATGAATTCAAGTTAAATGCATGAGAAACCTCCATTTAAAAATAAAGCAAAGCTGGCAACTCCAAAAAAAGGGGGAGTGACCACATCGTGACACTTAGGATTTTTATGTTTTCGTTTATATATATTATAGATGAATAATATTAAGATTCATGCTTTAGTTCAAATGAAATGAAGTTTCGAGATATATACTTAATTTCAAAATCTTGTGATATTTATTAGAACTTTTTTGTTGAAATGCTATTAAAAATTTTACAAAAAAAAATTATGTTGACCACAAAAACTTAACCAGGGGAGGCTCGGAGGTGTGCGAGTCGCACCATCGGCCGAGGAATATAAGTTTTAGGGGCACACATATATTTACACATATTACATATATATGTTTTTTAGTGTTAAAAATAAGGTTATTTACAATGGTTTATAAGATAATTACATGCTAAAAATAGTTTCTGTTTATAATAAATCGGTCGATAAAAGTTTTATCCATGTACACTAGTAAACATGAAATTTCAATAAGGCCTACGAGCCTTTTTATTTTGCCTCGACCAAGATATTTAAATTTTCAAAGACTACCCTAAACTTAACTATTTATTTGTTAAAATGCTAGTGCTTCACACTTGGCAGTAATTAATCATCAACTAAATGTCAAAATGTAATTTAGATGGTAAAAGAAGATTTCGACTAGAACATTAATAACAGAAACCAAGTTAATATCATACCTTGCAAAATCAATAATAATAATAAAAAGTATTATTATTATTATTATTATTATTATTATTATTATTATTATTTGTTGTGAGGATTAGAAAAGTCAAACAAGTAACAAACATATGGGTCTCCACTCGGTAAGCTATTTTCACGGAAAGACACCATCAGCATTATCATCGTATTCATTAAATCCAACCAATAATAGATTTATGGTAGGGCTGCTTTTGGTGAGACTCTGACTAGATAGTAGTTTTGCATCAAGCCTTGGAGATAATGCATATAACGCTTAATAATCGGGACACCGGCCAATTGTTGCATGTACCTTTGTCTTTCGGCTATCAACGCCACCACATGAATTCTGATAAACCTTCCGCCACTTTTAATGTTATTTTCACGAAATTAGTAAAATAACATCAAAATTAGTGCAATTTCAATTTTGCCCACCTGAGGATTCACACATATATATATATTATATGCGCGCATCGCAAGCAGGGTGTTAAAAATCATATACATATACTTTACTTTGCTATATAAAATTTATTTTGACCTTCGTTGTGACAATACTAGAGTCGTCACTAAGACACTAATAGACTCGAAGCTTTTCAAACTCTTGAGTTCAGTAAATTTCACTATAACACCAAGTTATATTTTAATCAAAATTATCATAAAATATTCGTTTGGCTAGTTATCAAAATTTAGCATTTATATATGGTTCATCTTTCTAAAACTCAACCATGACTTTCTCCTGTCTAATAATTTATTAATAATGAGCTAGATTTAGACTATCGTATAATCGATTTCCTGTCGTTGGTCTTCCTTAATCACAAGATTTTAAGTCGGAGGTTTTGTCATCATCTAAACTTTCGACCATATTTCTCCCTGGTTCTCTTTATGGTGTGATGAAGAATTACTTCAAAGTATATAACGTGGCAACAGTACAACAACGAGAATCAATGAATAATCAAGAAAGATATTTTAAAGATTTTGAAAATGTGTAGATCCTAACAACGTATCAAACAACTAGTTCTTGAATCGATCTCTAACTACAAGCTAGCGGAAATCACTTGTTTGTGCTTGATTATTTTCGAAAATGGAAAGAAAGAGGGAGTGGGGAGAGAGTTGGTTAAAAGATAAGATTAAGTTTTTGCAAAAGGTTGTTGAGTGCATGAGCATGCTCTCCTATATATAGTAAGAGCATGCCATGGCTCATTCTATTATAAACGGCCCAGTGGACTCAATATCAAATGGCCTTGGGACCTAACATACATAAACGAAAAACCGAAAGCTAACAAGATACATTGTGAATAGATCAAATAAATACAAACGACTAACATACAAAACGGGACCCTACAATCTCCCTCTAGTCTTTGGTATTTGCTCCGGTAGCTTTCTTCTTCAGTCTGTCTCGTAGTCGCCGGATTCGCAGTTGAATAGTTGATTGTCAACAAGATAATGAACAAACTTGTAGAACTTCTCAACTATTCCACATGTATTGTCCTTTCGGATATGTTCGACTGTTCCCAGTGAGGAGTTGTACAGCTTCAAAAGTTCAATAGGTCTTTTTGCTGAGGGCGGCTAGCTCATGCTCATCAAAGAATTGGAGGTGGTACATGTCTTTGCAGTGAATAACTACTTCCCCCGTGCTGTCGTCGAACTCCCAACAGATAAAGTGTTGGAACAAGTTTGGCAAGAAAGTTTCATCATGATAGATAGCTCGCCCTTCTTTGTGTGTCTTGTACCTCCACGTCTTCTTTTTTTTCCCGATGGCTGGATTGACTTCCGTTGGATGTCGATAGTATTTACCCTTGTTAAGTTTGAAGTTGGGGTAGTCCTTCTTCCATTCCTTACTTAGAAACTGGTAAAACCATCCCTTAAGCTCCTTCTCTATCTCGTAGTGACCCACAATTCTTCGAAAGTAGTTCATATCAATCTCTGACAGAGTATGCATGTCCTTGAAACGCATATAGGTTAGGTATCCATTTGCTCGTCTAATAGCCCAAGTTTCACTGTTGTGATGCCAACAACAAGTGAATCATCAAGGTAGGGATACAATCGGTCTCAAACGCTTGCTCGATTGTTGATAGAGTAGCTCTTGTTCTTTCGACGTCTCGGAGCTTGAGACGATTCACCAGCAGTATGAGCAGGAAGTGCCACAACAATCACGGGTAGTTGGACCGCATCGGTATCATCACGGACCGAAGTATCTAGGCAGAGAATAGTTGATACCATCATCATCACTTTTATCTTCCTTGTCTTGTTCCACGACTTCTTGAACTGGAGAGTTGGTACCTACATTTTTATCAACAATAAAGATAGAGGAGATCTCAGCCTCCAATGCAACATCCGGGTCTCTTATTTTCCTTGCGAGATCATCAGTTACAACATCCCTTGGTGAGTCCTCGTGTTGGTTACTTGTTCCATTTACACCACCATTACCGCCATCTCGCGGCTCATCATAACTATCATGAGGATCATCATCCTCATTATCATCTTCATCACCTTCGTCACGTCCCTCAGCATCATCATAACATCATCATCTGAATCATTATCATCAAAACCATCATCGTCACCTCGTTGATTTACGATTTCTTCAACAGTCGGAGTAACCAGAGCAACTATAGCAACGGCTTGAGCTGTAACAGCAGAAACCATCTACAACAGTACTTGTTATGGTGGTACTGATGACAGTCCAAACCACCATATCAAATTCATCAATACCAGCACCAGCACCAGAGCCACTTCCACTAGCACCATCACCGCCGATAACAACATCACTACCACCGGCAACATCTCTTGAGTCAACTTTACGAGCATCAGCAACAAATTCGGTTACGGCAAATTGCCTTTTTCTTGTCTTCTAATCATCATCATTATCTGAGTCTGTCCATGTTCTGAATAATGCTTTCAGTCGGCTTTTATTCTTCTATGCCTTTCGATCTCGACCCTCAACTCAGCATTACCACTAATCAAGGTGCCCACATTCTGTGAGGAGGCGGAATCACCTTCTATCATCCGAACCCTGAACTCAAGACGCTCATACTCTAGCAGCGTCCTATCAACACCCGACTGCAACTCGTTCATCAGATTATTGTCAAGATTGGAGGAAGATGGCCAATCAGTTTCAAGATGACAAACCCTTGACTCGAGTCTGACAACATTATCATGACATTCAGCACCGAGAAGAAATTCACTTGTCATCAACTTCTGTTGCCAAGTGATTCAGTTCTCCAAACTTTCTATCCACAATTTCTGGCTCTCAATAAGGGCTCAATCAATCTCTATGTGTTGTTCAAACCTAGTAACTCGAGCAGCCAGAATGTCTCTTTCTTTCACAACCTTCACATTTATTGCCTGTTGATCTTTTACAAACTTTATTATAAGATGTTCCCATTTTAGCCTTTTGTCATTTGACTCTTCCAAATCCTGAATCCTATCGAGGATAGGATCCATGAACACTAGAGACTTCCTTAATTTTCCACTGGACAATGGTATTGTGGATCTTTCAGGGATTTTGGTGGTTGTGGGAGGTGTAATGGAGAAGGTAGGTTTAATGGTTGTTTGAGTGGGCATTGTTATGGTTTGGGTAGGCAAAGACGTGGCTAGGGCTAAAGGAAGGCTGATGGGTTCGGTTGTGGTAGTTTGTGTGTGTGTCTTGGAGAGGTAAAGGTAGATGCCCAAAATGATGTGGCCTTGATTTGAGTGGTGAATTGGTAGGATGGTGAGCTAAAGGTCAAGGATGCCCTACGTGGTGAGATAGTTTGGTGTGTGGTGAGGTATGGATTGGTTCGGTCTCGGGTTGGTTAGATGAGGTGGGTAGGTTTTCAAGGATAGATGGTAAAGGTTCATGTTGTCTTCAGGGAGATGTTTCGGGTGGTGTGATGGGTTCATCTAAAGTCTCCTAGTGGTATGCTTGGTCTTTTCTTTGGTTTTGGTTTTGGCTAGGAGTTGTTTTCCCTTTTGTGTGGCTAGGGTATGGGGTAAGGTGGTTGGTGAGGTAAGGTGAGGGTTTGTGTGTGTGATTTGGGAAGGAGGAGTGGTTGTTTCGGTTGGTTGTGTGGTAGCATGTGTCACAGTGGAAATAAGAAGTAAAGATTACCTTAACGGACGTGGGCATCTTTGAAGGAGAGGATTTCTTGGAGTCCCCACATTTCTTCAAATGCTTTAGGGGTTGCTCGGGTTCATCTTCAGCTTGTTTAGAAGAGCCTCCAGCAGAAGGCTTGCTTGGAGCCTTCTTTTTCTTTTCATGCATTTTCTTGGTTTGGTGTTCACCCTCAACCTCAGTGTCACTGTCAGTCGCCTCACTATCTGCCTCATCATCACCACTACCATCAACATCACCACCATCATCACCACGGTCGCCATCACCTTCACCTTTTGCACTTACTTCATCACTATCTGGTTCAGTCTCAGCAAATAACCCGAACTTCGTACTAGGTGCTTCTCCTTGATACACATACCCCTTGTGACCCGAAGGCTCCAACATAACCTTAAACATAGTCTACTTTACCATTTTCTCATGATGAGGTTCAGTGGGAGGCAGTCATTTTCGTCATTATAAAACTTTGGCAGATACACTGGTCGAGGAACTTCAGGCATCAAGTCATCTAGAAGAAGTTGAACAAACCTTGGATACATCATCCAAGTATGCTTTGACAGCACATTCGCTTGCATGCACTTGAAGAAGAATTTGGAGTAGTTGAATTTAATTTGGATGGTCAGATAGTTCATGATTCCAACCCAATCAACCTTCAGTTTGTCAAGACCTCCCTTTGTGAAGACAGACAGTTTGCGGTGATGTGAAACAGAGACTTCCAATATGGAGGAAGATGTCTCTTCTCACATGTGGACCAGACGACATCATATCCAATGTTCGTCCCGAACTCTTCAAACTCCGGTTTCTTTGCATGTGGACAAGGATCATCTGGGCATCCTTGGTATTTAATGCTCAATGGATGTCATCCTCGGTGATCTTAGGTTTTTTCCTAGCCACTTTGGTAGTAATAGTGTCACCACCTTTAACCGCTCTAAAATTGGTCCAAAATTCTTCAGTCCAACATGTAAGAAACTCCGGGTTGGCGGATATAGCATGCGTAAGCGGACATTCCCTTAAACCCTTGATCATTGGGATGAATACTTTATATTTCTTCTTTTGAGGAATATCAAGAGGACAGTATATATTATGTTGCTACAAAGAAATCATCAACAAATCATTAAGATTGATCATTGAGTTAGAAGAACAAAGATATAAATATCAACACTAAACATGAAGTAAAAGTAAAGAAGACAAAAAAATAAAATAAAACAAAAAATAAACTAAAAAATTAAAACAATTAAGGAGAAAATAATCAAATCAAGATTTGGTCAAATGAATCGAGTTGGATAATGTTGGAATAAAATGCTCAAAGTGTAAATGAATCGAATCAAATATAAAAACGAATCGAATCGAGTATAAAATGAATCAAATCGAGTTTGATATGAATCAAATCGATTTGGGAGATTTGATTCGATCAGATTGGAATTTCAGAGACTCGATTGGATATGAATTATATTAACTTCGAATCCTTTTGACTTGTAGAAATGAAAACTGTCCAACTGTGAACGAATCAAATCAAGCATGAAACTCAATTCGATTCAAATGTAATTCGATTAGATTATAATAAAATTCGATTCGAATAGATTACTTATGAATTCGATTCGATTCCTTTTGCCTTTGGGAATTTTCAGTGATCACATTTGATTCGAATAGATTAAGAACTCGATTCGATTCACCTTTAATTCGATCCAAATACATCACTTTGTCCAAAACAACGATTTCCTTCACGTTTAGGTTCTATCAACCTCGATATGAATTTCTAGGCAGTCCTTTTACAAAAACACGTCCATATTAATGGTCAATTGGACCCAAAATGGTCTGAAAACGACCTAAAATCTAAAAACTATACTAATCAACACAAAACTCAATTAAATAAATCTTGATGTTCCTGGTGATAGCGACATCAAGATTAAAACATCGACATAAGCATACAACAACACAAACAGTCCCTTTTGATTTTCCGGTGGTTCGTAAAGGATAAAACAAAGAACAAGAATCAAGATATACCGATGGAGAAGGATCCATGATCGATGATTATCAAGTGTGATACAAGTGATTTCAAAGCATATTTGATGACTTAGGGTTTGAATGAGAGTAGCAGTGAAAAGCCGATGGATAAGGTAGAGAGAGAGAGAGTTGAGAGTTTTTTGGATAAAATGTAGGTGAATAAATGAGAGATATTTTGGTTGGCCCTTAATATAGGGCTAGCCTACCTTGATAAATGGTCAAAACATCTCGAGTTTTAAACGATTTTACACTCTCAACCCCCGAACTCTGAAAATTTTTACAGATTTAAACCCGAAAAATATTGATACACCGAATCCAAACACTCAACATTTGCAATAAGGACCGTTAACATAGAGCCATAAATAACCTACTTAAAATAAAAATGAACAAATAAAAGTAAAGCTAAAAAGTAAAAACAAAAATAAAATAAAACATACTTAAGACAAATTTTAAGTTAAAATAATCAAAACAAAAAATTTAAAAACAATTTGAAGTAAAGATGAAATTAATATTATATATTATACATAAATTACAATTATTAACAATTCACATATTTTTTGTGAGAAATATCACGACATGGAATCACATTATTTGTTAATGTCCTAGATCACATTTATATTTCAATATTATTATGCCAAAAACCCAAAGTCGATTGTAGATATAATTTGTCTACTTTAAGCTTAACAAGTATTTAGGTGTCAATGTGATACGTTAAGATATATATTAAGCACAACACATATGTAGTACCCATTTAATTTAACATGCTATTGATTCCATCATACCTCGGGCATAATTTGTGTTCATCAGATCACCCAAAGTTGACTCTGACCCTCCTAATGATTGATCAAAACATTTTGAGCTAATTTAAACTTTTGCAAACTTTTTCAGACAATAAAGGTTGAACCATGGACTTACTTGTCAAGTTCGGACTTACATGCCTTCATTGAAAATGTTTAGGAGTTACTTGTTTTCCCCATGTTACGTGATTCTAATATGCCCCTTTTTGTTTGTTAATTATCAACATTTTGTGTTGAGAATTGTCAACATTCTGTGTTGAATTTAAATTCTTTTAAGCACTATGCAATTTTTCAGATTTTTCATTTTGATTTCCAGTAGTTGTATTTAAAGCAAGAACAATTTTAAGGTTTTCAATCACTAACAGGATCGTGTTGATTGACTAATAACATTTTTGTCTTCATTGATATGACTTAATGTGGAGTCATGTAACCGCTTCATAAAGGTAAAACCACTAGCATGTGCGGATAATTTAGTTTATATCAGTATGACACTTACTCATTTGTCAAGATTATCTACACATAAAGCAATGATCTTGTTGGCTTTTGATCTACTATTTTCATGTGCTAGGATCACTAAAGACAATTTCTTATCATTTTCCAAAGGTTGGATCCATTTCTCAAAATTTTATAATTTTATATTATCTGACTTCCTCTAAGCTAGAGCTCCCTCTAAACAAGAGAATATCTTTTTGAAACTTTTTCTGATTTTCTTTGAAAGAGTATAAAATCTTTTTGGCAAGTCAAGTGACTCAATTTTGTTTTTCTTGAAAACAAAGGGAAATTATAAAATATTTTTAGCAAGTCAGGTTACTCATTTTTGTTTTTCTTGAAATCAGAGGGAAATTTCTTTTGGTGAGTTAAACGTAACTCAGCTTCTCCCTCTAAAATTGTGAAATATTTTAAAAGTAATTACAATTTTTCAATTTTAAAAACATAAAAAGATAACAGAAATTTAATCAATTCAAATAATACCCAATGACTCTACAAGTATAGAAATCGGTCACGTTTGAAGGTTTTCATGAAAACGTCTGCAAAGTTGTGATATGTGTGGACCCTTTCAATACAGACAAGTTTTCGTTCATAAAAAATCAAGAATGAAATGCATTCGGATGTCAATATGTTTTGTCTTAGAATGTTGGGCCGGGTTTTTGACAATACAAGCCGTTGCTTCGTTATCACACTTGATAGGGGTGTTAAAGAAATTCAAACCGTAATCCAGTAGCTGATGTTGGATCCATATCACTTGTGAGCAGCAGGCGGAGGTGGCAATGCATTCTACTTCAGCTATGGAGGTGGATACGGTGACCAACTTCGTGCATTGCCAAGAAATTAACCAGTCTCCAAGGAACTGACATCCTCTAGAAGTTGATTTTCTATCAAGATTGCAACCCCCATAATCACTATCAGTGAATGCGTGCAACACTAAAGGAGAATCTTTGGGATACCAAAGGCCTAAGCAAGGCTTTCCGTTTAGATACCAAAAGATACGCTTGACAAAGGTTAAGTGGGATTCTTTTGGATCACATTGATATCTTGCACACTGACAGACAGGGAACATATATAATGTCCGGCCTGCATGCTTTGAGGTACATCGGGGAGCCAATAATGGACCGCTCGATAAAGGTTTTGATCGACTGACTTTCCCGATGGATCTGGAACTAACACTGGTCTAGTAGTAATCGAAGTGACAAAGGAATTGGCATGTTTGAACCCAAACTTCTGAACAATTCCGTGAACGTATTTCTCCTGATGAATCAAAATCCCATCCGTCTTCTGTTCCACCTGAAGGCCCAAAAAGAAAGTCATTTCCCCCAACTAACTCATTTCAAACCGACTTTGCATTACCTTTGTGAACTCTCCACACAGCGTATCACATGTTGACCCAAAGATAATGTCATAAACATACACTTGGACAAGAATCTAATCGTCCTTTATCTTCATTATAAAGAGTGTTTGATCAATAACACCACTTCTATATCCATTCTTCAAAAGATGTTCTGTAAGGTAGCATACCAAGCATAGGGTGCTTGAGAGAGCATTATCAAGATGGTAAACGTAGTTTGGACGTTCAGGATCTATAAAACCTAGCGGTTTCTTGACATAAATTTCTTCTTTCACTTTCCCATACAAGAAAGCAGTTTTCACATCCATTTGATACACTTTGAAGTTCATATATGAGTCATAGGCCAAAAAGAGGTTAATTTCCTTGAGCCTAGCAACAAGAGCATAAACCTCATCATAATCAAGACCTTCACGCTGAGAGAAACCGTGAACTACCAGCCGTGCTTTGTTTCTTATGATTACCACTTTATCATCCTTCTTATTTCTGAATACCCATTTTGTACCAATCCGTTTCTTGTTCCCCGGCTTCTTAACCAACCTCCACACGTTGAGCTTCTTGAACTGTAGCAGTTATTCTTAAATGGATTCAACCTAGGAGTTCTCCTTAAGAGAAATCTTGTAGTCCTTAGGTTCAACCTGTGAAATAAATCATACAAAAAGACATATGTTAATGTTACCAGATTTGCTCCTTGTTTGAGTGCCGGCTGAGGGAGAGCCAATGATATTTTCTGCCGGGTGTGACCGATGAATGGGAAACTGAGGTATGTCCTCCTGAACGACAGGTTCCACTTGGGGATCACCTGTCAGACTCTCGATGGGATGGAATATACGAGGGGCATTAGTCAAAACATCAGTGGCTGGCTGAACAGTGTCCGGTTGATCAACCACATGTTCTTGAGCAATAGGATCATCCAGAGATATTCAACAAAGGGAACAATAACTGCAAGGATAGAAGTGGAAGCAGTGTTGTCAGAAATATCAACAGCCATTTGTTCAGCAGCAACAAATTGTATATTGTCATTTGAAGAAGGAGGTGGGGGAACAAATTCGACCACACTATGTGTTCTTTAAACATTTATTGTGGGTTCTATCTGAAATTTGATCCACATTGTCAGCTGATAGGAACGAGTCATCTGAATCAGAATCATAAGCATCTTCAGTGGTTACCAGGTCATTTGTATCAGCAGCTTGAAGAGCAGGATTGATGACAGCTGGTGGAGGAGCCACTGGTGGTACATTTCTGTTGTAAGGGAAAGGGCCAGCAGACATATTGACATCATTCAAGTTGTTGGAAATAGCTTGAATCAACATAGAATCGGGATAGAAGCTAGAACATGAGCACTTTTTGATGGGGAGGTAGACATGGCACAAAACTGATTGAACATGTATTCATTGTCAAACAACCAATTAGGTCCGTGTGTGCATCAGTAAGGTTAAGCTCTTGCCAGTCGAAATTAAGGAATTACACGATAAGCGGCTTTGCTGGCAGCTTACGCAACAAAATAACACTCGTCGGCCTTCTAAGCAATTTTGAATCCTTCACTTGTATGAAGCAGAGTGCATGGACATCCAAAAGTTTTAAAATAGTTGACTTTTTGGCTTGTTTTTATAATAGACTTCAAAAGGAGTCTTCTATAAGCTCTTATTGATTATCACACGGTTTTATATGAAGCATGCAACATTGATTGCTTCACCCCAGAAAAACAATGGAAGCTTTGAGTTTGACAACATGGTTCTTGCAACTTCGATCAGTGTTCTGTTATGACGTTCACCAACCCCTTTCTATTGTAGTGTACGGGGCACTGAACTGGCAATCAATCCCCTTTGAATGAAAGAAGTCATTCATAACACTGTTACAAAACTTAGTTCCATTGTCTCTTCTAATACACTTCACTTTCTTATCAGTATGATTTTCCACAAGAGTTATGAATATGATTAAATACTGAGCGGTTTCATTCTTGTGCCCTAAAAGGAAAGTCCAACTGAAACGCGGAAAATCATCAGTTGCAACAAGACATAGGCCTTTTCGGCCTATTGCCAATGGATGAATGGCCCAAATAAGTCCATATGTAACAACTAAAGAAAGAAATCTATGGAATTGACAGTCTTGGAATTGTGAGGGACCTTGTGCTACTTGCATTTAGAGCACGAAAGACATTTTTCAGTGCAAGAGAAAGTTTTAATAGGCAAGCCCCTCACATGTTCACCTTTAACAAGTCTGTTAAAATTTTTAAAGTTCACATGGCCAAACTTATATGCCATAGTGAAGAATCGTTCTCCGAGGCTTTAGAAATTAAATATGAAGCAATTCGACGAGAGCATGAACTATTCAGGTCTAATATATAAGTATCAATATGCCTCGGAGTACACATCAAAATCCATTCTTCTGGGACTTTGAAACCTGGTTTTAGAATCAAGCATTCATTTTCCGTGAATAAGGTGGAGAACTTCCGATCATAGATTTATGAGATGCTGAGCAAATTATGGTTGAGTTGTTCCACCAGTTTGACATCATCAAAAGTTAAGATTTCGTTTGAAACTTTTCCACTCTTTGTTATGTTTCCTGCCATGTCACCAGCAAATGAAACGTGTCCACCATCGAACCGCTGAACCTCAAACATCAAGAACTCGTCTCCAGTCATGTGTCGAGTGCAACCACTGTCAAAGTACTAAATACTATTGACAGGCCTTCTTGACTAACCCTACACACATTAGTAGTTAATTAGACACGGGTTCTCGAGACTTAGCTGTCTCGGGAAGATCAACCTTGAAATCACCAAATTTTATCTTGTTTCTTATAAATGTTGAGTGTTGTGGTGATTCAGTATCAGAAGAATAGTCCTCAGGAATCCATGAAGAAGCATGTTTTCTGGTTTTAGAAGATCTTTTGGACCGTCTCCCTTTTGTTTTCAAAACAAAATCCTCAGATCTTTCTATCTTTGGATCCTTTTGTTGATTTGTTTTTTGTGAGTTCTTGGACTTTTCAGTCTTTGAACTCCCTTTTGATATTTCCTTTTTGGTTATCCAAAAAGGTTTTCTAGATTTCTTAAAGTTGTTGGATCTCACATCCATTTCACTCGCAGAATTTGAGATCAATCAGTCCTTGTTCTTGTACTGGGTGTAGCTTTAGAATGGGACTGACGAAACACTGTTCATTTCTTTCTGTTGTTTATGCCATTTCTTGCAAGGTGAGATGGGTTACCACAAACAAAACATTATTTTATTCTATGACCACCATAGAACTCATCTGAACTATAATATGGTTGTTGCGGTGAGAAAGGTGATCCTTGGAAAGGAACATGATTGTAAAAGCTATTAGGACCATAACCACAATTACCAAAAGCACTTGCATAATTAGAATTAATATAATTCTCTTGATAATGACCATAATAGTTGTTATCATAAAAGTTGTATGGCTGAGGATTTCTAACTTGATTAGTTGTTTGAGAAATGGATCGTTTAGTTGGTGGAGCATATTTACATGAAGTACTGGCTTTTTAATTTTTAAAAAATTTGTCTTTTTCTAAATTATTCTCAGACTTACAACTTGATATGTTCACATCAACTGGTCTTTTCAAATTTTCACAATTATCAACATACGTTTCATCATAAACGGTTTCACAATCACTATCTGAAATAGCATTAACATTTTGCATGGAAATAGTATTGTTATTATTACAGACATAATGACAAATGATTTTAAATTCACATCAGAAACAAAAAGTAAATTTGATTTTATTTTCTCGTCACAACTCATGTCCTTTTCCACTGACCCACATTCAACTACACCACCTACTGAGCAAGACAGATCACCATTAGAATCAATAGGCACATGAACCGTTTTTAATTGGAAGGAACAAACATCGTAGGATTTGGCACATGACCAACTCCATAGAACATTTCATCCTTGAGAGGGGTGTTGAAACTAAAGTAAGGTAGAGATGTGTTGTTGTCATTAAATGGTGGTGGAATTTCTACAAATTCGTATCCCAGACCTGTCTTTTGTTTCACACCCATTTGTGCTTCAATGATGCCATTTAATTTATTAGATGCCATTTCAAACTTGTTTACAATAAATTTTTCTTTTGGAAATCTCCAGTTCTAGTTTCTCAATTTTATCATTTAACTCGGCTATTCGCTTTTCATGAAATTCAATAATTTTAGTGGACTGAAACAATTTACTATGCATTTTTGCCATGTCGGCATGATGAGTTTTGATACTAGAGGTATATATTTTATCAGATTTCATATATTCCTCATTCAGATGTTTAATGCTTTGATTTTCTTTAATCACATTAGCATTATGTGCTCTATAGAATTCTACCGTATTTATACAAGCTTGAGAACAAAGGTTTTTGTGTACCTCGGGAATTTCAGGAGTTGTTTGGTTTCCTCCTTGTGCAGATATTGAAGCAGCCATGATTTCTTTAATGAACGCCATTCCAGCAATGTTCAGCGGGTTCACCAACTCAGTGAATTGATCGTCTTCCCAGTCTGGTTCAGTTGATCTAGCAGTTTGAGTGACGAGGGCCCTGGAGTTTGAGCCTGAGCTCCCTTTGGTTGAATTTCCTTGACCAATCTATGGAATCCTTTGACCCGAACTCTGACCCATTGGCCTTTTGTCATTTTTTTTCCACTTTCATTTTTAGTAACCTCTGTAATCTTAATGTCATTTGCTGGCTGTGTTGGGTTGGTACATTCTCTGGCAAAGTGTCTAGTTTCATTACATTTGTAGCAATGAAGCTGATCTCATTTAAACCCAATGCTCTTGTTGTTGGAGTCCTTGAAGCTGTTTCTCCCATAATTCTTCATGAAGTTGGTTGCTCTATGAACTATCATTGCCATATGATACCTGATGTCCATCTTCTCAAGATATTTTTCATTTATATCAGGTATATCTCCTTGTTGAAATGATGGAGGTAGCAGGTTTCCTTGCAATAGTTGTTCATAACTCGCCATAAAGGCGTGGAAGAGAGAAATGTGAGAATCATCAATATCAGCGGGCTGACTTGAACAAGTAGGTATGTTGATTATTGGTTTGCTTATGCCATGTTAACAACATTCTGGAATGGACAAGAGCTTGTTGGTGTTAGCTGACTTGTTGAGGAGAATGTTTTGTTGCTGGTGATTTAAGCATTATACAACTTTACACCATCAACTGAGTGAGTTGTTGGGTGAGATTGGCTGAGAAAAGAAGAACCAATGCTTGAACCCATAGCAATCTTGGATTGATGTAGAGAGCTCACATGGTTGTAACTAATCTCAGGCGGATCATTGTTAATTCCATCTCAAAGACTTGATAGTAGAGATCAAGTCTTGAAGAGAGAGAACTTGAAGATAATAAAAAGACACACAAGTCTTAAAGAGAGAGAGAGAGAGAGATAGAACTTGCAGATAAAATTACGTCATCTCTGTCATCCATCTCAAACAACTTGATAGTAGAGATCAAGTTTTGAAGAGAGAGAAATTGTACTTCTCTTGATGGTGACGATACTACTATTCCAAGTGTAGGGCCGTGAATTTAGCAATTTGTAATTAATCTAGACGAATCATTGTTAACTTCGGCACTTCTCATCTTGGTGATTAACTTTTCAAATATCCTGATGAGATTTCCAACAGATTCTCCTTGAACATGATTAACATGCTGAATTCTCCCTTTAACATCTCATTTTGACTATTTCTCATTTCTAAGTTTCCTTCAAATTTCTTAACTAGAGAATCCCAAAGTCCTTTGGCTGATGTTTCTTCTCTCAGAGTTTGAGCAATATCAGCTAACAAAAAATACTAAGGATTCCATAAGCCTTTTAATCCTCTTAAATCAATTTCTTTTCCTCCTCCCCATAGGCTTCAACATGAGAATCAATGGGTCCGTTAGGAGTTAAGGTCACAAGCTTATGAGATCCTTGTTCAATCGATGGAAGGAAAGTAATATCAGTCATTCTAATAGAGTTCTTAAACCTCCATTTGAAATCGTCAAAGTTGCTTTCAAATGAAATTAACTTTGGAGTTTTGTGGTGGTTCCAGCCTCATTTTCCAGCATTAGGCAACTTTTCAACATCTCAGGATCGTTTGCCATTTTCTTAAACAAACTAGGAAAGAAACAGATTCTGTCCAGAACCTCTAATTACATACATGTTAGTGCATAAAAATTTGACACTGTGGATATGTTATCCGGCATATGTTTTGGATCAGTTATCCTTAGCGTGTGTTCCATATCCCATCAGGATCAAGGATCCACAGTACTTATTATTTATTAACGGTTGTTCTCATGTGTAGTCTTATATTTAGCAAGTATAACGGTTAGAAGACTCAGTCTATCCACTAACTTGCAGTCAAGAAGATATTGACGTGTCTGGATCAATTATTCTTCTAAAGAGTTCCAGAGCTATGTCAGGATCATGGATCCTCGGTATTTGGTGCTATTAACGGTTGTTTCTTATACGAAGGCTGATATTTATCAAGTGTAACTGCTCCAAGACCTGGTCTACCCCCTATTTCGCAACATGAGTGATGGAGCACGTGGTCAAAGTGGCAGTTACGATTATATTGAAGGCAATGGCGGATTTTTAGGGATTATTAGTTAATAGTCTTTATTATTCATAACTCCATTGAGTTATTATCTTTGATGTATAAATAGAGGCTATGATCAGTTAGGAAAGGACACGACAACACACTCTGCTCACTAGAAATTCAGCAGCATACACACACACACATAGCTTTCGTTGTAATACTAATCATAATCTCCAACCTTGTAACCTCATTTTTTATATTAATAAAGTGGTTATCGACGAGTTGTCATCACCCGGGGTTTTTGTGCCGGCGATCCGAACCAGATCAAGGGCTTTTCCCCGTAACAAATCTGTGTGTTTGTGTTTGCAGTCGATACATACTTGTTTTCATCATCATAGCACTAATCCTCACTAAACGAATTTGGATACATTATCCTTGGTAGATTTTTGTCCAAAACAATTTGGCGCCCACCGTGGGGCAATTGGTGCTATAATCCAGATTATTTCCAATCAGTTTTCAACTTTTCGTACCCATATCACCATCAATGGCCTCTCAATCAACCTCTGCTTCATCAACCATGCCATCCTCGGTTTCTCTCTCATCAAGAACTTTGCCGCCGATGCCTCCTCCAATTACGGGAGAACCAAGGACCACCGCGGCTGGAAACAAGATACAAATTCCAGTCTTCCAGAGCTCAAAAACCACTGATGCCACTTCGGTGGTCAAATCTAACAATGATGTTTGTGCAATGTTTTCACAGGTTAAGGCATACATGGAGCAGCAGAACAAAACCAACCAGAGGATCCTACATGAAATTGAAGATGTCAAGAAAAGAAAGAGGCCAGCGGAGGATCAGACTCCCTTGATGCCTAGGGTGCTGGATTTCACTACTCCAGGATCCGTGGCTCAACATACTCAAGGATCCTCGATCCTTCAGCAAGGATATCCGTCCTTCATCCAGGGTCTATGGGTCAACAAACTCAAGGATCCTCGTTCCTTCAACAAGGATCATCCATCCTTCAACCAGGATCCTCTGGGTTGTATCCTCAAGGATCCTTTAGCTCCCAACCTCAAGGATCCTTCTGGAAGAATCAAAGATCCTCAAAAATTCACCATCAAAGGTCTTCTGAGTTCCATGAAGGGGACATCATCCCCATGCAGACCATTGCCTCTGGTGGACCTGCTACTGTAGCAGATGCCTCTTATCTTAACTACACTTATGGGATGCCAACGTTCAACCAATCAAGAGATAACGCCTATAATCACAAATCCTCAGACACTAACCTTGGCTCTATGCAGGATACAGGTATCAATCAGGCTATGGCTAGGGAACTTCAGAAGCTTAAGGATAAGATATCCAGCGTGCCAGGAGTGGTCCGTCCAATTCCTGAAATACCAGAAGGGAGCCACAAGCTGTCCAGATTTGCTCCACCGATATGCGATGCGGAGATCCCGAAACGCTTTCAAACTCCCAACATGAAGGTGTTTGATGGGACCACTGATCCGGAAGAACACGTAGCTCAATATAGGGAAAGGATGGAGATCAATCCAATTCCTGAAAGACTCAAGGAAGCTTGTCTATGCAAGGGTTTCGGATCCACACTAATAGGATCTGCACTTAAATGGCTGCTAAGTCTTCCTCCTTATTCTGTTACATCTTTTTCACATTTAGTTCAACAGCCAGTTTTCTTGTATTAGGAAATTTGAAAAGTTAACTAGTGATTTATATAGAGTTGTCCAACCTTATGATGAATCCTTAAGGGATTTTGTTACAAGGTTTGGCAGGGAAGCCCTAGAAATACCTAATCTTGATATGGCTACGGCTGTTGAAGCATTCAAGATGGGACTTCAAAGGGGCTCCCCATTTTATGACGATCTTGTGATGACTCATTGCAGGACTTTAGATGAAGTAAGGAACAGGGCACTAAGATTCATATGGCTGGAGGATGACAAGAGGATCCAAGAACGATTAGGGGCCCAAACGAAGCAAGAATCTCCTAACCAGAAACAAGGATCCTCATTCAGGAACAATAACTCGAAGCCTTACTCCAAGTTCAACAACCAAAACGTCCAAGCAGTTGAAGAAGGAGATGATGATGAGGACTACCCAAGTATTTCTGAATATTGCTTCTCTGTTGATACTCATGGTTTGATTTGTGCCATGAAGGATCTTGGAGAGAAAGCAAGGTGGCCTCGAAAAATTGAGAAAACAACATCCTTCAAAGACAAGTCCAAGTGGTGTGCATACCATGAAGACTTTGGCCATCAGACCGATGATTGTATTGGTTTAAGGAGGGAAATTGGATACCTCCTAAGCAAAGGCCATTTCAAAGAACTATTGGGAAGAAAAAAGTCGAGGATCCAGGATCCTGAGGATATCCAGCAAAAAGCAACTCCGCCCCCACCAGATGCACAAGTAATCAACTTCATCTCCGGTGGCTCGGATATATGTGGTACTTCCTTCTCCGCAGCTAAGAGACTGACCAAAGAAACCAAGATGGAGAACGGGGAACGACTAGTCATATACACTACTTTGACAACTGACAAAAGAATCCTCTTTGATGAAGAAGATAAGACAAGCATCCAGGATCCTCACCACGTCGGTTTGATTGTAACTTTATTTATTGCTAACCATTATGTGCGCATGATCCTAGTCGATGGTGGAAGCTCGGTCAACATCATCAAACATGATGTACTGCAGAAAATGAACATCCCAGACTAGGAAATCACCCCGAGAATGTCGGTACTAGTGGGTTTTAGTGGTGAAACCAAGAAAACATTGGGGGAGATTAAACTTCCAATATACATTGAAGGGTTAAATTCCTACCAAAAGTTTTGTGTTATTGACAATCTTTCTTGTTGCAACGTTATTCTTGGCAGGCCTTGGATACATGGAATGAAGGCTGTAGCCTCTACTTACCATCAGTGCATCAAACTACCAACTCCTTGGGGAGTATTAAGGATAGATGGTGACCAAGTGGAGGCCAAGAATTATAATTCTTCATCCATGAAGCCGACAGCTAAACAGACGATAACATAGCAATTACAGCAAAATCCTAGGAATGTACTGGAAGCTCGAGAGCGGGACCTAAAAGAGGTATCCTTGGATCCCGAGGATCCAAATGTAAAAGTGTTCTTAGGATCCTGTATCCCTGACGAGATCGAGGAGGATATAATATCCTTCCTAAAGCGACAAAAATCCACGTTTGCCTTCAGACATTCAGACATGACAGGTATTTCTAAGGAGGTAATTACTCATAAATTGGGCCTTGATCATTCTATTAAACCCGTCCATCAGAAGCAAAGGAAATTCGCTCCTGAGAGAAACATGATCATACAAGAAGAAGTTGAAAAACTTCTTAAGGCTGGTATGATCAGAGAGGTTAAGTATCCTCGATGGTTAGCTAATGTGGTTGTTGTTTCTAAAAGGAATGGAAAGTGGAGGGTGTATGTCGATTTTACTGATTTAAACAAGGCATACCCCAAGGATCCTTTCCCGTTACCACATATAGATTCCATGGTGGATGCAACGGCATGACATAAAATGCTTACCTTTATGGATGCTTCCTCTGGATTTCAACAAATTCAGATGGAACCATCTGATCAAGAGGATACAGCATTCATGACTCCTACCGACATATATTGTTATACTGCTATGCCGTTCGGACTAAGAAATTCAGGGGCAACATATCAAAGACTGGTGAATATGATGTTCAAGGATCAGTTAGGCAAAACCATGGAAGTCTACATAGATGACATGGTGGTGAAATCTAAGAAAGCTTAAGATCATCTCAGAGATCTCGAAGAAGCGTTCAACATCCTGGATCAATATAATATGAAACTGAATCCGTCAAAATGCCATTTTGGTGTTAAGGCTGGAAAGTTTCTAGGGTACATGGTCACCAAAAGAGGGGTAGAAGCAAGTCCCGAGTAGATAGAAGCCATTATCAACTTAAAGTCTCCTGTGAATGCTAAGGATGTCCAGAGGCTGATGGGAAGAATAGCTGCTCTCAACAGATTTATTTCCAGATCCTCAGAGAAGTGCAAAGACTTCTATGACATCCTTAGGAAAAACAAGAAGTTCGAATGGACAGAAAAGCATGAGGCTGCGCTCAAAGCCTTGAAGGATTACTTATCCTCAGCTCCAGCTCGGATGAAGCATGTGGATGGAGAATCCTTATATCTGTATCTAGCAGTTTCAGGTAATGCAGTAAGTGCCGTCCTCGTCAAGGATCATGAAGGTGAACAACACCCAGTATATTATGTAAGTAAAAGTCTATTAGATGCAGAAGCCAGGTATTCTCACCTTGAAAAATTAATCCTTGCTTTGATTATGGCTTCCACTAAATTAAGACATTACTTTGAAACACATACTATTATTTTGAGAACTAATTATCTTGTTAAGAATGTGCTTAGAAAACCGGAATTGTCAGGAAGGATGGCCAAGTGGGCTGTGAAGCTGAGTGCATATGACATTAAGTATGAGCCTAGAACAGCTATCAAATCACATGCACTTGTAGACTTTGTGGCTGATTTCAGTAGTGACATGCAAAATGAAGCTGATCTAGAGGTCCAACAACTTGAAGAAACCAAGGATCCTTGGATCCTCTTCATAGATGGAGCGTCCAATGTAAGAGGAACAGGTTTGGGCATACTACTAAAATCGCCACAGGGGGGACATAATACCCCAGTCCATTGCATGTGCATTCTAAGCCACCAACAATGAGGCAGAATATGAAGCTCTGATCGCAGGTTTGCAATTAGCCAAAAGCATGAGGATTAGGTATCTTCAAATATATATAGATTCTTTGTTAATAGATAACCATTTTAACGGTTCTTATACTGTGAAAGGTGAGAATATGGTCAAATATTTAGAAATTGTGAAGGAATTGGCAAAATCCTTTGAGTTGTTTAGTACAATACAGGTACCAAGGGAAGAAAATGCCGGGGCAGATGCTTTGGAAAATTTAGCCTTATCTCTGAAAATTCCAGAAGACACGAAGATCCCAATTATTCATGTTCTCTCACCAGCAATAGGAGAACAAGAAATGGGGGAGATAACGAATGACAAAGAAATTGTACTTTGGGATCCATTATCATCTAATAATCAAGAATCATGGATCCTCCCGATCAAGAAGTACATTCAAACAGGAGAGATTCCAACCACTAAGAATCCCAAATCCTTCAAACTCAAGGTATCACAATATATTTTATTAGATGATATGCTATACAGGAAATCTCTTACAGGTCCATACTTGAGGTGCATCGAGGATCCTGAAATCCAAGTGGTGCTCAATGATTTTCACGAAGGTGATTGTGGTAATCACACCGGAGGTAGAGCCCTGTTTTCTAGGATTCGGATACTTCTGGCCAACAATGAAGAGAGACGCGGTGGAATATTCAAAGAAATGTGATGCTTGTCAAAGACATGCAAACATCCTTCACCAGCCAGCAGAACCTATGTATCCTATATCCTCTTCATGGCCTTTCATGAAATGGGGCATGGATATTGTAGGCAAACTACCTAAGGCACCAGGAGGAAAAGTATTCATGCTTGAAATGACGGATTACTTTTCAAAATGGATAGAAGCAGAAGCTTTTGTTCAAGTACGCGAAAAAGAGGTGATATCTTTCATTAAAAGAAATATTATTACTAGATTTGGTATCCCCTCGGAAATTGTTTGTGACAATGGTTCCCAGTTTATCGGGAAAAGAACCACTAACTTTTGTGGCAGCTGGGGCATCAAGATGATAACCTCTACTCCAGTGCATCCTCAAGCTAATGGTCAAGCGGAGTCTAGCAACAAAATCATCATCAACAATCTAAAGAAGAAGCTAGGATCCAAGAAGGGAAAGTGGGCCGAGGAGCTACCTTATGTTATTTGGGCAGATAGAATGACACCTAAGAATGCAACAGGCTAGACACCCTTTTCATTGGTGTTTGGCTCAGAAGCTGTAATTCCCACAGAAATGGTAGTTCCCACAGCTAGAACAAGCATACGTGATCCTGAGGCCAACGAAGAAATCCTTCTTGAAGACTTGGATACTGTTGAAGAACTTAGAGACCTGGCCAAGATCAAAATTGCAGCTTATCAACAAAGGGTAGCTGGGGCATACAACAAAAATATAAGGATCAGAAGATTTCAAGACGGAGATTTAGTTTTGAGGAAAGCCTTCCAAAATACAACCAATCCGGCTAATGGGAAGTTAGCACCCAAATGGGAAGGTCCTTATCAGATCGAGTCAGAGGCAGGAAAAGGGGCATATCATTTGCTCACTATGGAAGGCAACATGTTACCAAGATCATGTAATGCTATCCACCTCAAGAAGTACTTTTTCTGATCAGGATCAAGCATCCTAAGATGATTGCGTATCGTTAAATGATCTAGGATCCTAAAATCGGTAACATCTATCTGATCACTTATCCTTTTCAGATTCTTATTAATTTAAGGATAATATATTTTTAACGTTTGTCTTTTCCAAGTTTTTAAGTAACAATGCAGGTTTCAATAAGAGGTTCAATGTCTAAGAGGTTGGCCACCTCTCCCTCACGCTTAAGGTACATCCCTATTTTTCTTGCCCTAGCCCACGATTGGGTATGACCCCCGATGGTCACACCCTCCAAGGTTTAAAGGTTTTCACCTTTCTTATAAATTAGAGTTTCTACACTCTCGCCTGGAGCGCACGCTATCCAACGTATAGTCCGGGGTAGCGGGACCGGTACACGCTTAGTGGCTGACAATTTCGTTGCTTTCGGCTATATGGGGGATCCTAAGATATATGGTAGACGTACCATACCACCGGTTTATAACGTTTTCACGTTATCTCAAGACAAAGGTTTCTAAAATTTTCATGTTAGCTAAGGTTTTGGCATTTTCACGTCACTCACGTTTGGGCTAAATCCCGGTTTGGGTGAGTCCACAGTTGACATTCGTATCCTTGGGCCAGTCCCCAGTTTGGGCTTGTTCGCAGTTTTTGGGCTTGTCCCCAGTTTAACACCAGTTTGGGCTTGTCCCCAGTTCACGGGCTTGTCCCCAGATTACACGGGCTTGTCCCCAGTTCACGGGCTTGTCCCCAGTTTCACGGGCTTCTCCCCAGTATATTTTATGGGCTTGTCCCCGGTTTATTGGGTTTATTCCCAGATAATATCATAAGTTATTTGCATCAGGTTGTTAGGCCATGAATTTTATACTGAGGATCTTTTATCCTTAACTGTCTTATGGATAGGTTATCCTTGAAATATGTATCAGGATATAAAGGATCGACGATCCTCGGTATTACTTGTTTACTAATGATTGCGTTTAGTATGGTGATGTGTTAGACAGGTGTGGTAGCTTTAAGACATATTTGTATCAACTCTCCTCATAGAGCAACCTCTAGCTGGAGCATGGATCCAGGATCCTACCTTAATGAAGCTACCAATGGACGAATCCATGTGAAGATGAACGTGAAAATATTAACAACGGCTATGAGACTCATTCTTCCGCTTATCTCGCTACTGGGTGGCTATTGGCACGTGGTCAAAGGTCGTGGAGCGGCTAGGTGGGAGACTTCCGGATAGATAGGAAATATTGTTATTATTGTTGTCTTATTTAAACGAGCTATAATCGAATAGATAATTACATGTATTACACACACTAGAGCAGAAACAAGCATTCTCTCTACACTAGCATACTTTGTAATCTCGATCATAAACTCCACCACGTTTGTAATCATCTTTTGTTAATCAATATAATCGACGGTGATAGTTTTCACCGTCCGGGGGTTTTTTGTGCCGGAGATCACGATAATCATATACTCCTCGACCAAAGGTTACCTTGTTTATAATTGACTAAAGTAATTCGACCAAAGATTATCTTATTAATCCTTGACCGAAGTTATTTTACCAAAGATTGCCTTGATAAGTTTTGACCGAAGTAAGACTATCTTGATTAAGGGTTTTTTCCCTCGTGATCAAACCTTCGTGATCACCAATATTACGATTATACACTTGTCATTATTGAGTTAGCACCTTACCTCACTTAACAGATTTGGATACTTGATCCTTAGCAGATTTTTGTCCAAAACAATTTGGCGCCCACCGTGGGGCAATTGGTGCTATAATCCATATTATTCTTATCATTCTCAACTTTTTCATACCCATATCACCATCAATGGCCTCTCAATCAACCTCTGCTTCATCAACCATGCCGGCTACGGTTCGTCTCTCATCAAGGACTTTGCCACCGATGCCTCCGCCAATCACAGGAACGCAACGGCCTGCTGCTGCTGGGAGCAAGACGCAACTACCAGTCTTCCAGAGCTCAAAGACCATTGCTGCTGCCCCGGTGGTTGATACTAACAGTAATGTTTCATCTATGTTTTCGAAGGTTAAAGCATACATGGAGCAGCAGAACAAGACTAATCAGAGGATCCTCCGTGAGATAGAGGATCTCAAGAAGAACAAGAGGCCAGCAGAGGATCTCACCCCCCTGATGCCAAGGATGCTGGATTTCACCAGTCCAGAATCCATGGCTCAGTTCTCTCAAGGATCATCTATCCTTCAACAGGGGTCCATGGGTCAACAGACTCAAGGATCCTCACTATTTCAGCCAGGATCATCTATCCTTCAACAGGGATCCATGGGTCAGCAGAATCAAGGATCCTCATACTATCGGCAAGGATCGGTCATCCTTCCACAAGGATCCTATGGTACCCAACCTCAAGGATCCTTCATCCCGAATCAAAGATCCTTCTTTCCGAATCAAGGATCCTCGGGCTTCCATCATCAACGATCCTCCGAAGTCCATGAAGGAGACATAATCCCCATGCAGACTATAGCCTCTGGAGGACCAACTCTTATCGCAGACTCCTCCTATCCCATCTACTCATCCGAGATGCCAACCTTCACTCAGCAAAGATGTAACTTGTACGATCCTTTATCCTTAGATGCTAACCGTTGTTCCATGCAGGATGCAGGTATCAACCAAGCCATGGCCAAGGAGCTACAGAAGCTCAAGGATATGATATCCAGTGTTCCCGGGGTATAAGACCAATTCCCGAGATACCTGAGGGAAGCCACAGAGTATCCAGATTCGCTCCGCCTATCTGTGATGCTGAAATCCCGAAGCGGTTCCAGACTCCAAATATGAAGACTTACGACGGGACCACTGATCCTGAAGAACATGTAGCACAGTATAGGGAAAGGATGGAGATCAATCCTATTCCGGAAAGACTCAAAGAAGCTTACCTATGCAAGGGCTTTGGATCCACACTAACGGGAGCCGCTCTAAAATGGCTTCTAAGTCTTCCTCCCTTTTCAATTACTTCTTTCTCTCACTTAGTTAACTTGTTTAACACTCAATTTTCCTGTAGTTAGAAATTTGAAAGTTTAACTAGTGATTTATATCGTGTTGTCCAACCTAGTGATGAATCCCTTAGGGATTTCGTCACCAGATTCGGCAAGGAAGCTCTAGAAATCCCAAATCTTGATATTACTACTGCTATTGAAGCATTCAAGATGGGAATTTAGAAGAGCTCCCCCTTTTATGATGATTTAGTGATGACTCCATGCAGGACATTAGACGAAGTCAGACATGGCGTTAAGATACATCCTATTGGAAGAAGACAAAAGGATCCAGGATTGTCTTCAAGGATAAACGAAACAAGAAACTCCCGAGAAGAATAAAGGATCCTTGAATAGGAACAACAATTCGAAGCCGTACACCAAGTTCAATAATCAGAACGTGTGGGTAGTTGAAGAAGGAGATGACGATGAAGACTATCCTTGCATCTCCGATTATTGTTTCTCTGTGGATACTCATGGCTTGATCTGTTCCATGAAGAATCTGGGAGAAAAAGCAAGGTGGCCCCGAAAAAATGAGAAGGTTGTCGGCTTCAAGGACAAGTCTAAGTGGTGCGCTTTCCACGAAGATTTTGGCCACGCAACAGACGAATGCATTGGCTTAAGGAGGAAAATTGGTTACCTTCTAAGTAAAGGTCACTGTCAAGAATTTTTGGGAAGGAAGAAATCCAAGATCCAAGATCCTGAAGACCTTTCACAGAAAGCAACACCGCCACCGCCAGATGCTCATGTGATCAACTTTTTCTCCAGAGACTACGAATTATTTCAAGATTCTTGTGCTAAAAGAGAAGATCCCATAGTAGAATTCGAACTGGATGACGAGAGAAGACCGCTCATCCCCACTACTCGAGTGACTGATCAGGGAATCTTCTTCAATTCAAGGATCCAGGATCCTCACCAGGATAAGTTGGACGTGCGAACGATCAATTTCATCTCAGGAGGTTCTGACATATGTGGAACTTCTTTCTCTGCAGCAAAAAGACTCGCTAAAGAGATAAAGATGGATAACGGAGATCAACCAATCGTGTCAACCACCCTAACAACAGACAAGAGAATCTTCTTCGATGAGGAAGACAAAATGAACATTCAGGATCCTCATCATGACGGTTTGATTATTACTTTATTTATCTCTAACCATTATGTACGCAGGATCCTAGAAGACGGCGGCAGCTCGGTCAACATTATCCAACATGATGTCCTTAAGAAAATGAACATCCCGGATTCAGAAATCATCCCTAGAACTTCGGTGCTAGTTGGTTTCAGTGGCGAAACCAAGAAGACACTGGGGGACATCAACCTCCCAATTTATATCGAAGGTTAAATTCATACCAAAATTTTTGTGTTATAGATAACCTTTCCTGTTGCAATGTTATTTTATATAGGCCGTGGCTCCATGGAATGAAGGCTGTAGCCTCAACTTATCACCAGTGCATCAAGCTACCTACTCCTTGGGGAGTTGTAAAGATAGTAGGTGACCAAGCGGAGGCCAAGAACTATTATTCATTATCAATGAAGCCAACAACCAAGCCAACCATAGCATAGCAACTACAGCAACATCCTAGGGACGTGCTGGAAGCTCAGGAGAAAGACCTTAAAGAAGTATCATTGGACCCAGAGGATCCAGAAATAAAGGTGTTCCTAGGATCCAGTATCCCCAGTAAGATTGAGCAGGATATAATATCCTTCTTAGGGCGAAGAAGATCTACCTTGCCTTCAAGCACTCGGACATGACAGGTATTTCGAAAGAGGTAATCACTCATAAACTCGGCCTTGATTTATCTGTTAAACCTGTCCATCAGAAGCGAAGGAAATTCGCTCTGAGAGGAACAAGATCATACAAGAAGAAGTTGAAAAACTTCTTAAGGCCGGTATGATCAGAGAGGTTCAATATCCTCGATGGTTAGCTAATGTGGTCGTTGTTTCAAAAAAGAATGGAAAGTGGAGGGTGTGTGTCGATTTTACTGATTTAAACAAGGCATGCCCCGAGGATCCTTTCCCATTACCACATATAGATTCCATAGTGGATGCAACGGCAGGACATGAAATGCTTACTTTTATTGATGCTTCCTCTGGATTTCAACAAATTCAGATGGAACCATCTGATCAAGAGGATACAACATTCATGACACCTACAGGCATATACTGTTATATTGCTATGCCGTTTGGACTAAGAAATGCAGGGGTAACGTACCAATGACTGGTCAACATGATGTTCAAGGATCAGTTGGGTAAGACTATGGAGGTATACATAGACGATATGGTGGTGAAGTCAAAGAAAGCTGAGGATCACCTTAGAGACCTTGAGGAAGCATTCAATATCCTTGACCATTATAACATGAAACTGAATCTGTCAAAATGCCACTTTGGTGTTAAGACTGGAAAGTTTCTGGGATATATGGTGACTAAAAGAGGAATTAAAGCAAGCCCTGAACAGATTGAAGCCATCATCAACCTTAAGTCGCCTGCAAACGTCAAGGACGTCCAAAAACTAACTGGAAGAATAGCTGCCCTCAATAGGTTCATCTCAAGATCCTCCGAGAAGTTCAAGGACTTCTACGACATTCTTAGGAAGAATAAAAAGTTTGAATGGAAGGAAAGGCATGAGGCTGCACTTACAGCCTTGAAGGATTACTTATCCTCAGCTCTAGCCCTAATGAAGCTTGTGGATGGAGAATCCTTATACCTGTATTTAGCCGTCTCAGGAAACGCAGTAAGTGCCGTCTTGGTGAAGGATCATGAAGGTGAACAGCATCCCGTTTACTATGTAATTTAAAGTCTTCTAGATGCGGAATCCAGGTATTCTCATTTAGAAAAGTTAATTCTTGCACTCATTATGGCATCCACTAAATTAAGACATTATTTTGAAACTCATCCTATTACTTTGAGAACTAATTATCTTGTGAAGAATGTTCTTAGAAAACCAAAGTTATCAGGTAGAATGGCCAAATGGGCAGTGAAGTTAAGTGCATATGATATCCAATATGAGCCAAGAACAGCAATCAAGTCTCAAGCACTAGCGGACTTTGTGGCTGATTTCACTAGTGATCTACAAAAAGAAGCTGACTTGGAGGTCCAACAACTGGAAAAAACTAAGGATCCTTGGATACTCTTCACCGATGGTGCTTCCAACGTAAGAGAAACAGGATTAGGGATCCTACTGAAATCGCCACAGGGGGACATATTACCCCAGTCTATAGCCTGTAAGTTTCAAGCAACAAACAATGAAGCTGAATATGAGGCTTTGATCGCAGGTTTGCAACTAGCTAAGTGCATGAGGATCAGGTATATTCAAGTATATATAGATTCATTATTAATTGCTAACCACTTTAATGGCTCATATGCTGTTAAAGGAGAAAAACTAATCAGATACCTAGATGTTGTTAAGGAATTAGCAAAATCCTTCGAATTATTTAGCATTGATCAGGTACCAAGAGAAGAAAATGCCGGGGCAGATGCTTTGGCAAATTTAGCCTCATCTTTGAAAATTCCAGAAGATACGAAGATCCCAATTATTCACATACTCTCGCCATAATAGGAGAGCAAGAAGTTGGGGAAATAACAAGTGATAAGCAGATTGTACTTTCGGATCCATTATCCTCGGACAATCAAGGATCCTGGATCCTCCCGATCAAAAAGTACATCCAAACAGGAGAAATTCCAACAACACAGAATCCCAGATCCTTCAAACTCAAGGTTCACAGTACATTTTATTAGATGATATACTATATAGAAAATCTCTTGCAGGTCCATACTTGAGGTGCATTGAGGATCATGTGATCAAAGAAGTACTCAAGGATATTCATGAAGGAGATTGCGGCAATCACACAGGTGGAAGAGCATTATTTTCTAGAATACTTAGAACTGGATACTTCTGGCCAACAATGAAGAAGGATACAGTGGAGTATTCAAGGAAATGTGATGCTTGTCAAAGACATGCAAACATCCTTCATCAGCCAGCGGAGCCTTTATATCCTATATCCTCCTCATGGCCTTTCATGAAATGGGGTATGGATATTGTAGGTAAGCTACCAAAAGCACCCGGTGGAAAAGTCTTTATGCTTGCTATGACTGACTACTTCTCCAAATGGATTGAGGCAGAAGCATTTGTACAAGTCCGAGAAAGGGAAGTAATATCTTTTATTAAAGAAATATTATAACTAGATTTGGTATTCCTGCTGAAATTGTTTGTGACAATGGTTCCCAGTTTATCGGGAATAGAACCACTAACTTTTGTGACAGTTGGGGCATCAAAATGATTACTTCCACTCCGGTTCATCCCCAAGCCAATGGTCAAGCTGAGTCTAGCAACAAGATCATCATCAACAATCTAAAGAAGAAGCTAGGATCCAAGGGGAAAATGGGCTGAAGAACTTCCTTATGTTCTTTGGGCAGACAGGACTACGCCCAAAAATGCAACAGGTCAAACACCCTTCTCATTGGTGTTTGGATCAGAAGCAGTAATTCCCACAAAAAATGGTGGTTCCTACGGCGAGAACGAGCATTCGTGATCCTGTAGCCAATGAAGAAACCCTTCTTGAAGATTTGGATACTATAGAAGAACTCAGAGACCTAGCCAAGATCAGGATGGCAGCATATCAACAAAGGGTAGATGGGGCATACAACAAAAATATCATAATCAGAAGATTTCAAGAAGGAGATCTAGTATTAAGGAAAGCCTTCCAAAACACAACAAATCCAGCTGATGGGAAGCTAGCGCCCAAATGGGAAGGACCTTATCAGATTGAGTCGGAAGCAGGAAAGGGGGCATATCATTTGCTCACAATGGAAGGCAATAGACTACCAAGAGCATGGAATGCTATCCACCTAAAGAAGTACTTTTTCTAATCAGGATCCAGTATCTTGAGAGGATATATTATCCTTAAAGGATCAAGGATCCTAAAATCGGTAATATCTATCTGATTACTTATCTATTTTTTATTCTTGTTATTCTAAGGATAATATATTCTTAACATTTATCTTTTCCAAGTTTTTAAGTAACAATGCAGATTTCAATAAGAGGTTCAATGTCTAAGAGGTTGGCCACCTCTCCTTTACATATAAGGTACTTTACTATTTCCCTTGGCCTTGCCCACGATTGGGTATGACCCCCGATGGTCATATCCCCTAAGGTTTAAAGGTTTTCACCTTTCTCACGATCGCCAGTTGCGCACGCTATCCGATGTATAGTTCGGGGCAGCGGGACCACTACACGCTTAGTGGCTGACAATTTCGTTGTCTCCAGCTATATGGAGGATCCTACGAATAATGGTAGACGTACCATTTCCTAAGGTTTAAGGGGTTTTCACCTCTTCTCAAGGGCCATGTCGCCAGTTAACATCCGTATCTTTGGGCCAGTCCCCAGTTTGGGCTTGTCCCCAGTATTTGGGCTTGTCTCCAGTTTAGCACCCATTGCACGGGCTTGTCCCCAGATTACACGGGCTTGTCCCCAGTTGCACGGGCTTGTCCCCAGATTACACGGGCTTATCCCCAGATTACACGGGCTTGTCCCCAGTTGCACGGGCTTGTCCCCAGTATATTATTGGGCTTATCCCCAGTTTAATGGGTATTGACCCCAGTTGATAACATGATTTATTTGCAGTGGATTTTCTAAGTTTTTCCTGAAGATCAAGAAACTAAGGATCCTGAATCCTAAAGCTACTTTTGTAAGGAACTTTAAGAGTTCAATACTTCTAGTAACTTAGGTCTATCTAGACCTTCTGGTATGATCTTTATTGATTAACTTAAGTTTGATATTTGTTGCAATAAATTTGGATATTCCAGTTGGAAAGGCTATTATTTTAAAGTTATTTAATTACTAAAGTCTTTAGCTATTTTCGGGATACTTTATCCTAAAATTTGCCCTTTGAGGAAATTTTTTCTTATATAAATTTTATTAAATATTAAAGATGTCTTATCCTAAGATGTGTGGTTTAAGGATATTCTATTCTAAACAACTTTTAAGGATCTTTTATCCTAAAAACCTTTTACTCAAGATTATTTATCAAACTATTAACAATGCTAAACTTATATTTAACAAGTTTTTGAAAATAAATAACAAGTAATTAGTCAAAAGATTTATAGATTAATTAAAATAAGCCCCAAGGACTTATCCAAAATTCTTAACCCGGATTTCACCATACGAAAAGATGGACCATCCATCCGGGTTAAGTGAAAGTTACTAATAGTTCATAAAGTGCAGAGAAATTAAAAAACAGGGGCAAAAAAGGCTTCATCCCCACAAACAGAGGATCCCTCCACCTTTGTCACCCCAGCATATTGTCTTAAGGATCATGGATCATTCATCCTAGTTACTATTGTTTATTACAGACCATAGTACTTGTTCATAAAAACACAATAGAAGCAAAATAAAACGGGCTTGGGCCTTGTCTTTGGTATCCTTCATCGCCCGCTCATACGTTTGTTTCCGCCTCTAGACCCTTCACACCGCTTGTACCAGCTTCGCCCGCTTCAACCATTATAGCTTCAGTCTCGTCCTCGCCTCCATCCAAGTCGATCAAGGCTTTCTTCCATTCTTTGATTTCCCATGAAGACTTATCAAAAGACGGATCATTGGCTTCGGTAAACATTTGATTCTGGCCTCGAGGACCGACTTGGCTGCCCATACTTTCGCTTCTTCGGCAACCCGCTTGATTTCGTCCTACATCTGGACGGCCAAGGCAGCAGCATGTGCCTTTATCTCTCTTTTCTCTTTGGTCATCTTCGAGAGGGCCTTCTCCTTAGCAGCAGCCATTGATCTCAGCGCAGCGTGAGTCTTTTCATGCTCAGCGACAGTCTTATCATAGTGGTGTCGGGCAGAATTGATGGCCTATGAAAGAAAGTGGAATAAGCTTGGGAAGATGCTAGGAATAATAGAAAAGGCAAAGGATCCTTACAGTGGAGAGCATGTCCAGAATCTGCTTTTCGGCATCAAAGGGATTCTCTATATCTGAACTCCTCTTTCTCTTGGATCCGGACTTTGTTCGAGTTGTGATCAGGAGAGGCTCGGATGTAGGGGTTGATTTCGGGGTCTTTTTCTTAGTAAGCATGCAATCGATATCCTTGAGGGAAAATTGGAAGCAGATTTTCCTGATTTCGGAGCACCTATAAACAGCAATTGACAGATAAGTTTTCAATTATTAATACTTTTTATACTAAGAGTTATTATTCTTACTTGACATAACTGATTCTGAGTTTGATCTTTGAAAAGCTTCAACAAACTTTGCTTGAAAGGTCCTAATTGCAGAATCCAGTGACAGAAACCTCTTCACTCTATCTTCAACTCCCGGAAGATCAGCCAGCAAATCGAAATTTTCAACTGAACAAGTAATAAAAATTGTTAGCAGAAGAGCAGAGTATTTTATCTTGGTTACCTAAGGATCCAGGATCCTACCCTTTGGTATCCACTTTTTGGGAAGATTAATTCCACCCGGAATAGAATCTCGTTTTACGAAGAAAAATTAGTTTTTCCAAAGAGTACTATTAAGGGTGACTTTGGAAATGGGATTTTCTTGGTGAGGTTTCGATTTAAAGATAAAGCGTTAGGAACCGTGGGTAACGAGATTGTATAGATATGCTAATTCTGCTAAGCCGAACTTGACTCCTTCCTCTACGATTATCCTTTCTATAGTATGAAGGACTCTCCACAACATTGGTGTGGTTTGGATATAAAAAATTCCCGCTAAATTGAAGAACCTTTGAGTGAAATTGGGGAAAGGATACTTATAACCGATAAGAAACGGTTGGGCCAGAAAGCAAACCCAGTTTTTTGAAATGCTGTCACTACG
This sequence comes from Bidens hawaiensis, assembly GCF_021521415.1. Lineage (NCBI taxonomy): Eukaryota > Viridiplantae > Streptophyta > Magnoliopsida > Asterales > Asteraceae > Bidens > Bidens hawaiensis. The sequence goes on from NW_027491353.1 coordinate 987,704, forward strand.
AGCTGCAGAATCGAAGGGTCAAAAAACTGTATCGGCTGGGAAGTATGATCGGATTTCATCGATATCCAAATCTGTGAATTTACAGATTTCGGAAGAAGGTGATTGAAGGAGATTTTGTGAGTAAAGGTCATCAGGATGGAAAAAAGAGGAGGAAGAAGATGTAGAAGCAGTTGACATATCGAAGGAAGATTAACGAAAAGAGAGAAGGACACCTGAAAGACGCTTAAAATCTGTGATTATAAGAATGTTATAATTATCACATATATAGGCGGCGTGTAATTATGGTTTGTAGATATTGAACCGCCTGGCACACGTGTAATCACCTTTTGTTTTGCAGGATTTTAAAATTCAAAATGACAGCTGTATTCCACTGTCACCCGCCATTATGGGGGCAGTTGTTAGGCCATGAATTTTATACTGAGGATCATTTATCCTTAACTGTATTATGGATAGGTTATCCTTGAAATATGTATCAGAATATAAAGGATCGACGATCCTCGGTATTACTTGTTTACTAATGATTGTGTTTAGTATGGTGATGTGTTAGACAAGTGTGGCAGCTTTAAGACGTATTTGTATCAACTATCCTCATAGAGCAACCTCTAGCTGGAGCATGGATCCAGGATCCTACCTTAATGATGCTACCAATGGATGAATCCATGTGAAGATGAACATGCAAATATTAACAACGGCTATGAGACTCATTCTTCCGCTTATCTCGCTACTGGGTGGCTATTAGCACGTGGTCAAAGGTCGTGGAGCGGCTAGGTGGGATACTTCCGGATAGATAGGAAATATTGTTATTATTGTTGTCTTATTTAAACGAGCTATGATCGAATAGATAAACACATGTATTACACACACTAGAGCAGAAACAAGCATTCTCTCTACACTAGCATACTTTGTAATCTCGATCATAAACTCCACCACGTTTGTAATCATCTTTTGTTTATCAATATAATCGATGGTGATAGTTTTCACCGTCCGGGGGTTTTTTGTGCCGGAGATCATGATAATCATATACTCCTCGACCAAAGTTTACCTTGTTGATCATTGACTAAAGTAATTCAACCAAAGATTATCTTATTAATCCTTGACCGAAGTTATTTTACCAAAGATTGCCTTGATAAGTTTTGACTGAAGTAAGACTATCTTGATTAAGGGCTTTTTCCCTCGTGATCAAACCTTCGTGTTCACCGATATTATGATTATACACTTTCATTATTGAGTTAGCACCTTACCTCACTTAACAGATTTGGATACTTGATCCTTAGCAGATTTTTGTCCAAAACACAGGTTTCATAAATTAGATTATGAGGATCACCGAAGGATCAATACTTATGGATTCAAAATCCTTTAATTCAGTTTTATAAGGATTTCAAAAGGATCAATACTTATGGTAACTTAAGTCTAACCAGACCTTACGGTATGATTTCTGTTTATCGGTTTACACTTATTTGATTTCAGTTTATATCTTTATAGATATAAGGATTCATTATTCTCAATCTATTTTTATAAGGATTTAAGATCCTGGTTTATTTTTGCAAGGATATTTTATCCTAAAAAATTTTTACTAAAAAATATTTCTCAAAACTTTCAACAAGTATAAATCTGTATCAAACAAACTTTCAAAATAACAAGTAACAAGTAAATAGTCAAAAGTTTTAGTTTGTTATTAAACATAAGTCACCTGGACTTATCCAAAATCCTTAGCCCGGATTTCACCATACGAAAGATGGACCATCCACCCGGGTTAATCAGGTGTTACTAGTTGTTCATGATTTGCAGGGAGAAGGATATACAGCCGGAAGGGAAGTTCCCATGGAAACTCCATTGATATGTGACAATTATATCCAGCTTGTCAAATCTCATATGTTTTTGCAGGAAGTTTGAATTCAAAGGCAAAATGTCAGCTGTGATCTTATCACAACCGCCATTTTGGAGGCAATTGTTAGTGCATAGAAATTTGACACTGTGGATATGTTATCCTGGCATATGTTTTAGATCAGTTATCCTTAGCGTGTGTTCCAGATCCCGTCAGGATCAAGGATCCACAATACTTATTATTTATTAACGGTTGTTCTCATGTGTAGTCTTATATTTAGCAAGTATAACGGTTAGAAGACTCAGTCTATCCACTAACTTGCAGTCAAGAAGATATTGACGTGTCTGGATCAATTATTCTTCTAAAGAGTTCCAGAGCTATGTCAGGATCATGGATCCTCGGTATTTGGTGCTATTAACGGTTGTTTCTTATATGAAGGCTGATATTTATCAAGTGTAACTGCTCCAAGACCTGGTCTACCCCCTATTTCGCAACATGAGTGATGGAGCACGTGGTCAAAGTGGCAGTTACGATTATATTGAAGGCAATGGCGGATTTTTAGGGATTATTAGTTAATAGTCTTTATTATTCATAACTCCATTGAGTTATTATCTTTGATGTATAAATAGAGGCTATGATCAGTTAGGAAAGGACACGACAACACACTCTGCTCACTACGAATTCAGCAGCATACACACACACACATAGCTTTCGTTGTAATACTGCTCATAATCTCCAACCTTGTATCCTCATTTTTGATATTAATAAAGTGGTGATCGACGAGTTGTCATCACCCGGAGTTTTTGTGCCAGCGATCCGAACCAGATCAAGGGCTTTTCCCCGTAACAAATCTGTGTGTTTGTGTTTGCAATCGATACATACTTGTTTTCATCATCATAGCACTAATCCTCACTAAACAAATTTGGATACATTATCCTTGGTAAATTTTTGTCCAAAACAATACAGATCGAGGTTAATTGCAGACGGATAAGGAATCGAATCGAATTGGTAGATGGATCGAATTGAATAGAAAATGAATTGAATTAAATTGCAAATTGAATCGAATTGAATAGAAACTCGATTCAACTAGTTTGAGATTTCGATTCTTTTGGTTTGTGTTCTCTATTCAATTGGTTTGGTATCTCAATTCGAATTGATTTCCAGAAAGTACAATTTTCACTTTATGCATTGATTTTCAGACAAGTACACTTTTTGCCAATTTTGGTAACTCGATTGATCTAACAAGGAACCCGATGAACACTTCAACAATCTTCAGACTCAAACTTTCAAGCTTAACCAAGCAATCTTCTTGAATCCAAATACTTTCAAGAACACAAAAACACCCATTTTCAAACCCGAATACCTTTGTAACACTTCAACGCCCTTATTTCAAGCTTGTACACACAAATACAACAAGTGAACCCACTTTAACACTTGAAAACAAGTCTTAAATACACAAATAAGACCAAAATCCAATGTTGTGACCTAAGAACTACAACTAGTAGAGCTGATAGCTCTGATACCAATTGTATGTCCTAACAACGGATCAAACAACTAGTTCTTGAATCAATCTCTAACTAGAAGCTAGCGGAAATCACTTGTAGCCAACCGAGATCTCGGATCTTGTTTGTGCTTGATTATTTCCGAAAATAGAAAGAAAGAGGGAGTAGGAAGAGAGTTGGTTAGAGGATAAGATTAAGTTTTTGCAAAAGGTTGTTGAGTGCATGGGCATGTTGTCCTATATATAGTAAGAGCATGGCATGCCTCGTTCTATTATAAACGGCCCAATGGGCTCAATATCACATGGCCTCGGACCAAACATACATAAACGAAACGAAAATCTAACAAGATACATTGTGAATAGATCAAACAAATACAAAACACTAATATATAAAACGAGGCCTTACAAAATGAAAATAATATAATGTGCTGTACTGCTGGTCGTTCATGCATGTGCTTGTAATTCTTCTTTTTGTCAAATATACAAAACAGCCCTTGAATCAAAACAATGATATGACATCCTTTTTAACCACTAAGGATTACTATAGACAAGTTATTTAATTATAAACAAAGACCGGATGTTACAGTTAAGTTATAATTACATATAAATAAGGCCTAGAATTTATTTTTTAGTTTGTATTTTGTTTGTGTTCGTTATTATTAAAAAAAAGTCAAATAAGCAGTTGTAAATCCGGTTTGTGTTCTTGACTTGGTCGAATAAGTTCAACGCTATATATGCCATGTGTTCCCGGGAACGATCAACACACTTCTTATCTTATAACTTTAAGAGGCATAGGCCTATATGAGGCGTATATTAGGTGGTGTCAAAATAAAATCATTCACATTTATCTTCGGTGATTTATGATTCGTTACTATTGACAGAGACTGGTTGGAGATCAAAAACTGTAGATAAGTAAACGGTGACTTTCATGATTCATGACAGCGGTTAGTATTACCGATAAGTACTATTAAATTGGTTTAGGGTTGTTTCTTTCTTAATAATTGTGATTCGTTGTTACACGTATTAAATATTGTACATGACGTGTGACATTAACTTGATGTTGCCCCATGCACACTGAATTCTTTGTTACACGTATTAAATATTGTACATGACGTGTGAAATTAATTTGATGTTGTCCCCCACTGAATTCCACGGTCGAGATGATCAGTTGCATCGTGTTATTATAAGAATTGCTATTTTTAGTACAACATTGTAGATTTTAATGATGTTCAAAGCAAGTTCGAGACGTTTGTTTGTTATCATGCTGATCTTGTGTACGGTTATGTTCCTTCAAGTAATTCTTATTCAAGCGCTAGTCGGACAGCTTACTCCGAATGAAGGCAAGTGTTTTTATTTCACTCTCTGTTGAGCCACCCATATTTTACAGTTCTAAGCGACGTGCTTAATGTTTGCATAAAAAGATGCAATACTTAAACATCCATGCACGGGGCTGCAATTTCAGATTTCTACTAATCCTAGTTGATCATTTTTTTAACAATCTGCATGCAGTGAATGCCCTTAAGCAAATAGCTAAGGAACTGGGGAAAAAAGACTGGAATTTTAGCCTGAACCCATGTGATGGAAATATCAACTGGCGAACACCAATAAACGAAAACAAAAAGCAGTTTAGCAACGAAGTTAATTGTACTTGCACTAAATATGCTTGTCACGTTGTTACCATGTATGTTATTAACTATTTCATATTTGCATCTATTTAGACCCCATGTATTGGGGCGCTTCCAACATCCGAAAGCCCAAAAGTATAGGATTTTAAAAATAGAAACCGTCATTAATTTGGTAATACATGTTTTTTTAAAAGCAATTTTTTTCCACTAGAAAATCCTCAAATCTTGTACTTTTAAGGATTTGAACAAATCATATATCATCTTAAATTTGAAAAAAAAAAAAAAGAGGGGGGGGGGGGGGGGGGGGGTTGTGATGAGACATTATACCACTAGACTAATAGGTCATGGTAGTTTGTTCATTTTTGATCTATTTATAGAAACATGAAATTTGAGGTCAAATTACCTTGTGTTTTGTTTGACAGATCTTTGAAGGGGCAGGATCTTGCAGGCGTTCTCCCACCATCCCTTGCAAAGTTACCTTTCATAAATACTATGTAAGACAACGAAGCTGGTGCCATAGTTTAGAAAGAAATTTTATTTTGGGAAAATTCCCAAAACATCATATTAATGGAGAGATGTTTCATTTTTGTTCTATAACTAGAAGTTTCCAGAAATGTCCTATAAAAACACGTCTTTGATGACGTGTTAAGTCTCAACATGTCTTTCACGACCTGTTTGGCCACCAAACGCATCTTTCCCAACCTGTTAGCCTTCAACGTGCGTCTTTCACGACCTGCTAGCCTCCAACGCGTCTTTCACGATCTGTTGGTCTCTAACGCGTCTTTCACAACATGTTTGGACTATTAATTGTTTTTTTAATATTACAATATTATAATTAATTTTATCCATAATTGCCATTTTTATAACTTGTAATATATAAATTTATATATAATTTTGAATATGCCGTTGAGACGTGTTTATTTTTTCTATATGTTTTCATAAATTTTACTTGAAACCGAGTGTCAAATTGATATCGAAATATTCAACAAATGTTTAACAAAATTTGGCAGACTCATTTTAGGTCTAGTTTATGCTAACACGTAAATAATAATAAGCACGTCTTAACGTTATATTTGAACCTTTATAAAACTTTATACATTACAAGTTATTAAAAACCAAATATGAGTAAATTAAGTATAATAATGGAATATTAAAAAAAAACAATTAATAAGGCATGCATGTCGTGAAAGACGCGTTAGAGGCTAACATGTCGTGAAAGACGCGTGTTGAAAGACGCGTTGAGGCTTAACATGTCGTCAAAGACGTATTCGTAGGGGACAATTCTAAAAACTTTTATTTATGAGGACAAAAATCGAATCTATCATCATTAATGAAACATTTTAAGAATTTCCATCTTATTTTTGCCCCCTCAAACATTAGAATTCTAATTCTCTTTTTCTCAAACTCATCTTTAACCATGTGTTAGGAAATCTAACACGTCTTTGACGATGTGTTTGTAAATAGAGACGTGTTAAACTTCATAAAACATGATCAAAAATGATCTAGGCCTTCAAACACATGGTCAACGACTTGTTGACATACACACACATAGTCAAAAATGTGTTAGCGACTTATTTTTTCTAATATTATATTATTATAACTCATTTTACTTATATTTGGTATTTTTATATTTAAATTCTAATATGTAAAGTTTTATATTCAGATATTCGATAAGACATGTGCTTATTTTTATTTACATGTTGACATAAATTTTAATTAAAATCGTGCGAGGTTAAATTTTATTGAACATTTCGATATTAATTTGGCACGGCTCAGGTTTGAATAAGTTTATGTCGGTTCGTAGATAAAAATAAGCATGTATTATTGGTATATTCAAAATAATATAAAACTTTGTATATTAAAAATTATAAAAGAAAGACAAATAGAATTGTTATCCTTTAAACATGATGAATTTTTGGACCGGGTCCTTTGAAAATGTTAATTTCAAAGGTCCTTTATATGGTAAAGCGTTCGTTTTCGGTCATTATGCTACCGTCCATCCATTTTTTCCGTTAAATATTGGCATGTACAAGACATGTGAGGTCATAATGGTAATTAAACATTTACTTAATTTTTTAATTAAGAAAACCTATTATTAGGGTTTTTAAAAGAGAGTGATGGAGATCGGAGAGCCAATCGTTGAGTGGGTGAAGGAGTTGGGAGTTTGGGATGAAGATCGATGGATTGAAGATGATGAGTTTGTGGTGGGTGGGTCCCACTTTAATATAACATGCTTTTGAAAAAAATAAGTGTTAATCACTAAAAACAATACACTTTATCATATCAAAAATAGACAAAATGGTAAAAGACGACCTTTATGTTTGCACGGCTTTTCAATGGGCGTCCTTTGACAAAATTAATGACAGAAAACACCCTTTATATTCAAAAAACGTTGCATGGTTCGTTCTTTTCACCAAGAGAGTTAGTTTGTCTCATTAAATCCAGTCATGTGCATCTCATGTGAGGGCAATTTAGTCTTTTTACCCCCTCAGAGATTATTTGTGTAATTGACTTAAAATTTTAGGCATTATATAAATAAAAAAATTTCTCTTTTTAATCATCATCTTCTTCCCCAAATATTTATAACCAATCACCATCATCTCACAAACTCTAGATCTATTCAAATTTATTCCTAATTTAAAACCCAACGACTATCAATCACATTATTTCTCCTTCATTAAACTAAACCCTCTGCTTCTTTTTGCAAATATTCTGAAACCAAAATGGGTGCTTGCTATAGCAAGACTAGCAGTAGTACTACAAACCCGTCTCCGACCGAACTCAAATTCAAACCAAACCCAGAAAAACCCGAGAAGAAAAACACCCCTGTCCCTGTTGTCGCTACAGTTACCGAACAAGAAGCCCCCAAAAAAGAGGTGTTTATTGATTGTCAAGCATCGAAAGAGCCAGGAAACCGAGAGAAACCCGGATCATGTAACCCGCAAATAGAGATGGTGGAGATGGATTAGGGCTAAAGCTATGGTTTTTGATTTTGTAATTATGAAGATTGAAGAGTATTGTGGATTTAGGGTTTTTAATGTGTGGATTTATGGCTAAAGCAGCCAGCGGTGACTAGTAATGGTGGCTGTGGGTGGAGACGGCCGACGATGACTAGTAATGGTGGCTGTGGGTGGCGGATGACCGGATTTAATGGCCGACGATGACTAGTAATGGTGGCTACGTGTGGCGGATGACCGGATTTAATGGCCGACGGTACGCGTGCCTGGTAATGGTGGCTGTGTGTGTGTGTCTGAGAGAGAGAGAGAGTATTTACTTTTAAATATATTTTCATTTTTATTTCCAGTTTTTAAATAAATATTTAAAATTACAATACTACCCTCATGTTAACGAGAAAAGATAATTGGGTTAGGGCCAAAGGACATACCGTGATAGAGTTTCTAAGAATAAAGGATGTTTTTTGTCATTAAGTTTGCCAAAGGACAACCATTGAAAAAACATGCAAACATAAAGGACTAGTTTTGTCATTTTGTCTAAAAAATATAAGTGAACTTTGTATTTTCAAATTTGTATTTATGTTTAAAAGAAAACCCAATATAAGTAAAATTAGTTATAGTAATATAATATTAAAAAAAAACATATAAGAGGCAACACGTCTTTAACTATGTGTTTGGATGCCAACACGTCATTGACCATGTGTTTGGAGACTTAACTCATTTTTGACCATGTGTTACAAAGTCTACAACAATTTAAACGACGTGTTTAAATTCTAAAATTAAAGGGACAAAAATAGAATCTTTTTTCGAAGTGTTTCTATTTTAGGAATTCTCTTTCAAAAAAAACCATTACTTTTTTGCCACAATCATTATTTTTTTAGCTAGGAAACTGTTTCATTTAAGCTATCTGTAGTGGGCGGCAAATTTGGGGAGAGAAGGGCGAAAACATTGCCCCATGGGTGATAAAGTGGGCTTGATGACGTGACGATCTGGTATTTGAGGGTGGGGCAATTTGTAAACTACAACACTGCCCTCCGGGTTACATATAGCCCCTTATCACGTGTCAAAAATCCCCGTCATTTTCTATTCTCTTCACTACACATAGCCTTAATTAAAAGCTTTCACGTGATACACCATGAGATAAACATAGACTTGATTACGTGTGCCAAGATTATCTTGAATCTGTCATGCAAATCATGAAATCTAGCGGCAAATTAAATTCAAATCTGCGATACCAAAAAAATACATTTGTCAAACATTAGGGGACTCGGGATGGTGCGTGATGGGCATCCATCACGAACACCGCCGCCGGTGCCACGTGATGAGGGTTTTGCGTGATGGCCATCACGTGGTGGAGTTCGAGATATGTTACCGTTGGGGGGGGGGTATGACCGTTGAGGGGGTTGGTGAGTTGTGAGAAGATTGGTTGCCGGAGATATGTTATCGCCGGAGCCGGTGACGCAAATGACTTGATTGTTACCGCCGGTGCCGGTGAGAAAACTAGTTGCCGGAGTTTGTGGTTGGTGAGTTGTGAGAAGAGAATGGCTGGTTGTTGATAAAGTTGAAGTAGGAATATAAATGGAAAGTTCACCCACTCACATGTTCTCGTATGTTCTCTTGAAACAAATACATTATCAAAAATTATATAAAATAAACAAATATATACTATATAAAATAAAATATAAATAAATAAATAAACTCATCACACCACACCACCACCTCCACTAAATTCTATCACTAGTGATGGATTTGATTGGAGTGAGGTGTCATTATACCATTAGGTGTGGTGGATGATGGATTTGAAACCACCCCCCTCCCCCCTTAGTTAATTTGATAATATTTAAAAGGTAAGACTATTATTTGAATATATTAAAAGCTAGGTAAGTATATTATGTCAAATAATACATTCCTCAAAATGGTCAGTTTTGGTGACTTCCTTTCAAATTTTGTTCAAACTATTGCTTTCAAGTACCATGCATGCTGAATGCCTTGGGTTCATGATCACATCGGTTGATTCTTACAGTTCATTATCTTTCAATTACCTGAATGGCACCATACCAAAACAGTGGGCGTCAACTAAGCTTACAAAACTATAAGCGCTTCTTGTCTGTCCAGTTTTATTATAATAACAGAACTATCGTATTCTTAATGATTGATAATAACTGTAATCTAGAGCTGTCATGGGTAATCGTTTGTCAGGAAGCATTCCTACCTTTTTAGGCAATATAACCACGCTTACGCACCTGTAAGCTCGCTCTCTTTTTCTCTCTCTCTTTATATGTGTGTGTGCAAGTGTAGTGGGGCGATAAAATGTAAGGATTTGGGTGACACGGGGGCTACAACACCGCCCCCGAGGCTACAAAAGGGAAATAAGTGTGGGGTGGGTGGGTGGGGGGAGGCATGTATTTGTCGCCGTGATGTGTTTTAGAGTTAATATTATTATATTATATGTGTGTGTAATAATATATATATATATGATGTGATGGAGCTACAAAACCATTAGATCATTCATATTTAATCCCTCAAAATATGCGATAGGAGTTTTATAATACAGAGAGTGGTCTAGGGTGTTTTGAACGAATGAGAGAAAAATGCAATGATTTTTCTGTATAGTTTAAAAATTACTGTTCATGGCCTATAACTTTTTTAGTATATTTTGAAAGTAGTTGTGAATGTAGGAAATATAAATGGTAATAGTAAAGGTATAAAAATATTATTTAATTAAAAATGAGAGAAAAAATATAGTGATTTTTAATATAATTTTGAATTTAAAGATAAGGGAGGGTTGCGAATGCTCTTTGCTCTTTACACCCCTGAAATAAAAATTATCCATTTACTGACGTGACCCCACATGTCAAAAATCATCTTTAATTTATAGTCCTCTACTACACATAGCTTTAAGAACCAATATCACACAGCTAATTAAATGTGTAAGATTTGTGGCTGTTATTAAATTTGATTAAAAAATAAAGTAAATGAGTAATTATTTGTGATTGAGATTTAACCTGATTAAAAAATAAAATAGAAGAGAGAAATAAACTTTTAAAGTTGTGTAATGATTGTTGTAATTTAAGAGTTCGTACATCTATGTAAAAAGTCATTTAGGTGTGAAAAAATAGTAAATTTATTTTTCGTACTTACAATCTGCGTACATATAAGATATATGTAAAAAAAATTCAAAGAAAAAATTGTTTTGTTGAAATCTTTTAAATTCTTAAAAACTGAAGGTGGTTTTCGAATGAAATAAAATATATATATATATATATATATATATTCTTGAAAAGTTTATTACATTCTTTCAGGTATCTAGACAACAATATGTTCTCAAGTAAAGTTCCTGCTGAGCTTGGAAACCTAAAAAGTTTAGAACTTCTGTAAGGCCATCTTTGTACAATACGTTTACTACTGTTTTTCTTGCTTATGTATAGCATGTATATATATGTTAACTAATTCATGTTTATCAAAACAACTTATTCTCACATAGGGTCCTGACTGCTAATAATCTCACCGGTGAATTGCCAATGGAGCTTAATAATCTGACCAACTTGACAGAACTGTATGCACCCAACACCCTTTCTCTAAATGGTCAACTATTTTATGATCCATATTAACAAGATAAATACAAAATACATAGAGCCTTTCCAAGGAAACTACATCTTCTATTCATAAGGACAATATATACATGCTAAATACATAATAACACATGATATAATATACTAATAGACAGACGGTCGAAGCAGTCGGCAGTCAAATACAAAGGCTGAACTTGAACTGTAACATCCTGCTTTTGATAAGAATTAATAAAATAAATTTCGTTCATTTTATAAAGTGTTGTGTGTCGGTTTAAATAAATAAACTAATAGAAGGTGGGCTTGGACTTTAGAAGATGGAAAATAAGGAATGGAATGGGCCTTAGGTCCATGGGCTTAAGCAAGTATAAATACCCCTTAAACCCTAAACCTTTCCATTTTTATCCATTCTCTACACCATAGCCTACACTTGGAAAACACACACACCATCCTATAACCCGAACCAAGATCCGAAGTCGAAACCCAAGATTGTTGGTGCTAGATCGTTGTGACGAACCAAAACAACATCAAAGACCAGCTCGTGTTCGAATACCGACTCGTCTAAGGTACGTTTATATTTAGAAATCATTCATATAGGTTCGGTTTGATTAAGGAAATCATAGATCTGTGTTAGTTGGTTATAAACGAATCCAAAACAACAAATCTTATGGAAATTGGTTAACATTTGATGGGTTAATTGTAAACCTAAGTAAACCCGTAACCTATATGCCTAAATCGCACCCCTTAAACATCGATGTTATGCTGATTTGATGGTTGGGGTTTGTAGGCGCTGGTCAGACGATTCCGTTGATACCAAAATCGTGATATTTGGTTAAGAAACAAAGGTTTAATTGCAGATCTAAGATATGTTGACTATTTGCTGTTCTTGACGATTTTGACTTTGACCCTTGAGTCAAAGTCTGGATAAGAACTATTGGTGATTCGTTATGGGAGCTTAGCGAATCAGAGGGTGATTCGTTAGCTAGTTCGTTATGGGAGCTTAGCGAATCAGAGGGTGATTCGTTAGCTAGTTCGTTATGGGAGCTTAGCGAATCAGAGGGTGATTCGTTAACTAGTTCGTTATGAGAGCTTAGCGAATCAGAGGGTGATTCGTTAGCTAGTTCGTTATGGGAGCTTAGCGAATCAGAGGGTGATTCTTTACCCAATTCGTTAAGGGCAAAGTAACGAACTAGGAGTTTAGAATGGTCCCTGGACTTAGAAAATAATTATATAATTACATAACAGCCCTTGGAGTTTGGCAATTTATGAAAGATACCTTTAAAGGTAAATGAGTAACGATTAACTAACCAGGTAATGATTTAATGAAGTAAAACAGCTTAGACGTGTAAGACTAATTAAGTAGCAATGAGATGACTAGAGCGATACTTAATACTGTAATTATTATACAGTTAGTCGTGCACAGCTCAATAAGGGAATAACCGTAAATGGTGAACGCAACCGCATTGAGGTGAGTTTCTAGCCCCACTTCCTTGTTATGTGTTAGTGCACGGTTTGTGACTGGTGATTTGCAGTTAAAGTATTCAAGATTAAAGTATTCTATAGCTACGGAAAAGGGGGTGTCTGTTAGTGCACGAAATGGTTGTCCGTAGCATTCGAATAAGTTATACATAGTATAGATTGTTTATTTATTGTAAATGGAGCATGTGGCCTATAAATAGGTGGTTCCATGCTCATAATTAGTAATGTACATATTTAGAGAGAGATCTAGATCTAAATTATGCTCTCCACAAGTTATTTCCATCCACCATAATGTATTCATCCCATATTTATCAATAAAGTAATAATTTAACGTTTAGATCTTGTATATAATCATTGTATCGTATTAGCGTCTAGATCCGTAACGGGTTTCTACATTATGTTTTCGGGGCTGTGTGCATACTTGATGTGATAGTTAATACACTTACCTTAAGTGGTAAGTGTATGCCCTGTGTGAATTATGTATGATGATTTCTTGACGGTGCATGAACGATCTTCGGATATTGCATGGACCGTCAGGTGGTAGTTAATGATATGATTGATATATATGATGTATGAATGTTGTATGTATGAATATATATGATGTATAAATGATGTATGAGTGATTAAGTATGATATGTTGCTGGTACGTGAACGCTCTTCGGAGATTGCACGTATTGTCAATGAAAGTATGTAAAGGACAGGTATGTTATAGTAGTACGAAACAAAGGGACCAGACCCTAATAATATCTATGATTGTAGGGACCAGACCCTAATAATATATGTGATGCTAGGACCAGACCCCTTATAATATCTGTGATGTTGGGGACCAGACCCTTTATAATATCTGTGATGTTAGGGACCAGACCCTTATAATATCTGTGATGTTAGGGACCAGACCCTAATAATATCTGTAATGTTAGGGACCAGACCCTAATAATATCATTGATGTTAGGGACCTGACCCTTATAATATCTGTGATGTTAGGGACCAGACCCTTATAATATCTGTGATGTTAGGGACCAGACCCTTATAATATCTGTGAGGTTATAGGGCGAAAGACTCTTTAAAACGTATGATTATGTATGTAAAGAAAGTATGAAGGTAAGAATGAAAGTATATGCACTTATGTGTGTATGAAAGAAAGTTAAGAGGTTAAGTATGAAATGTAAGAAGGTATTGTATGATTATGTGATTAACTAGAACTCACTCAGCGTAGCTACTTTTAGTATGCACGCAGGTGAGTAGAATGAGGCAGGTAGCTTAAGGAGGACACATGGCAGAGTTGGACGAAGCTGGCATCTGAAGATTTTGCTATGATGTTTTATTTTAAAAGACTATGTTTTGTTTTTAAATGACTATGAATGCTCGATAAGACAAGAATTATGGTTATGGAATGTATGGTTTGAATATTTTTAATGTTCTGCGAATTTTTTAATTAACTCTGATATTTAGAATTGCGTTTATGAGTAAATCCAACACGAAAGTAGGGCTACCGGTAACGGGGCTTTACATGAACCAAGTGAAAAGCATGCAAGGTAATCCGCTTGTGAAAATGTCTGCGGGTGTGGGGGGGGGGGGCATTTAACACTCGAATATGATATCTTTCACGAATAAAATGAATATCTAGTCAGGGCCGGACCCATAATATTTTTTCATAGGGATCGGAAATTTTTTGGGTCGGTACTCAATTATAGATACATACATACATATATACATATACACGCGCGCGCGCACACACACACATAAGCTTAAGTTAATACGAGAAATTATCTTAATTAGTGCAAGAAATCAATATGGATCACTAGTTTATTATAGGTTTTAAATTTTTATAAAAATAAATGAAAAACTTTTAATGGTAACATTAAATATTCTCTCTTTAATTATTACAACTAAAAATCATTAAATTCTCTCTTCAATTAACATACTAATCAATTTATATATTTAAAAAAATATAAAGAATTAATCTTTTTTATATTTATTTATCTTTTCTTTTTATTTTTTATCTTACACAGCCACAATGCATTCTTACACAACAAAAACAATTTTTTCAACTCAATATAATGCGTCACTTTTTTAAATAGTCATCAATACATTGTTATTTCTTAGTTGACGTAACTATAAAAATTATTGTGATGAATAATACAAAAAATATATATCATACGCATGCACCCATTAAATATCAAAAATAAAATATATGAGTTACATAAATCATAAAACCTACATTAGTTTAAGCACAAAAGCACGTAAAACATACACAAAACATGCGATCTACATATTAAATTGAACATCAACAATTATATAAACAACACAAAAATGCATATATCCTACATGTGGACATTAAATTTTAGTAAAAAATTTATAACCTACACTTGTGTTTTTGCATAAAAAACATATAATGTACACATAAATATCTAATTTACATATGAATTCCAGCATCAACAACTATATATAAGCTACACAAAAATGTATATAATCTACACATGTGTATTTTAAAATAAAACATCCAATGTTTTTGTTAATTTAAAATACACATGTGTATTTTCATGTGTCTAGGGATATGAATAGTATTATTGTTAGTGTTGATGGGTAAGTTATTGTGTAGGGATAACATGATAATAGTTACTTATTTGTTTATTTAAATGTATTATGTTATTTTGAGTAGGAAATTTTATTTGTTAATGAGTAGTAATTAGCAATGTTTTGAAACCTGGACCGGACCGGCTAGTCTGACCGGCCGGACTAGGACCCGCTATCAACACCGGTCCGGTTCATGGTTGAAACCCGTTTTCTAAAAACCCGGCCGGTTCGTGCGGTTTGCGGTCGGGCCGGAACCGGTGAACCGTCGGGTGAACCGGTAAGATGTAATGAAACCTAAAATTTTAACCAGTTTGCAAAACTCCAATATATTCCGGCTGAAATTATGCCCGCTGTACATCCGGAGGCGGCATTGTGAATGAGAAAAAGGCATAGGGGTCTGAAGGAGATGGAGATGAAAATGGTGAGACGATTCAGTCACAAAACTTACACGATTCAATCGATTGAGCGGTGGCGACGGCAATGGTGTTGTGTATATTTAGGGTTTGATACAGAAGATATTATGGAGGGTAGAAATAAACGTCCCATGACTGACTTTATTAGGAATTTAGGTTATTTAGCTTCTTTTTATTAAGTTACATTTCCACGTTGAAAGTTATTAGTTTTAATAAACTTGACCCTAAACTTGTTCAAATGTGTAGTTTTTTTATTTATTTTCTTGTTTTTTAAGTTTTATTTTTTCTTTTACAAAAGAGTTGGTTATTATTATTAATATTATATATATAATTTATGATGTCATCCGGGTTAAGGTCTGACTTGTGACTCGGTCAAGCTTCCGGGTCAATGCCCGGTTCGCGTCTGAAAACATTGGTAACTAGTGTAGGAAGCTGTTGACTACTAACATAGGGATAAATATATGGTGTTGACTACCGAAATAATTTATTATTATTATTATTACTATTATTATTATTATTATTATCTTCTTTTTAGTGTAGGTTGTTAATTACTAACGTAGGGATAAATATTTCTTAATTTAATAAAAAATAAATTATTTATTTATTTAAATATGTTATGTAATTTTATGTAAAAACTTTTATTTGTTTTTGACAAGAAATAATAATTAATGTAGGTTGTTGACTACCAATGTATGAATAAACATAGGGTATTGACTACCAAAATAATTAACATGGGATGATCTGTTCACTAAAATATTAATCATCTTTGATTTCTATGATAATGTTTTGGCCTATCTTTTATTTGAAATGGCTAGATGTCGCTTTTCTATGATAATGATAATGTTTTGGTTGATATTTTATTTAAAGATTTGAATGTGGGATGAGGTTATACCAGATGACGAAATGACATGATAATAAAGAAGCTTGATATATTTAAGTTCATTAAAAACACAAAATGTAAAAAACATAAAAAAATAAAATAAAATAAAATAAAATAAAAGTTGATCAGGTATTATACGATTTATATTAAAATATTTGTAATATAAATCGTAAATCTAAAATTTTCAAATTTAAATAAAAAATTAATATACTAATAAGAAATTAGAAACTTTTAAATTTTTAATAGTCATCAAATATAAAATTTTTACATCTTTACTATTATACCAATGTATTTAATTAAAAGTATAAAAAAAGAAAAAATGTGAATGGTTGAAATGAAGCCACTAGTTTTATTTTAAATTTTAAATATTTAAAAATAAATAAAAAAGATGTAAATGCAACAATAAATGCATTCTATCTCTCTAATTAATACAACTAATATAGCCATAATGAATCTCTCTAAATAATATATCTAACCAATTTAACTATAATAATTAAAAAGATAAATACACTACTTTAGTTTTATTTTTTATTTGCACATTCTTCATTTTATTCAACATAAATACAATTTATTCATATAATACTATTCTTCATATTAAAAATTAATTTCCACTCAATTTATTAGCATGTTTTTTAACACTAAATATCAAAACATAATATATATATTTATTCAATTGGTATGCCTATAGAAATTATTGTCATAAAAAATAATAAAAAATATCATACAAATGTGTCCATTAAATGTAAACAATAAATATACAACCTACACAAAGTTATATAACCTACACTTGTTTTGAGCGATACAACAAGCATACAACTTACATATAGAATTCCACATCAACAATTATATAAACTACAAAAAGATACACATATCCTACACATGCGTAGGTTATATCTTTTTCGCATGTAGGTTATATGTTTTTTTATTCTTAGAACAAGTGTAAGTTATATGTTTTTGTGTAGGTTGTATATTTTTCATTGACATTTAATGCAAGCATGTGTAAGATAGTTTTTTATATTATTCATCACAATGTAACTATGTGTTGATGGATATTGATATGTTGAGTTTGAAGAAATTGGTTTTGAATAAAAAGAAATTAATGTATGAATAAATTGTATTTTGTAAGATAAAATTTTCGTGTGTAGGTTATATGTTTTTCGTGTGTAGGTTAAATGTTTTCGTGTGCGTGTGTATTTTATTAATGATGAATTTTGTGTGTAGGTTAAATATTTTTCGTGTGTAGGTTATATGTTGTCTTATTCTTAGAACAAGTGTAGATTATACGTTTTTGTGTAGGTTGTATGTTTTTTGTTGATATCTAATGCAAATACATGTAAAATAGTTTTTTGGTATTATTCATCATAATGTAAGTATGTGTTGATAGATATTAATTATTGAGTTGGAAGAAATTAGTTTTGGATAGAAATAAATTTTAATATATGAATAAATTATACTTGTGTAGGATAAAAATTTAAGAAACAAAAAGTAAGTTATAAAAATAAATGAGTGTTAATATTTTCTAATTATAATAATTTAATTAGTTATATTAATTAAATAGATAAATATTATGGTTTATTAGTTATATTAATTGAAGAAAGAGAATAATTAATATTTTCTTTATTTAGCTTTAAGCATTTAAAATCTAAAACAATACTAGTGTTCCATATTTATTTCTCACATTTCTTGCAATAATATCATTTATCTCTTGAATCATCCCCTATATATATATAAATATATATATACCAGTTTGATCATCCCGTGTTACGGGAGTTTATTTAAAGTTTTGTTTTTAATCGTTTTGCTATTTTATGATGATTATTTTATTTTTTTAACGTAGTTTTGTTTTAATTTAATACATATATATTAGTTTGTTATTATATTTTTTAGCGTTTGGGTTTTATTAGTTGAGATGTTTAGGCTTTTTAGATTTTTAAAGAACAAACATAAACGCACACGAGCATGTTGATTTTTTTAAATGTATAAACATGAACACAAATATTTGTCTAATGAAAAAATAGGCGTTGATGTAGTTGACGATGGTGAGTAGTATTGGAAGTTATCCAACGGTGGAGATGATAGACCAGCAACGAAGAACATGTAAAGCATATAAATTAAATTAGGGTTTGATAATGAAAGTGTTTATCAATGAGATCTTGTAACCCATTTGAGGGCTATTAGAGTTTGGTAAGACACATAATCCGTGAAAGTTATTCTTTGATAATTAAGGGGTTATTTCACAAATAAATGAGATGTTATAACCCGCTTAAGGGTTATCCGGGTTTGGTGAGACCCATGACCCGTGAAAATTATTGTTTGCTTATGAAATAGTTTTACAAATCAATGAGATGTTATAACCCATTTAAAGACTATCCGGGTTTGGTGAGACCCATACCCGCGAATTCGGGTCAAATGCATGAGAAGCCTCCATTTATAAATCAAGCAATCTGGTGGCTCTAGAGAATGGGGGGAACAACCTGAGAGTGACACCTAGGATTTTATGGTAGGTAATTATATAGATAGTTATATATATGTAGGGGAGGGTTATTTTGAGAATCATGGTGAGTTTTAAGAACTTTAAGAACTCAATTTTGAACCACACATTTAATTAAATGATTTGAAATATGTGGCTGAGATTAAATTGAATTAAAAAATGAAGCAGGAGAGAGAATAAATATTTTTGATAATTACACAAGTTTAAACGTTAGTTACACATGTGTAAAAAGTCGATTCGGTGTGTAAAAAAATATCGTAATTTTTTGTACATCACTTACACTTACGTATTACACATGTGTAAAAAAATTCGAAAAAAAAAATTGTTACGTTGAGTTCTTTCAAGTTCTTAACACTCAAAGTGGTTCTCAAAAGAAATCAATCTTATGTGTATAGATATATATATATATATATATATATATATATATATATATATATATATATATAATTTAGAACACATTAATACATCAATTGTTATTGATAATTATTATTTTTGATTGTGTCATTAATGGAAGCTTCCTTCCCAAATCCCTTAATATAGTCAATAATGCACAATCTCTTTACTAAATCAATTAGTTTGTATCCAAGAGATGATGCTCACTTGGTCATGACCCATGTCAAATGACTGTGAAAAAATGAAATTATATGGTCTTTATATATTTAAAAGCTTCATTTTACTGTTATAGTATATTTCGATATGGTGACACCTATAAAAAACCAAATCTCGTAATTCAACGTAAGGAGCGGCCTTTCTAGCAACTACTTACTTTTTATTAGTATACTTCTCACTTTTGTGCAGCGGCCTTGCTAGCAACTACTTCAGTGGGAAAATCCCAAACCTCACAAGTTGCACACGGCTAAAGATATTGTAAGTCTTGAGCTCTCTGTATATGATTACTTTGCCTTACTTTGTCCATACAACAGTGGGGAGTTTTTTTTGGCACCGAAACTTAACGAGAACAATAATATAATCAGAGATATCCAAGGTAGTGGGATGGAAGGACCAATACCAACAAGCATTTCCCTTTTGAAAAATTTGGAAAAGCTGTAAGTTGCACAAACCATTTTCATTTCTTCCTATTCATGCTCCATGTGTACTAATCTAAATTACTCATGTAATCTGTTCTCAGATCAATCTCTGATTTAGATGGAAAAGCTTCGCTATTTCCAAATCTAAGTAGCATGACAAGCATGGAAAAGTTTTAAGTAATTGTGGGATATTGTAATGGTCCTCTAATTTTCATACCGGTTATTTTATCTTCAAGAATTTTGTGGATTCACAGGGTGTTGAGAAGCTGTAATCTAAAGGGGGCTATTCCTGGTTATATATATACCTCAACTGTCAAAGTTGAGATATATGTAATACTTTCTTTCTTTGATCAGAACATCCTTTAGACCACATCCATTGGAAGTATCATCTGTAGAAGTGTTAGTTTATAGTTCAAAAATATATAATCTTTTTATCTATATCGATATACTTAGGCAGAGATCTAAGTTTCAACCGTTTGAGTGGAGATATTCCAGATCTAAGTGGACCAACTCTGGAAAAAATGTGAGAAAGATAAGCCATTTGTTCTTTACAATGTATAAAATAAAAAAAAGGTGACGATTATGAATTATAACACAAGTGTATATTGAATGAACTAGGTATCTGACCGGTAACTTCCTCAACGGCAGTGTTCCTAGCTGGCTCACAAAGGAAGTTAATGATATACGGTATGGTTTATCAAGCTTTATTTTATTACTTATTAACTAAGACAGCAGCATCCTCTTGGTAGACCTTAATTTGTTTTGAAACTAATTTTGTTATGAGATATTAGTTCATAATTCATTAGATTAATTGTGCTGTTAATGCAGTGAAGTTGATCTTTCGTACAACGACTTCATTAAAACAACTGTTCCTCAAGATTGTCATGAATCATTGTAAGTTTTTAGCCTTAAGATGATCTTTACTTTTTTAAAAAACTACTTGAACTAAAAACCTAGCCGGTCTTCTTAATTTACTAGGAACTTATTCAGAAGCTACACTAGCAGTAATTACTCGTAAGCTTATACTTTTTTTGAATGAATAACTTCTTATTTAACAAGATAGGCATCAATTTTTACATGTTTGATTTCATGCAGAGACCTTGGGAAGTGCCTGAACCACTATCCTTGCTTAAAGGGTGAGCCACATGCTTTCATGTGATGCTTCATTTTCTTTTCAAAAGCATGAAAAAGCAAAACTAAATATATGACTAAAAAAAACTGACCCCTCTTTTGTTTGTATTTTTTTCGTTTAGATTACTATTCAATCCATATTAATTGTGGTGGGCCAGTAAACATTACCATAGGAGATAAGGTTTATGAAGCAGATCAAGATCCAATTGGAGCTGCAAGATTTGTTCCTTCAAATAATCAATGGGGAATTAGTAACACAGGAAGTTTATGGAACACTAAGGATGTTGCAAGTGAATATGTTGCAACTAATGTATCAATACTCACCATGAACAACTCAGAACTCTACACAACAGCTCGCCACTCACCATTATCTGTCACTTACTATGGTCGTTGCTTAGCAAATGGAAATTACACGGTGACTCTACATTTTGCGGAGATAGTTTTCAGAGATAATCGATCTTACCAAGCTCTTGGAAGACGTGCTTTTGATGTTTATGTCCAGGTTTTATAAAGACTTCATATTACTGAACTTTCTGTTTTTTGAAGGGATAGTTGAATATAAAGGTCAACAACTTTTGTGTAAATTTGATTTTGGAGTTAAAAGATATCAATCCATGTTCTTTTTCGTTTGAAAACCGTTAAATTAATTTGAAGAGTACCTCAAAATCTAAACTAATAAAACTTGGATCGTTTTCCCTAGAGTAAAAACATTGGTTACGTACTTCAACTTGAAATTATGGGTGAACTCTTCTTTTCTAGCATACTTGTGTTGATTGAATTTTCCTTTTACATTTTGCAGGGGGTAAATCGCATAAAAAATTTTGATATTAAGAATGAAGCAAGGGGGGTGGACAAGGCAGTAATAAAAACATTTAAAAGTGTGCGTGTAACCAACAAAACATTAGAAATTCGGTTCCAGTATACTGGCAGAGGTACAACCGCAGTGCCAGAGAGAGGATTGTATGGGCCTCTGATATCTGCTATTTCAATGAACTCAGGTACATAAGCTTATTAATATATATTATTTAGTTTCCCTTTAGAGCATTCATAACAGCTCCCATTATTTTTATTGTGAGAGAAATCTCTAAACTTTTTTAGAGGATTGTAATGGTTGTGAGTGAAGGAGAGATAAAATTTTAAAAAGATAAGTAAATTTGGAGGAACACTGTTTGACATCTATTTGTTTTTTTAATATATTTGAAAGTGGTTGTAAGTGAAATGAGAGAAAAAATAATGACAAAGATGTAAAAAATATTATTTAATTGTATATGAGAAAGAAAATGTATGGTTTTCAAGTGTAATTATAGAGATAAAGATAGAGAAGCTGCCGATTAATCATACCATACATACATACATACATACATACATACATACACACACACATATACACGCACATACACACACACACGCACACACACACTCATACACCCACGCAAACACATACGCACACGCACACGCACACGCACACGCATACGCATCCACATACACACATACATATTTCAATCTATCGGATGTACTGATCTAGTGATAAATCTGTTAAACATAGGCTTACTAATAATTATAGAGTTTAAACCTCTAGAGTCGCCTCCAGAGTCCAAGCCTTCAACTCATAGCAAAAAAAGAATATTGCTAGTCATTGGAGCGATGGCTGCAGCATTGTTCCTAATACTCACAGTTGTTGGTATTGCATGGAAGAAGGGCTATATATGGAGTCAAATATCAAGGGAAAGAGGTAGTTGATTGCTATGACTCAATATAAGAAGTTAGTATTCAAAATGATAAAAAACACTTATTTACTTAGTAACATATATATTGGTTTCTTGAAGAGCTAAGAGGCTTGGACCTAAAGACTGGTGTATTTACATATAAACAAATCAAGACTGCCACAGATAACTTTGCTAAATCAAACAAACTTGGAGAGGGCGGTTTTGGGTCCGTCTACAAGGTATTGTAAATAAATAAGTTTCTTCTTTGCAATTAATTTGTTCCATTGTAGAACCTAAAAGATGGAAAGTAAAGAATAAACAAACTAAGTGAAGTTGAATTATATGTAATTTGTTAATTGCAGGGTGAACTATTAGATGGAACTCTAATTGCTGTGAAGAAACTTTCTTCAAAATCAAAGCAAGGAAACCGTGAATTTGTGAATGAAATAGGGATGATAGCCGGAATACAACACCCTAATGTTGTAAGACTACATGGTTGTTGCGCTGAACACAGCCACCTATTACTTGTTTATGAGTACATGGAGAATAATTCTTTAGCGCATACTCTTTTTGGTACTTACTCATCTTCTATACTACTTAATTCATGAGAATTTTGTAGTTCTAAAGGTAACTAAGATTTATTTTTTTTTCCCCATTAAATCTTAGATCACGATAAGGCTAACATGGAAATTGATTGGACTACAAGACAAAGAATTTGTGTTGGTATTGCAAGAGGCTTGTCATTCCTACATGAAGAGACAGCACTAAAAATGGTTCACAGGGATATCAAGGCTTCAAACATACTCTTGGATACTGACCTTACTCCAAAGATCTCAGATTTTGGTTTGGCTAAGCTTCATGACAAAGAAAACACTCACATTAGCACTAGAGTGGCTGGAACTTTGTGAGTTGTTTGTTGTTAGTTATATTATCTTAGACTAATAACTTTCTTTAGTAAAGGTTTTTATTTCTTATAGAGGATACATGGCACCAGAATATGCATTATGGGGCTACTTAACCTACAAAGCCGAAGTCTATAGTTTTGGTGTTCTTGCATTGGAAATCGTTGCTGGAAAGAACAATCTGAAATATCAACCAAATGAAGATTATGTTTCTCTTCTTGATTTGGTAAAACTTCTTACTGAAACAACATTATGATCGTTTCTACCCAAATCATTGACAATATCGTTTTATCAATGTATGTTTCGATTTCTAAGGCTGTTGTTCTCAAAGAAAGGGGGAGTTTGACAGATCTGGTGGATCCAAGATTAGGGTCTAATTACAACAAAGTAGAGGCGGTGAGAATGATGAAAGTTGCTTTATTGTGCACTAATCAATCCCCGGCTCTTAGGCCTACCATGTCAGAAGTAGTGAATATGCTCAAGGGTCGTACAAAAATAAAGGAATCAGATATGAATTTAGCTACATCTGACGAAGATTTTATGTTGCAAGCGGTCAGAAGGAAGCTTGAAGATGTGCAGCCTCCACAGGACACTGATATTCAACAATCATCTTCTAGCATATATGACCTTGATCCCAACGATCAAACTTTCTGTAGGATCTTGAAGGTATAGTCGAGTAAGCACATTAACTAGTGTTTTTATGTTGCTAGTATAATTTTCATGTTACTTATATTTGATATTTAAGTAGAATCAAACGTTTAAGAAGTCAATGATGCTTATGTTTCTCATGAGGATTTTATGTTAACGCTACTACAGTACACTCTATAAGAAGCATAATATATTTACGTAATTTGTGCACCGTCTCTACTTCATATGCAATTGCAAAAAACTGCTTTAATTTTTATATTTGTTCACTATTTTTTTATTTTTATTTTATTATTAGTATTACTTTTTTTCTATGGATGTTTCACTTGCGACTCACAGACAGTTGTAGCATTAGTGGCGGAAACCAAATATTAGCAAAATTTACCGCTGAATAAAATTAGTTGCAAAAACCAGCGACTGAAACAATGTTGGTCTCAAAATTTGTAATAACATTAAGTATATATTTTCTATGTTTAACCTTTAAAGTGTTAGAGAAAGATGGTGCTTAATGTTCAATTACCAAATAAAGATCTCCTCAGTGTCACCAACTTCTTTTACAGTATTTCCGCAACAAATTGTCTTTGCGTTCAAGAATCGCTGGTTTCATCCTGCCTCAACTTGTGCAACATATTCATCCAGAGCTATACTAAAGAAATAGTTGACTTCAGTTGATTCCCAATTGTGTTTAGTAGCCGGTTAATTTGTGATTTTGATTAGCTACTTGATTAATAAAACTATACTAGTCATGTTAATAATAAAAAGCATAGTCTCAAATAACGAGAGATTTGTAGAAAGCGGGTTTGATTACGCCTATTCGCGATCGTCAATGAAAGGTGACGACATAGGGATTCATATGTAAACATAATATATATTTCGAGACACTCAAATGACCCGTTCTCACAATGAGAATGAACATAACCTTATTCCGGTCTAGTCCGATGTGAAACAAACTTATAATCATGAGATCGACTTAATCATCGTATTATAGATAAACCAAATCCATTACCATTTTGAATGGAACAAATCTACTATTTCTTTGATTCAAGTTACTAAGAGAGATCTTAATTTAATTAAGTATTGGAGTAAAGTGTCATTTTCGTTCTTGTGGTTTGGTAAATAATGAGAATTTTGTTCAAAAAGTTTATTTTTTTTATATGGATCATCCACGTTTCCCAATTGTTGTCAATTACATCCAAATCACTAACCACGTTTCCCAATTGAGGGGTATACGTGTCTTTTCAATCTTTCTTTATTATAATACTTATTTAATTGAACTGCGGTTTTCGTCCTTCTGGTTTTCCAAATCTGCAGTTTCAGTCTAATAGTTTCAAGTTTGCAATTTTCATCCTGTAGTTTCATTTCACTTGCAATTAAATCCGAATTTATTAACTTCGTTAAGTCTGGTTGTTAACCCATCTGTGTGCCCCTCACGTGACGACTGGTTTCGTCATTTTACTCCCCGGATAAATATCAGTCATAATTCGCAAGCCTCCTCACGTGAGGGGCTGAGGTGTATTTGGGGAAAAGGAAAAAGAAGGAACAAAACTGCCCATCACGTGAAGGGCACACTGATAGATTTAACGACTAGACTTAACGAGATTAGGGAATTCAGGTTTAACTGAAACGTACTGAAATGAAACCATAGGGAAGAAAATTGCAAATTTGAAACTACTGGATTGAAACCGTAGATTTAGACAAACCACAGAGACGAAAACCGCAGTTCACTGAAATATGTATTATAATAAAGAAAGAGTGAAAAGACATGTCTACCCCTAACTTACCGATTAAATTTATAGTGATTTGGATATGTAATTGGCAATAACTGGGAAACATGGATGATTCATATATAAAAAATAAATTTTTTAGACTAAATTCGTATTATTTGTCAAACCATAAGTGCGAAAATAACACTTTACTCATTATAAAGAACAAATAAAATGAGTAAAATAATCATTTCACTTACATTAAACAACAACAAAAGATCAAGACCATGTTATGAAATAGGATTCAAGTTTGTAATTTGTCTCAAAACCACGTAAGAGCAAAGCTGTAAAAAAAATTCTAAAAAATTGAAATTTGATTTCCTGGTTTTATTTAAAATAAAAGTTACTTCATAAAAATTTCTTAAACTTTTTTCTAATAGATTGTAATTGTTATCCTAATTGATGGACAAGAAAAACGTATATGAAATCTAAAAAAATATAAACAAATTTAATGCCACACTGATTAATAAAAGATTGGTCCTAAAGCATCCACAACAGAGTAGGGACCTAAGTCCTGGATGATGTGAATTATGTTAGACAAGACAACTTAAAAAAATATATTTAATAGTTATTAATATATATATAATGTTATGATAAAATAAATAAACACAGGGGATTAGGGCGCATAAATACAAAAAAGTAGTCGTTTTAAAAAAATAATACATATTATTTTATACAAAAAATTATAATAGAAAAAATATATAAAAATAATTATAATTATATAAAAAATAATTGATAAATAAACGAACTGAGCCTGAGCTGAGGTTAAGCTGGAAAAACTACTCACGAGCCAAGCTCGAGCTTTGAAAATAGAGCTCGAACGAGCTAAGCTCGAGCTTTGGGTAAGTTAACCGAGCTGAGCTCGAGCCCACTCGGGCTCGGCTCAGCTCGTTTACATCCCTAGCTACACCCAAAATCCGGTACCCGCACATGCCACAGCTCGTACCCTTACGTGGGCACCATAAAACCACTAAAAAAAGGAGAAAAGTTCAAAGGCAGCAACATTTTTCTACTTTTCTTGATTGAATTGATGGGACCCTACCGCCGACGGTCACTGTATCAAGTCTCTTGCATGGCTCCCATCGATTAACTAGTGCATTTAACTATTGATGATGAAACATACCTACCACATATTTGAGTCAATAAATGTATCTTCCAGTGTTTTTTTTATCACAATGCTCATTTTGGATATCATAGTGCATGTAACTATGGATCTCGCGCTCATATTCTTGTCTGCACTTGTGTTGTTTGAAGTAACTCATGTTCATGCACAACCTGGATATCTTCCTCAAGATGAAAGCAAGTTTTTATTTGTGTGTGTGTGTTTTTTTTTTTTTGAAATTTCAACTGATATTTGGTTTAATAATTTTTCATGTTGTGTTTGCGGTGAGTGCTCTTCGTGATATAGCAGAAGAATTGGGTATTAGGGACTGGGATTTTAACCTGAAAGCTTGCAATATTAATTCCAATAGGAATTTTAACAAAACTGTTAAGCGTGTTGAATGTAATTGCTCTTGGGGATGTTTGTCACATCATAGCAATGTACGTCTGCAAACCTTAATTTAGGCTTATTTTACAACAATATTATTTGACTATCAATATTGGCACATTGTTAATACACTTGACATAAGAGCTTCCACAACGCCAAGGTCGGCTCTTAAGAAAGGCAGGGTAGTTGACCAGTATCAAACTAGGCCCAAAAAATTTAAAACAAAAAATTGTAATATTTTTATAAGAAAAAATTATGTATTTTTAATATTTAAATTCAATTAGTCAACTCATTTAAGCCTATTTTTATATATAAAAAAAAAATTTGCGCAACCCAAATCAAATCTAAGTATACACATTTAAAAATTTAATTGTTTAAACCTAACAAAAAACCCTTTTACTTAAGGCGCTAAATTTCATTCGCCTTCGGCCTAAAAAAATTAAACGATTCTCAAAGGCGGCCCTACACAACGCTTTAACATTTCGCATGTCACACCCCAACCTAAGACGGAAATGCCGGAGCGCGAACTGATAGTTCACAGCTCACAATGTACTATCATGAAAATTAATATATGACAATATCTATTTAATTTATTTAAATAAACAATTTAAAAATGAGTACATCAATTCATTGAATATTACAAAACAAATCTGAATCATCTTGTATACATTTTATCCTAAAGGTCATCACTAAATGTTCTTCACCTTGACAGATAATCCAACTTGCAGATGCGTACAAAATAGAAAAGGTCTGTCAACACTAGGTTGAGTGAAAAAATCACCAGTTTTGACACTACAATAATATATATAAGAAAACCGCGAAACTGTTATTCGTGAGTATAAACAATCGAATCATAGCAGGTAAATAGTGCAAACAAATAATGATATGTGGGCTAAACCGTTGCCATGAGAATCGGGCATTGGTTACCGTAGTCAATCCCTTTGGCTGTAAGAATGAAAAATACTCATTAGGGTTAAACATAAATTTTTCATGTGTATGCCAAGAATTTGTGTTAGCATGAAACTAAGAGGTCGAACTTTGCTTTATGAACAGAACTCTCAAAGGGCAGGATCTTGATGGTGTTCTTCCACCATCCTTGGCAACGTTACCTTACATAAAAAAAATGTAAGACAAATATTTGTGCTTTTATGTACTACAACTTATCCTAGAAATGAAAATCAGATATGTTTTATGGCATTACAATGATACCAATTGCTTCTTGCAGTGATTTGGCTCGTAATTATCTAAGTGGCACCTTACCGCCTGAATGGGCCTCAACCAAGCTGGAGTACCTGTGAGCCATTTCTCAGTCATATTTACTACAAGTTTAGTATATATCAATATGAATCTAAGGTTCTTACAGAACATAAGTTTCCTAATGTAGGTCTGTATTTGTAAACCGCTTGTCTGGAAGGATTCCTACATATTTGGGCAACATAACTTCACTTGTATATTTGTATGTTCTCTCGTTCGCTCTACATGTCACACACGAAAACACTCTTTTGAGGATAGTACTTCAATGAGTTATCCTTTTAAGTCATCATCATTTACTCTTTTGGTTTTGTTAGTTAATCATCGACCCTGTTAAGTTTATTAGAAATTACCGTTAGTATAGTTTAATGCCATAATTGTAATAAGATGATAGTTTGTGTAGAAACTGTAAATATGTAAAATAAGAACGGATGCAACGTTATATAAAACGTCACGACTCTTGCCGGAATAACCGTCGGAGTAACCGTCACCGGAGGGTATAAATACCCCTCCCTGGTTGATTGTAATCATCACAAAACAATATTCATTTTATAATAAAATCGTTTCCAACATCTATTGTGTTCATATTATTGTTTATCGATCCAATTTGTTATCAAATTGGTATCAGAACGCAGGCAGAAACAAGAAAATAGATCGTTTCTGAATCAATTTTACTAACCCTAAAATTGACGAAAAGAGGAATAGCGCTTACCGGTTCCAAATTGAAATTCCGAAGGACTATGAATTTCATCAGATTGCAATTGCAGATTGCAACAACCAAGATCGTCGAAGCCCTGAAGAATTAATTAGGGCTACGCTTTGTTGCTAACACCATCAGAGCCGTGTGTTGTTGAATCAAAAGGACGTGGGTATAATCACTATACGAGCGAGTCTTGAAGCCGGAGATAGAGGCTTGTGGAACCGGAGAAGAAACGGCGTAGTACGTCGCCGGTGAAGAAGAAAAAGAAACCTGGAAGTGTTTATGTGGAAACGTGTGGAAGACAAGTAAAGTCAAAAAGACTTTATTAAACAAAATATATTTTGTTTAAAAGAACACAAAAAATCTACGGGGGATTTTGAAAAAAAAAAAGTTAAAATTTTAATTTTCAAATTAAAATTAATAAAAATTATAAATCTTGTTTAAATTTTCCTCATTATACCATTCAAGAAGGAACTAGTACCAGAGGAGAAATTTTCATCTTGTTTAAAATTTGCATCGAAGAACCGATAGCAAGTCGACCCGTTTATAGCGATTAAAGAAATGATCGCACGATGTCAAGTGGACAAGAAACCTCGACAAGTCAGAATAGCCAACCCAATCACCCAAGGGATAACACGTCGTTATCGTTTCAATTTTCCCATATTAAATTCCACAAACTATACAATATGGGCAGTAAAAATTAAAGCAATTTTTAGCGTTCATGGATTATGGGAGGCCATTGAACAAGAAGAAGGAAAAGTTGTTGACCAAAAAAAGAACAACATGGCAATAGCCTACCTTTATCAAGCACTGCCAGAAGACGTGGTACTACAAGTAGCTCAACATACGCAAGCTATAGAAATATGGTATGCAATCAAAGTAAGGAATATGGGTGTCGAAAGAGTAAAAAAGGCACGACTCTCAACTCTAAGGGCTGAGTTTGAGTCATTAAAGATGAAAGATGGAGAAACCATCGATGACTTCTCAGGAAAATTAAACGGGCTAGTCTCCAAAGCCGTAACGCTTGGCGCAACAATTGATGAATCCGACATGTCAGGAAACTCCTTGAATCCATGCCAGAACGTTTATTCATATCGCTGCAACAGTCGAACAATGCTACGATGTTGACAACATGAAGTTGGAAGAAGCCATAGGGAGACTTAAAGCATATGAAGAACGCCGTGGAAAGAGCCGTGGGCATGGAAAGCCATTTAGACAAGACCGTGGAGGTCAAGGATCATCGTCAAATGATCGAAAGGACCAGTCAAATTATAAAGACAAAAGTCAAATAAAGTGTTACCAATGTAATGAACTTGGTCATTACAAATCTGAGTGTCAAAAGTCCAAGAATAAAGAAGAAGTCAATATTGTTCAGACCGAACAAGTAATAAAAACTCTCTTGTTAGCTAGTTGTAGCTCCAAACAGGAAGATGCAATTTTCCTCAATGAAGAAAAGATAACACCAAGAAAATCTGAAGCCGAGCCAAGTAATAAAGATATATGGTACTTAGACAACGGAGCAAGTAACCATATGACAGGGATTAAATCTCATTTCTCTGAATTAGAAGACATCAATGGAGAAGTAAAATTCGGAGATGTTTTACATGTGATGATAAGAGGGAAAGGCTTAATACGAGTAAATTGAAATAATGGTGAAGAAAAGACGATCACCGACGTATACTACATACCCGATCTTCGAAATAACATTTTAAGCTTAGGACAAGCTACTGAAAATGGGTGTGATATACGAATAAAGAATGAGTTTTTATGGATATATGATGACTCTGGTGATCTCTTGATGAAGGTGGAAAGATCACAAAATCGTCTCTACAAAGTAAAGCTTGATATGGGAAAATCAATGTGTTTTCTTACAAAATCAACGAGACGTCAATGTTGTGGCATGCAAGACTCAAACACATTGGATTTGAGTTCGTTAAAATGATTGTTAAGAAAAATATGGCCAACGGTGTGCCAGATTTTACCCATCAGCCACAAGTATGTGATATATGTCTAGCTGGAAAATAAACACGACACTCATTTCCAGCTCAAACACAATTTTGAGCAAAGCGACCGCTCGAATTAGTCTACGACGACCTATGTGGCCCAATCTCACCAACAACACAATCCGGTAACAAATATGTGTTTTTATTGGTGGATGATTACTCTCGATATATGTGGGCATATATCATAAAGTCTAAGGATGAAGCATTAAACTTTTTCGTTAAGTTCAAAGAAGTAGTTGAAGTTGAAACAGGTCATAGGATTAAGACCTTAAAAACCGACAGAGGAGGAGAGTTTACCTCGAAAGAGTTCAAGACATTTTGTGAAAGAAATGGTATACTACGACAACTCACAGCCCCTTACACTCCACAGCAGAATGGGGTGGTAGAATGCAAGAACAGAATCGTGATCGGAACTACACGGTGCCTACTAAAAGGTATGAATGTCCCACAAAACTTTTGGGGTGAAGGAGTGAGACATGCGGTGTATGTGCTAAATCGCACACCAACAAAGGCCCTCGATAACGTAACACCATATGAAGCAATGTCAGGGCGAAAGCCGAATTTGAAACACTTGAGAGTGTTCGGCTGTGTGGCTTACGCGAAGATTCCTACAGTAAATTTAAGGAAACTTGATGATCGAAGTGAAATAACCATTTATTTGGGTACCGAACCAGGAAGTAAAGCATATCGGTTATATAACCCAAATACAAATAAAGTAATGGTGAGCCGTGATGTGGAATTTGAAGAAAACAAGGCATGGGATTGGAAGAATCATCTCACAAACGCCGATGAAGGACCCGAATGGCTAGACTTTGTGGTTGTAGGAGAATTAACCACAACCAATGATAATCAAGATGAGACCTATGGGGAAGATCCCGATGAACCAGAAACCCCAAGTACCCCACCAAGCCAAGGATCACAGTCAATAGGGCAAAATACACCCTCAACAGACTCTGACTCATCTAGTCCAGGTCAAGATGAATCTCTAGTGTTTTCACAAAATAAATCAGTAAATGAAAACATTGAAAGTGAAGATATAGACCCTAACGTAGATGACACACCAATTCAAGGTCTACGTAATTTGGCCGAAATATATGAAAGAGCTCCAGCCATGGACGAGCATGGAGATTTTGTAATTCAAGGAGTTGACATGTATGGAAATGAACTCCTGTTGATGCACGAAGAACCAATGAATTACAAAGAAGCGACTGGAAATAATGCATGGGAAAAGGCAATGAGAGACGAGTTAGATTCGATAGAAAAGAATAAAACATGGAAACTGACCAACCTACCTACTGGACACAAGCCCATTGGTTTGAAATGGGTATTTAAGCTGAAGAAAGATGCAAAAGGTAAAGTAACAAAATATAAAGCATGCCTTGTCGCGAAAGGATACGTACAAAGACATGCTATTGACTATGAAGAAGTATTAGCACCAGTAGCTAGAATCGAAACCGTTCGATTACTACTCGCACTAGCTGCATATGAAGGATGGACTATTCATCACCTCGACGTCAAGACATCATTCTTGCATGGTGAATTAAATGAAGAAGTATATGTAGAACAACCTGAAGGTTTCGTGAAACCAGGAGCTGAAAACAAGGTCTACAAGCTAATAAAAGCATTATATGGACTACGTCAAGCACCACGAGCTTGGAATATTAAATTAAATAATACTTTAAAGGACCTTGGTTTCAAAAAATGTCCAAGAGAAGCAGCAGTGTATACACGTGAAAGGGGAAAAAGAAAGTTAATAGTAGGCGTCTATGTTGATGACTTAATCGAGGAAACGATAAAGAAGATATCTCAAAATTCAAGTAGCAAATGAAGAAATCATTTGAAATGAGTGATCTTGGAGAACTAAAGTACAATCTAGGGATCGAAGTACTACAAAATGAAGAAGGGGTGACATTAAAACAATCGGGCTATGCAAAGAAGATATTAAAGGACGCTGGGATGTTAGAATGTAATCCTACGCGATACCCGATGGAAGCAGGTCTAAAATTATCAAAGAATGAAGAAGGAGCTGAAGCAATTGCAATAGAATACCGAAAGCTGATAGGATGTCTAAGGTATCTAACTCATACAAGACCAGACATCAACTTTTCATTAGGATTTGCAAGTCGGTTTATGCACTCGCCAAAAGTAGCTCACATGAAAGTCATGAAACACTTACTACGATATGTAAGAGGTACAATCGAGTATGGAATCCAGTACAAGAAAGGAGGCAGAAAAGTATTGAAGGGTTATAGTGATAGCAACTATAACATGGACATTGATGATGGAAAGAGCACAAATGGAACTGTATTTTATTTATGTGATGCTCCGATTGCATGGAATACTCAGAAACAATCTACAGTTGCTCTATCATCTTGTGAAACTGAATTCATGGCAGCCGCCTCAGCTGCATGTCAAGCCTTATGGTTACAAGGATTGCTAGAAGACTTGACTAGTTGGAAGCAAGAGAAAGTGACACTGTTTGTGGATAACATGTCAGCAATAGCATTGATGAAAAATCCAGTATTTCACGGGCGAAGCAAACATATAAGTACAAAATACCACTTCATACGAGAATGCGTGGAGAAGCAACAAATCGAAGTGGAGCACATTAGTGGCGAGGAACAGAAGGCAGATATACTAACAAAAGCATTGCCAAGAATTAAGTTCATGGAGATGCGCGAACTACTAGGTGTCAAGGACCTCGCAATACAAGATCGAGATTAAGGGGGTGATTGTTAGTTAATCATCGACCCTGTTAAGTTTATTAGAAAATACCGTTAGTATAGTTTAGTTCCATAATTGTAATAAGATGATAGTTTGTGTAGAAACTGTAAATATGTAAAATAAGAACGGATGCAACGTTATATGAAATATCGCGACTCATGCCGGAATAACCGTCAGAGTAACCGTCACCGGTAATAACCATCACCGGAGGGTATAAATACCCATCCCTGGTTGATTGTAATCATCACAAAACAATATTCAGTTTATAATAAAATCGTTTCCAACATCTATTGTGTTCATATTGTTGTTTATCGATCCAGTTTGTTATCAGGTTTAAGGTATTATGCTTCATAATAAATTGTGTTTGATGAATAAATAAACATCAGGAGTCTGGAGGGTAACATGTTCTCTGAAACTGTTCCCGCCGAGCTTGGAAAACTAGAAAATTTAGTAAACTTGTATGCTTTCTTTCTAGTACTCGTGTATTTACCCCAACTGGTCCTGATTATTGCTTATCTACAACTTTTATTCTTAAATCATAGGATTCTTTGTGCGAATTATCTCTCTGGTGAGTTGCCGTTGGAGCTTAGTAGTCTAGCCAATTTGGCAGTACTGTAAGAAAACTTCAATCTTCCATACTAACTATACTTCACTTTAAAAAAGTTTAGATTAACCGTACTATCTGTTTATATATTGTTTGCTTCTTGTGAATAATTAGTTAACTAATTATCCACCTTTTTGCGGCAGCCGATTAACTAGTAACAACTTCAATGGAAAAATCCCAAACCTTGAAAGCTGGAGACAACTTAGGAATCTGTAAGTCTTTTAAGTTATATCCATGCTCTAGACTTATTCTTTGTATCAAATAATAAATATTTTATATTGCAATATTATCAGAGAGATCATTGGTAGTGGGCTGGAGGGGCCAATACCATCAAGCATTTCCCTCTTGAGCAATTTAACACAACTGTAATTTACTTAAACACTCTCAAAATTTATTTTTTGTTATTACTAATCTTCTAGTTTACGTAATCCACATGTAGAAGAATCTCTGACTTGAGTGGAGAAAGTTCACCGTTTCCGAATTTAAAAAGCATGTCAAACATGAGAAACTTGTAAGTCATTGTTGTATTTAGGAACCTGTTAAAAGTTTTTAATTTATATATTGCTGGTTTTAACTTCTAGATCTTTGGGTACTTTGTAGGGTGTTGAGAAGCTGTAATATAACTGGAACAATTCCTACTTATATAACACGACTATCCAACTTAAAGTTTCTGTAATTATTTGTTCTCCCTTTATCTTTCTTGATCCAAACCTATATTTGACATGTCTTGTTTGTCCTTTTTACATTAGTTATATGCTTTAGTTTTTGTTTAAATTTCCTCATATATTCTCTTTTATCTAAACACATATATTATACAGAGATCTTAGTTTTAATGATTTAGTTGGCGATATAGTTTTTTCACCTTTGTACGATTTGCATCAATTAAACTTCTAAGTTAGTAACTTTTTTTATTATCAATTCATCTATACACTTCTCTTATTGTTGTTAACGTAAAACTTTATAAACGGAATCAATTCACTAAAATGGAAAATAAAAGAAAAGCAATATCTATAAATTGTAACAAGTTCATATGGTGATATGACTAGGTATTTCACCGGTATCTCCCTCAATGGCAGTTTTCCTCCTTGGCTTAAGAATACAGGTAATACACATTTAAAGCTATCAAACTTCGTTTCAACATTACTTTTGTATAACATATGTACACTTTGCTATGAAAAAGGAATTTTCTAAGACCAAGTGTTGTGAAGAGGTTAGTTAATCCAAACAGTAAGGCTGTGTCACTCCTACATAAATAGTTAACAAAACTATTAAACAAAACACAAAAACACAAAAGTGATTGGCTAAAATGATGGTGGAGCACACTTTTTTGAGCCCTTGGGCTTTATGGAAATGGCTAGCATGGGCCAACAAGAGTGGTGCCGGGTAATTATGCGTATGCGTTGTGGATTTTAAGTGTTCAAGCATGGTGAGGTTGCACGGAGGGGGCGCCTCCACCCCACCACACAACACCACACACAAACTATGTCTGTATTTCAAGAATGTATGTATGTATACATGTAAGATGCATGTATGTATGTATACATGTAAGATGCATGTATGTATATGTATATACATGTACGTACATAGCTTGTGATTATGCGAAACTTGTGTTTGCATATGGAATATACAAATGTATGCATGTTTATATATAGCTATGCATCATATGTAAATATACTACAAATTGGGTGCCTATATAGTAAGCACTAGGGATGAGATCGGTGCCGGTACCGAAAATACCAATCCCGAGAATCACAAATTCTTGGTACCAGTACCGAAATATTCGGTTCGTTACCGATATGGTACAGGTAATGAAGGTAAAAATTCAGGAAATACCGGTACGGTACCATACCATACCGATCCCAAACTCAAAACTTTGATACCGATTAGTATCACCGGTACCGAATTTGCCCATCCCTAATAAGCACGTATGTACGCAGATCTCTTATTTGCGTAGTATGTATTGGGATAACCAATTGGATCAAACGGAAAACTAAAATGGAAACACAAAGTGCTAGTCAACAATCTATAGAAATTTTCTTATTTATACTAAACTAGCTTTAGAAACCCGTGTATTACACGGGATAAATTAATGTATAAATTACATGAATAATTTAATATAAATAAAAAAAAGATAACTAAGCCTCTTTATATTATGTAAAAAAATGTATTACAAATATAGTCGTATTATATCATCAAATATATTTGACTTTTAAATCGAGAATGAGTTGTTCTACAATCAGTATACGATAATGAAGCAATGTCACTGAAGAAAAATTTAAAACAATGAGGTCTTTCGATGTGAAAGATATAGCTAAAGTCTTTCACAAATTTTCAATATTTAATAAACATGGTTTGTCGTAGATTTTTTAATTTCACCAAGTATGTTGTGAAATATATTCTAACAATGTACATTAGTATAATATGTAAATATTTATTTGTATAAAAATGTATAGATATAATACAAATAGAGTTTAAATAAAAGTGAATAATTTAATTAGATATAATATAGCTAGAGTGTAAAATGAAAGTGAATAAATTTTTATATTTGCCATATATAAGTTTTGGAGGGAAAAAAATTGTAAGGATTAACCACAAACTGACATGTGTCACAATTATTTTACTTTATTAGAATATAGGTTGATTGATGTTAAACAGATATTAGAAGTTAATCTTGAAACGGATTATCAAAAAAGTTGAAGGGGCTAAGTGAAGGTATTTTAGTATGTTTATAAACATACGAATGGATTTGACAAACGAACGAATTTTGTTCTTGATAAACAATCGAGACGGGTGCAGTAAATCAAACGATCGAGTAAATAATAAACGGATAATATAATAATAAACGATCTCGTTATCTGCTGCAAAAGATTAAATATTTGATAAACGAACCGACCCCACCCAAGTTAAGCTCACATTGGGTGGGTGATCTACACCATACAAACACACGCATACAAAGACAACATGTGACATATTTATAAAAAAAATATATTCTAGAAGATTTGTTCCCCGTTGAAGCTAAACGCGTGCACCAAAGCTCTCGTCTCGTATCCGGATTTCTCGTCTACTTTAATTATTAACTTGACCATAATATACTTAACGGGTTTCGTTCTTTTGATATCGTAAGTCACATTTTTGGCCTTACAATGGTAAGAATATTAAGTATTACTTAGTTTCTTAGAGTAGTTGGTGAACTAACTTCAAAACTGAAGCAAATGTCGTTTAGTAATTTTCTTAAGTTTTTTTAAAGTAGCAAATTAATTGCAAGAAGGTAGCGGGTTCGTTTTTGAATCCATGTTTTGAAAGCAAGTTTGTCTCAGCAAGTAGCAAGAAAATCTAATTAGCAAGTACGTCAGTCAGATGTGACCTGAGTGACACTTCATCCGCCTTGAACCCGTTCCTATCTATTCTGATTCTCCACCTCTATCTCGTCTGAGGGATAATAATCTAGTATATATGATGAATGATAGTTGGGTACTGGGTTGGTTCCATCTTCATTTTGCATGCAGCTTCTTCCATCGCCTTTAGTTCTTCTAAGGCATAATATTATGGATTATACTCTTGAATTTAAGAATCGCTTGATAGTTCGATTGACATCTGCTCCATGCCGGGGAAATAAACTAGATCATCGATCATTTTCTTGGCTATGTGTTCATAATTAAAGAAGTCGGTGAAATAATTGTTACTATTGTCTGACATCTCCTGAGGA
Source organism: Bidens hawaiensis (assembly GCF_021521415.1). NCBI lineage: Eukaryota > Viridiplantae > Streptophyta > Magnoliopsida > Asterales > Asteraceae > Bidens > Bidens hawaiensis. The sequence goes on from NW_027491353.1 coordinate 1,026,670, forward strand.
TTGGGATTTGAACGAATAGTCGGGTTACGTATGTGGCCAAAATAAATGATTTATGGATCGGATGACTTCAGTCAAGATTTGACTATGGAGGGAGAGAAAATTATACCAACCTATCTTATCCCTATAAATATAATATAACAAACTTATCTCTGATCAAAGCTTAGATACAATTAAATGCATCATCGCTTAGGCCGATGATTCTAATACCAACCTATCACACCCGGCTCTATGGGCCTAGGAGTGTGACCAATATTGGTACAACTTTTGTAAATATTTCAGAGTATTTATTGCAAAGAGGAAGTCTTTTCATTTAAATATTATTATATTCAAAATGTCAGGAATTAAACATAAGAGCATTAAAAATATTATCAAATAAAACCATAATTAACATCTTTCACATTAATCACAATATCTAAGCCATTAGATGATCTAATGGTTAATACCGCCATCCTCTATCCCTATCCTCATTATCTGTAAAATATTTATAAAATACGTCAGCAACACATGCTGATGAACGCGCTGACGCTAAAACATTTTTATGTAAACATTTAGTTCATACTTGAAACAATCAGCGACCCTCTGGACCAGCGTACCAATTATATCACATAGTCCAGCCCACACAACCTTATACACTCGCTCAATAAGACGGCGACATGGTACTAAGTGTGGTGGGGTATGCCTACCTTCTGCCCACATATAAAAGGATCTAGACACATGTATAACTAGCCTGATTGTCAGCAGAAACTAAATTTTTAGGGATCTATAATCCCATGCAAACTATTGTATAAATGACTCGTTTGTATTTATGCTTGAAAAAAAGAATTACACGTATTCATCTTTTTTTATGATGATCAGTACAATACTGATTTCTGCTTGAGTGTTATCTCGGACCTATTGTACGAGAATAAATTTTATAAATATAGAGATCAAATATCTAGCTTCAGACCTTTAGTCTGTGTTGCATAGCTTTAACCTTGATATATCATTTGTTTGTATAAAACATTTGGACCTTTAGTCCCTTTGTTCATTTACCAATTATACACTATGTTTCTTGTTCACTAAGAAACGTCTATGTTAGGTTTCTTATTCAAGAAGAAACATTAATTTGACTATACCCCTTATATGAAAATATTTACGCTTCTTAGTGTAAAGAAACATTGTGTATGACTATAGCCTTTGCATATTAAAAGCTACGTTTAACTTAAATTTGATCAAGGTATGGGTTATACCCCCAACTAGGGTCTAAGCCATAATTATTAAATACTTAAGCAGAGCCCCTACCTTGCATGGGTATTTGGAGTTTACAACTTAAGGTCGATGAGGTAATACTTCTACATTACATTGCGTACTATGGATTACACTGTTGAAACTTTGGGGTTTCGAGAATTGGTTTGTGGCATGGTTACCAATGTTATGTGTGTGTTATAGAAGTGTGTTTGGGATGCTTTAGAGTAGAGCCCGGCCACTTTTATAGGAAAAACTTTGGACCCATCACGTATAGCGATGACTCTTTCTTATGGCCATCACGTAACGCGATGACTTAATCCCACTGGGTGCTGCCACATGGCCTATCAAGTTGTGCCACGTGGTTCTAAACGTGTCTCCGGTTACTTAGCCTAGTTATCGCGTATCGCGATGACTTAATGGATAAGGTTATCGCATAGCGCGACACCTCCTGTTTATTGGGTTTTGTGAGACTCCATCGCGTATAACGATGGGCTGGTTACCGGCCCATCGCGTTGCGCAATGGGTAGAAAAATTAGATTATTCATTTTTGTTCCTTGATCTTTTATAACTTGACAAAGTTGACCTGAAAGTTTCAGGATATTACACAATTTCAGTCACTAAGACAACAAAGGTGCTAAGGTGGAGGTGTCATTACAAAAGGTTGGATCAGGTAAGGAAGTAAGTTTTGGGCTAAATTGGGGTGTCATGCATTTCGAATAAGATAAGCGATGAGAGATTGAGTTAGTTTTGGGCATGTCTACAGAAGACAGACAATGTCACCTTTTAAATGTGTCAAGACCCTCGCATTGGACTGGAAGAGTAGACATATACACAAAATGACATTGGATTATTAGATTAATTAGGTTTCGGTAGACTTACAATTCTCTAAGGACATGATCGGAGATAGGAATTATTGAAGTTATAGGATAAAGGCTAAGGATTCTTAGGGAGGTGTATTGATTTGTCTTAGCTTAGTGTTGGTATCTAGGATTGTTATACTTTCTTTTTCTTTTTTTGTTTTTGTGTTTTTTTTATGTTTAGTTGTAGTATTATAGGTAATTTCAAGCTGCTTCGGGATCCTTTTTGTTATAGGTATTTTATACTAAAAGAAGAAGGTTTGTTAGGTACTTAAGTCGGGGTCTTATTGGAAGTAGTCTCTATCTCTTGGGATAGAGGTAAAGTTTGTTCTAATTTTACCCTAGGTACGTTTATCTGTTTGTTATATATTTTACAAATATATATGCTAATTAATATCTCTAATTAACGTATTAATTAGTATGCTTGCAGTCCCTAACACTTTTGATCCTCAACATGCTTCTTGTTATGCATTTGGCGTTAAAAATGCTTCTGTATTTTCTTAAAGAATTGCACTAATGACTCAGGTATCACAGTAGATCTTTCCTATAACCGCTTTAATAAAGAAACTGTGCCTTCATGTTGTCCTGAATCAGTGTAAGTTTTCTGATTCCGAATACCCCTTTCTTGTTCGACTAGATTTTGACGTGATAGTCTATGTATGGTCTCTTAATTCACCAGGAACTTATTCCGAAGCTACACCAGCGTGACTGACTCGTAAGCTTATGCCCCTGTCTGGTTTTTAGAATGAATAGAACTTCAATATAACAAGAGACATATTACATTTAATGCAGTGACCTTGCGAACTGCTTTAGCGAATATCCTTGCTTGAAGAGTAAGCTATATTTTGTAGTGATGCTGAATTTCCTTCTTAAAATCAAAACTACAGTTGGCCTATTTTATGTTTCTATTTTTTGGTCCAGACTACAGGTCAGTTCATATCAATTGTGGTGGGATAGAAGTTATCATAGGAGACAAGGTTTACCAAGCAGATGATCAAGATCGAGCTGGACCTGCAAAATTTCGTCCTTTTATTGATCATTGGGGATTTAGTAGCACTGGAAAAGTATGGAATGCTAATGATTATCAGTACACTATAACTAATGTATCTAGACTCACTATGAAGGACTCTGAGCTTTACACAGTCGCTCGCCGCTCTCCACTGTCTATCACTTACTACGGTCGTTGCTTAGAAAATGGAAGGTACAAGGTGACTCTACATTTTGCAGAGATAGTTTTCAGAGATAATAGATCCTACCAGAGTCTTGGAAGACGTGTTTTTGATGTTTATATACAGGTTGAATGTCGATATTGCTTCTAAACTTTCTGAATTTCTTTTATATATTTCACTTAGAATGTTAAAAATCCAAAAGAATGATATAGGAAACCTTTGTTTCCTTGGATTTCCTTTTTCCGTTTTATTATGCAGGGTGCAATTAAATTCAAGAATTTTGATATCAAGAATGAAGCAGGAGGGGTTGATAAGGCAGTACTAAGAACAATACACAATATTAATGTAACTAATAAAACATTAGAAATTCGGTTTCAGTATGCTGGGAAAGGCACAACCGTAGTCCCAAGGGATGGAGAATTTGGGCCAATGATATCTGCCATTTCTATGGAGTGTGGTATGTTTCACTTCCGTTTTCATCACAAATTACAACTTACGCCTCCAATTGGTTGTTATCCATCAGCCGCGTAGGCTTGATAACGCCAAGCACACCACGCCGTCATGGGCGCCACCCAAATAACATGCGTTAAAGAGAGAGAATGAGAGGGACCACCCCATCAACCAATCATCATTTTTTTATCTTTTTATTTTTATTTCTTTTCTTTTGTTTTATTTTATTTAGCTAATCCACAACTTGATGAGTCAGTTAAAGTTTATTTACTATGTGATTGAGTGTTATGCACGGTTTAGTTAGCTCAAAAAAAAACAGTCTTAATGAATGTCAGTCCACTTCTATAAGACATTTTTCTCTTAAACCATGTTGGACCTGAAATTATAACTTTTGCACTTTCCTTACAGCATAAATAGTACGACCATTAGGGGCTTCGTTTGTCCGGACTCGTGGCCAGTTCGGGCTACCTTTGTCAATGGGAGCCGCATACGGAATACCTGACATTACTTAGTTGGTCGTTCAAAAAGAAAAATATTAGTACGACCAATTAATATACTAATTATCTGCCCAATACATTTGGCAAGTGTGGATAAAAAGTTACAAATGTGCAAGTTTCAAAGTGTCAAAATACATATATAGGCCACTAATTTGCACTTTCCTACTAACATAAATAGTGGGGGTGACAAATGTGACTTGTATGGGTTAAATGCGTTGTATTAAAATATATATATAATAGGTCAAAATGAATCAAACTAAAAAAGTGATTGAAACATGTTAAAACAGGTTGAAATTTCTTGGGTTTTTTTTGTGGAACGAGAAAAACGTAGAAAACTTTTAGTGTTTTACCTTTATAGTTTTTTATTTATATTTCAAGTTATAAGTTTTTTATTATTTTTTAAAATTTTTTAATTAGGGGTTTTTTTAAATCTCAACCCATTTCAAAAACCCCTTATTAAAAAATTCAAAAAAAATAATTAAAATATCATAACTCGAAATATAAAAAAAACAAAAAAAGTAAAAATATTAAAAAGTTTCCTCTGTTGTCTCCTTCCATAAAAAATAAAAAAATAAAAAAATATATTTAAGAAATGTCAACCCATTTAGATCCGTTTCAATAATTTTCCTATTTTAGTTTAACTCACTCTGACCAATTATATACATTATACAACTTATTCAACTCAATAAGTCACATTTGACACCCCTAATTAATAGTGTTCAGTATAATATATAATTAGCTTTAATGTGCCGCTAAATCGCTAATATTTTGCTTTCCTTAGAGACCTATTCTGGCAAAACAAGCACATTCATAATCATTGGAACAGTGGCTGCAGCATTGTTCCTCACTCTCATAGTCGTTGGTATTGCATGGAAGAAAGGTTATATTGGGCACCGAATGTCACGATTAAAAGGTATTTATATCTGAGTAAGGTTTATGAATTTTTTTATTTTTTTATTTTCAAAACACAACCAACATGGGCTCCAACTAATTAAGAATATAATTTCTCCAGCTGAGATTTCTTTTCTTATATGAAATGAGATAAGGTGTCGTAGCTATAGTATGACCTGGAAGTAAATCCTATTGCTAAGATTATTTTATACTTTTAATACCTCAAATTTATCTAATGTTAAATTATTATGCGGGTTTACATGAGTTAAGTTATAATAAGAAGTATGATCTTTGTAGAAAGGATATTAGACCATTAATTTTGAATGGCTGAGATTGATATGAAGAAAAATTAAGTATAAAATAAGGAAAATGACAAAAAAAAAAAAGAATAATACATAATTGTTGACTTTCTCTCTCCACATTCAACACACATGTTAATTCCACAATCGTTTTAAAACGTCCATAACTTTTTTATACATCTTTTATTTAAAAAAATCATCTAAAGTATTTATCTTTAATTTGAGTTCCATATTGCTATAAAAAAATAATACATTATGTAATAGGTTATACATTGTGTTTTATCCAATTATGTTTTTGCATATTGTTTTTTCATTGTGTTTTTTACATTGTGTTTTTGTCATTGTGTAATTTATTTTCATAGTGTTTTTTAAATTGTGTTTTTTCATAGTGTTTTCCATTTTTTTTCCGGTGGCCGTTTTCCGGTTATTGTTTTCCGGTTACTTTTCGCTGATATTTTCGGCGACTTTTTCCAGCAAAATTTCCCGCGGATTGTTTAGCGGTGACTTTCCGATGACTTTTTTGGTAAATATTCCGACGAAATTTCCGGAGACTTTTCCGACGAGGTGGTAGTGGTGGGTGACGGTGGGCGATATAAAATCAAACTTTTTATTTGAACCTAACTTTGCTCCATGTTAAAACATTATATTTGGGTTTTGAGAGTTTCATATATAAAATAAATCAATTGTTGACAGAAAAACTATAAACAGGTTTATTTTAACGTTAAATATTTTTTAACACATTAGTGGTTATACATACATATGTAATCGTTGAAAAACGATGACACATAACGAAAAGAAGCAAGGATATAAAATTTTATTTCAATCAGAATGAAAAGTTACAAAAATGAAAAATATAAAACTATATATATATATATTACATATAAACTAGATACATGGCCCGTAAGTTTATACGCCGTATAACATATACGTCGTACAAGCATATACAACTTATAGGTTCTTCACATCCCCTCTCAAGTTGGAGGTTAAGAAAACCCCAACTTGCACAACAGCGAGGGAAAATTAGGTCCAGGTAAGCTCTTAGTAAAAATGTCAGCAAACTGATCCTTCGTGTTTGTATGCACCAAAGTCACCAGATCGTCTTGTAACTTCTCGCGAACAAAAATGACAGACAATTTCAATGTGTTTAGTTCACTCATGAAAAACATGATTTTTGGCAATATAGATTGCAGCCTGATTATCACATTTAAGCGCGATAGGAGTGATGCTAGAACATTAAACTCCGAGAGAAGTCTTGTCAACTAGGCAGGTTCAGTAGTCACGTGTTGAAGAGGTCGGTACTCAGCTTCAGCCAAGCTCAAAGAAACAGTTGGTTGCTTTTTAGATTTCCAAGAAATCGGAGAGCTCCTATTAGAAACATAAAAACCACTAACCGATCGACAAGTATTAGGAAATGCTGCCCAGCCTGAATCATAGAATGCTTGCAGATCAAAGGAAGAATTATTATTGAAGAATAATTCTTGAGATAAAGTTCCTTTCACAGAAGAAATGGCATAAAGAGCAGCATTCCAATGAGGAATCCTCGAATCTTGCATGAATTGACTTAAAAAATAACAGCAAAAGCAAGATCAGGTCTTGCGTGAGTAAGGTAATTAAGTTTCCCAACAAGCTTCATGTATTGAAAAGGGTCATCAAGAACAAATCCCTCATGAGCTTTAAGTTGCAAATGATGAGGCAAAGGTGAGTTTGTGGCGGGAAGATTGGAAGTATCAAATATATAAACCATGTCCTTAACAAACTTTTGTTGGCACATGATAATACCTTTAGGAGGGTTAACACCTTCCACACCCAAAAATTAATTAAGGCTTCCAAGATCCTTGATTTTGAAGGTCGAATCCAGGAAAGTCTTGAGATTATTAATCTCTTCCAAATTGTTCCCAGTAATATGTCATCGACGCATACAACAACATATACTACTGAAGATCCCATAGTCTTTGAAAACAAAGAATGATCATTTTGAGAACCCACATACCTTTTTGACTTTAATTTGGAAGACAATTTCCCATACCGTTGTCTAGAAGCCTGTTTTAAACCATATAAAGTTTTCTGAAGTTTAAGCACTTGATTATCATGAAGCTGCATACCAGATGGTGGCATCATATAGATATCTTCATCTAAATCCCAATGAAGAAAAACATTATTAACATCTAGCTGGAACAAACTCCAATTTCTCTTTGTAGCGACAACTACAAGGCTTCTGATAATGGTCATCTTGATAACAAGAGAAAAGGTTTCATGTAATCAATTCTCTCTTTTTGAGTTTCTCCCATCACCACAAATCTAGCTTTACAACGTTCAGTTGTCCCATCTACTTTGTGTTTAACTTTAAACACCTGTTTGCATATAATAACTTTCTTTCCATGGGGAAGATCAATAACAACCCAAGTTTTATTGTTTTCAAGAGCCTGAAATTCAACTTTCTTGCGATTCTTGCCATTCAGAAATGCTAGCAGCTGCCTTATAAGTAGGCTCATGTAAATCAGATATCGCTTGGGTGAGAGATTGACTGTAAGAAAGAAGAAGAGCAGGAGATATGAGAGGGGCACGATTAGTGATAATATGGAAGCAAGGATGAGAAGATTCAGAGTTGTTGCAAACAAAGTCTTTTAAGTATACGGGTGGAACGGATGTTCTCGAAGATCTTCGAACAGGATTAGGGTGAGCATTAGAAAGAGGAACATGGATAGGAATGGAAGATGCAGGACCAATAAGAAGAGCATAATCAGTAAGAGGAGTAGACAAATGATCATCAAATAATCGGTCGATAAGATCAATAGATAGAAATATGAAACTATCTTTGGGTTTAGTCATAGAGGGAAATAAAGATTCAAAGAAAACAACGTATCGTGATATGAGAACTTTGTTTGTGTCAAGGTCAAACAATTTGTATGCCTTTTTACGAAGAGGATAACCCAGGAAAACACAAGGCATAACCCTTGGTTTGAATTTATTTCTTCTATGAGATAAGGTGGAAACATAAGCAAGACAACCAAAAGACTTCATATGAGCATATGAAGGAGTCTTTCCTGTTAAAACCTCATATAGGGGTTTTATTGTTAAGAATTTCGATAGAAAAACGATTGATTAAATGTGTTGCGGTAACAAACAGTCACCCCAAAACTGAACCGGCAACTTAAATTGAAACATAAGAGCTCTTGAGGTTTCAAGCAGATGTGTATGCTTTCTTTCAACAATGTCGTTTTGTTTAGGGATATCTACATAAGTAGTCTGATGAATAATTCATTTACTCATCAAATAAGTACTTTGAATTGATCCAGACCCAGTTCAAAAGCATTATTGGATCTCATGCATTTCACAGTGGTGCCAAACTAGTTGCTAACCATTTCAATAAAATATTGAAGTATAGGAAAAACATTGCTTTTAGTTGACTGCAAGTGTGTCCATGTGGTCCTACTGAAATCATCCACTATGGTTAGAAAATTTCTAAAACCATGGTATGTCGGTGTGTGATACGCCCCAAAACACCAACATGAATTAGCTCAAAAATTTTACTAGTTGATGTGGTACTAGTAGGAAATGACAGTTTATATTGTCGTGCCTTAGGACAAATACCATAATGTTCAATATATTTTAAGGAATCATTAGTAATGAAGGGTTATTGTTTCAGTCTGTAACTTGGTAAATAACCAAATCTATTGTGCCAAGTTTCACAACTGACAACAAAATTACACACATTATTGGAAGAATTAACAGGAAACCGCTTAGTGGTCTCGAGAAGGTAAATACCATTGAGCATATCACCAAGAGCTTGTGGCCTCTTTAGAGAAGAGGCCTGCAAAACACATGCATTTTTAGAGAAAAGGACAACACCGTTAGTATCAATGCATTATCTTGAGACAGAGAGAAGATTATTTGTAAAATGTGGCACGAAAAGAACATTTAACAAAGAAATTTCATTGGTCAAAGGAACAATCCCATATTGATGGACTGTGATAGATGTGTCATCAGGAAGAGTGATAGGAATAAGATTTTGAATAAAAGAAATGCTTGAAAACATATTTTGAGCATGACACATATGATCATTTGCACCAGTGTCAATGAACCATTTAGAGCAATATTTTGAAGAATCGATGGACATATTTGGAGGAACAGAATTGTTCGAGTCTCCCATTGAACACATCTATGAAAGAAACGCACGAGAAGAAGAAACGTATAATAAATGAGTTATACGTTGTAACAGTAATGAACCAGCGTATAAGATATACATTGTAAACAAAGAAGGTTATGCGCCTTGTAAGATCAGAAATCTTATACAACGTATAAGAGGTTATACGGGTCAAAGAAGGTTATTCGTCGTGTAAGTATGAACTTATGAAGCATATAAGGTGAGCAAGAACATTTTTACAAGATATTGTGAAAAGATCTGACACTTTGAGAAACATTTCAAAACTAAGAATATAACATGTTGGGAACTTTTGGTGAGATTTGAACGGTTAAATTTTCTTGAATGAAGAAAAATAGGTAGAAAGAGAAGAATTTGAAGTTTTCCAAGAAGATAACGAGATCAATTCCCGAACAAACACAAGAACGATAAGAGAAAATGATCAAAAGATCAAAAACAAACAGCGGACGAAGAGAGAAAAGCCGACGAATCAAGAAAAAACCGGTTGAAATGAAGAGCAAAATTAAGGACTCTTCTCTGATAACATGTAATCGTTGAAGAATGCTGACACACAACGAAAAGAAGTAAGGAGAAGGAATTTTTATTTCAATTAGAATGAAAAGTTACAAAAATTAAAAATTCAATCAATCAATCAATCAATTATGCCCAGTAAAATCCCACCGACAGCAAAGCTATAAGTAGGGTCTGGGGAGGGTGGGATGTAGGCACACCGTACCTCTATCCAAAGGAATAAAGAGGTGGCTTCCAGAGAGACCATCGGCTCTAAGTACATGTGTATGAAGCAAAATAAAGGAAACAAAAATTAAAAATTACAAAACTATATATGTGTGTGTGTGTGTAGCATCCCGTTCCCGAAAAAAAAACTTAAACTTCTTTTAACCTTCGAGTTTAGTTTAGTTTAGCTTTTAGCGGGTTTAGTTTTTTTAGCTTGGGGGGGGGGGTTTATACGTAAAACAAAAAATCTGAATTAACATTTTACATATAAAACAACAGTTCATAAAAATTTACATCTAAAAGAACACTTTTAATTAACATTTTACACGGAAAACAACAAATCTAATTAACGTTTTACATGTAAAACAACAGTTATTTAAGATTTGCATGTCAAATTTAATATGTTACATGTAAAATAACAATTTTCATTAACATTTTATATGTAAAACAACAAATCTTAATAACATTTTGTATGTAAATAACAGTTCTTTAAGATTTTACATGTTAAAATTAATATTTTACATAAATAATAACACTTTTTATTAACACTTTACACGTAAAACAACAAATCTCATTAACATTTTACATGTAAAACAACAGTTTATAAAGATTTTACATGTAAAATAAGACTTTTAATTAACATTTTACACGCAAAACAACAAATCTAATTAACGTTTTACATATAAAACAACATTCATTTAACATTTTACATGTAAAATCTAAACCCCTAAAAACTTATCCTTAAAAGCTAAACTAAACCAGAAGGCTAAATCGAGTTTTTTTAACGGGGGATGCTAGAAATTTTTTTTGGTTTTTTTACTTATTTTTTTTATTTTGTTCGTTTTTTTAATATTTTTATAATTAATATTTCAATTTTTTAGGATTTTTTTGGAACGGGAATGCTAGATTTTTTTTATTTTTTTTTTACTTTTTATATTTTTTTTTGCGTATTTTTAGTTTTTTATATAATTTTTTGATTTTTTTAATTTTTATTTACCTTGGATGCTAGATAAACATTTTGGATTTTTTACTTTTTTTTTTGTTTATATTTATTATGTTATAATATTAGCTCTAACTATAACAATATTATTAGTGTAATATGAGAAGTTGAAGATAACAAAACAAGAGGATAAGCAAATATATGATTCAGTAACTTTTTGATGGTGTATCTTCTTAGGTTACAAAGGTAGATATATATACAAAAACGTATTACTATTGAGGGGACATGTTCATATAATTGGTATTGAAAAATTTGTCATCCATCACATGGATATCTTACCAACACTTTCATAACACTCCCCCTTGGATGACACACTTTCAAACTTCGGGGTCTTTGAATTACTGCCTCATTAAAAACCTTGCAAAAGAAAAACCCAATGGGAAAAAGCTTTAGCTAAGGGAAAAAGAGTGCAGCATATAGCTCCCCCTCAAGTTGTAGGTCGTTACATTGTTCGTACATGACACATGCCAATATCATGGACATGTTTTCTGAATGTTGTTGTGGGAAGTGCTTTTGTGAAAAGATCAACTGAGTTGTTGCTGGATTGGAAATATCTCATCTCAACCTGATTGTCTTTAATAAGGTCCCGAGTATACTCAAAGTATCTTGGTGGTATATGCTTTGTTCTGTCACTTTTGATATACTCTTCCTTCATTTGCGAGACACAAGCTGCATTATCTTCATAGATAGGAGTTGGAATTCGATCTTTCTCCAGTTGACAAGAAATCAGTATGTTTCGTGACATAGATCTTAACCATACACATTCTCTTGAAGCTTCATGTAATGCAATGACTTCAGCATGATTTGAAGATGTTGCAATGAGTGTTTGTTTCTGAGAACGCCATGAAATCGCAGTTCCTCCATTCTTAAATACGTATCCAGTTTGAGATTTTCCTTTATGGGGATAGGATAAATAACCTGCATCTGCATAACCAACTAACCCTTCTTTTGAATCGTTAGGATAAAATAAACCTAAATCAGCTGTTCCTTTTAAATACTGAAAAATATGTTTAATGCCATTCCAATGTCTTTTAGTAGGGGATGAACTGAATCTTGCCGATAAATTAACTGCAAAAGAAATGTCAGGTCTTGTACAGTTAGTAAGATACATAAGTGCTCCAATTGCACTGAGGTGTGGTACTTCGGGACCAAGAATCTCTTCATTATCTTCGCAAGGACGAAATGGATCATTGTCAACATTGAGTGATCTAACAACCATTGGTGTGCTTAAAGGATTTGCTTTGTCCATATTGAAACGCTTTAAGAGTTTCTCAGTATAAGTTGATTGATGCACAAGTATCCCATTATGCATATGCTCAATTTGTAAACCAAGACAATATTTGGTTTTTCCAAGGTCATTCATTTCAAATTCTTTCTTTAAAAGAGCAATTGCTTCATTAATTTCTTTTCGTGTCCCAATTAAATTTAGATCATCAACATACACAGCTATGATCACATATTCTGATGTTGTCTTCTTGATGAAGACGCATGGACAAATAAGATTATTTGTATATCCTTTTCTTACCAAATAATCACTCAAACGATTGTACCACATCCTTCCAGATTGTTTCAGTCAATACAAGGATCTTTGTAACTTTATGGAATACATTTCCTTAGGCTTTGAGCTTATTGCTTCGGGGAGTTTAAATCCTTCGGGAATTTTCATATAGATGTCACTGTCTAGTGATCCATACAAGTAAGCCGTGACAACATCCATAAGACGCATCTCTAAATTTTTAGAGACTGCTAAGCCGATTAAATATCTAAACGTAATAGCATCCATAACAGGAGAATACATTTCTTCATAGTCAATTCCTGGCCTCTGAGAAAAACCTTGAGCTGCAAGTCTTGCTTTATATCTTGTAACTTCATTTTTCTCATTTCGTTTTCTCACAAAAACCCATTTATATCCTACAGGTTTCATTGACTTTGGTGTAATGACAATAGGTCCAAAAACCTTTCGATTGTTTAGTGAGTTTAAATCAGCTTGCATAACATCTTTCCATTTGTTCCAATCTTGTCGATTTTTACAATCATCTACAAATTTTGGTTCAGGGTCATCATTTTCTTCCATGATATCACTTGCCACAGAATAAGAAAATATATCATCAATATTTTCCATTTCATCTCGATCCCACATTATATGTGATTGACCATACTTGATTGACAATTCCTTATTGGAATCATTTATTTCTTTATTTATTCTTTCTTGATGGAAGGTTCTATCAATCATTTCATCCTTAGGGTCAGTATCCTTTTCAGAGCCCTTTCTTTTTCGAGGATTTTTATCCTTTGAACCGATTGGCCTTCCACGTTTTAAACGTTTTTGGTATTCATGAGGTGCATTATTATTATTTTGCTTGCTTGGAATCTCAACTCGAGCTGGAGCATTAGCAGATGGTATATGAGATTTAGTAACCCTGTTTATATCAGTAAATGCATCAGGTAACTGATTTGCAATTTCTTGTAGATGTATTATTTTTTGAACTCCTGTCTTACTTTGTTTTGATCTTGGATCTAGGTGTAACAATTATGGCACACACCATGATATATCTCTTTCTTGCTTTCTCATTTCTCCCCCTAATGTCGGGAATATTGTCTCGTTAAAATGGCAATCAGCAGAACGTGATATCAATACATCACCTGTTAAAGGTTCAAGGTATCTTATGATGGAAGATGTTTCATATCCAACATATATTCCCAATCTTCTTTAGAGACCCATATTTTTTGCGTTGTGGTGGTGCAATAGGAACATATACAGCACACCCAAAAATTCTAAGGTGAGAGATATTTGGCTCATTTCCGGAAACAAGTTCTGTGGGAGAGTATTTATGATTTGCACTTGGTCTCACACGAATTAATGAACCAGCATGCATAATTGCATGACCCAAATAGAAACAGGGAGTTTTGTCCTCATTATTAGTGGTCTAGCTATTAGTTGTATGCGTTTGATCAACGACTCGGCTAAGCCATTTTGTGTGTGTACATGAGCAACAGGGTGTTCTACAACAATCCCCACAGACATGTAATAATCATCAAAAGCATGTGATGTAAATTCTCCCGCATTATCAAGCCTTACTCTTTTAATAGTATAATCGGGAAAATGTGCACGTAATTTGATAATTTGAGCAAGAAATTTTGCAAAAGCAACATTACGAGTCGATAATAAAGAGATATTAGACCATCTGCTGGATGCGTCTATTAAGACCATGAAGTATCTAAATGGCCCGCATGGTGGATGAATTGGTCCACATATGTCACCTTGAATTCTTTCAAGAAATATTGGTGTTTCTTTATCGACTTTTAATGGCGAGGGCCTTGTAATTAATTTGCCAAGAGAACAAGATGTACATTGAGACATTTTATCTATTTTGTGGATCTTTTGATTTTTCAGTGGATGCCCATGTGTATTTTCAATTATCCTTTTCATCATTGTGGATAGTGGATGGTCTAATCTGTCATGCCATAAGTTTATGATACCAGAATCGCAACAATATTCTTTGACTGTCATATGTGCTTGAGGCATATTTATATATGTATAATGCAAACCAGAATGGAGCATTGGCAATTTTTCCAATATCTGATCTTTGCTTATGATATGCAAATATTTTTCATTATTAACAGTCCTTGACTGAGTATCATATCCATTATGATATATGTTTTTGAAACTCAACAAATTTCTTGTTGATTTTGGGGGAAAATAAAGCATTTTCTATTTTGAGCTTTGTACCATTTGGTAATGCTAAATTAGCTTTTCCCACTCCTTCTATCAAGTTTGTAGGACCTGATATTGTATTGATGATCCCTTTTGTTGGTTTCAGTTTATAAAAATATTTTTTAGATCTAAGTATAGTATGCATGGCTCCACTATCCGCTATACATATATCTTCTTCATTTGTTTGATCTTGTGCTCCAGTGATTTTCATTTTAAATCTTGAAAGTATTAAGAAAAATAATAAGTGTATAACAAAGACATTATGAAATTTTAATAGGAACTTTATTTAATTGAAAAACAAACATTACATGAAGGAAACTACATAACTAAAGATAATGAGAAGCACACTTAATTATTGCATATATTTATTCTTGTCAAACAATATTTATTTCAGAGATCCACATCAAAATCTGCAATGCTCAGATCAGCATTGAGATCATCAAAGTTATCAACATGGTTAACTTCTTTCTCTTTTCCTTTAAGAGAGGCTTGGTACAGTTCACACAGATGTGGAGCTGTGCGACAAGCCTTTGCCCAGTGGTTTGTACTTCCACATCTAAAACAGGGTGTGCCATTGTTCTCGGACCTACCAACTTCATTCCATTTATTGTGGTGGTTGGAATTGGTATTGTGTGGGACATGATAATTATTGGCTCTCTGGTTACGACCACGGACATGATAAGAATTAGTGTTCCATTTGAATGGATGTTTACGATCATTAAAATGCCTTTTTGTCAAAATGACCACGGCCATGTCCATGGCCTCGTCCACCACCTTGTTCCCATTTATTACCAGAATTTTTATGAGAATTTTTGTGAGCAACATTTGCTTCTGGTATTGCTAATGATCCCGTGGGACGAGATTGATGATTTTTCATCAATAATTCATTATTCTTTTCTGCTACAAGGAGAAATGCATTTAGTTCAGAGTATCTCCTAAAATTCTGCAATCGATAATGCGTTTGCAAGGTTATATTTGCTGCATGAAATGTGGAGAAAGTTTTCTCCAACATATCTCCCTCGGTAACAGTTTGCCCACAAAATTGGAGCGTTGAGCATATTCTAAACAAAGCAGAGGTGTACTCATTTACTTTTTTCAAATCTTGGAACCTGAGATTGTTCTATTCATCTCTAGCAGTGGGAAGTAGAACTTTCCTTTGATGGTCAAATCTGCTTTTTAAATCCTCCCACAAAATGCATGGATCCTCACAATTTGAATACTCAAATTGTAACATCTCATCAATGTGTTTGTGGAGGAAGACATCGACTTTTGCCTTGTCTTGATCCTCACAATTATTTCCCACTGTTATCGTATCCAAAACACCCATTGATTTGAGATGTCGTTTGACATGTGCCGTCCGTGACATATAATTATCTCCGGTGATATTGAGAGCCGGAAATTCAAGTTTTGCGATATTTGCCGTTTTATTACTAAACACAAATAAGATAAATATCAGAATTACATACTTATTAAAATTGAAAGAAAATACAATGGTAATATATAAACAGATAAAGAAAAAAGAAAAGGTTAAACTCTCTAGGTGGGAGATTACAAATTAAGAACAATAAGATTATCAGCATAATGGTAGTTAACAATAAAACTGGATGAATCATCTTGAAAGCTTTATCTTGGATAAACTTAAGAAGAAGAATGTTTGTCGTAAATAAAATGGAGTTGATAATTGGTTATTTATAGTGAAAATTTATAACCGTTTTACAACGGTTATATTACCGTTTTATAACGGTAACATTACCGTTTGTATGTGTGTGTGTGTGTGTATAATATTAATTATTTTAAAGTAAGATAATAAATAAGATAATAAATACAGTTTATTTTATAAAATATATAATTATTATGCATAATAATAAGAATAGAATTGTTAGTGTAAATAAATCTAACCTCTCTCTCTCTATATACATATATATATATATATATATATATATATATATATAGGGGAAGGATCAAGAGAGAACTCATTGTTTGGGAGAGAACTAGAGAACTCATAAATAGAGGTTACTTTTGTAAAAATGCTTTCCAAATAATGTCAATAACTCATAGCTTCACCCAATTACCGTCTTCACCATACGTCTTCACAAATTGATGATCCAGATCAAATATTTGTTACAATTGATAAGAGTTTGATGATATAGTAATGGTTTCAAGATGTTATGGAACAAATTAATGCTCAATTTTCAGTTTTAGTTAGCAAATTATCAGATATAAGAGTTTGACTTCGTCATTGGTCAAAATTGGATAGAAAATGTCAAAATTAGAGTTATATTGATGAAATTGAAGGGTGATTGAGAGTCGATTATTGATTCTGAGTATGTTTATATTAGTTTCATTAATCAATGTGTAGTTTTGATGAGGTAATTTTAGAGGATTATGAACCAATTGGGTTTATGAGGTTCCTACAATACTAATATTATGTATATCACATAAGTGCATATATGTAATACCACCGGTCCATGTTCATTTAGTTGCAGATAAATGCATATAGGTAACACAATACCCTGGAACATTCCATATGCTTCTTAGCAAGCACACCTCAATCCAATCAATTATAAGTGCTGCATATATGCAATACAACAGACCGCAAATGTATGTAAAAGATGACTACTGCATATATGTAATACAACATATTACATATGTACGTAACAGACAAGTGCTGCATATATGCAATACAACAGACTTCATATGCATGTAATATATAAGTGTTGCATATATGTAATACAACATACTATATATGTAGGTAATAGATTAGTGTTGCATATACGTATCATATAACTGCTGCATATATGTAAAGCAACATATTATATATTAGATCTTGATCGGTTGAAAGATACAGGGAATGATAGAGTGATAGAAGAGATAATTACATGTTTAGATTTAGGTCAATTCCAATTTTATCCCCACATTAAAAACCCAACCTTTTTTTTTTCTATTTCCCCTTCCCTTATTTTCAACCATTGATCATGTAAAATTAGTGGTTTTAATGGAGTTCTCTAGTTATCTCTTTAAGATGGGTTCTCTCTTGATCACACTTCTATATATATATATATATATATATATATATATATATATAGGATCAGGATCATGAGAGAACTTTTTTGAAATTGAGAACAATGAGAACCATTTTAAACCACAAAAAACCCAAAAATAAAAAAAATCATAAAAAAACACAAAAATCAAAAAAGTAAAAAAATCAAAATTCTTATTTTATCATCCCGGTTTCATAAAAAAAGAAAAAAAAACTCGGTTTAGCTAAATTATATACACATATGTATAATATATGCATATATGTACATTTACATGTTTTTTTTGTACACATGTTTATAATTTAAGATAAATGATACTGTACATATGTGTATATTACGTAACTAAAGATTATATAAACTTATACATATGTGTATAATACGACGTTATTTTTATTTTTTTTAATGAATCCGGAATTAAATATAAGAATTTTGGTTTTCTTACTTTTTTAAATTTTTTATTATTTTTTGTTTTATGATTTTTTTAAATATTTTTTAAAGGTGTTTATAGTGGTCAAAAATGGTTCTTAAAATTCTCAATTTGCAAATGGTTATATATATATATATATATATATATATATATATATATATATATATATAGGTTCAGGATCATGAGATAACTTTTCTGAAATTGAGAACTATGAGAACCATTTTGCACCACAAAAAAAACATAAATAAATAAATCATAAAATAAAATAAAAACACAAAAATCAAAAAAGTAAAAAAACCAAAATTCTTATTTTATCATCCCGGTTTCATAAAAAAATCTCGGTTTAGCTAAGTTATATACACATATGTATAATATATACATATATGTACATTTACATGTTTTTTTGTACACATGTTTATAATTTAAGATAAATAATACTGTACATATGTGTATATTACGTAAATAAAGATTATATAAAATTATACATATGTGTATAATACGACGTTATTTTTATTTTTTTAATGAATCCGGAATTAAATATAAGAATTTTGGTTTTCTTAATTTTTTAAAATTTTTATTATTTTTTGTTTTATGATTTTTTTAAATAATTTTTAAAGGTGTTTATAGTGGTCAAAAATGGTTCTCAAAATTCTCAATTTGCAAAGGGTTATATATATATATATATATAGGTTCAGGATCATGAGATAACTTTTCTGAAATTGAGAACTATGAGAACTATTTTGCACCACAAAAAACCCATAAATAAAAAAATCATAAAATAAAATAAAAACACAAAAATCATAAAAGTAAAAAAACCAAAATTCTTATTTTATCATCCCGGTTTCATAAAAAAAACTCGGTTTAGCTAAGTTATATACACATATGTATAATATATACATATATGTACATTTACATGTTTTTTTGTACACATGTTTATAATTTAAGATAAATGATACTGTACATATGTGTATATTACGTAACTAAAGATTATATAAAATTATACATATGTGTATAATACGACGTTATTTTTTTATTTTTTTATTTTTTTTAATGAAACCGGAATGAAATATAAGAATTTTGGTTTTTTTACTTTTTTAAAATTTTTATTATTTTTTGTTTTATGATTTTTTAATTATTTTTTTAAAGGTGTTTATAGTGGTCAAAAATGGTTCTCAAAGTTCTCAATTTGTAAAGGGTTCTTTTAGGATTTTAATATAGTCATAACTAAATAGTTTATCTAAGATTAAAGCATAAATAAATTGAATATATTTCACCATTTAGGTTAAAAAAAAAAAGCTAAAAGCCTAAACATTAAATTCGGTTTTATAATTCCAAAGGCTGAAACATCGATTTTGTTTAGGGACTAATCCTCTATCCCCTCCATGACAATAAGACATGTCTTGTTGCCACTTCATTACTCATTAGTACTGTCATATGGTTATACCAAAATACCAAGTTAAATGAGCTCAATAGAGAAAGTCAAACACAAGTCAAAGAAGTTTAGGTTGATTCTAAATTTAACCTGAGTTGTGTTTAGTTAGTTAATAGGGAATAAATAAAGGATCTATTTTATTTATTTATATGGGTTTTATTTGTTTTAGAATAACTTTATTCTCATTCCATGTCTATCTCTTTGTTTATGTTGTTATTAAAACCCATGTATGTCTTCACAAAAAGTCAATGATTTGAAATAAACGAATTCTCTGATTTACCAATTCTTTGAATAAATGTTGCAAAAATGACTTGTTACTTTTTCTCTGTTCTTTCATTAATTACGTTGTAATCTTTTTCTTTGCATCCACAATTGATTAGCGAAATTAAGGTCTTAACCCAATTGAATTTGTAGTTCATTCTTTGTTATTGATTTACGACTATATTGTTCGTCGGTGTTCTAGGTTTAATTCCGCTATAACCTTAAACAAGTACACATTAATATCATTGATGGTGTATGGTTTACTTGCAGATTTAAGGGGACTGGATTTGCAGACTGGCTTATTCACATATAGACAGATCAAAGCTGCAACCGGCAACTTTGCTAATTCAAATAAACTAGGGGAGGGCGGTTTTGGATCAGTTTACAAGGTAAAAATATATACTGATTTTACATGTTTTACCGTTCTACATTGTGAAATCTAAAAATTAAGTTCCATTTGCATGGTGTTCAGATGCTAAAGATGACATATGAAATAATTTTTTTCTAAATTGAATTCTAATCGCTTTATACAATCCATATATTAACTATAGGGTACACTACTAGATGGAACTCTTATTGCAGTGAAGAAACTTTCTTCTAAATCAAGTCAAGGAAATCGCGAATTTGTGAATGAAATAGGGATGATAGCCGGTATTCAACACCTTAATGTCGTAAGGCTACATGGGTGTTGTGTGGAACGCAACCAATTACTACTTATCTATGAGTACATGGAGAATAATTCTCTAGCACATGCTCTATTTGGTATTCTCCTTTTCTCCCTCCCTCTCTCTTAGTAATGATAACAATCAACAAAGACAATAGTACGTTGTCGTGATTTAGAGGTAACAACTGCCATGCCAAAACTGGTTATTTGTAAGAGGACATGTTAAATATTACACATGACATTCCAAAATGGAACATACAATTTAGTCTGGAATAAAATTAGCCTATTTCTTAGGAGGAAAAGACTACTATAACAAAATCAAAAGGGTGAGTAACGGAAACCAAATAAATCAAAGTAATGAGGTTAAATCAAATGAACCCACTATATCCAATTGGCGTATCTAACCAAACACAATTTCATGAATACTATACATTTGTTTTATAATCAGATGACAATAAAGCTAAGATGGAAATAGATTTTCCTACAAGACAACGAATTTGCGTTGGCATTGCAAAAGGTTTGAAATTCCTGCATGAAGATTCGTTGCTAAGAATGGTTCATAGGGACATTAAGGCAACAAATGTACTTTTGGATAAGGACCTCACTCCAAAGATATCAGATTTTGGTTTAGCTAAGCTTAATGAAGAAGAAAACACTCACATCACAACTAGAGTTGCTGGAACTATGTAAGTGCTTAGTTAACTATACTCAGTTCCCATTACTTGCAAAACTCTTAATTTTTTTTTTGTTATTAGTCCTTCTAGATGTCTCCATTCTAAAATTGTAAGTTTAATATGCCACAGCATTAGCTTCTTGTCTAAGGACTTATGTTTCCATACCTCCTTGAAGGACTTAGTCTCCACGAAGTTATACCTCCAAACATTTCACAAACCTTATATCAATATGAAAGAATATTATAATAATGAACATTTTTTTGCTTGAGAGAACAATTAACTTTCAAAAGAACTTTAGAAGTCATTTTCGATATCACTTTAGTTGCATCACGTTGTGGTTCAGTTCCATTTGTTCTCTTGTCCTTGACACATCATCCTCATGCACGTTTTAACTTTTTGATTAGGCCTCTAAACGAACCGAACGTTTGGTGAATTGTTCGTGAACCGTTCGGCGGGAAGTTCGTTTATGCTCATTTATTTAATAAACAAACGAACATGAACAAAAAATTTGTGTTCATTTAATTAAACGAACGCACATGAACACATGCTCCGTTCGTTCATTTTTGTTCATAAATATTCATTCATGTTCGTTTATGTATTAATAGAAAATAATTAAATATTGTCTGGATAGGTTATCTGCTTAAAGGCTTTATATTTGTTAATTTGTGTTCATTTAAGTGTTTTCATTTAAATTTGTTTATGTTTGTTTGTGTTCATTCACATTGGTTCATATATGTTTATTTATGTTCATTTATCTTTGTTTAGTTAAGTTTGTTTATATTTTAAACAAATGAACACAAATTAATGTCTAATTTAAATAAACAAACATGAACATAAATATTTGTACGATTAATTATAAAGTTAAATGAATGAACACGAACATGCCCTTGTTCGTGTTCATTTGATTCGCATACGGGCTTTCAATTTTCACATTGATGAATATATCGGTTTTATTCTCTAGGCTCTACCGATTTTATTTGTGTTCGTTTGTTTTCGTGAACCGTTCGTGAACACATTAATTTCCTTAATGAACGAACACAAACATAAAATCTCGTTTGGTAAGTGTTCGTGAACCGTTCGTGAACACAATATTTTCTTAACGAACGGACATGAACTAGGCCTTGTTCGTGTTCGTTTGGTTCGTTTACATCACTATTTTTTTATTACTATTGTGCGTGTCGATTTGTCTTAAGCCATTTCCCTATTCATGGATGACTTCGATATCATGTAACGTCACTTTGTGTCCTGATTTAATTTTCTCCTATGTTATACTTTTCTTTAACCTTGGTTATCCCATGAACATCTTAAATCATACTTTTAACTTGTCGTTCTTCTTTCAGTTTTCTCTTTTACACAGCCTTGATCATTCTTGCACATCCTATGTTGTCGGACCCTGGATACCATGATTCAACCAACAATCAAGAACATAAAAAGAAGAAGAATAACAACAAGGGATTAACCCGAAACACAAAATTTATTGATCGAACAACACACGATACAAATGTTTACATCGAGCATCTATTTATAGTTTTTCCCGTGGCAGTTAATTAACCACCCCTGGTTATATAACTACCTTGGCATTAAATCAGCCAACAACCGCCTTTTATTTACATCAAGGCCCCCCCTAACTTACAAATGTTGCATAAAGCACCCCAAACTATAATTTATACTAATTACAAATTTCATCTACAACATTGTATCAAACATGATCACACAATTAAGGCCAACATTCAACCCCCCCCCCCCCCCCCCCCCAGTTGTTGATCCAAGTTTGAGTATTCTTCACTTGCACTTGATCCGTCTTGTCTTGTACTTTCTTGCATCCTAATGGTTCGGTAAATGGCCTTTCTTCCTTGAACTTTTCCTCGCTTTCCATGTGAATGCCTTGTGTAACCCTCGACCAAAACGCTTTCTGGTCGAATTTCCTTCAGCCTCATACCGAACTTCGGTTCTCCCCGGTTAGATTGCATATGGAAATGCTACTCTCCTTTCATTAATGACCGAACGCCACTTGATCACCCACCATTGACTTCTTGTGTTTCTAATACCTTTGGATTCAAACAGCCTTTGAATGCCTCTTGCACGATTAGGACAATACACTGGGATTCCAACCACCCTCAATGATGATTTATCTCCCAAAACTAAATCCAAAACACATCCCCTGCGCATCATTACCCGCAACTCCTGCGCTTTTGATGTCGCCACACGCCTTTGTCGCTTCTTAGACGCCATCGATGACCACTGAGTAAGCCTCTGTCTACTCTGATTCGGTTCCAGTGAACGAACCACTGTCGTTCCCACCGCTGCTGCATTTTCATCGATCACACCGCAGCCGCCACCACAAGTCAGACCCGACTTGTTAAACCTAGAACCGATTACAACCGCCACCGAACTATCACAGCCATCCTCTTCTTTATTGTTTTGCCGAACACAAAAATTATTTGATGTACAAGACTCACGACGAACCTTGCCACTCAGTTTTAGGTTCTTGAAGAACCCCAGTATCTTGATTGATGATTGAATACCATGATCTTGATCTTTGAACCTTCTTACTTATTCCCAACCCTAGCATTCCGATGACCGGTCTTTTCTCTTGAACCCTAATAAATTCTCTCCCACATCACATGAAACACCCTTTCACTTCCTCGTGATTGCATCCATTGCCATGTCCGGTTCACTATTGAAAGAATCCTTGTAACCATCAACAGAAACCCCTCGGCCTACTGCCAAACCTTGGCCCCATCGATCTCTAAACATCACCGGACATTGTACAATGAGAAACTTCATAAAAGCATGTGGCTCTGATACAAATGTTGGACCCTTTGATCTTCCCTGACCCCTGATCACACTTCAAGTTCTTGGCCATCATAAACAATTAACAATTATAGTAACAATATACAAACAAGAAAACAGGAACTTGATTGATTAAATAAAGAAGTGTGTTATGGTTGTGATTACAAAACCTCCTGAATGCTCATCCTATATATACTATATATACTGAATGAAACGACACGACATATCCCTGTACAGTTATGTGATAATCGTTCATATATAACCGCCACTCCTAGATATATGGACCTGATCAATGTTGTATAAGTAGGTTTACAAGACCGAGTACTCCCTACAGGGTATGTCGTCGAGGGGAGTTTCTATAATTCCGCCTAGTTAGTAAGAATCGATCAAATGTGGTCAACCTCAGCCAGAATCACATCTAGTCGGTGGACTTGAGCTAATTTTTACTTAAAAAAATAAAAACACAATTCGGATTTCTATAATATTAAAGAACACATATCATTTTTTAGTTAATGATTAGTCATTTTTAGAATACTTAATTATGTAAATATATATTTCTCTTATTTATATTTATATTTACATATTTTGTTATAAATATTAGTAAGCTACTGATATTTGACATATATATAATGTCCAAAAATCAATTTTCTTTATATTTATCATGTCCGAGTACTCTCCGAGGAGTCCCCGAGTACACCCAACTCCCCAGTCGGCTGCCTAGGGTCCTCCTATCGACTTTTACAACCTTCGACCTGATAGATAATTTTGTTTGTTGGCTTGCAGCCCAAACAAACAACAGCGGGGCCAATACTTAGACTAACTAAAACAGCCCTAACGGGCCTAAACAGGTTCTGCCCAAAACGGCCCAGACACTAAACAATTAAAACAAACAAAGTTTAAACATACTGACTCGATAATTAACCCAAATGAATAAGGATTACATATGCTAACTCACTTTAGCTCAAGTCATTCTTCTTTCCTTTCAGCCTTAGAATCCACCTTAGACAGTTAGACATACTCGTGCATCTGTGGAACTTCGTCTCTAACTTAGGTTATGCTTCTTTTGTGTTGAATTAAGGAATTGCATCATACCCATGCAACTATGCAAGCCTCCTCTTGCATTACTACCTGAGCATCCTTGCCATCATTGCCACAATTCATCACTACCTGCAATAGTTGTTAATGCTTCAACTTTCTAGTCCCTATCAACATCCCTTGAATCAACGTGCTTTATAACTTATAAACGATTTTTTTTTCTAGCCTTCTTATGGAACTTACTCTCTGTAATGTTAAAACTTAAAAGTAAATGCATTTGATTCACACAACTTAGAGCGGAATGTATGATTATAAAAGTAAATACGTTATACATTCTTTAGAAAACAATTTACAAAAGACCTTTGCATGTAAATTTCAGGGTCATTTTCGAGGTCCCTCCTATTTATACTAGCAAAACTAGCAAAAATCCTAGTGTAACGTTTTCCGGTTCTAGAAACTCTATATGTGTTTCCGTTTTACACCATTGTAGGAGTTCCATCAAATTTCATAAGAATTATAGTTTCTAACTTTGAGTCTCCCTCTTTGAAGGCCAATCTGGAATTTATGAATTTCTAAATCTTGAGATCCACGTCTAAGGCAGTTCATGACATTATCTTATAAATAAGCCTAGGATGATAAGATTCATAAATATATTAGTCTCCCAAGCTATGTATTTAAGCTATTGTTTTCTTCTTTGTTGTTCGTCCTAATTGGTTTCTTTTACTTTTATTTCATTTTGTTTTTATTCCTTCAGAGGGTACATGGCTCCAGAGTATGCATTGAGGGGCCACTTAACCTACAAAGCAGATGTATACAGTTTTGGAGTTCTTTTACTGGAAATTGTTGCTGGAAAGAGTAATGTGAAATATATCCCAACCGAAGAATTTATTTGTCTTGTTGATAGGGTAAAGCTCCCCTTATTTCCTTCCAGCAAATCCAGAATTATTTAATACAAAACTCTGATATCAATATGTTTCTTCATTCTAATTCTAAGGTTGTTGCGCTAAGACAAAAAGGGAGTTTGTTGGACTTGGTGGATCCAAGATTGGGTTCTGATTTTGATAAACAAGAGGCATTGAGAATCATACACATCGCTCTATTATGCCTTAATAAGTCCCCCTCGCTTAGGCCTACCATGTCGGAAGTAGTGAACATGCTGGAGGGACGTATCAATCCAGATATTAATCTGATTACTTCTGATGATGTGTTCAGGTTGCAAGCACTCAAATTGAAGATTGAAGAAATACAGTCTCAGTACTCTGGTGAACGGGAGACTTCCAGTTATAAACCATCATCTTCTATCCATGACCTCTATCCCAATAGTCAAATTTCTGAGGAAAGTTGTTAAATGCCTGAGTAAATGTTACCAGTGTTTGGAGGATTACGTATATTGATATATGTAGCAAAGACTTAAGCTAAATATATAACAACTTACGAAATGCGTTAAAATAGTAACTTTAATTCATTTAAAAAGCTTCTGCTTTATATAAGTCTACTTATGATAAAGATACTTGAAAATAGTGATGGGTATGTTTGCCATGAAGAAGCTTATGATACTATTTTTTATATTTATTTTTTGTAATTTAATAATTATAGATGTGTCTTTTTATGCACATTTTAAAATCTTTTCACCATTTGTGTAAGATTATAAACGAGGGTAAAGTTATTTTACAAATTAAAAAAAAAAAGATTTATAGCAACATAAAAAAACCTTTTAAAAAATAAAAAAAAATCATAACTCAAAATTTAATAAAAAAACGATAAACGTAAAATCACAAAAATGTTTTCACCATCTTCTTCGTTTTTGTGTTTGATGAGTGGGTTTAAGAATATCATGGTTACTTGGGTTGTTTGAAGCTTATCTACTGACAAAAGAAGGTGTTTACGTGAAATACGAGTTTAAAGCGTCAGGTGCGATTCTGCTGGTCAGGTATCCAATCACATTCTCATTGAGAGGACAATCTCAATTGAAACACAAATCTCAATCGTATTTATGTGACAATCGCAATCGCATTTGTATTCCAAATCGCATTTGCATTCCCTAATCAAATCGAATTCACATCCTATAACTAAATCGCATTCACATCCTGTAACCCAATCGCATTCGTATTACTGTTCATTTGCGATTGCGATTCCCAGACTTAGAATTTTTCACTGATTTTTGTTGTATTCAAGGACTGTTTTTATTTGGTGTTATCTGATCGGTTTATAAAGATGTCTTACAATCCAGAATTGTTGAAAAACTACATGATGCCGGAACAGCCAACAAACCACCTAGGCTTTTGAGTTTTGAAAGCAACTTTGATGAGTGTAAATGAAGGTATAAGAATGTTATAAGAACAAATGACTTTGCAATGTTAAGATCTATTGAAAATGGACCTCATAAAACCTGTAACGATGACCCTTGATGTTCCTCATGGGCTCTTCACTCAATCTAATACACAAAAAATGCTTGAAGATGAAAAGGCATATGGGTATCTCAACATGTGCTTATCCGCTGATATCACCAAGACCTTGAGAGAATGCACTATTGCAAAAGCACTTTGGGATGATATGAGAAGTTTGAAGGGAACTTGGATATGAGGGAAACTGATGTGCTAAAAGTAGTCTAATAATTATTAACTAAATTACGCTAATCTTGACACTTAGTAATACTCTAGACTCTCTAAAACTCGACTAAAGTACTAACCGACAAGTTGTGACATTCGTGAATTTTTATTTGTATTTTTATTTGTATTTGTATTCGTTAAACCGATCCCTTTTGTCATTTCAGTGTATTCTTATTTGTCGTTCTTCATTCATACAATATTCACGATGATTTATGGCTATCGTTCGTTCGTTTCTAGTCGTTTTGTTCAATTAACGAAACTCCGGATTTAAAGCTTCTATTAAGGTAAACAACTTGCAAAATATCCAAATTTATAACTTCTTAAATTTATACAACATTTCAAAGTTTAAGGATTAAAATGTAAATATACTTTATAACTTGTTTTAATATAACTTAAAACTAGAGGGGCCATACGTGTAAATATGATTTATATTATATCGATCATTTTTAAATTCTTAACCCAACCCAGCCCCGCTATCCCGCGATTGTCCGGTGAGCACTCCGGCGACCGCAAACCGGCTTCAGCCACCGTAAACCAGCTCCAGCGATATCCAAGAACCCGTTAAACTCGCAAATTAACCCAATTAAAACTTGTAACCCCTTTAGACAATAACGTCAAACGTATATTCAACAATAATAACGTGTTATAACACCTAATTACGTGCTAATCGAACCGTAAAACAGCTGTAACTGCCGGATTTCTCATTAAAACGCCAATAACGACCATTAAAGCCTATACGCTCCAATTGGTATTATATATATGACCCTAATCATCAACTAAACCTATTACAAACATCAAATCAGTCTAATATACTCTCAATCACTCGAATTTGTTCGTCAAAGTTTGTTTTCCGGTCAAACCCCGTTCACTGTACCATTCCAGGTAATGTTTATATGCATTATGATGCTTTTAAGCCGTAGAACAAAACCCCTAACATATATTAACCATACAAGGAACCAATTAACATAATTGAAATATAGGGTTTGTTAATGAAGAAGATGAACATGTTGGTTAGTTTTGATTTTTTTGTTTCCATCCTTATAACAACAAACAAGCTAGTTTAGTTGGGTAGTTCTTGTGCGTGTGGACATGAGTACCCAGGTTCAAACCTCGGTCAGCCATTATTTTTATCTTTTAATGTTTTATTTCTTTTTAAACCATCTTTTAGTTTATAAATAAAAATTATTATTAAAAATTACTATAAATCAAATAAAATTATTTTAAATTAAATAAAATTAATTATAAATTATATTTATCATTTTCACCTTAAAACTAATCTTTCATATCCTTCAAATTTCGTAAAAAAAACCCGATTATTATTATATTATTATTTATCATTTCGTTAACTTTATAACACGCTAGTATAATTGTTTTCGAATAGAATTACCGTTAAAATTAATGTACCATAAACATTATAATTCTCATATTAGTATTAAGGGGAAGATTCATGTACATTTTAACCTTAACGTGAGAACGTAAGAAATGATACTAATTTATAAAAAAAAATAACGTAAGAAACAATACCAACTACAATACCAATCTACGTAAATAATGATTTATAATAAAAAAGAAAAAAACCTAAAAATTACAACAAAAGAATCAAAATCAAGAACAAAATAATAACAACATATACCAGCAAAAACTGATAACAACAAAAGAAAAAAAATCTAATAATAACAACAAAATATAATCAGCAAATACTTATAACATCTCATAATTATAAATTAGCAAATACGAACAGAAAATAACAGAAAACACCTATAAAAATAAACCTAGTGATAATAACAAATTGGTTCTCACTGTTTTCATGTTAAGAATATAATGTATTTAATCCCGTTTCTTTGTATTAAAATAATAATAAAACCGTTAAAGCTTAAAATAATATTATAATATAAAATGCCAAAAAAATAATAAAATATACACTAAAGTAATGAATAATCCCTAAAACTAAATTATATAACTTTTATGATCCCATTAGTTAGTCTTTAATTTTGTGTTTTTAAATTATAGTGTGTGAGGTTCAATCGCTTCGGGTTCTTTAACACACTTTCGATTTT
Source organism: Bidens hawaiensis (assembly GCF_021521415.1). Lineage (NCBI taxonomy): Eukaryota > Viridiplantae > Streptophyta > Magnoliopsida > Asterales > Asteraceae > Bidens > Bidens hawaiensis. The sequence goes on from NW_027491353.1 coordinate 1,056,641, forward strand.
ATTTCAAGTTTATCTTCAATTTCAAAGGTGAGTTTCTCAAAACCATTTTTAACGCTTTTATATACTTTGAGGGTCATGCATATATCCTATTCAAAATCAATTGCTTGCTATTATTATCAAACTACAATCTGCATCGTGAACTTGTGTGGTACTTGTTTCTTTCTCAAAATTACTTTCACATGAATTCCTTAATAAGAATGATCATACGCCCCCCTTTGCACTCTGGAACATTTTGTTTTGAGTGGAAAAGGGACCATCGATCCGAGTATGTTGGTTGCTTCTTACTGGAAACGACCCTTACATGTTCTATTATTTCAGAAGTTTTATGGAATTGTATGGTTTTTACGTATTATATCAAACCTGTGTGAACTCACTGACGGGTGGTCCACTGGACAACCCTTAAGTGATATAAGACCGTTAATAAACATGCATTTAATCAGTTTATCTTGTGGAATTAGATAACTACTGTTTTGCGGTTATTTGCAGGTTAAAAGGCAGTTCCGGAGCGTGAACCACGGTCCAAATGGTAGAAAGGAACAGAGGCCACCGTACCGTGGTCTCTGAGTCACCGTGGATACCACCGTGGCCACGGTTCGGGCCGTAACTGCCGAATTTATGTTATTTTTAATCCATTTTTGGCTGTCTTTTCACTTATCTTTCAATCTAGAATACCCTAAGGACGATTTGGAGAGTGCAAGAGGAATATTTGGTGGATTTTAATCATTAGTTTGGTTTTGTGATTCGTATGATTACTTTAATCGAAAGGATGATGAACCTAATGATGCTTGGCTAATTCTCTTTGTGTTTTCCCTCGAATTGTAAGGTTTCTTTATGAATGTTGATTGAATGTTTATGAAATTTCTGAGATAATTGTTTAACTTATTGATTTTATTATTATGGTGTTATGAATTGATTGTTAAGTTGTTAGTTTATTGAGTTCGTGTTCTAAGCCGTCAGTTCTTGGTTCTGTATGCAATCGAGAATAATCGAGAGGGACTCGGGTTTACATAATCCAATTGATATTTGAGTGATTACCTTGAATTTACAATCCAAGTACTCATTCCTCAGTTATCACAATCGTTGCATAATCACGAACTATATATTTATCATTCATATCAGTTAAACATTCATGTTGGCTTTTGTAGAAACCTGAAACCAGAGGAATCATTACCGCAGGGCATAGAGGGGGAGGTCATAAGCGTCTATACCGTAAAATAGATTTTCGACGGAATGAAAAAGACATATCAATATGCGTGGATAATACCTTTTCTTCCACTTCCAGTTCCTATGTTAATAGAGCTAGGACTTCTTCTTTTCCCGACGGCAACAAAAAGTCTTCGTCGTATGTGGGCTTTTCAGAGTGTTTTATTGTTAAGTATAGTCATGATTTTTTCTATCAATCTGTCTATTCAGCAAATAAATAGCAGTTCTGTTTATCAATATGTATTGCATATTTCCTCATATTGTTTTAAAACTCGTTTATTTGTTTAAGTTATTTTTGTTAATCAAAACCAAACAACCAAATCTTTGAATTTATTTTATGCACTTAGATTAATATAGATAAATTACATAGCTACTTAGTAACGTATTTTCCATAAACTCCCTGTGTTCGATACCCGCTTACCACTATCTAGTTAGTTGTAATCGGTTTATTTTTGTGTGAGTTTTTGACCTCTCGTCAAATTTTGGCGCCGTTGCCGGGGAGTAGTGCGCAATGTGTGTTAGATTTTGTAGTTTTTTTCGTTATTTTTGGGTTTACGCTGGTTGTGTTAGTGTGCAGGTACTTACAGGTGTATGCATACGAGAGGCTCTAACATGTCATCACCACTAGTTATATCGATCCCGAGATTGACCGAACACTTCGAAGAAACCGAGTGTTACTTAGGGAGAACAAGTTTCTTGGTTCTCCAACTTCATCAAACAGCACTATGGATTCACCAGCTCCCACTTCGGGTCAAACAATCCCAACCACACCTCCACCAAATCCACCTCCATCGATCACTACTACTATACCTACAACATCAAGTGAATTGCAACCAACTCAGACAACCGAACCTATCACTGCTCAGTACACATACTCAACATCATCCACAGTGCCATCTATTTCCAACCTTTTTCCTACCTTTGGTGCATCATTATCTCAACAAAATCAACAACCAACCTTTCAACAATCACAATCAAGCTACCAATATCAACCCCCCACCTTTCATGCAACTTTCAAGAACACAAGGTCGGTTACGGATACGGGTTTGATAATGAATTTAAGGGGTATGAAGTGGAAGGTTACTATGCGGAAGGTGATGGAGGTCAACGGTAAATGCTGGAAATTTTGATTATGGTCAATGGCAACAACCGAAATAGGTGCAAGAGCTTAATAGACTACCACCACCGGTTGTTCAACAACAAGCTCAACAACAACCACTGGTTGTTGTTCAACAACAAGTTCTACCACCACCGATTATTCAACAACAAGGGCAACCTCAAGATCAACAATTTCAACAACAAATGCCCAGCCACAGTTTCAACAATTTGCACCTCCAAGGCCCATTTATAGGCAAATGGGTCAACCAAAAGTACCAATGGGGGTACCAAGAAGGCATGCAAGAGAAATGGTGAGGGAGATTGAAGCCCATTTTCGACCGATAATTACTAATAATCCGTCTCCGGTGGTTATTCCTCACAATCAACAAGGGAGGACATTTGAAGTTAGAATCAGTTCCCTTCAAAGTCTCCCGAAGTATAAGGGTCTAGAAACGGAGAAATTTTTCACTTTGAGTCATATGACTCCATTTGCACCACGATTGGGGGTCAAGGTTTTACATCTGATGAGGTTAAGTTGGTCTTATTTCAATTTTCGTTGGAAGACAAGGCAAAGAGATGGTTTTACACATTGTCTTCCGCATCCATCTATACTTAGGAGAGATGCAACAAAGATTCTTGGAAGAATTCTACACGGCTCAAAAGACCAACGATGCAAGAAGGAGTTTGAGAACATTCCAACAACAATCGGGCGAGATGTTTCATGAGGCATTTGAGAGGTTTAACATGATGATTAAATATTGTCCTCATCAGGGTATTTCCTTATGAGAATTATTGAATGTGTTTCATGAAGGGTTGAGTACGGAGGATGGACGAGATTTGAGGTCGATCACAAATGGTACATTTGGTAACAATTATGAACAAGATGATTGCGAATATTTGGAACAAATGACGGTCACTTCAAAGAGAAAGGCCCAAACAGGAAGAAGAGCAAGACCGGCGATTGGTAGACCGCAAGTGCAAGCCATGGAAGAAGGAGGGGTACAAACCACTAATCAGGTAATTGATGTTTGCACAAATTGTAACGAGTTGGTTCATGCTTCGGATGTGTGTGTGGTGGGTCAAGTACCAGTGGAGGAGGTGAATGCACTTCAAGGGGGAGGTGGTAGGAATTACAATATGAACTCCAAAACTTACCACCCCGGGATAAGAAATCACCCAAATTTTCACTATGGAAACCCAGCCACTCAATCTAACCTGAATTTTCAAGGATATCAAGGCAATTATGTTCCTACCCAAAAATATAATAACCAAGGTAGTTTTCATGGCAGGAATAATCAAGGGTTTCAAGGTCAAGGAGGTGGCGGTTAAAGTGGGTCAATGGGTCAAAGTTCATCAAGTGGAAATGAAGTTATAGACATGTTGAAGTTGATGCAACAGACATGCGACGAAGAAATCAACTTGATGAAGCTCGAATGCAAAAGGATGAAGTTAGATATAAGGCCATCCAATCGTTGACCACACAAATGGGTCAACTCGCAACTGAAGTGTCAGAATTGAAGAAAAATAAAGGCCAACTGCCAAGAGAAACTAAGTTAAAGCCGTCCCATAGTTCATCTCGTAACGTTCCTATAAATCATGTTAGTTTGTTAAGAAGTGGTAAAGAGTATAAAGCTGATTTGTCACCGGGTTCAGTTGATGGGGAAGTCGAGGACATTACGGGTAATGAAAGTGATGATGAAATCGAAATCAATAAACCCATTAAACATGTCACTTTTGAAAAGCCGTTACAAAATCCAGGTTAAACTTCTAATTTAAAAGATAAAAAAAAAGAAGTCGAACCAAATGCGGTTCCATTTCCTTCGGCTTTGCTTGACCCGGGTAAGAAAAATGTAATTGTTAAAAGAGGTCCTCAAAAGGAGGAGATGTGGGAAGTGTTTAAAAAGGTTAAAGTGAATTTACCTCTACTTGAGGCAATCAAACAAGTGCCCGCGTATGCTAAGTTTTTAGAAGAACTATGCACTCAACAGAGGCAACAAAAGGTGCCTAAATGAGTGGATTTAACTGAGCGGGTAAGTGCGGTTCTAAAAGGAGATCTTCCTCCTAAGCTTCAAGACCAGGGAACGCCCTTATTTAATATTCAAGTGGATTTTCAAATGTATAGGGCATTACTAGATCTTGGGGCCGGAGTAAGCATTATCCCGAGGGGTTTATATGACCAATATGATTTTGGTCCTTTGAAACGAGTTGAGACCACAGTTGTATTGGCGGATTTGTCTCATAAAACTTCCCCGTGGAATCGTGCGTGATGTAATTGTAAAAGTGAAGGATTTCTACTATCCTGTGGACTTTTTAATGTTAGACTATTCTTCGGGTGACCCAATTCAACAACAAAATGTTATTTTGGGTCTACCATTTCTGAACACTGCTCATGCAATCATTGATTGTAGATTTGGTATCGTTGGCATGGCATTTGGTAATAGAAAAATACGCCTTAATGTTTTACTAATGTTGCTAATTCTTTGAGTGGTGAAGAATTTTTTATGGCAGATGTGGTGGACCTGTATTCCTCATGAATATGATGAAGATTGTGTGAAAGCTTTTATTTGTGATGATTCTGAACAGGTACACGTGTGTGCTTTGAGGATGGAAGAACAAAAGCAGGATGCCTTAGCTATGCAAAAGAGAAGGCCACCATGGACACACCAATTTGAGAGCTTGCCAACGGAGATCAATTCGGACACAAAGCCATCTTTGGAGTGTCCACCAAAGGTGGAATTGAGGGAACTTCCAAATCATTTGAAGTATGCATTTTTAGGAGATAATGAAACATTTCCGGTTATCATTACTTCAAACTTGGAGGAAGATCAAGAGAAGGCGTTGGTAAAGGTTTTGGGAGCATATAGGGCTGCTATTGGATGGATACTTGCAGATTTAAAGGGTATTAGTCCTTTGATTGTTATGCATAAAATAATCACTGATGAGGAGGCTAAACCAACAAGGGAAACTCAAAGAAGATTGAACCCGAATTTGTGAGAAGTGGTGAAAAAGGAGGTTATCAAGTGGTTGGATGCGGGGATCATTTATCCCATTTCAGACAGTGCATTGGTGAGCCCGACACAGGTAGTGCCCTAGAACGCCGACATCTAGGTAATAAAAGGTGATAATGGTGAACAAATCGCCACCCGACTGGTAACCGGGTGGCGAGTGTGCATCGATTATAGAAAATTAAATAATGCAACCTCAAAAGACCATTTCCCTTTACCATTCATTGATAAAATAGTTGAAAAACTTTCTGGTCAAAATTATTATTGTTTTTTGGATGGATATGCGGGCTACAATCAAATTGCAATTCATCCTGATGACCAACATAAGACCACCTTCACTTGTCCATATAGTACTTTTGCCTTTAGGCGAATGCCATTTGGACTATGTAATGCCCCGACCACTTTTCAAAGATGTATGATGAGCATCTTTTCTGACATGGTTGGGGATTCACTTGAAGTTTTTATGGACGATTTTTCCATTTTTAGCTCAACTTTCGAGTCTTGTCTCAATGATCTAGAAAAAGGTTTTAAAACGTTGTGTTGAGACAAACTTGGTGTTGAGTTGGTAAAAAAGTCACTTCATGGTGCAGGAGGGCATTGTGTTGGTCCATGTGGTTTCAAGTAGGGGAATGGAAGTTGACCAAGCTAAAATAAAAGTAATTTCATCTTTACCACCCCTGAAAAATATCAAAGGGGTGAGATCGTTTTTGGGACATGCCGGATTTTATAGGAGATTCATTAAAGGTTTTAGTGCAAATTCAAAACCTTTATGTAACCTCTTATTGAAGGATGTCCCCTTTGAGTTTACTGATGAATGTTTGCAAGCTTTTGACAGTTTGAAGGAAAAGTTAGTGGAGGCACCCATTTTACAATCACCGGATTGGTCAAATCCGTTTAGTAAGGTACACGGACATCCAAAAGTTCGAAAGTGTGCAACATTAGGCTTGTTACCATAAACAATTTCATAGAGAGTTTTCATATGTGATTTGTTGATCAACACCCGATTTTGAACGTAACAAGCTGTGTTGACCGCTTCAGCCCAGAAGAACAGAGGTAGCTTCGAATCACACAACATAGTCCTTGCAGCCTCGATTAGAGTTCTGTTTTATCTCTCAGCTACACCATTTTGTTGTGGTGTGCGAGCTGAGCTGTATTGTCTAAGTACTACCTTTTCGGCACAAAAAATAATTCAAAGTTGAGTTCTTGAACTCTGTGGCATTGTCACGGAGAATTCCTTCTAGCTTCAGATTAAGTTGATTCTCCATAAGCACCACAAATCGCTTTATATATTTTGCAGTTTCGCTCTTATTTGACAAGAAAAACACCCAAGTAAAACATGAGTAATCATCAGTAATAACCAAACAATAAGAACTGCGAGAAATACTCAATACGTGAACTGGACCAAACAAGTCCATATGAGCAACTGAAGGACCGAGGAAATAGTATTGACCAGTTTTGGCTTGTGAGATTTTACGATGATGTTTGCCTAAAGCACAAGATACACATTTCTCAATTGTTACAAAATCTTTATCTGGGAAACCACGTACAATGTCATCTTTAGCAAGACGATTTATTATTTTAATATTTGCATGACCAAGATGACGATGTCAAAGCATGGCACTATATTCTGACACTTTTGAAAATAAACAGGTGATTTCATCTGGAACATTTTAATCATGTCGATCACGTAAGCATTATCTTTTCTTTGTGATCGAACAAGAACCCAATCTTCTAGTATGATGATACCAGGTTTTAAAATTAGACACTCTTTGTTTGCGAAATGAGTTGAAAACCCTTCTATCGCATATCTGAAAGACACTGAGCAGACTGTGTTTCAATTCCCAAAAAAAATTAACATTCTCAAATTTAAGAACACCATTACTTATAGTACCCTTCTATGTGATCATTCCTTTTTCTCCTTCCGAAAAGGAAACAAACCCTCTATTATATATCCGAACGTCGTTCAGTTAAGAGATATTATGTCATGTGCCTAGAATAGTCACTATCAACATACCAAGATCTGATGATATTCCTCCATAGTTGTTCCTGCACCATGTGCGAGATTAATTAGTTTTTGGAACCCAGCCCATAGTAGTGTTGGGTAAGCATGATTCATCTAAACGTGTTACGGGTTGCCATGACATGTCGTCATGATTATCTAAGATCGAGCAAGAAGATTTTAACGACTTGGACACCAGAGATTTGGGCGGCCATTTATATTCGGGTTTTAGAATTTTGTTACTAACATAAATGGTTGACTTTGTCTCCTATTTGAGGACGGAAGACACATTTGGCTTTGACTTCTAGAACGATTTTGATCCAGAGGCCGACTTGGGTCTCGGGACCGAAACAGAGTTTCCATCACGATTTTGAGACATGGTAGGCTTAGTCTGATAGGAGTTCAACCTGTCAGCCTTGTTTCTTTTCCAATCATCGTCCGAGGGATTTGCCTTGTAATACCTTGATGACATGTACTTACTTCTTTAACAAACTTAGGTGATAAACATTTATGCGAACTTTTATTTTTAACAAATTTATTTGAAACCACACCACCAGTTTTAAAAGTTTTAGAAGAATCAACCACACAATTGTCTTTACTCTTAAAACAAAGTCCACACAAACATTTGTAGCAACAGAACTTAAAACATGCAAATTTAACGAAACATTAGAATTAATGTCATTATTATTCAAAACAGATAAATCATCCTCCTCATTAGTCCAATCCTCAATAACTACTACATTGTCATGTGAAGCAAACGCATTAGTATTATTCACCCTTGAGGTTGAGTCAGTAGCATTGACTGAACCAAAAGCACTTTTTCCATTAGCAGTTGGCTTACCGTACTACATGAATATTTTCATTTCTTTCTTATCTTTGGAAAGAGGAAGTCCAGTGTAGTTGTCATTATATGGAGGAAGGAATCACACTATACCCAATACCCTCACCCTTGTTTTCTTTCCATTTTAATTGTTTTTCAATCATGGACTCAAAAACAACACTAGAGACATCAAATTTCTTAAAACTAAATTTAGCATTTTCAAGTTTAGAAGTTAACTTAGCAATCTCCAACTTATAGGCTTCTAACTCGGCGGTTAGCTCGTAAATTTTTGTTTAGAATCTAAGTGGTGACAACATTTTATGCTAAAATCATATTGAAGTTTTGAGAAATCCTTTTGTTGTGCCTCTAGTTTATCTTTTAAAGCATTTTCGAGTTTCTTAAGGGTGAAATTTTCATGTTTTATTCCCTCCATTTCTCTAATAAGATTACTATTGTGAGATTTATGTAAATCTACCTTTTTAACACAAGATTGAGAACACAATTCAAAACTTACCTTGGATGAGCTGGAAGAAGTGAAGGCCATGAAGGCAAAATTGAAAATACTTAACTTGTTCCTCTGTATCGTTCTCTTCTTCAGTGACATCAATCTGGGAAAAATTAGCAGCCTGATTGATGATGTTGAGTGCTGCCATCTAGTCATTCCAAGAAAATTGTTGAGCCACCAATCCCCGCTTACCCTCATTTGAACCAGTTGCAATCTCTCCTCTAACACTACTCACTCGAACCAATGCTTTTTCCCTGTTTCCCTCATTGGCTAGATTCGTGCACTCACGAGCGAAGTAACCTGGCTCATGACAATTATAGCACCTCAGAGTGTCTTTGTTAAATCCCACCTTCTGGTTAGCTTGCACATTCCAGTTGTTATCCACCAATTCTCTTGGTAAACTTCTTCGCTCTAAACACTGCCATGGCTATTTGCCAAGAGATATCCATTTCCTCCACATCGTCAGGGTGGATTTGATCCATCTCAGCAGCTATAGCTAGTTGAACCAAATATCCAGCAAGAAAAGCATTGTACCAGTTCATGAAACCTGCCATTAAGGCAATGCTTGCTTGAGTATCCTTTGAAATAGTAGGATACTGAGTGGGAGACAGACTGGAGGATCCAATAGTTGATTGAGAGTTAGTGGCAGGAGCATGTTGTTGAAAGAACACAGGAGTAGGTTGTGGTGGTGGTTGAGTAAATTGACCTTGGGCAGATTTAAACATTGTGAAGTTGTTCTGAGATTGTTGTGGCTGAGCATACTGACCCTAAGAGGATTTGAACTTAGAGAAGTTATTCTGTGAGATGATGACATAATTAGAAGCAACGATGTATCCAACCGCATTATAGGAGTTTGCATGATTTATGGCACGCTGCTTATTATACATGTCACAGGATTTAATGATAGTCATCACCTCTAACAAAGTTAGTCTGGTCAGATCCTTTGTCTTCTTGATCACTGCAGCATTCATGTCCCAACTTTGTGGTAGCGATTTGACCAGCTTGTTATTTGTTTCAACAAAGGTCAGATTTATGTTTGCAGATCGCATTTCAGTGATCAAAGTTATAAATCTTTGAAGCTGTGTCTCCAAAGACTCTCCCATAACATGATTGAAAATGTAAATTTTGTCGTAACAGATCTTGGGGACTTCTTCTCATATCCTCATTTCCCTCATACACCTCCATGAGGGCTTCCCATAATGCCTTTGCAGACTATAGCTCTCTGAATCTTAAGGCAATTTCAGGTGAAAGTGTCATTGTTAAGGTAGCAAGAGCCTTCTCATCCTCTTCAATTTTTCCAAAATCTGCGTCGACATACATTTCGAAAAGCTTTACGACCACTTCACCGGTATTCTCTCTTTAATAAGTGATAATTTGAGGACCCCCGACAATGCTTTTCCAAATCTTTTCATCTTTCATCTTCACATACTTCTCGAATCTGAACTTCCACTCGGCGAACCGCTCATGAGACAGTAAATGGGGTACACGAGTAGCAGTTCCCATGATGGAATCCAACTCTTGATATAAAGCATCATTTGATGGTGTTTTAGTTAATTTGTTCATTTTAATCTATAGTCCAAGAGAACAGCCCAAATATATGCTGGTCCAATAACTAGGCCCAATGAGACTAGACCTAATAACAAATAACCCAACAGAGAACCCAGTGGCCTGAAAACGATTCAACAGAGAACTCCAAGGCCCAACAAAGGCAGACCTAATTACTATCAAAAGCCGGAGGACCCTGAAAGTTGACCGAAAACACGTGAACAGTATCCAAGAACACCCAAAACTTCCCGAGAACAAGGAATGTTGGTCAAGAACGTATACTAGTTTCCCGAGAACGATCAAAAGTGCCCGATAACACACCAGAGTGACCAAGAACGATCAAAAATGCCCAAGAACACACAAAAATGGCCGTGAACGATCAAAACTTGCCGAGAACACTGAAATATGGCCAAGATCAACTAATCTTTGCCGAGAACCCTTAATAAATGCCCGAAATCGATTAGAGGTTGCCGAGAACACTGAAAACCTTGACTTGGTAAGCTTGGTGATTAAGTCAAATCCCAAGAATGATGGGATTTGAATTTAAACCAGAGATCAAATTAAATCTTTCTCAAAGTTATCTCAATTAGCCCCGATGAACACGATGAACGGTTGTTCTTTATTTCCAGGATTCTTCAAATAATCATCAACCAAAAATCACCCTTGAATCAATGATATCACTAACACCGAGCCTAGAATAGGTCTGTAGCCTCTGATACCAATTGTAAGTCCCGGAGAAGGATCTTTCAATGTGATATCACGTAAACCCGTTTGTTAGTGCACGGTTTTGCGTCTGGAGTCTTTGTATTTAATTAATGTAATATTTAATGTTTATATTTATCTAGTTCGTTAGGGATGTTAGCGAACTAAGACTAGTTCGTTAAGGTTAAGTCTAGTTCGCTAGGGATGTTAGCGAACTAAGACATTATAATATATTCCCTCCTGATTCATTAGGGGATGGTAACGAATCAAGGGGTGGTTCGTTATGTTAAGTTATGTAACAAAGGGGAAGCTGGTTCGCTAGGGGATGTGAGCGAACCAGGTCGCCTTCTATATATAGTGAACAACTGTTCACTTGTAAAGTGTTTTTTGGGGAAGATATAAGTTTATTGAGAAAAATCTTGAGTAATTACTCTCTCCCAAGCTCCATCTTAACATTATTGATAATATATACACATACATAACATTAAATCAAGGTTAATTATGAGCTAGATCTTTAATAGTGGTAATTGGATAATCTACAGATCTGAGATCTGTTTTATTGTTATCGACTGTTAATCCGGGATCAAACAAGTGGTATCAGAGCTCTTGGTGCTCTTTACACTTGATTTGGTGTTTTAAGTGTTATTGTTATTGTTATTATTATTAAGTTTTTCGGTTTTGTTTGATTTTGAATCAACTTGAGTTTATTTTGGCTGAATTATGTACGGATTGAATGGAATTTGTGTTAAGATATGGATATGTGTGGTTAAGAGGAATTGAGGTTTGAATTGGAATTGAGTGATCTGGTTTTGGTTTCGGTTTAAGTCCGAAACAGGGTGTTTGTTTTTGGTTAATTTGATTTGGATAAAGTGTTAATCGATTACGAGGATATGTGTATTGGATTCGGAATTGGTTTACGAGAATTTTGATTGGTTATTTGTGCAATTTGGTTGAGTAACGAGGTTGTATTACGAATTTGGTATTTCTAGGTTTCTGGGTTAATCTTCATAATTTCTGGAAATTAGTTTGAAGATTTGAAGATGAACTTGATTCGTTATCTTCTTCCTGGTGATTCGCTATATGTTTCTTGGTGATTCGTTATCAACAGTGTTACTTCGCTACCTTGTTCGTTAATCAATTCGTGTGAGTTATTGATTCGTGTTATCTAGTTCGTTAACTAGATTAACCGATTCGTGTGACACGTGTTCTTCTTGGGATTTGTATCATAACAACCTTTGCCATGTGGCATAAGGTGTCAGAGTTTGTTACAAACGGTTGTAACAACCTGATTCGCTATAGTGTGATTCGCTCATCCACTGTAGCTGATTCGCTAAGCATTCCTTAGTGATTCGCTAAGTTTATGTTGGCGATTCGTTACTGATTATCATCTGATTCGCTAAACTAATCCTTTGTAATTCGTTTGGTCAATTCGTTAAGTTGACTTGGTCAATTCGTTTGGTCAATTCATTTGGTCAATTCGTTAAGTTGACTTGGTCAATTCGTTTGGTCAATTCGTTTGGTCAATTTGTTAAGTTGACTTGGTCAATTCGTTTGGTCAATTCGTTAAGGTGACTTGGTCAATTCATTTGGTCAATTCGTTAAGTTGACTTGTGATTCGTTAAACCTTTATCTCATTCGTTATCTGTTTCACCAGTTGGGTGATTCGTTAACCTTATTTGTGATTCGTTAAGTTGACTCGTTAAGTTGACTTTTGATTCGTTAAAACACTCACCTCATTCGTTAAGATACTTCGTTACTGATCAGTCTTAATTTCGTTAAGGATTGATTCGCTATAACTGTTCACAGTTCGCTACAACTGTTCACAGTTCGCCATAGTTGTTCACTGATTAGTTAAGGTATTTCATTATTTGATTCGATTTTCAAAGATGGCTGGTATGTATGCATTAGCGTCTCAAAACATGTTGATGCAACAGATGTTGCAACTTGATACCGAGATAGGTTCACATTCTAAATGTCCAAGATTGATGAAGTTCAGTGACTTTGCCAAGTGGGAACCTCGGTTTCGTGCACATTTGGGATTGGTTCATCCTGACTACTCATATTGTCTTGATGAAGTTTATGTTGCACCAATGATTGGTGATGATACTATTGGATACTCCTAAAGCTGTTTCTCAATACTCACAAGAAGAGAAGAAAGCTTTAGAAATCGAGATAAAAGCATATTCTACTTTGACTATGGCATTAACAGAAAATATCTTTCATCAAGTTGGTAGTATCAAGAGATGTGCGTCTTTATTTCAACATCTGCGTATGAGAAGCATGGGAAACACAACTGAGAGTAAGAAAGTGATGCTCAAGTTTCAGTTTCAAAACTTTAATTTATTGAAAGGAGAAACAGTTGAAGAGATGACTACAAGATTTAGTCATTTAATTGCGGAAATGGACAAGATGAAAATGGAAATTTTTGAAAGAGATAAAATTGACACTATTAAAAGTGTACTTCCAAGTTCCTACTCAACATTTCTAATGGTTTTGAAAGAGGATGATTATTTTCTGAATGAAGACTTGACGGCACTTGAATTTCTACAAAAGATCTAAGCTAGAGAATATGATTTTAAGTGTCAAAAATCCTCCAAAGAAAATCAAGATCCAGCTTTCTATGGTGGAAGTATGCCTCTTAGTTCAACAATCTCTCCAATCACTGCTTTTCTTACTCATGCGGCAAATAAAAAGAATCAACTATGTTTAATGATACAAAAGTTTGTTTCTACTCTGCTGGTAATTCGGGTGGTTCTGGAAGTTCAACTAATACCAATCCATTTGTTACACCACCTAGTGTTAATATGAAGGAAGCTGAGCAAAACTTTGCTTTTCTGACGGCTTTTATGTCTTCATATGAAAACTTAGTGAGTAGTAAAATTGCCACAAGTGATTTAACAGATGAGGACTATGATCAGATAGATCCAGATGATCTAGAAATCATGGATTTGAAATGGAACATGGCTATGATCGTTCGTAAAGTTAAAAGATTCATGCAGAGAACTGGAAAAGATCTTCTAGCTTTAAACAAGAAGTTGGGTTTTGACAAATTAAAAGTAAAGTGTTATAATTGTCAAGAATTTGGGCACTTCGTGAAGGAATGTGACAAACCAAAGAAAGAATACACTGGACCTCGTGGTCAAAGTCAAAATGCTTCTACACCACGAAGAAGTGATGCTGAAAAGAAACCATCTTCTTCTACAACACAAGCAATGTTAGCAGATGGAACTGATTGGTCACAACGGTTACTATGCAATGATGTTCAAGCAAATTTGGCTATGTTACATAAAGATTGTCAAGATGCTACTGGTAGTGAGATGTCTTCTGATAATGATTCTGGATCTAATTCTGACAACTCTTGCGACAAGCCTCCTGAATCAATGTTTGCTTGCATGGCTAAGATCAATGAGGTTAGTAATTCTATTTCTAATACTTCATTTGTTAAAGCATCATGTGTTGACTGTGAATCTAACAAATCTAAGTTAGAAGCATTGAAAAATCAAAATGATAATCTTATAAGAGAAATTGTTTCTCTTAAGGATACTTATCGACAATCTCTTGAATCTCAAAGGAAATCTCGAGAAAAGATTGAAGCATTGTCGACAAGTAACCAAGATCTCAAAGCCGAGTTATCTGTGAAAATGACCATTAATGACCAAAAGTTTCAGGAAATCTTGAAACATCGTTCTAAGATAACTGAGCTTGAGAATGAGGTTCTTGAATTGAAGAACAAATTGGGAAAATTTAGGAATTCATCTTTTCTGTTGAATGAAATTATTGAAGTATCTGGAAAACAAAAAGATTCTAAGAAAGGTATTGGTTTTGTTGAAATTCCACCACCTTTTCATAATGATTATAAAACTAATCCTTTTGCAAGAAAAGAAGAGGATTTGATTCAAAAAGAATCTGTGATTTCCGAAAAACCTAAATTGGTTAAACCTGAAATTGTCAAATCCCAAGTTGCTCCTCAAAAACCTCATGTGGAAAGTAAAAAGGTCTTTGTTGAAAATGTTGACAAAGTGATTATTGAAGATTTGTTTGAACCTGAGTTAATACACAAGAATAAGAACATTCCTAGTTCTAATCATATTCTTTGCGAACCTCAAGAGTTTGAGGACGCTGTGTATGGTTCATTCAAATCTCAAATGAACAAGGAAGAAACTGTGAAAACCAAACCAGTGAGGACAAAGAAGTCAGTTAAACCAAAGATTTCTGACGAGGACTTAATGCGTTTCATTAATCCTCCTAGTTCTAAGTCTTCATCGGCTAGTGTTTTTAAGTTAAAGGGAATGGATACGATGTTCACTGATAAAGATATTCCAGTAAGTATTATCAAACCTGAACTTATTGAGAGTGTTTTTGTCAATGAAACTTCACAAATTCAAGAACTTGAACGTGTGTATGCTCAAACAAAAACATCAGTTCAATCTGATCCATTGACTAAGGCAAAACAATTTTTAAAACAAGCTAAGAAGATTAACTTTGTGAAGTCAACTGGGACAGATACACTAAAAAGCTTTTCGAACTGTTCTAATTTAGATTTTTATTTAAAGAAGAAATGTGACTTATCTGATGAGTTTGCTAAGAGCATGATTAAAAATGTGAGTCATCATCAATCATCTGCATCATTTATTCCAATTTCTTCTAAACATCACCATGTAGACATGCGAACTTGTTTTTTATGCGGTCAACAAGGTCATGTTGTGAGGAATTGTAGTCAGCAAAACTTTCAGAATCTTCATCCTTTTATTAAAGACAAATCTAAGCCAATTCCAGTGGTCAAGGAGATCCTGAAACGACCTGTGTCGTATGCTGATGATACTCATATTTTGTTCTCTGATGTGAATCCTTGGAAGGTTTTTCATATCAATGAGACACATGGTCAAGTGAAACCAAAATTCATTCCAACTGAACCTATATGTCAAAACAAGAATTCAAACATTGTTCAAGCAGCGTACTTAAGACGAAAGTCTAAGAAGCCAGTAACTTATTCACAAGTGGTTGAACAACAATTGAAATCTGTTAAGGTTAATGTTCAAAGAGAAAACCAAAAGGTGCCCAAGACCGAGTCCTGGGCTGCCTTTTTGTACTAATCACTTTTGTTTGTGTGTAGGGTTCATCCAGGACCATTTCTGGTGAAAACTGGATAATGGATAGCGGATGTTCTCGTCATATCACTGGGAATCTCAACCTATTAACCAAAGTAAGAAATATTCAAGGGGATTATGTAGCGTTTGCTAGGAATTCTGGGGGCATGATCACACAAGAGGGTGAAGTTTCAAATGGTCACATTACGTTTGAGAAAGTGAATTATTGCGACAAGGTTGATCATAAATTATTGAGTGTATCGCAGATTTGTGATAAAAAGTACACTACGATATTTACTGACAAAGAGTGTCTTATCTTGAAACCGGGATATGTTATTCCCGAGGACATGGTTGTCATGCGATCACCACGATCTAATGATATTTATGTCTTAAATATGAGTTCTAAGATATCAACATCGATCGAAACATGTTTTGTCTCTAAAGCAACCGAGAAAGACTCGATTCTATGGCATCGTAGAATGGGTCACATACATGTCAAAAAGATGAATTATTTAATGGCAAATGACTTAGTTGAGGGTGTCTCGTTAAAGAATTTTAAGTTATCTGATCACTGCGTTGCATGCAAAAAGGACAAGCAGAAGAAGAAGACACGTCCCTCTAAGTTATTGAATTCCATTGATACTCCTCTTGAACGACTTCATATGGATTTGTTTGGTCCAGTGAATCGTGCGAATATTTCTGGAGACTGGTATTGTCTTGTAGTGACAGATGATTATTCAAGATATTCATGGGTGTTATTTATGAGTTCAAAAGATCAAACACCAGTTTTGGTACAAAACCTTATTACTAAGATCGAATCACTGTATAAACAAAAGGTGAGGAGAATCCGAAGTGATAATGGTACTGAATTCAAAAACACTATATTGGATTTTTTTGTATTCAAAAGGGAATTCACCGAGAATATAGTGCACCTTATGTACCTCAACAAAATGGTGTTCTGAAAGGAAAAATAGAACTTTGATTGAAGTTGCACGTACAATGCTCGCTGATTCAAAGCTTCCTGTTCAATTTTGGAATGAGGCAGTGAATACAGCTTGTTATACGCTTAATCGAGTTCTAACAGTGAAACGACTCAAGAAAACAAGCTACGAGATCTTAAATAATAGAAAACCTAATTTAAAGTACCCGGAACCATTTGGGTGTCCGTGTACAATGTTGAAGAAGGATTTGGGTAAACTTGAAGAAAAAGCTATCGAAGGGTATTTCTTGGGATATGCATCTCCAAAGAAAAGGGTTTTTAATTTCACATCTGGCTATGTTGAAGAATGGTACCATGTGGACTGTCAAAAGTACACAACTCCTCCTCAAGGGAAAGGTCCAGACTGGATGTTTGACTACGATAGTTTATTTAATTCTTTTACTCCTTCGACTGAACACATCGATGATGATCTGGTTAGAGCATACTTTGAAGAACATTTGAACATTCCAGGATTTTCAAGTTCTAATGCAGTTGAAGTTCAACCAGATGCTCCAACTGAAGAATCTCAAGTTGTCTCTCCAGTTGCTATTGATAATGTTTCTACTTCTTCTGATGATGATCAAGCTGAAATTCAAGTTATTGATCTTGACAGTGATAATGCTTCATTTCCCGAGTTGGGTGAACATTACACTAACTTATTTGATAATGTTGTTGTTCCTGAAAATCCCACTCTTCGGATTCATGGTTATCATCCACAAGAAAACATCATTGGAGAACTTGATGTGGGCGTTCGTACACGTCATCAAGTTGCTTCGTCAAGTGACAATAACACATTGTGTGCTTACACTAACTTACTTTCTTCAGGAATTGTGAGTATTGCTAAATTCAATTGCTTTCTATCTCAAGTTGAGCCAACGACAGCTCGTAAGGCACTTGAAGATCTATGCAAGAGGAATTACAACAATTTGCACGTTTGGGTGTTTGGGATTTAATAGACAAACCTGCTAGAGTCAAGAAAGCCATTCCGACTAAGTGGGTATTTAAGTGTAAGAAGGACGATCGAGGGGTGATTGTCAGAAACAAAGCACGTCTAGTGGTGCAGGGTTTTCATCAGTAAGAGGGTATTGATTACACAGAGGTATATGCTCCAGTTGCAAGATTAGAGTCGATTCGAATCTTCCTGGATTATGCAGCTTATAAGAATATCAAGGTCTATCAAATGGATGTTAAAAGTGCTTTTCTCAATGGTGAATTACACGAGGAAGTGTTTGTCCAACAACCACCTGGTTTTGAAGATCCTGATTATCCAGACCTTGTTTACCGATTAAACAAGGCTCTGTATGGTCTACATCAAGCCCCGAGAGCTTGGTATGGCATGCTCGCCGACCATCTGACTGATAATGGCTTCAAACGAGGAACTGTTGACTGCACTTTATTTCCTAAAACTGTTGGTGATGATCTTCTTCTAGTCCAGATTTATGTTGACGATATTATTTTTGGGTCTACAAACGACACATTGTGTAAGGAGATTGAGAAGTCCATGCAAACAAAGTTCGAAATGAGCTCGATGGGAGAGATGAATTTCTTTTTAGGGCTGCAGGTTCACCAGTCTGATAAGGAAATCTTCATTCATCAGACAAAATATGTGAACGATGTCTTGGAACGGTTCAAGATTACTGCCGGAAAAATCCCTTCTACTCCTCTTAACACTTCTCGACCAAGATCTAGCCGCTAATACGATACATCAACACGAAATCGATACTTTAAATATTATACTTTATTGATAAATATGGAGTAAATACATTATGGTGGAGATAAGTTATGGAGAGAATAACTTAAACTATGTACAAGTTCTCTAATGTATTTAACTGCTTCTCGACCCGATATAATGTTTGATGTTTGTGTGTGTGCTAGGTACCAAGCTAGTCCCTGAGTGACTCACCTGGCAGCGGTCAAGCGTATTTTGCAATATCTACGAGGAAATCCTGACATCGGGTTATGGTACCCCAAAGATAATATTTTCGATCTTACCGCCTACTCAGACTCAGATTATGGAGGATGCAAGATCAACTTCAAATCAACGACATCGGGATGTCAATTCTTAGGAAGTCGGCTTGTTTCCTGGCAGTGTAAGAAGCAGAAAACGGTCTCCACTTCAACCGCCGAAGCTGAATATGTTGCAGCCTCGAGTTGCTGTTCCCAGGTTTTGTGGATACAACAACATCTTCGCGACTACGGTTTGAAGTTTCTTACTACTCCCATCTTGTTTGATAATTCTGCTGCTATTAGTATCACCAAGAATTCCGTACAACATTCTAAAACGAAACATATCGAAATTTGATATCATTTTATACGAGATTGCTATAAAAAGAAATTAATTGATCTTGAGAAAGTGCACACAGATTTTCAAAAAGCCGATTCATTAACCAAAGCGTTTGATAAAACACATTTTAACTTTTTGCTTGGTTTAAATGGATTGAAGACCCTTGCTGAGATCCTAAAATTAGGATAATTATCTTTAAATTGTTTTATTAATTTAACTTAATTTTTTTTTATGTTTTTAGGTTTTAGGGGGAGAATTCTAGAAAATACAAAAAGAATGTGTTTTATGTTTTCAAAAAGATTATTTATAACAAAATTGATAAAGACAAAAATATTGTGTTTTTGAATGTTTGTACAGAGAAAATCCAAAAAGATTTTTACAGACGTTTTTAGATTAATTTCTCGCTGAAAATTACGTTGGTTATTTAAGTTTATGAAGCATGCTTGCATGTCTTGGTCCTATGATTCACTCGTGAATTGATGGTTAGCCATTTATTTATTAACTTAAGTTAACTGGGGCGATTAAATTTATCTTTTCTTTATTTTATGCTCCTCAAAATTTTGATTTTTTGAAGCAAAAAGAGAACATGATAGTACATTGATTATCTTGACCCCAAATTCAGCAAAAAGTAAGCTTAAAAGACTGTGTGCTTAATTGCATTGGTGCATTGGTAGGTCTTAAAACAACCCAGTAGAGTAAAATATGTGATATAAACATAAAGAAACGCCAAATTGAAAGGAGTGTTAGTCTCTAGCAAAAGTCTCGGTGAGGATGGCAGAAATGTAATAACCAGTCATACTCAAGCCTTATATTTGTTGATCACCCAAAAATCAAATAAAGCAAATAACAAGTGTTAAGATTCTGGACACTGTGAGTCTTTATGCGGCTTAACCATCTAGGTATTCATAAGCATGAATATTTCACTCGCCTTCTAGAGCAAACCCAAAGTCATTAAACTTGATCACCGCTGTACTTCGTACAATTTAAATTACTGACTTGATCAAAATCCGCTGTTAGTCATACAATTGTTCCTCCCTTGCGTGCGTCTTAATACCATTAAGAAACGGACCCCAGGGGATACAATGTATGTAAGCCGACAGATGGACTCGTGCATACTCACTCACAGTAAAGGAAACTTGATGCATTGCTCAAAATTTCTACAATTGGTATCAAAATTTTGATCAACAATATAATGGTTTAAGTCAAGTTGGGGTGATTTGGCAAAAATCAAATTAAGCTTGAACCGTGATTAGAGGCTGATAGTTTCTGATATTCTGTGCTTTAATTGAACTATTTAATCATATCACAAAAATACTTGAATGTGTGTTATTAGATTTATGTGGATACAATACCAATGACCGACTTATCGCCAGTCATAATATCGCTGAAATACAAAACTGTGATGGAAGGGCAATTTGTTCAATATGATTCTCAGCTCAAACTCAACAAAAATACAAAAATATGTACTGTTTTTGATAAAATCATTGAAAACCACAAAAAGATTGTTTATTTATTTTTTTTTGGCAATACATTCTTTAAATTTTTTCAAAATACCAAAAATATTTTCGTCTTATTTGTACAAAATACTTAAATAATTTTAAGTTATGTTTCGGAAATCTGAAACATTTTTAACGTGTCTGGTTGTCGGGATAAAAGGGTTTCTCGATAATTTGATTTATTTATTTATTTAATTCTTTAATTAATTCATTAATTTATTCATTTAATTCTTTTATTTATTTAATTCTTTAATTTAAAATTAAATAAAAGAGTTTATTTCGCTAAAATCCAATTCGTTATTTATGGATAACGAACTAGGTGATTCTTTAGCGAACTAGCTTCTGGTTCGCTAACCTAATTCGCTTCCGCACTCTGTAACGAATCATCCCTTCATTATGCATATTTAACGAATCATGACACGAATCATGTCTTGATTCGCTACCTTTAATTTAACGAATCAAGTAGCGATTCGCCAACATAACGTAACGAATTGAGTTAGCGAATGGGCTAATTCGTTAACTTTAAA
The DNA here is from genome assembly GCF_021521415.1 of Bidens hawaiensis. Classification (NCBI taxonomy): domain Eukaryota; kingdom Viridiplantae; phylum Streptophyta; class Magnoliopsida; order Asterales; family Asteraceae; genus Bidens; species Bidens hawaiensis. The sequence continues at coordinate 1,077,891 of NW_027491353.1, forward strand.
TTACGCGAATCGTCTGATTCGTACAAGTTGTACCTAGGGTTATGTGCACTGTTATATAAGACAAGAAAACGAACAGTCTTCTACTGTTCGCCTTCTTTCTTCAATTTTAAGAAACCTGTTCAAATTCTCTCTGAAATTTCGACTTTCTTGTTTGAATATTTCAAGGACATATTTGAGTTTCTAAGGTATAGCTGATTATGGCGATATCATTTTCGTCAAAAATGGCTATATGTTGATAGTTAAATTATGAAATTTTAGGAGTTTAAGGGTTTCTGATATTTTAAAACCCATTTGTGTATAATTTATGTTAATTCATATATGTTTTTGATGTCATTATGATCGGAATCATATTCCGATACCCTTGGTGGGCTTCAATCATGAATTGATTGTTGTTTGTCGGGTTAATTATTGTTTTGTGACATTGGTGTTTACTGTGGGTTCGTCTAACCTATGTACTTAGAGATTTTGAGTCTTAATCTCATTCATCTTCGATTACGATTGTAATTCCGAGTACAACGAGCTCATTAGCGTGATGATTCGACGATAGTTATGGCCTAATTGTTCTTGGGTTCATTTTGTTGACTATCCGTGTTCATCCTAATTTTGACCATTGACTGTGTGAAGTCAAAGAAAAAGTCCTATTTATGACCATTCGTTAGTCTTAGCGAATTGGAACTGTTTCGTATCCAATTCGTTAAGATTTTACACTAACTAGCTTAGCGAATAAAATGTTACACGAATCAGATTTGGATTCGCTTAAAATATAACGAACTAGTGTGTAGTTTGTCAAAATTAAATAGTGATTCGCTATGTTCAGTTCGTTAAGGTATTTACTTGATAGCGAATCGTCTGATTCGTTATCTCATTGTAACGAATCAGTGTGATTCTCAACGAATGACATTTATTAAATAAATTAATTTTAATATTAAATAAATTAATTTTAATATTCATTTATTTTAATTAAAGGATTTAAATCGTCTAATACGCATAACTAGATTAATTACACATATCTTTTGATTATATATTGTGATATCTATTCTCATATTCGGTTTTATTTATACAGTAAAACATGGCTGATCAAGAACAACAAAATCAACCGCCACAGGAACAACCTCCACAAGGATAACCACAACAACAAGATCAACAAGCTAAAGTGATCTTATTGCCGTTCGATAAGAAGCACAACATTTGTGCTTATGTTGATCAAGATGTGACTGATTTGAGAACGTTTGGAGCTATGTTGACTTTCTTACGACGTTCAAAGATACACTATGCAATCACTGCTAAACCTAAAGTGTATCTTAGTATAATCAGGCAGTTTTGGACCACGGCGGAATATATTGAAGAAAATAATTGGGTTCGAGCTACAATTAATCAGATCCCTATTACGATTGATGTTGAGGTCATTCGTCGGGTACTTCAATTTGACGATATTGATGATTACCCGAGTGAATTTGACAGGACATTGGTTAGGGGTTTATTCAGACGTTTGAATTATGGGGGTGATATTCGTAAGTCTATGTTGAACAAGAATGGGTTGTGTCCACCATACAAGTATCTGCTGCATGTTTTACTTCATTGTATGAGTGGACGTCGCGGTGGTTTTGATGAGTGTAGACTAAGTTTGCAGTCGGCATTTGTTGCTCTAATCCTGAATAAGCCCTTCAACTATTCAGAACTCATCTTTGATCATCTGAAAGAGCAAGTTCAGCAAACTCTACCGTCAAAGAAGTTCTTGATGTATCCTCTCTTTTTACAGCTAATTATTCAGGATTTGATACCGAATTTAGTGATTGATCGATCGTTGGTGAACGATGTTCTTGATATGGAACATATGAAAGCTGAAACGGTGCATCGTATGTTAATCTATAGAAAAGACAAGCCACAGGATAAACGGATGATTGGTCATATAATCAATCCGGATTACGTATGTCCTCCTAATGAGCGCTGGATCCATGATGATTCGGATTCCGAGCGTGAAGGGGGAGAAGGTAGGAACAATGATGGTGGAGATGATGATGGTGACAATGATGATGGTGATGGTGGAGCTGGTGAACGAGCTCTTAAAGAACAACAAGATGTAGTCGATGATGCTCTAGCTGCCACCGTGAAAGCTCAGTTAGAAAGAAAACGAAAGGGGAAAGCTGTAGCTACTGGTGAACCATCAAAGAAGCCTCGTGTGTCTGCTGGGGTTGGGGTAATTATTGGAACTCCACCACCACTTCAATCAACTACTCAAAGCTCGGCGGTGTCGCTAACTACTAGCACTCCGATGCTTACCTTGACGACGACGATGGTGTCACATGAGAGGCTCGGTCTAATCCCTCAAATGGCGTTGACCGAGATACCTAGGCCTCCTGCTGTGTTGTCTACAGTATCTTCCACCACACCAATGAGACCTCCTCCTCTGCCAACAACTACTCTTCCTCCACCTCCGCCTAGTGATGTCTCTTTTATGACGATTACTCGACCTCAAGGACCTGTTCAACCAGTTCATCCATCTGTATACAATTTTCCAACAGGTCGTCAAACTGAAATGCTGCTAAATCTGCTACATCTATATGAAAATCAATGGCAGCTGACCGTCAAACTCAAGAAAGACTCATGGAGAATCAACGTCGAATGATGAGTTATATTTCTTTCTGTCAGAAGGAGACTAAATCGTTACGTACGATTGTTAAGTCTCAGGGGGTGAAATTAAAGGAACAAGAAGAGTTGATTTTACAATTAACTTGTAAAGATGATGCCCTCAAGAAAATTAAAAATGACTATAATGATCCTGACGAATCTGATGCAGGAGGTGAGCCTAAACAATCGCATGGTTCATCCTCTGGTGCTGGTGTTAGTGGCGCTGATGATTCGAACAAGCAGATAATTACCTATCAAGATCCAACAGCTGCCAAGCCAATAGAAATGATTGAGGCTAACACGGTGATATTTATGGATGGATCGGGGGTGGTTAGAAGTGTGGTGAACAGAGATGAGATAGAGGTCGGTGAGTTTATTGTTAGATCTTTGACACGGGAGCAGATTTCGATTCTGCTTGGGCTGAATGACGATCAGTTGACTGCTTTAGAGACTGAGCCCGATGTCGAAGTGATCAATGAAGAAGAAATGGAAGTTGATCCGTTATTTATGGATACGGATTTTATTTATGAGAACGAGGAGATTGAGATGGAGGATGTGACAGCTGAAAAGTACCCGGACTTGTATCAACACGCAAACGTTGATCAAGGTGCTCCGGTATTTCACGAAAATGTAATTAAAGAGACTGAGGATGAACTAGAAAAGGTTGTGCAGCGAACAGTTCATTCACTCAAAGAAGTGACTGATGATGACATAGAAAGATGGTTCAAACGTCAGAAAGTGGGTAAGATTATCAGTGCTTATCGGTATGTAGATCAAGAAAGAAAAGATATCGCTGCTGCTTGGATTGAGGCGAATCAGGTGACTACCTTCAAGACTGTTTCTAAGGTAGATGGTGATATTGTCTCCTGGCTCTATGATTCAGACCTTAAAGTATGTATAGTCAAGTGCGAAAAGGGTGTCCAGTATTAGGAGAGGATAATGGATGTTTTAACTCTAACGCGTTGGGATGTACGTACCCTCGCGAGATGTCCATTTATCAATCGTGGGAGTCACCGAACGGCTGAGTGGTTTCATCAACACTTACTGTTCGAGGTCAATCATGGCTTCAAATTCTTCAAGCCCCAGGTTCCAAGACGTAAGCGCATTGACGAGATTGATCCAAGGACCGGCTGGAAGAAACTTGTCTTGAAAGTGAAGCAGCCAAAGACAATGAAAAAGGTTCCTGTGAAGACAATGCCTCAAGATATTTATCTGTCTTTCAACCGTTGGTACTATGACAATCATACTGGCGAGGCCGTTATTGTTCGTGGTCGAGGACTGCAGACCGAGCTCATCAAGATAATCGACCCGATGTGGTTGGTTAATTTATCAGAGACAGACAACGACGTGCTATACAGGAAGCAGATTTTGTTTGAACGCCAAGAAGATTACGACCTGGCTATGCAATTCCAACGAGTCGTTCGTGTGTGTCACGAACATGGAATTCATAGTTGCAGAGACTGGCAGTCCAAGCGCTTCAAATAAGTTAAAGACAAAGAGCTCAAGACGAGGGGGTGTCTGTTAGTGCACGGTTTTGCGTCTGGAGTCTTTGTATTTAATTAATGTAATATTTAATGTTTATATTTATCTAGTTCGTTAGGGATGTTAGCGAACTAAGACTAGTTCGTTAAGGTTAAGTCTAGTTCGCTAGGGATGTTAGCGAACTAAGACGTTATAATATATTCCCTCCTGATTCGTTAGGGGATGGTAACGAATCAGGGGTGGTTCGTTATGTTAAGTTATGTAACGAAGGGGAAGCTGGTTCGCTAGGGGATGTTAGCGAACCAGGTCGCCTTCTATATATAGTGAACAACTGTTCACTTGTAAAGTGTTTTTTGGGGAAGATATAAGTTTATTGAGAAAAATCTTGAGTAATTACTCTCTCCCAAGCTCCATCTTAACATTATTGATAATATATACACATACATAACATTAAATCAAGGTTAATTATGAGCTGGATATTTAATAGTGGTAATTGGATAATCTACAGATCTGAGATGTGTTTTATTGTTATCGACTGTTAATCCGGGATCAAACACCGTTGTTAGGCGGAATCTAACAAAGGATCGATTCAATGGTAACACGAACAAACACAATAAAACACACAATATGGCTTCAAAAAACACGTTATATTCAACGTCGGGTACTTAAGCCCTTATTACAATGATAATATATTCTCTCGTCTCTCACTTTCTAACCATGACCAACCAAAACAACATACATACATCATATATATATATAGTATATGCTAACCCCAAGCCCAAACATACACTAAGCCCACTGAAATCATAGATTTCGGTTTACATTGAATAGCCTAAAACTAAGCCCAATAACATAAAGCGTAAACCATTTAATATAGCCCAACAAACAATAAGCTAGACCCATATTTATAGTCTTACTAAATAATCAATTACTTAACTTCTTCTCCAAAACAAAACCTTTCCTAAACCTATTATAATTCAAATAACTAAAATAAAAAATTATAAAATAAACCATTTAACTTAATTAATAATTCAAGATTAACCTTCAGGTCAAACACTATGACTGCTATTAATTGATAAGACTATTGAAAATTAATGATTTACATAGTGATGTGGGCACCCTAAAACCACAAAATAGAAGGAAAATTCAAAGAAAATAACTTGGCATAGGTGAAAAATAGTAGAAAAGAATGGCAGTCAAAAAGGTTTGATTATTTTTTATAACGATCATTTGGATCACTAACTAGTCGTTGTTGTTGGCTAACCCAATCATCTTCATTTCCTGAGTACCAGTGACCTCCTCCAGGATGAAACATATGTGAATAACCCTCTAACCTAACCTTGAATCCCTATTTTATCACACATGAGACTGAACTCAAGAACTTCTTTTTTAAGTAAAGTTTTTGAATGCCTCACATCAACCACTTAAACCTGTTACATATGAATTACTAAGAAAGGTCGTTGTGGGCGCCATTGGGGCTTTGATGCCTGTGCACACCGCAGACGGGCGCCTTGTGGGAGGGGGGGGGGCTTCACAACGATGGGCGCGTTTGGGTAATTTTGGTGAGCCCTATCTCTCTCTCTCCATCTCTCTCTCGCACACAAATACATACATAGGTGTGTATATAATGGGGTGCCCAAGGGGCTTGAAACCATAGTGGGGCATTATAGGTTGGGGCTTCGATACCCTCCAGTGCCTACATGATGCTGATGTGGCACTATGGAGGGGCTTCGATCCCCCACCCCCCCACCACCACACACACACGCACCCCATATAAAGAACAGTGTCTAAGAGAACTAATTGGAGCCAAGACCAAAAGGACCCAATTGGCATGTGGCGCCACAATACCAAATCACCATCAACATCAGTCTTTTTTTTTTGGTGAATTTATTCCACAAAAATTACTTGCATGGGATCGTACGGGCACCAAAAGTTTTTGAATTTTCAATGCTGGTCACTGTAGAGTGTAGATAAGTGTGGCCATGTTTCCTGACATATGTGAACTCATATAATTTCTGGGGTACCACCGTGTAGTACAACCATCAGTGTCAACTCTTTCATGTCTGACATGGATTATTGTGCATTCATTTTTTGTTGATGAAAGATGCCTGCCACACATTTGAGTCAAGTCACAATAATGGACAATCGGTAAATTCGTTTGCAGTGTATTTATAGACATTACACGAATAGCCTTTACTACAATTAATCCTCATTTTAGATGTCGACTGTTTTTCATAGACGTTTCAAAATGTTGTTTACTCTCTTGCTCATCTTGTCTGCACTTCTGTTATTTGACGTAACTAATGTTCATGCACAAGCTGGATATCTTCCTCAAGAAGAAGGTAAGTTTTTATTATTTAGGTGTTAGGATCAAATACAAACGTTTCTTTCGTGAAAAGTGTACATATACTGAAGTAATATGCCAATCATGATTTTAAAGTAAATAATAATCAGATGGATGAGCCATATTAAAGCCATATGCGCACGTTGGCTGTCATTTTCTTTTTGTCTTTTCAATGTGGGGCAAAGTGCTTTAAAAGTTGTTTCATGCAAAGTGACCAAACATGAGAAAACGTGTCTTGACAAACAACACATATTTATACCCTTCACATGATACTTTTGGTTTCCTAGCTCCTAATGTATGGCTACTTAGTCGTGTCCAATGGAACATAAAATTGTAATGTTATGACCTCACGATCTATGAATGTTATTCTTAAACGACTTAGTTTTGATTTTCAAAAAAAGCTAGCGGCACAACTTGTTGCCCTTTTCCATTCTGTATCGATGTAAACACTATTTTTGATGAAATGAAATATGCATTAAATTACTAAAAAGATAGATGTATTGAATTCATAGAAAATTAAACATATGTTCATTTCGTATATGATATCTGTCTCCACGTTAAACTAAATAAGCGGAAATTTCTTTTATAAACAGATATCTCAAAGGGCAGGATCTGGATGGTGTTCTTCCACCTTCCCTGGCAAAGTTACCATATATTAAAACCATGTAAGACATAATTTAAAAATAAATTCAGATACCATGCTTCAAGGCATTATTTTACACCGGTCGCTTCTTGCGGTGATTTAACTCGCAATTACCTAAATGGTACCATACCACCTGAATGGGCTTCAACCAGTCTGGAGTACTTGTAAGCCATTTCTCATTCATGTTTATTACAAGTTTGGTGAATATCAATTTGGTTCTTAGCTTTTTAACTGTAATCTAGGTCTGTTACTGTGAATCGCTTATCGGGAACGATTCCAACATATTTGGGCAACATAACATCACTTGTATATCTGTATGTTCTCTGATCTCTATATCCATCTCAAATACACACTTTTGAGGATACTACTCCAATAAGTTTATGTGTAATGCTTTATATTCCCAACTAACACTTGCAAAAGGCATCATCATTTATGCTATGGCTAATTGGATTTCATTAAGTTATTATGCTCTTTATATAAATTTATGTATGATGGATAACTAAATAAATTCCAGGAGTCTGGAGAGTAACATGTTCTCCGGAACTGTTCCAGCTGAGCTTGGAAAACTAGAAAATTTAGTAAACCTGTACGCCTTGTTTCTAATACTTATTTACTACAAATATTCCTGATAATTGTTCCTATGGTGATTGATAAAATTTGTGGCCACATTTTATTTTATCTCAAATACTAGGATTCTTAAGGCAAATAATCTCTCTGGTGTGTTACCAATGGAGCTTAATAATCTAGCCAAATTGACAGAACTGTATGCAATTCCACCCTTTCAAACTAATACTTTAAAAGCATGAAGATTCCTTTATTTCTCATGGATAATTTCGAAACAAATTATCGCTACTTTTCATCTTTGTGCAGCCGACTAAGTAGTAATAACTTCACTGGAAAAATACCAAACCTTGAAAGCTGGAAACAACTTACTAATCTGTAAGTCTTAACTTGTACCCATGCTATGAGGCTTTTATTGTGACAATGAGTATTATAGCCATTGCAACCCTGTAATATCTCTTATGTGGCAACATCATCAGAGAGATCCATGGTAGTGGACTTGAAGGACCGATACCAGCAAGCCTTTCTGTCTTGAGCAACTTGATAGAATTGTAAGTTACTAAAACACTCTCAAACTTTATGTTTCGTGCTATAACTAATCTGCATATCTTTATGTAATCCATGTGTAGAAGAATCTCTGATTTAAGTGGAGAAAATTCATCGTTCCCGAATCTAAGTAACATGACGAACATCACAAAGTTGTAAGTTGTTTTATTTAGGAATCTATTACCTAGTTCTTAATATCTATATTGGTTGTCTTAACTTCAAGAATTAATTACGTCAATTTTGCAGGATGTTGAGAAGCTGTAGTATAACAGGGAGAATTCCTGATTATTTCAAAAAGTTGCCCAATTTGAAGCATTTGTAATAGTTTTCCCTTAATCATTTCTTGAGCAAAATCTACTTTTGACTAGTATCGTTTGTCTTTTTGCATTTATCACATCTTTGAATGTTTTTTGTATTTTCTGATATATTCTTATTTTTTCTTGTTTTATTATTATTTTTATCTATATCTATGTACTTGCACAGAGATCTAAGTTTCAATCATTTATATGGCGGTATCCCAGATCTTAGTGGACTAAAAGATCTACAATACATGTAAGAAATATACGCTTTAGTTTTTCACTCATTAAACTTCTAAGTTATTATGAAAGAAAGGACATGATTATAAATTGTAACAAGGTTATTTGGTGAAATGACCAGGTATGTCACCGGTAACTCTCTCAATGGGAGTGTACCCGGATGGATTACGAAAGGATCAGGTAATATACGATGTGGATTATCAAGCTCCATTTCATCATTACCTTTGTATGAAATTTGTGCCCTTTGCTATGAGATTTCAACTCGAATGAACACATACACAGACATTGTAAATCCTTAGGTAAACCCTACATCGTTGAGTTATGAGGGGACATACCGTGCCATAAAAGTTACCCGCCTTATATACCACTTGCATGGTTTGACCCATTGGTTGGGACGAGAGGAGAGTTACACAATTAAGCATGTAAAAATGCAGTCTTTATATCTAGTTGCTCCAACTTCAAATCTGGTGAAGCAACTAATGACATAATTATCCTTATTGATGTTTGCTTGATTACATGAGAGAAAATCTCACTGTAGTCAATCCCAAGTCAATCCCAACCTTATGTGTGAACCCTTTGGCAACCAATCTAGCTTTGTTAGTTTTTTCCCAAAAGAGCACAACGTATGCCCTGATGAACTAGCATGGCCCACCTTCACTCTCGGTTGACGAAAATCGATTCTACCATCGAATTTCTTCAATTTGAACATCAACCCGACACAATCTTGATCATCAATTACGGAATATACTTTTAAGTTATTTGAGACCCTATCATAGCTTTACTATTGGTAAGATTTACTGAGTACAATGATGATGATGATGATGATGATGACGACGACGATGATGATGATGAATTGAGCTAAGCGGTGGCTACTGTTCTGGAAACAACAAATAATTGGCATAACTGAAGAACACAAATGTGTATTCTGATTACAAGAACGAAGCAATAAAGTACTATAGATGAATCGAAGAACGCACAAGCAATACAAATGATTGAATCTGCCGAGTTTATAAACCCTAAACACCCAAATCAAATTAGTATAGGTTGTTAACAAACTAGGTCTCACTGACACAAATAGCCTATAGTTTGAAAACTAATACACTCTCAAATCAAACTCTAGTAAGTAGCCATCACATGTTTGAAAGATTACAAATAAGCCCCTGTAGTTTTAGTTGTCCACGTTGATTTAACCAACTTTGACTTTAACTCAACACTATTTGAATTAGTCTTCAACAATATATATACTTTCTTAAATGATTGTGTTTATAATGCAGTAAGATTTGTAGATCTTTCATATAACCACTTTATCAGAGAAACTATGTTTCCAGCTTGTGGTGAATCATTGTAAGTTTTCAGATTTAGAATACTAGCTCAGTTCTTGTTTGAAAACAACTTGAAATTAAAGTCTATGTATGGTCTCCTCATTTACTAGGAACTTGTTCAGAAGTTACAATAGTGGGAACGACTCGTAAGCATATACCCTACTTTCGATTGTAATATGAATAGAACTATAATTCAACGATGCTCATGGATTTATGTTTCGTTTAACACAGAGACCTTGCTAAATGCCTTAGCAACCATCCTTGCTTGAAGGGTGAGCCTCGTTTTTTCTAGGTGATGTTGCAAATCCTTCTTAAAAGCAAAAGTCAAGCTGATGCATCTTATGTTTCTCTTTTTCTTGGCCCAGACTACAAATCAGTTCATATTAATTGTGGCGGGATAGGAGCCACCATCGGAGATAAATTTGACGAGGCAGATCAATATCCAGCCGGACCTGCAAAATTCCGTCCTTTAAGTGATCATTGGGGATTTAGTAGCACCGGAAATGTATTGGATCTTAATAATTTTACATATACAATAAAGAATATATCAAGACTCACTATGAAAGACTCGGAATTTACATTGAGGCTCGAGCCTCTCCACTGTCTCTCACTTACTATGGCCGCTGCTTAGCAAATGGAAGGTATAGGGTGACTCTACATTTTGCAGAGATAGTTTTCAGAGCTAACAAATCTTATCAGGCTCTTGGAAGACGTGCTTTTGATGTTTATGTACAGGTTGAAGGTTCCTACTTTTTAAATTTTCTGAAAAATTTTTACATACTTCACCTAGAAATTTGTAAACAAAAAGTATGATGCATTTCCTACAATGAAATAGAAAAATGAATTTTGTTGTAATTTTATTTCACTTTTGCCTTCTCCTTTCCACAGGGTGCAATTAAGTTTAAGAATTTGGATATCGAATTTGGATATCAATAAAAAATATTCATGTTACTAATACAACATTAGAAATTCGATTTCAGTATGCTGGGAAAGGCACAACCGTAGCCCCAAAAAAAGGAGATTTTGGGCCTATGATATCTGCCATTTCTATGGAGTTTGGTACGCTTATTGCCCACGTGTTTTAACCACTATTTTCATCACAACTTATCACTCTATTAAGATTAATACAAACTCTTTAGAATTATTTAGTCACTCATCTAGTCGTTGAGTAATAAACGGTTAGTCTTTGTCACTAGTTATGAGTTTCGTATGCTATTTCTTCTACTATTGTAAAGTTTTATTTCGTTAGATTACTGACTCTTTTTTCAGTTTCTCTTGTATTCACTTTTTTTTTTATTAGTTGACTTCTTTCATTATATAGAAACATAGGTATTCGCTTTCAATTCATAGTCGTTAATAATAATCTTTGGTTTAATCGTTCCAGTTTCGTTGTTTTTGTTGTTAAAAACAAAAGTGATACAAAAGAGTGTGAGGTAAAGCTGTTATGGTAAAGGTCTATACAGTGACACAAAAGAGTGCGAGGATAAATTTTAGGCGTAACGAATTTTTCTTGATAATGTCCTTAAAAGTCGAAACTATAATTTTTTACCGACACTTATTAGACAATCTTGATAGAAATTAAGATATAGTGATATGCTTAGAAATGCATTTCCCTTATAGTATTGAATAGTGAATAATTAAGTATTAAGCTTTTGTCTGTTGCTAAGATGATTTTCTTTCTTTAGAGTCTAAGCCTGACAAAAGAAGTATATTCCTAATCATTGGAGCGGTGGTTGCATCATTGTGCCTCATTATCATAGTTATTGGTATTGCAAGGCATATCGCGAGGCGTTATAAAGGGGGCCGAACATCGCGAGAAAAAGGTGTTCTACTTGTTATTAGAAAATTATATTTAACCCTGACACGACCAATTGTTTAATCTCTGCCCCCTCCCTAGGTGCCGAGACTTGTGTTATGGCAACTTCTTTGTGGTTAGTGAGATAAAAACTATATGATTGCTAATATATTGTGTCCTTACAGATTTAAGGGGATTGGATTTGCAGACTGGAGTATTTACATATAAACAGATTAAAGCTGCCACCAACAACTTTGCTGATTCAAATAAACTTGGGGAGGGTGGTTTTGGACCTGTTTACAAGGTAATATTGAACACACAGAGAATTTTCCTTCGTCGTTTCATATTTTGAAATCTACAAAGTATCACTTGTAAGGTGTTTAATGTAAATGGTGAAATACAAAAGAAATTGATAAACCAATTAAGGTGTAGCTGATATACCTTTAATTTTTTATTTGCAGGGCACACTCCTAGATGGAACTCTAATTGCCGTGAAGAAACTGTCTGCTAAATCGACTCAAGGAAATCGTGAATTTGTGAATGAAATAGGGATGATAGCTGGCATCCAACACCCTAATGTTGTAAGGCTACATGGGTGTTGTGTGGAAAGCAATCAACTACTGCTTGTTTATGAGTACATGGAGAATAATTCTCTGGCCCATGCTCTATTTGGTATTCTCCTTTTTCTTTCATCCACATCTCACCCAGTAAGACAAGAATATTTCACTCCAACATCATCTGTAGTTATAGTGAATTATGTATAACACATGGATTCGATTTCCACAAGATCTTTGTATCAAGAACGTCCATAAAGATGAAAAACAAGAATCTAGAATACAAAACTGTTTTTTTATTGAAATCAGGCCTTGAATAATATTTGTGTGGATTTATCATGAGAAAACGACATCTAGTAGTACAAAATATACAAAGTTAAGAAACGAAAACCATATAACCCTACGGGAGAGAGAGATAGAATATATATATATATATATATATATATATATATATATATATATATATATATATATCACCAGAGGTACCCACATTTGCGTATTTAAGAAAACACAAGTTATTGATTAATATTCTTTGTTTTTTATAAATCAGAGAACGACAAAGCTACGATAAAATTAGATTTTCGTACAAGACAGCGAATCTGTATTGGCATTGCCAAAGGTTTGGCCTTCCTGCACGAAGAGTCGGTTCTAAGAATGATCCTTAGGGACATCAAGGCAACAAATGTACTCTTGGATAGTGACCTTACCCCAAAGATATCAGATTTTGGTTTGGCTAAGCTTGATGACGAAGAATACACTCACATTACAACCAGAGTTGCCGGAACTATGTGAGTGTCTTCTTAACTGCTTTTACCTTCAATGTCTCCTGGACAAAAACATAAACTTTTGGATTAAAATGACAATTTTGATCAAACCACATGGACAAAAAATGCACTTAACTCATGTTCTTAAACAAGCCATGAGATCAGCTTGTGCCATAAAATCCACCAAAATAAGTCGTTATCGTATTCTTTCTTGTTTATCATGTTCAGTTTCTTTTACTTTCCTTTCATTTTGTATTTGGTTCTCCAGAGGGTACATGGCCCCAGAATATGCATTAAGGGGCCAGTTAACCTACAAAGCAGATGTATATAGTTTTGGCGTTCTTGCACTTGAAATTGTTTCAGGAATGAATAATATGAAATATCGACCAAATGACGAATCTATTTCTTTTGTTGATTGGGTAAAACTCTGTTCACTGAATTAATTAGTCCCAATTATCTCACAATCGATCTTATGATCAGTATGTTTCTTCCATTCTAGGTTGTTTCTCTAAAACAAAAGGGGAGTTTGATGGAGTTGGTGGATCAAGAACTGTGTTCTAATTTCAACAAAAAAGAGGCATTGAGAATGATAGAGATCGCCTTATTATGCATTAATAAGTCTCCAGCTCTTAGGCCTATGATGTCTGAAGTAGTAAATATGCTCGAGGGTCATATTGAAATTACAAAAACAGATATTAATCTAACCACAGCAGATGATGAGTTCAGGTTGCAAGCACTCAAACTAAAGCTTGAAGAGATACAGTCCCCTTACTCTGATGAACAAGAGACATTCACTAAAGCATCATCTTCTATCTCGCACGACCTGTATCCGAATAGTCAAATTTCTGAAGCAAGTTGTTTGATGCTTGAGTAAGGGATACTCTTTTCTAAATCCTATACGTAGCAAAACATTATGCTAAATAATTCGGTATCAAATGTGCTAGAATAGTTTTTCATTCTGAATTGCATGGATATGTTTCATTAGAACTTTTTGTTATTTAAAAATTACGGACGTGCCTTTTTTTCTTTTCTTTTTGAACTTTTGTGTTTTTTTAGAAGTCTTAAACCTACTTAAACCCTCCACTTTTTATATAAGATAGAGATGAGACACCTTACAACACAACAAGGATGTCCCTTGGAAAATTTAAATTGCTTAAATGATTTATGTAACATGACTTTATCATCACTTAAAGATTTTACTCTCATAAGACGAAATTTTATTCTCATACGATATGTTCTCTCCATAGGATTCGTCTGCGATCTATAGACACTAGATGTCCTAACTGTTGTGAACAAGATTCAAATAATATCTTGTAGGTTATCAGTACTTAAATTGTCACAACAATTAATGTATCAAAACCTACCACATTGTGATAGTGCAACGACTGAATTCGGTCAATAATGGTTAGGTTCGTATTGCTAAAGATGATAAACCCAAAAAAATAAACGTACATAATAGTATTGGTACTCGTATAACTTATGATAAAAAAAAACAAAAGTTTAGTGGTGAAACATGCGTGGTACAGCTGGAAGCTTATGCAAATACGGCTGGTATCGAAGGTAGGGGCACTAATTCGCAAACATAAGGAGTAAGCCTTGAAAAATAACAAAATATTGATTTGAAACAAAACTAAAAAGCAAAAACAAAACCCCATGCCTGATGTCGAACGCGAATTCGGACGTTGTATGTTCCTAATTCCGGACCATAATCACAAGTCGTTGAATATGCATGGGAGGACCTAAGTTGATAAGTTGGTTTAGTTTTCTTATTGTAATATGATTAGGCCACACGTAATGGGCGAATTCCATAGGCTATGAAAGGCAATTTTTATAGTGAACACCGCCCCAAGCGTTACAAGGGGGAGGGGGGGCGATGAATATTTATCGTCGGGAGTGTTTTGAATAATATTATAATTACATTGTGTTGTGTGTGGTGTGCGTGTATATATATACATATATATATATATATATATATATATATATATATATATATATATATATATATATATATATATATATATTTGGCTACAATACCACTACACCTTTAAAACAAAAAAAAAACATCATTTGCTGACTATGTGCCACATGACACAAAACGCCCAATTTTGTAGCACCTCCACTACACATAACCTTATTATGGTGATGAATTGGTCACCAAGTTAGTGTTAGAATATAAATATAGGAGTTGGTTAGAGGCTTTAGGTATGTGATCAATAGAAAATTATTATAAAAAGTTCTTAAGTCAATTTCTCTTGCAATAGTAAAATGTAGATCGATCATGTGCCTTGATTGTCGACACTTAATCGTAAACATAAATGAGTAAGCATAAAAAAAACACGGGAGATGATCGGCTAGAATGGGTTTTGGATGCTGAAGTAGGGCTCACAATTAAGAGCCTATGGTTGAAGGAAGCTGGTAATGGGTTGGATTGGACTTTTAAATGGAACAATCTTGTAGCAAAATCAATGTTTTCATGACCGGATCGGACAATGAACCGGACTATCAACCGGTTCACCGGTTCAACTGGTTGAACCGGTCGAACAGGCCGAACAACTTTGGTCATAAAATGACGAGTCGGGCTGGAAAAATGATTTTTCAAAAAAACATATTTTTTTCATAGAAAAACGGTTCAACCTTTTTCATAGAAAACCGGTTCGACGGTTAAACCGATTCAGACCGGCTGGTTCTCTGGAGCTGAGGGAACTATATAGAACTAGGGGCGGTTTTATATACAGGGTTGGGGTGCACGGGAACCCCCCGAGTTTCGAAATTATAGTGTAATTCTATATATAAAATATGAAGTGCACCCCCTTATAAAATTGAAGTGCACCACCTTACCAAACTGAAAAAGTGGTGGAGTGGTTAAAACACTTGATGCTCTAGCTGATGTCTTGTGTTCGAGGCTTGGTTAGGCTGGGTTTTTTTTTTTTTTATTTAAGATATGTGTTTTAATATATTAGGGTTTTAACTTGCCAAACTATCAACCGCAAGAGGACGAACACAGTGACGATTTTGCTGCATATATCTAGCCTTTGCCTCTTTTCCAAGGTTTATAATATTAAATACATTAATATTGTTTACAATTTTATATTATCTACATGTTCTTTGCCATCTTTTTACTTTTACATGTAGCCATGTAGGCTATTTAACCCAGCCATGTATTTCATGTTATTTAACTTTGAAATCAGTAATACTAGAAGCTTTTGAGTGTATCTATCATTATTTGTGTTGTTCTTACATATTCGTTGATTGTGTTCACCAACAAACAAACAATAATTTCATGAAAATTTAATAATAAATCATGAGCCATATTAGGCATTTTATGTAGCTGGTGCCATGAAAGTCTTTATATGGATTGGTTATTTATTAGCAATTATTTATTTGTTTTGATAGTTGATTTTTTCCACTTGAATTTGATTTGTAGGTATTACTAATATGAGTATCAAGAGATATTTTCAAACAGAACCATCAAACCTTGGGTCATCATCTTCAAGTAGTAAACCGTCAAAAGTAGATTTGGATGATCTTCCATGGGATCCTTCCGAAAGTCTACCGATTTCATCTTATCACCCAAGTCAAAAAGATGAAATAAGACGAGCATATCTACTTAGAGGTCCATGTCAACCAACCGGGCATGATTTTCCACAAACAAATTATGGTAGCAAATTAAGACTCTTTAATGTGGAATGGTACTAATTTTGACGCCCTGCTTGCGCACATATAATGTATATATGTGTGAACTCTTGGGTGGACAAAAGTAAAATTGCACTAATTTTGACGTTATTTTACTAATCACGTGAAAATAACGTTAAAAGTGGCGGAAGGTTAATCAGGCATCATGTGGTGGCGTTGATAGCCGAAAGACAAGGGCACATGCACCAATCAGCCGGTGTCCCGATGATTGAGAGTTATGTGTCTTATGTCCAAGGCTTGATTCAAACTACTATCGAGTCGGGGGTCTCACCGGAAGCAGCCTCTCTATCCCTATGGGATAGAGGTAAGGCTGTCTACATCTTACCCTCCTCAGACCCTACCATAGCATTGCTATTGGTGGGATATACTGAGTACGATGATGATGATGATAATGTGGAATGGTACACAGGTGAATTTGGAAATTGGTTGGAATATAGTGTCAAAGCTGATAAAGCGTATTGCTTGCATTGTTACTTGTTTAAGGAGTGTGGACAAAATTATGCATTTTTGAGTGAAGGGGTGCGGTGTTGGAATAGGGCTCGGGAGAAATTTAGTGGTCATGTTGGTAAATGCAATAGTTTTCACAACAAAGCACGTAAAAATGGAGAAGCCTTACTTAACCAAGCTCAATCTATACCTGTGGCCCTTGGTAAAGGAACTGATTACATGCTTCAGCTAGACTTACTAAAGCATTGTTGAATGGTTCGTTAGCTTTTCGTGGTCATGATGAGTCTGAAGAATCTCTTTATAGAGGAAATTTTATAGAGTTCTTAAAAGTGTTTGGAGAACTAAATGAAGAAATTGGTAAAGTTATTTTAAGTAACCCTCCCGGGAATAACCAAATGACATCTCCATCAATCCAAAAAGAACTTTGTAATTGTTTTGCAGAAGAAGTATTAAAGAAGATATTTGAAGAACTTGGTGATGATGTCTTTTCCATATTAGTTGATGAATCGAGAGATATTTCTAGAAAGGAACAAATGGCCGTGGTTTTAAGATATGTTGATAAATTGGGATTTGTGAAGGAGCGGTTTATTGGCCTTGTTCATGTTATGGAAACATCCGCGTTATCTCTTAAATCTGCAATTGATAAACTATTTGCTCGCCACAATTTGAGTATTGGTAGGGTTAGAGGCCAAGGATATGACGGTGCAAGCAACATGTCCGGTGAGTTTAATAGTTTAAAAGCTTTGATTTTAAAAGAAAATCCTTCAACGTATTTTGTTCATTGTTTTGCTCACCAACTTCAACCGGTGGTTGTAGCCCTTACAACCAAACATCATGAAATTTTAAAATTTTTTAAAGAAGTGTCAAATTTAGTAAATGTTGTTGGTGCATCTTGTAAGCGAATAGATTTGATAAGAGAAAGTCAAAAAGTAAGATTGGGATTGAATCCGGAAGTTGAAACTGGGAGTGGAAAGAATCAAGAACTGTCATTGGCAAGAGCCGGGGATACACGTTGGAGTTCTCATGAAAAAACAATTCACCGTGTGCTTACTTTATTTCCTAGTGTTATTGACGTGCTTGAATATATAGAAAATTCGGGAGAGATTTCTGCTCATAAAAGTGAAGCACATGGACTTCAATTAACATGAAAACTTTTAGTTTTGTATTCTATTTACATTTGATGAAATACATCTTGGGTGTTACTAACACATTGTGTGAAGCACTTCAAAAAAAAGATCAAGATATGTTAAATGCTATTAAGTTAGTTAAGTTAACTAGTGAAGGCCTAAAAAGTTATCGACTTGAAGGCTTTGACTCGCTTTTGGAAGATGTCACGTCCTTTTGTGCCAAATATGATATTGAAGTGGTTGATATGAAAGCTGAGTATTTTGACCCGAAAAATCGAAGAAGGAAGACCGGCATCACCAATCGTGACCATTATGTGGTTAATAATTTCAACACGGTTCTCGACATGCAAATTCAAGAGCTTGGAAACCGTTTCAACGAGGTAACCACTAACTTGCTTATGTGTATGAGTTCTTTGAGCCCATCTTGTAATTTTAGTGCTTTTGTATCCATATGATTTTGATTTTGATGAAAAAGACAAGCTTATATATGAACTTGGCCACTACATTGCTAATGTGAAAGAAGATAAGCGGTTTGCCAACTTGAATGGGGTAGGTGATCTTGCCAAAATGATGGTGAAAACTAGATTGCACATTGATTATCTGTTGGTCTATCGTTTGATAAAGTTATCATTAGTTTTGCCGGTTGCAACGGCAAGTGTTGAAAGATGTTTTTCTTCAATGAAGATTGTGAAAACGGATTTGCTTAATAGGATGGGTGATGGATACATGAACGATTCATGCATTTGTTACATAGAAAGGGAATTCCTCCAACAAGTTTCAGTCGAAGATGTAATGCAACGATTTCAAAAGATGAAGACTCGAAAGGAACAACTTTAGGTATGCTTTTTCAATTTGTAAAGACCATTATATTTATATTTTATGTTTTTATATTGCAATGACGATGTCCTTTTTATGTTGCAATGGCGATGTCTTTTTATTTTGCAATGGCGATGTCTTTTATATTTCAGTATCGTATTTTTATTGTGATAAACCGTACCCGAACCAAACCATCAACCAACCCAAACCGTCAAACCGACCAAAATTTTTTATATCCGGCTCCATGAAATTGGAACATCAAAAAATTGTGCACCCCTTGAAAAAAAATCTTGGATCCGCCACTGTATAGAACCGAACTATATATAGGATGGGACTCTTGCTTAGAGCGCTAAAATAAAGCGGATTATATAACTTCTTTCGTTGATTAGACGAAATATTCCCAAGGGCGGACCTACTATGGTGCTATGGGGTTCAGCCGACCACTATGAAATTTCTTTTTTAGTACTATACGTGTGTTAAAATCCCGACCAGCCTCTGTGAAATTTTGACGCCTACACTGTGTGTGAAGCTGGTGAGTATATAAGATGGAAATAAAAAATTGAATTTGGACTGAAATTTTTCCAGTGACCGGAAGTTACGGCGCAAGTAGGTCAAGATGGAGATGAAGAATATAGTAATATTATTAAAGGTGAATTAATTAATTAAATAGACTTTTGCAAAAGTCTGGTCCATAAGTAAATGTAGAGTAGTGTGAAAGACATGTAATTTATTAATAATTTACAACAAAAAGACATATTATTTTTTTATTTATTTTTATTAATTAGTTTAGGCTGAAAAACAAACTTTTCTTTTGTATTATATCAATTCTCCTGTTTATTTTTTCATTTAGTAGATGATTTATTAATTTTTAACAATTTCTTTTAGTGGTCATATATATACATTTAAATAATAGTTATATTTTGAAAAACACTTTCTTAGAATGTTAAACTAGATAATGTTATGATTAAACTTAAAAAAATATATATATATATATATATGTGGAGAACGACTTTAAGAATATTATGTTTTAGTTATGCTATTTTAAAGACGTTTCACGTATATTTTTTTTTTTTGGTTATAAGAGATTTTGTTTGATTATTTTTTTATATTACCCCACCCGATTTGACTCGAGCGGAACAACCCAACCGTACCGATAAAAAAAATTATATACCAATTTAACACGACCCGAATGGCCAAACCGAACCGTTTTTTTATATACTAATAGTCAACTGAGTAAGGACTCAAAATATTTCCGACCCCTGTGAGAAAATTTTATGGGTCTGCCACCGAATATTCCCGTGTCGCCTGGTCTTTGTCCGGTTTGTGGGGACGATTATCTTTCATGCAGGTTTGCTCAAGAAATATGGCAACTCACTAAACAATATAATGATGTAAAGTCCTGACAATTTTCGCGTTTGATCAGGGATATAAAAGCTTTGAGTTTTTTTGTGAACCAGATCGTAAATGGTGAATTTAACCTTTAGTAAAGCTACAAGTGTGGATATCATTTAATTTGTAATAACGGAGGTATCGGTGTACTACTTATGTTTTCGTTTTTCGTTTGGCAGGCTGTAAAACTGGTGGTGCGATTAGCGACAAGCTAATCGGGCTAATTCGTGATATAAAAAAAATGTCTTTGTTCGTAAAAAAAAGCCACACGCGCCTAACCTTTAGTAAAGCTACAATGTTTTGTAGTGTTTCAAACAAAATCTATGGGCCCCGTTGGTTGAATGCCCATTGACTCGTTGATTTTTAGAGAACAATAAATTGATACGTGACAACCCAACCACCGGCTTGATTGAACCTACAGGAAGAACCCCAGGGTGGACCAAGAGTCACAAATGACACCCATGATTTTTTTATGTAAAGCTAGGTGTCTTACTTGGTGCGTTGTATCGGGTTGGTGTTATTTTGCTGTTATATATGGCGAATGTAGTTAGCGTGTTTGTGTGTTGCAGCAGCGAACCGACGTGAATTCAATTTGTATCAGGTTACGGTATCGAAACTATTAAAAAAAAGAGTCAAACACCCAAAAAACCTCGCGTGTTGCAAAGTCGATGCGGATTGGATCGGTATCGGCACCGGAACAAAATATTGCCACCATCCATATACAACAAATACATATCCAAAAAAAAATTCACGATCCAACATGAATTGAATGATATCGACGGCAATAAAAAAAACCATGCATGTGCCTTTTGGCGGCGATCAAGCGCGAATTCGGACAATAGCAACGGTATCGACATGGGCATCAAGCCTACACGAATTGGATAATATCGATATTAACAAAAAAAAACTCACACCTTGTGGCGGTGAAGCAACACGAGTTCGGTCAATATCGATAATATCAACACTAAATCATATGATATAATTTGTAAGGGAAATAAACCAAAAAAAATCAACACCCATACAACAAATACATACTTAAAACAAGTGTGACACAATAGCGAACGAACACAAATTGGACAGTATAGACGATGACAAGAAAAATGTGTGCCTTGTGGTAGCACACATACGCAAATTCGGTCTGTATTGGTCGATATTGAATCAATCGAACGCACTTCTAACACCTGTTCCACTTTTGGAAGACCTTGCGTTATATCACCAGATCTTGATTTTTCATATATAAATGTAACTAATGTATCTCCTTCGTAAAGGATTTCCCCATAATGTCCATGAACAGTTGCTCCTGGAGTAGCCAAATAAGGCTTAGCTGATCGTATTACCACAGAGTCAACTTGAATAATTAGAACTTGACCTGATTTTAAATGTGGTCCTTTTTTGGCTATACATACATTTTCACAAAGAAACTGCCCAAGATTAACGATTGTATGTCTCTTCACAATAATTGTAATGGAGAAAATACCAATTCAAATTGAATGGATTTAAGACGACCCAACACGAATTGGACAGTATCAACAGTAAGAAAACATGCGTCTTGTGACAGGGAACTAAAGCGAATTTGATCAACATCGACACTAAATCCAAAACATAGAATACAAAAAAAAAGGAACAAAAAACAATCTAAAACACAATATATAATTTAAAAATAATAATAAAATGGCCAATATGGTTCCGTCACGTGATCCAATCACATTATAGCGTCACAAAACCATTTTAAACTTATATATATATATATACATACATACATACATACATACATACATACATACGTACGTACGTATGTTTGTATATTATATAATCTAAATTCTAAGTTATATCCAAAATTTGCGTATCTAAGAGAGCTATGGATAAATACACTATATGCGTCAACTCTCTGTGGTGATAACCATGGAGCAACCTATCTTGTTGCAAATTCATTTTTTCATGCAAAAACAAAACACATTGAAGTATAACTCATAAAGACATAAGTTCAAGTTGCAATTATATTTACAAAGCACTGTCATCACACAGTTTCATAGCTTTAAGCTTCAAGTTACATGTCGTTCCTTAACATTAGCTTGCAAGAGAATATTAAACATAATGTAGTTAGACAAACGTTAGAGGTAGTATTATGTGAATATGAGCTAAGTATATAACTCATTTCCTTGTACAAACGTTAATTACAATTATCAATACAATACACAATTTACACTTTAACACATAATAGAGAGCTTTTGATGATGAAGTTTCAGGCAACTTGCTAGCTGCTGTTAATAAACTTGCCTTCCAAATAAAAAAAACTATGCGAATAAGTTTCTTAAATTTTCCGATATTTTCAGAGTTCCAAAACAATTATTACCAAATGATATGAAATCCAAATCAATTATATCCGACAAAATTACAAAAATCACATGGGTAACTTCAATGGGTATGCAAACTTTTATTTGTCATCATCTCCAATTTTTCTTCCGTCAGTAATGGTTTACAACCTTTATAATAGGGGTGTCAAAAGTCACTGTCCCTGTTTCAGAGGGGGTATAACTCGACAGGTATAAAATATTTCAAATAAAACGAGAAAATTTACACTACCTAAAAAGCAATAAAGAGGAACGGACCAAGGTCCCTTATAAGAGCATCTACAACAACAAACTCATACAAACCGTCACATCATATTTCAAACCTTTCTCAAAAACCTTACTTTCTTCCACAATAACAAACTTCCACAAACCCATTAAAAAATATTAAATGTGTGTGTATATATATAATATATATGAATGTATGTGAGAGATAATGGATGTCACCTCACCTAGTCCTTTGCAAGTTTGTAGAGACAAACTTGTCGTCATGGACTTTACTCAACAACAAGGAAGTTTGTGTGCTCCAAGTTTGTATATTGCCACCTAGATCCAGACCTAGAGAACCGAAGCCTGTTATAGATGCTCTAAGTTGTGCCCCTGTGAATAAGACCACAAGGAGTGGACAACGGCAAATGCCGGGGAAAGGTTGGCAGAAAATGGGAACTCCCGCACGCAACCCCCCCCCCCCCGGCACGCGCAGGAAAATTGGGTTTCTTTTTTCACCGAAATCGACGAAACCTCATCGGTTTCTTATGAGTTTTTATTGTGATGTGGTCCACTACAACGACGGTCATTGACCGTTAGGTTAAGAAAAAAAATGAATCAACATTTATATATATATATATATATAATGGAAGGTTTATGTACATTTTAATTTTAACATGAGAACGTATGAAATAATACCAATTTATAAAAAAAATGAGAACATATGAAACACTACAAACTACAATACCAATCTACATAAAGAATGATTTAGAATAAAAAAAAAGAAAAAAACCTAAAAAATACAACAAAAGAATCAAAATCAAGAACAAAATAATAACAACAAATACCAACAAAAATACTTATAACAGCAAAAGAAAAAATCTAATAATAACAACAAAATCAGCAAATAATTATAACGTCTCATAATTGAAAATTAGCAATTACAAACAAAAAACAACAAACACTTATAAAAATAAACCTAATGATAACAGCAAATTGGTTCATAGTGTTTTCATGTTAAGAATAAAATATATACACTAATAGAAAACAAGTCATTTTCCTATCAAAATTTTCTACAAATTTCCTAAGACAAATAGTTCCAACATATTTCCAACAAAAAAAAATAGGCTCCAACTTTGCTACAATATTATCTAATAAACATTATGTTAAGTCAAAACAGTTTTGGTAGGAATGTTGTAGCAAGTTTACAAACACATGTTTTTGTAGCAATTTTGAAAGAAAAAGTGTTGGAAAACAGTTGAAGCATGTGTTTTTCCAACATAAATTTTCGTTGAAAAATTGTTAGAAACTTGATTTTCCAACAAATTTCCTACGAATTCAGTTGTAGAAAAACATTTTTTTTTCTAGTAGTGATATGATCATGTTTCTATATATATGTAGCAAGGACTTAATAAGAAGTAGATTTTTCCTAAGAAGTGTAGAAAATATGTTTTTTATTATTAGATCTAATAAAACACACTGCACAATAAATACATAACAATTAAAAAAAAACAAACCGTACAATAAACACACTTTCTATATCCATAGTCAAATCAACATATCTAACGCACCATATTACTTCTTACACTTCTTAGACACACTCCACTTCTTATTATAACCCCCACCCTATATATATATATATATATATATATATATATATATATATTCAAATAAGAATAAGGAGTTTCCTAGGAATGGTAAGAACCAACAAACTTTTGACATTTGGCATACAAGTATCTGTTGCATGTTTTACTTCATTGTATGAGTGGACGTCGCGGTGGTTTTGATGAGTGTAGACTAAGTTTGCAGTCGGCATTTGTTGCTCTAATCCTGAATAAGCCCTTCAACTATTCAGAACTCATCTTTGATCATCATGAAAGAGCAAGTTCAGCAAACTCTACCGTCAAAGAAGTTCTTGATGTATCCTCGCTTTTTACAGCTAATTATTCAGGATTTGATACCGAATTTAGTGATTGATCGATCGTTGGTGAATGATGTTCTTGATATGGAACATATGAAAGCTGAAACGGTGCATCGTATGTTAATCTATAGAAAAGACAAGCCACAGGATAAACGGATGATTGGTCATATAATCAATCCGGATTACGTATGTCCTCCTAATGAGCGCTGGATCCATGATGATTCGGATTCCGAGCGTGAAGGGGGAGAAGGTGGGAACAATGATGGTGGAGATGATGACGGTGACAATGATGATGGTGATGGTGGAGCTGGTGAACGAGCTCTTAAAGAACAACAAGATGTAGTCGATGCTGCTCTAACTGCCACCGTGAAAGCTCAGTTAGAAAGAAAACTAAAGGGGAAAGCTGTAGCTACTGGTGAACCATCAAAGAAGCCTCGTGTGTCTGCTGGAGTTGGGGTAATTATTGGAACTCCACCACCACGTCAATCAACTACTCAAAGCTCGGCGGTGTCGCTAACTACTAGCACTCCGATGCTTACCTTGACGACGACGATGGTGTCACATGAGAGGCTCGGTCTAATCCCTCAAATGGCGTTGACCGAGATACCGAGGCCTCCTGCTGTGTTATCTACAGTATCTTCCACCACATCAATGAGACCTCCTCCTCTGCCAACAACTACTTTTCCTCCACCTCCGCCTAGTGATGTCTCTTTTATGACGATTACTCGACCTCAAGGACCTGTTCAACCGGTTCATCCATCTGTATACAATTTTCCAACTGGTCGTCAAACGGAAATGCTGCTAAATCTGCTACATCTATATGAAAATCAAATGGCAGCTGACCGTCAAACTCAAGAAAGACTCATGGAGAATCAACGTCGAATGATGAGTTATATTTCTTTCTGTCAGAAGGAGACTAAATCGTTACGTACGATTGTTGAGTCTCAGGGGGTGAAATTAAAGGAACAAGAAGAGTTGATTTTACAATTAACTTGTAAAGATGATGCCCTCAAGAAAATTAAAAATGACGATGATGATCCTGACGAATCTGATGCAGGAGGTGAGCCTAAACAATCGCATGGTTCATCCTCTGGTGCTGGTGTTAGTGGCGCTGATGATTCGAACAAGCAGATAATTACCTATCAAGATCCAACAGCTGCCAAGCCAATAGAAATTATTGAGGCTAACACGGTGATATTTATGGATGGATCGGGGGTGGTTAGAAGTGTGTTGAACAGAGATGAGATAGAGGTCGGTGAGTTTATTGTTAGATCTTTGACACGGGAGCAGATTTCGATTCTGCTTGGGCTGAATGACGATCAGTTGACTGCTTTAGAGACTGAGCCCGATGTCGAAGTGATCAATGAAGAAGAAATGGAAGTTGATCCGTTATTTATGGATACGGATTTTATTTATGAGAACGAGGAGATTGAGATGGAGGATGTGACAGCTGAAGAGTACCCGGACTTGTATCAACACGCAAACGTTGATCAAGGTGCTCCGGTATTTCACGAAAATGTAATTAAAGAGACTGAGGATGAACTAGAAAAGGTTGTGCAGCGAATAGTTCATTCACTCAAAGATGACGATGACATAGAAAGATGGTTCAAACGTTACAAAGTGGGTAAGATTATCAGTGCTTATCGGTATGTAGATCAAGAAAGAAAAGATATCGCTGCTGCTTGGATTGAGGCGAATCAGGTGACTACCTTCAAGACTGTTTCTAAGGTACATGGTGATATTGTCTCCAGGCTCTATGATTCAGACCTTAAAGTATGTATAGTCAAGTGGGAAAAGGGTGTCCAGTATTAGGAGAGGATAATGGATGTTTTAACTCTACCGCGTTGGGATGTACGTACCCTCGCGAGATGTCCATTTATCAATCGTGGGAGTCACCGAACGGCTGAGTGGTTTCATCAACACTTACTGTTCGAGGTCAATCATGGCTTCAAATTCTTCAAGCCCCAGGTTCCAAGACGTAAGCGAATTGACGAGATTGATCCAAGGACCGGCTGGAAGAAACTTGTCTTGAAAGTGAAGCAGCCAAAGACAATGAAAAAGGTTCCTGTGAAGACAATGCCTCAAGATATTTATCTGTCTTTCAACCGTTGGTACTATGACAATCATACTGGCGAGGCCGTTATTGTTCGTGGTCGAGGACTGCAGACCGAGCTCATCAAGATAATCGACCCGATGTGGTTGGTTAATTTATCAGAGACAGACAACGACGTGCTATACAGAAAGCAGATTTTGTTTGAACGCCAAGAAGATTACGACCTGGCTATGCAATTCCAACGAGTCGTTCGTGTGTGTCACGAACATGGAATTCATAGTTGCAGAGACTGGCAGTCCAAGCGCTTCAAATAAGTTAAAGACAAAGAGCTCAAGACGAGGGGGTGTCTGTTAGTGCACGGTTTTGCGTCTGGAGTCTTTGTATTTAATTAATGTAATATTTAATGTTTATATTTATCTAGTTCGTTAGGGATGTTAGCGAACTAAGACTAGTTCGTTAAGGTTAAGTCTAGTTCGCTAGGGATGTTAGCGAACTAAGACATTATAATATATTCCCTCCTGATTCGTTAGGGGATGGTAACGAATCAGGGGGTGGTTCGTTATGTTAAGTTATGTAACGAAGGGGAAGCTGGTTCGCTAGGGGATGTTAGCGAACCAGATCGCCTTCTATATATAGTGAACAACTGTTCACTTGTAAAGTGTTTTTTGGGGAAGATATAAGTTTATTGAGAAAAATCTTGAGTAATTACTCTCTCCCAAGCTCCATCTTAACATTATTGATAATAGATACACATACATAACATTAAATCATGGTTAATTATGAGCTAGATCTTTAATAGTGGTAATTGGATAATCTACATATCCGAGATGTGTTTTATTGTTATCGACTGTTAATCCGGGATCAAACACCGTTGTTAGGCGGAATCTAACAAAGGATAGATTCAATGGTAACACGAACAAACACAATAAAACACACAATATGGCTTCAAAAAACACGTTATATTCAACGTCGGGTACTTAAGCCCTTATTACAATGATAATATATTCTCTCGTCTCTCACTTTCTAACCATGACCAACCAAAATAACATACATACATCATATATATATATAGTATATGCTAACCCCAAGCCCAAACATACACTAAGCCCACTGAAATCATAGATTTCAGTTTACATTGAATAGCCTAAAACTAAGCCCAATAACATAAAGCGTAAACCATTTAATATAGCCCAACAAACAATAAGCTAGACCCATATTTATAGTCTTACTAAATAATCAATTACTTAACTTCTTCTCCAAAACAAAATCTTTCCTAAACCTATTATAATTCAAATAACTAAAATAAAAAATTATAAAATAAACCAGTTAACTTAATTAATAATTCAATATTAACCTTTAGGTCAAACACTATGACTGCTATTAATTGATAAGACTATTGAAAATTAATAATTTACATAGTGATGTGGGCACCCTAAAACCACAAAATAGAAGGAAAATTCAAAGAAAATAACCTGGCATAGGTGAAAAATAGTAGAAAAGAATGGCAGTCAAAAAGGTTTGATTATTTTTTATAACGATCATTTGGATCACTAACTAGTCGTTGTTGTTGGCTAACCCAATCATCTTCATTTCCTGAGTACCGGTGACCTCCTCCAGGATGAAACATATGTGAATAACCCTCTAACCTAACCTTGAATCCCTATTTTATCACACATGAGACTGAACTCAAGAACTTCTTTTTTAAGTAAAGTTTTTGAATGCCTCACATCAACAACTTAAACCTGTTACATATGAATTACTAAGAAAGGTCGTTGTGGGCGCCATTGGGGCTTTGATGCCCGTGCACACCGCAGACGGGCGCCTTGTGGGAGGGGGGGGGGCTTCACAACAATGGGCGCGTTTGGGTAATTTTGGTGAGCCCTCTCTCTCTCTCTCTCCATCTCTCTCTCGCACACAAATACATACATATGTGTGTATATAATGGGGTGCCCAAGGGGCTTGAAACCATAGTGGGGCATTATAGGTTGGCGCTTCGATACCCTCCAGTCCCTACATGATGCTGATGTGGCACTATGGAGGGGCTTCGATCTCCCACCCCCCCCCCCCACCACACACACACGCACCCATATAAAGAACAGTGTCTAAGAGAACTAATTGGAGCCAAGACCAAAAGGACCCAATTGGCATGTGGCGCCACAATACCAAATCACCATCATCAGTCTTTTTTTTTTGGTGAATTTATTCCACAAAAATTACTTGCATGGGATCGTACGGGCACCAAAAGTTTTTGAATTTTCAATGCTGGTCACTGTAGAGTGTAGATAAGTGTGGCCATGTTTCCTGACATATGTGAACTCATATAATTTCGGGGGTACCACCGTGTAGTACAACCATCAGTGTCAACTCTTTCATGTCTGACATGGATTATTGTGCATTCATTTTTTGTTGATGAAAGATGCCTGCCACACATTTGAGTCAAGTCACAATAATGGACAATCGGTAAATTCGTTTGCAGTGTATTTATAGACATTACACGAATAGCCTTTACTACAATTAATCCTCATTTTAGATGTCGACTGTTTTTCATAGACGTTTCAAAATGTTTACTCTCTTGCTCATCTTGTCTGCACTTCTGTTATTTGACGTAACTAATGTTCATGCACAAGCTGGATATCTTCCTCAAGAAGAAGGTAAGTTTTTATTATTTAGGTGTTAGGATCAAATACAAACGTTTCTTTCGTGAAAAGTGTACATATACTGAAGTAATATGCCAATCATGATTTTAAAGTAAATAATAATCAGATGGATGAGCCATATTAAAGCCATATGTGCACGTTGGCTGTCATTTTCTTTTTGTCTGTTCATTTATGTTGGAACTTGTCGCTATGAATTTAGATCTTGTTACCTTTGCAGTGCGTGCTCTTCGTGATATAGCAGAAGAATTGGGTAAAAAGGACTGGGATTTTAACCTGAACCCATGTGATAATAATTCGAATTGGGCAACGCCAAAAACCACCGATATGCCTCTTTATAACAACACTGTTAACTGCAGCTGCTCTTACCCTGGCGGTGTTTGTCACGTCATTGCAATGTATGTTGTTTTAGATGCTCTATAGTTGTCTTGGGTATTTGCACTTACCAAAACTGGTCTATGTCTTCACTATACAATTGAAATTCAATAACCAAGTCATAAAGATTACCTTAAAGTACAAGGAAAAGGCTACATATTAAACGATGTTAGATCTTTATGTTACGTGAACCGTAATTTATTCCTTTTACAATAAACAATAGATGTATGCCGAACAGGAGGGAAACACGCATGTGTAGGATCTAACATGGATTTCTTCTATTGTGAGCTTGAGTATTAGTCTTTTCAATGTGGGGCAAAGTGCTTTAAAAGTTGTTTCATGCAAAGTGACCAAACATGAGAAAACGTGTCTTGACAAACAACACATATTTATACCCTTCACATGATACTTTTGGTTTCCTAGCTCCTAATGTATGGCTACTTAGTCGTGTCCAATGGAACGTAAAATTGTAATGTTATGACCTCACGATCTATGAATGTTATTCTTAAACGACTTAGTTTTGATTTTCAAAAAAAGCTAGCGGCACAACTTGTTGCCCTTTTCCATTCTGTATCGATGTAAACACTATTTTTGATGAAATGAAATATGCATTAAATTACTAAAAAGATAGATGTATTGAATTCATAGAAAATTAAACATATGTTCATTTCGTATATGATATCTGTCTCCACGTTAAACTAAATAAGCGGAAATTTCTTTTATAAACAGATATCTCAAAGGGCAGGATCTGGATGGTGTTCTTCCACCTTCCCTGGCAAAGTTACCATATATTAAAACCATGTAAGACATAATTTAAAAATAAATTCAGATACCATGCTTCAAGGCGTTATTTACACCGGTCGCTTCTTGCAGTGATTTAACTCGCAATTACCTAAATGGTACCATACCACCTGAATGGGCTTCAACCAGTCTGGAGTACTTGTAAGCCATTTCTCATTCATGTTTATTACAAGTTTGGTGAATATCAATTTGGTTCTTAGCTTTTTAACTGTAATCTAGGTCTGTTACTGTGAATCGCTTATCGGGAACGATTCCAACATATTTGGGCAACATAACATCACTTGTATATCTGTATGTTCTCTGATCTCTATATCCATCTCAAATACACACTTTTGAGGATACTACTCCAATAAGTTTATGTGTAATGCTTTATATTCCCAACTAACACTTGCAAAAGGCATCATCATTTATGCTATGGCTAATTGGAGTTCATTAAGTTATTATGCTCTTTATATAAATTTATGTATGATGGATAACTAAATAAATTCCAGGAGTCTGGAGAGTAACATGTTCTCCGGAACTGTTCCAGCTGAGCTTGGAAAACTAGAAAATTTAGTAAACCTGTACGCCTTGTTTCTAATACTTATTTACTACAAATATTCCTGATAATTGTTCCTATGGTGATTGATAAAATTTGTGGCCACATTTTATATTATCTCAAATACTAGGATTCTTAAGGCAAATAATCTCTCTGGTGTGTTACCAATGGAGCTTAATAATCTAGCCAAATTGACAGAACTGTATGCAACTCCACCCTTTCAAACTAATACTTTAAAAGCATGAAGATTCCTTTATTTCTCATGGATAATTTCGAAACAAATTATCGCTACTTTTCATCTTTGTGCAGCCGACTAAGTAGTAATAACTTCACTGGAAAAATACCAAACCTTGAAAGCTGGAAACAACTTACTAATCTGTAAGTCTTAACTTGTACCCATGCTATGAGGCTTTTATTGTGACAATGAGTATTATAGCCATTGCAACCCTGTAATATCTCTTATGTGGCAACATCATCAGAGAGATCCATGGTAGTGGACTTGAAGGACCGATACCAGCAAGCCTTTCTGTCTTGAGCAACTTGATAGAATTGTAAGTTACTAAAACACTCTCAAACTTTATGTTTCGTGCTATAACTAATCTGCATATCTTTATGTAATCCATGTGTAGAAGAATCTCTGATTTAAGTGGAGAAAATTCATCGTTCCCGAATCTAAGTAACATGACGAACATCACAAAGTTGTAAGTTGTTTTATTTAGGAATCTATTACCTACTTCTTAATATCTATATTGGTTGTCTTAACTTCAAGAATTAATTACGTCAATTTTGCAGGATGTTGAGAAGCTGTAGTATAACAGGGAGAATTCCTGATTATTTCAAAAAGTTGCCCAATTTGAAGCATTTGTAATAGTTTTCCCTTAATCATTTCTTGAGCAAAATCTACTTTTGACTAGTATCGTTTGTCTTTTTGCATTTATCACATCTTTGAATGTTTTTTGTATTTTCTGATATATTCTTATTTTTTCTTGTTTTATTATTATTTTTATCTATATCTATGTACTTGCACAGAGATCTAAGTTTCAATCATTTATATGGCGGTATCCCAGATCTTAGTGGACTAAAAGATCTACAATACATGTAAGAAATATACGCTTTAGTTTTTCACTCATTAAACTTCTAAGTTATTATGAAAGAAAGGACATGATTATAAATTGTAACAAGGTTATTTGGTGAAATGACCAGGTATGTCACCGGTAACTCTCTCAATGGGAGTGTACCCGGATGGATTACGAAAGGATCAGGTAATATACGATGTGGATTATCAAGCTCCATTTCATCATTACCTTTGTATGAAATTTGTGCCCTTTGCTATGAGATTTCAACTCGAATGAACACATACACAGACATTGTAAATCCTTAGGTAAACCCTACATCGTTGAGTTATGAGGGGACATACCGTGCCATAAAAGTTACCCGCCTTATATACCACTTGCATGGTTTGACCCATTGGTTGGGACGAGAGGAGAGTTACACAATTAAGCATGTAAAAATGCAGTCTTTATATCTAGTTGCTCCAACTTCAAATCTGGTGAAGCAACTAATGACATAATTATCCTTATTGATGTTTGCTTGATTAAATGAGAGAAAATCTCACTGTAGTCAATCCCAAGTCAATCCCAACCTTATGTGTGAACCCTTTGGCAACCAATCTAGCTTTGTTAGTTTTTTCCCAAAAGAGCACAACTTATGCCCTGATGAACTAGCATGGCCCACCTTCACTCTCGGTTGACGAAAATCGATTCTACCATTGAATTTCTTCAATTTGAACATACACAATCTTGATCATCAATTACGGAATATACTTTTAAGTTATTTGAGACCCTATCATAGCTTTACTATTGGTAAGATTTTCTGAGTACAATGATGATGATGATGATGATGATGATGACGACGACGATGATGATGATGAATTGAGCTAAGCGGTGGCTACTGTTCTGGAAACAACAAATAATTGGCATAACTGAAGAACACAAATGTGTATTCTGATTACAAGAACGAAGCAATAAAGTACTATAGATGAATCGAAGAACGCACAAGCAATACAAATGATTGAATCTGCCGAGTTTATAAACCCTAAACACCCAAATCAAATTAGTATAGGTTGTTAACAAACTAGGTCTCACTGACACAAATAGCCTATAGTTTGAAAACTAATACACTCTCAAATCAAACTCTAGTAAGTAGCCATCACATGTTTGAAAGATTACAAATAAGCCCCTGTAGTTTTAGTTGTCCACGTTGATTTAACCAACTTTGACTTTAACTCAACACTATTTGAATTAGTCTTCAACAATATATATACTTTCTTAAATGATTGTGTTTATAATGCAGTAAGATTTGTAGATCTTTCATATAACCACTTTATCAGAGAAACTATGTTTCCAGCTTGTGGTGAATCATTGTAAGTTTTCAGATTTAGAATACTAGCTCAGTTCTTGTTTGAAAACAACTTGAAATTAAAGTCTATGTATGGTCTCCTCATTTACTAGGAACTTGTTCAGAAGTTACAATAGTGGGAACGACTCGTAAGCATATACCCTACTTTCGATTGTAATATGAATAGAACTATAATTCAACGATGCTCATGGATTTATGTTTCGTTTAACACAGAGACCTTGCTAAATGCCTTAGCAACCATCCTTGCTTGAAGGGTGAGCCTCGTTTTTTCTAGGTGATGTTGCAAATCCTTCTTAAAAGCAAAAGTCAAGCTGATGCATCTTATGTTTCTCTTTTTCTTGGCCCAGACTACAAATCAGTTCATATTAATTGTGGCGGGATAGGAGCCACCATCGGAGATAAATTTTACGAGGCAGATCAATATCCAGCCGGACCTGCAAAATTCCGTCCTTTAAGTGATCATTGGGGATTTAGTAGCACCGGAAATGTATTGGATCTTAATAATTTTACATATACAATAAAGAATGTATCAAGACTCACTATGAAAGACTCGGAATTTACATTGAGGCTCGAGCCTCTCCACTGTCTCTCACTTACTATGGCCGCTGCTTAGCAAATGGAAGGTATAGGGTGACTCTACATTTTGCAGAGATAGTTTTCAGAGCTAACAAATCTTATCAGGCTCTTGGAAGACGTGCTTTTGATGTTTATGTACAGATTGAAGGTTCCTACTTTTTAAATTTTCTGAAAAATTTTTACATACTTCACCTAGAAATTTGTAAACAAAAAGTATGATGCATTTCCTACAATGAAATAGAAAAATGAATTTTGTTGTAATTTTATTTCACTTTTGCCTTCTCCTTTCCACAGGGTGCAATTAAGTTTAAGAATTTGGATATCGAATTTGGATATCAATAAAAAATATTCATGTTACTAATACAACATTAGAAATTCGATTTCAGTATGCTGGGAAAGGCACAACCGTAGCCCCAAAAAAAGGAGATTTTGGGCCTATGATATCTGCCATTTCTATGGAGTTTGGTACGCTTATTGCCCACGTGTTTTAACCACTATTTTCATCACAACTTATCACTCTATTAAGATTAATACAAACTCTTTAGAATTATTTAGTCACTCATCTAGTCGTTGAGTAATAAACGGTTAGTCTTTGTCACTAGTTATGAGTTTCGTATGCTATTTCTTCTACTATTGTAAAGTTTTATTTCGTTAGATTACTGACTCTTTTTTCAGTTTCTCTTGTATTCACTTTTTTTTTTATTAGTTGACTTCTTTCATTATATAGAAACATAGGTATTCGCTTTCAATTCATAGTCGTTAATAATAATCTTTGGTTTAATCGTTCCAGTTTCGTTGTTTTTGTTGTTTAAATACAAAAGTGATACAAAAGAGTGTGAGGTAAAGCTGTTATGGTAAAGGTCTATACAGTGACACAAAAGAGTGCGAGGATAAATTTTAGGCGTAACGAATTTTTCTTTATAATGTCCTTAAAGTCGAAACTATAATTTTTTACCGACACTTATTAGATAATCTTGATAGAAACTAAGATATAGTGATATGCTTAGAAATGCATTTCCCTTATAGTATTGAATAGTGAATAATTAAGTATTAAGCTTTTGTCTGTTGCTAAGATGATTTTCTTTCTTTAGAGTCTAAGCCTGACAAAAGAAGTATATTCCTAATCATTGGAGCGGTGGTTGCATCATTGTGCCTCATTATCATAGTTATTGGTATTGCAAGGCATATCGCGAGGCGTTATAAAGGGGACCGAACATCGCGAGAAAAAGGTGTTCTACTTGTTATTAGAAAATTATATTTAACCCTGACCCGACCAATTGTTTAATCTCTGCCCCCTCCCTAGGTGCCGAGACTTGTGTTATGGCAACTTCTTTGTGGTTAGTGAGATAAAAACTATATGATTGCTAATATATTGTGTCCTTACAGATTTAAGGGGATTGGATTTGCAGACTGGAGTATTTACATATAAACAGATTAAAGTTGCCACCAACAACTTTGCTGATTCAAATAAACTTGGGGAGGGTGGTTTTGGACCTGTTTACAAGGTAATATTGAACACACATAGAATTTTCCTTCGTCGTTCCATATTTTGAAATCTACAAAGTATCACTTGTAAGGTGTTTAATGTAAATGGTGAAATACAAAAGAAATTGATAAACCAATTAAGGTGTAGCTGATATACCTTTAATTTTTTATTTGCATGGCACACTCCTAGATGGAACTCTAATTGCCGTGAAGAAACTGTCTGCTAAATCGAGTCAAGGAAATCGTGAATTTGTGAATGAAATAGGGATGATAGCTGGCATCCAACACCCTAATGTTGTAAGGCTACATGGGTGTTGTGTGGAAAGCAATCAACTACTGCTTGTTTATGAGTACATGGAGAATAATTCTCTGGCCCATGCTCTATTTGGTATTCTCCTTTTTCTTTCATCCACATCTCACCCAGTAAGACAAGAATACTTCACTCCAACATCATCTGTAGTTATAGTGAATTATGTATAACACATGGATTCGATTTCCACAAGATCTTTGTATCAAGAACGTCCATAAAGATGAAAAACAAGAATCTAGAATACAAAACTGTTTTTTTATTGAAATCAGGCCTTGAATAATATTTGTGTGGATTTATCATGAGAAAACGACATCTAGTAGTACAAAATATACAAAGTTAAGAAACGAAAACCATATAACCCTACGGGAGAGAGAGAATATATATATATATATATATATCACCAGAGGTACCCACATTTGCGTATTTAAGAAAACACAAGTTATTGATTAATATTCTTTGTTTTTTATAAATCAGAGAACGACAAAGCTACGATAAAATTAGATTTTCGTACAAGACAGCGAATCTGTATTGGCATTGCCAAAGGTTTGGCCTTCCTGCACGAAGAGTCGGTTCTAAGAATGATCCATAGGGACATCAAGGCAACAAATGTACTCTTGGATAGTGACCTTACCCCAAAGATATCAGATTTTGGTTTGGCTAAGCTTGATGACGAAGAATACACTCACATTACAACCAGAGTTGCCGGAACTATGTGAGTGTCTTCTTAACTGCTTTTACCTTCAATGTCTCCTGGACAAAAACATAAACTTTTGGATTAAAATGACAATTTTGATCAAACCACATGGACAAAAAATGCACTTAACTCATGTTCTTAAACAAGCCATGAGATCAGCTTGTGCCATAAAATCCACCAAAATAAGTCGTTATCGTATTCTTTCTTGTTTATCATGTTCAGTTTCTTTTACTTTCCTTTCATTTTGTATTTGGTTCTCCAGAGGGTACATGGCCCCAGAATATGCATTAAGGGGCCAGTTAACCTACAAAGCAGATGTATATAGTTTTGGCGTTCTTGCACTTGAAATTGTTTCAGGAATGAATAATATGAAATATCGACCAAATGACGAATCTATTTCTTTTGTTGATTGGGTAAAACTCTGTTCACTGAATTAATTAGTCCCAATTATCTCACAATCGATCTTATGATCAGTATGTTTCTTCCATTCTAGGTTGTTTCTCTAAAACAAAAGGGGAGTTTGATGGAGTTGGTGGATCAAGAACTGTGTTCTAATTTCAACAAAAAAGAGGCATTGAGAATGATAGAGATCGCCTTATTATGCATTAATAAGTCTCCAGCTCTTAGGCCTATGATGTCTGAAGTAGTAAATATGCTCGAGGGTCATATTGAAATTACAAAAACAGATATTAATCTAACCACAGCAGATGATGAGTTCAGGTTGCAAGCACTCAAACTAAAGCTTGAAGAGATACAGTCCCCTTACTCTGATGAACAAGAGACATTCACTAAAGCATCATCTTCTATCTCGCACGACCTGTATCCGAATAGTCAAATTTCTGAAGCAAGTTGTTTGATGCTTGAGTAAGGGATACTCTTTTCTAAATCCTATACGTAGCAAAACATTATGCTAAATAATTCGGTATCAAATGTGCTAGAATAGTTTTTCATTCTGAATTGCATGGATATGTTTCATTAGAACTTTTTGTTATTTAAAAATTACGGACGTGCCTTTTTTTCTTTTCTTTTTGAACTTTTGTGTTTTTTTAGAAGTCTTAAACCTACTTAAACCCTCCACTTTTTATATAAGATAGAGATGAGACACCTTACAACACAACAAGGATGTCCCTTGGAAAATTTAAATTGCTTAAATGATTTATAACATGACTTTATCATCACTTAAAGATTTTACTCTCATAAGACGAAATTTTATTCTCATACGATATGTTCTCTCCATAGGATTCGTCTGCGATCTATAGACACTAGATGTCCTAACTGTTGTGAACAAGATTCAAATAATATCTTGTAGGTTATCAGTACTTAAATTGTCACAACAATTAATGTATCAAAACCTGCTACATTGTGATAGTGCAACGACTGAATTCGGTCAATAATGGTTAGGTTCGTAATGCTAAAGATGATAAACCCAAAAAAATAAACGTACATAATAGTATTGGTACTCGTATAACTTATGATAAAAAAAAACAAAAGTTTAGTGGTGAAACATGTGTGGTACAGCTGGAAGCTTATGCAAATACGGCTGGTATCGAAGGTAGGGGCACTAATTCGTAAACATAAGGAGTAAGTCTTGAAAAATAATAAAATATTGATTTGAAACAAAACTAAAAAGCAAAAACAAAACCCCATGCCTGATGTCGAACGCGAATTCGGACGTTGTATGTTCCTAATTCCGGACCATAATCACAAGTCGTTGAAGATGCATGGGAGGACCTAAGTTGATAAGTTGGTTTAGTTTTCTTATTGTAATATGATTAGGCCACACGTAATGGGCGAATTCCATAGGCTATGAAAGGCAATTTTTATAGTGAACACCGCCCCAAGCGATACAAGGGGGAGGGGGGCGATGAATATTTATCGTCGGGAGTGTTTTGAATAATATTATAATTATATTGTGTTGTGTGTGGTGTGCGTGTACATACATATATATATATATATATATATATATATATATATATATATATATATATATATATATTGGCTACAATACCACTACACCTTTAAAACAAAAAAAAAACATCATTTGCTGACTATGCGCCACATGACAGAAAACGCCCAATTTTGTAGCACCTCCACTACACATAACCTTATTATGGTAATGAATTGGTCACCAAGTTAGGGTTAGAATATAAATATAGGAGTTGGTTAGAGGCTTTAGGTATGTGATCAATAGAAAATTATTATAAAAAGTTCTTAAGTCAATTTCTCTTGCAATAGTAAAATGTAGATCGATCATGTGCCTTGATTGTCGGCACTTAATCGTAAACATAAATGAGTAAGCATAAAAAAAACACGGGAGATGATCGGCTAGAATGGGTTTTGGATGTTGAAGTAGGGCTCACAATTAAGAGCCTATGGTTGAAGGAAGCTGGTAATGGGTTGGATTGGACTTTTAAATGGAACAATCTTGTAGCAAAATCAATGTTTTCATGATCGGATCAGACAATGAACCGGACTATCAACCGGTTCACCGGTTCAACTGGTTGAACCGGTCGAACAGGCCGAACAACTTTGGTCATAAAATGACGAGTCGGGCTGGAAAAATGATTTTTCAAAAAAACATACTTTTTTTAATAGAAAAACGGTTCAACCTTTTTCATAGAAAACCGGTTCGACCGGTTAAACCGATTCAGACCGGCCGGTTCTCTAGAGCTGAGGGAACTATATAGAACCAGGGGCGGTTTTATATACAGGGTTGGGGTGCACGGGAACCCCCCAAGTTTCGAAATTATAGTGTAATTCTATATATAAAATATGAAGTGCACCCCCTTATAAAATTGAAGTGCACCACCTTACCAAACTGAAAAAGTGGTGGAGTGGTTAAAACACTTCATGCTCTAGCTGATGTCTTGTGTTCGAGGCTTGGTTAGGCCGGTTTTTTTTTTTTATTTAAGATATGTGTTTTAATATATTTGGGTTTTAACTTGCCAAACTATCAACCGCAAGAGGACGAACTTAGTGACGATTTTGCTGCATATATCTAGCCTTTGCCTCTTTTCCAAGGTTTATAATATTAAATACATTAATATTGTTTACAATTTTATATTATCTACATGTTCTTTGCCATCTTTTTACTTTTACATGTAGCCATGTAGGCTATTTAACCCAGCCATGTATTTCATGTTATTTAACTTTGAAATCAGTAATACTAGAAGCTTTTGAGTGTATCTATCATTATTTGTGTTGTTCTTACATATTCGTTGATTGTGTTCACCAACAAACAAACAATAATTTCATGAAAATTTAATAATAAATCATGAGCCATATTAGGCATTTTATGTAGCTGGTGCCATGAAAGTCTTTATATGGATTGGTTATTTATTAGCAATTATTTATTTGTTTTGATAGTTGATTTTTTCCACTTGAATTTGATTTGTAGGTATTACTAATATGAGTATCAAGAGATATTTTCAAACAGAACCATCAAACCTTGGGTCATCATCTTCAAGTAGTAAACCGTCAAAAGTAGATTTGGATGATCTTCCATGGATCCTTCCGAAAGTCTACCGATTTCATCTTATCACCCAAGTCAAAAAGATGAAATAAGACGAGCATATCTACTTAGAGGTCCATGTCAACCAACCGGGCATGATTTTCCACAAACAAATTATGGTAGCAAATTAAGACGCTTTAATGTGGAATGGTACTAATTTTGACGCCCTGCTTGCGGTGCGCACATATAATGTATATATGTGTGAACTCTTGGGTGGGAAAAAGTAAAATTGCACTAATTTTGACGTTATTTTACTAATCACGTGAAAATAACGTTAAAAGTGGCGGAAGGTTAATCAGGCATCATGTGGAGGCATTGATAGCCGAAAGACAAGGGCACATGCACCAATCAGCCGGTGTCCCGATGATTGAGTGTTATGTGTCTTATGTCCAAGGCTTGATTCAAAACTACTATCGAGTCGGGGGTCTCCCCGGAAGCAGCCTCTCTATCCCTATGGGATAGAGGTAAGGCTGTCTACATCTTACCCTCCTCAGACTCTACCATAGCATTGCTATTGGTGGGATATACTGAGTAAGATGATGATGATAATGTGGAATGGTACACAGGTGAATTTGGAAATTTGTTGGAATATA
Organism: Bidens hawaiensis; assembly: GCF_021521415.1. Lineage (NCBI taxonomy): Eukaryota > Viridiplantae > Streptophyta > Magnoliopsida > Asterales > Asteraceae > Bidens > Bidens hawaiensis. Next base: position 1,119,022 of record NW_027491353.1, read on the forward strand.
GTGTCAAAGCTGATAAAGCGTATTGCTTGCATTGTTACTTGTTTAAGGAGTGTGGACAAAATTATGCATTTTTGAGTGAAGGGGTGCGGTGTTGGAATAGGGCTCGGGAGAAATTTAGTGGTCATGTTGGTAAATGCAATAGTTTTCACAACAAAGCACGTAAAAAGGGAGAAGCCTTACTTAACCAAGCTCAATCTATACCTGTGGCCCTTGATAAAGGAACTGATTACATGCTTCAGCTAGACTTACTAAAGCATTGTTGAATGGTTCGTTAGCTTTTCGTGGTCATGATGAGTCTGAAGAATCTCTTTATAGAGGAAATTTTATAGAGTTCTTAAAAGTGTTTGGAGAACTAAATGAAGAAATTGGTAAAGTTATTTTAAGTAACCCTCCCGGGAATAACCAAATGACATCTCCATCAATCCAAAAAGAACTTTGTAATTGTTTTGCAGAAGAAGTATTAAAGAAGATATTTGTAGAACTTGGTGATGATGTCTTTTCCATATTAGTTGATGAATCGAGAGATATTTCTAGAAAGGAATAAATGGCCGTGGTTTTAAGATATGTTGATAAATTGGGATTTGTGAAGGAGCGGTTTATTGGCCTTGTTCATGTTATGGAAACATCCGCGTTATCTCTTAAATCTGCAATTGATAAACTATTTGCTCGCCACAATTTGAGTATTGGTAGGGTTAGAGGCCAAGGATATGACGGTGCAAGCAACATGTCCGGTGAGTTTAATGGTTTAAAAGCTTTGATTTTAAAAGAAAATCCTTCAACGTATTTTGTTCATTGTTTTGCTCACCAACTTCAACTGGTGGTTGTAGCCCTTACAACCAAACATCATGAAATTTTAAAATTTTTTAAAGAAGTGTCAAATTTAGTAAATGTTGTTGGTGCATCTTGTAAGCGAATAGATTTGATAAGAGAAAGTCAAAGAGTAAGATTGGGATTGAATTCGGAAGTTGAAACTGGGAGTGGAAAGAATCAAGAACTGTCACTGGCAAGAGCCGGGGATACACGTTGGAGTTCTCATGAAAAAACAATTCACCGTGTGCTTACTTTATTTCCTAGTGTTATTGACGTGCTTGAATATATAGAAAATTCGGGAGAGATTTCTGCTCATAAAAGTGAAGCACACGGACTTCAATTAACATGAAAACTTTTAGTTTTGTATTCTATTTACATTTGATGAAATACATCTTGGGTGTTACTAACACATTGTGTGAAGTACTTCAAAAAAAAGATCAAGATATGTTAAATGCTATTAAGTTAGTTAAGTTAACTAGTGAAGGCCTAAAAAGCTATCGACTTGAAGGCTTTGACTCGCTTTTGGAAGATGTCACGTCCTTTTGTGCCAAATATGATATTGAAGTGGTTGATATGAAAGCTGAGTATTTTGACCCGAAAAATCGAAGAAGGAAGACCGGCATCACCAATCGTGACCATTATGTGGTTAATAATTTCAACACGGTTCTCGACATGCAAATTCAAGAGCTTGGAAACCGTTTCAACGAGGTAACCACTAACTTGCTTATGTGTATGAGTTCTTTGAGCCCATCTTGTAATTTTAGTGCTTTTGTATCCATACGATTTTGATTTTGATGAAAAAGACAAGCTTATATATGAACTTGGCCACTACATTGCTAATGTGAAAGAAGATAAGCGGTTTGCCAACTTGAATGGGGTAGGTGATCTTGCCAAAATGATGGTGAAAACTAGATTGCACATTGATTATCTGTTGGTCTATCGTTTGATAAAGTTATCATTAGTTTTGCCGGTTGCAACGGCAAGTGTTGAAAGATGTTTTTCTTCAATGAAGATTGTGAAAACGGATTTGCTTAATAGTATGGGTGATGGATACACGAACGATTCATGCATTTGTTACATAGAAAGGGAATTCCTCCAACAAGTTTCAGTCGAAGATGTAATGCAACGATTTCAAAAGATGAAGACTCGAAAGGAACAACTTTAGGTATGCTTTTTCAATTTGTAAAGACCATTATATTTATATTTTATGTTTTTATTTTACAATGACGATGTCCTTTTTATGTTGCAATGAAGATGTCTTTTTATTTTGCAATGGCGATGTCTTTTATATTTCAATATCGTATTTTTATTATGTGATAAACCGTACCCGAACCGAACCATCAACCAACCCAAACCGTCAAACCGACCAAAATTTTTTATATCCGGCTCCATGAAATTGGAACATCAAAAAATTGTGCACCCCTTGAAAAAAAATCTTGGATCCGCCACTGTATAGAACCGAACTATATATAGGATGGGACTCTTGCTTAGAGCGCTAAAATAAAGCGGATTATATAACTTCTTTCGTTGATTAGACGAAATATTCCCAAGGGCGGACCTACTATGGTGCTATGGGGTTCAGCCGACCACTATGAAATTTCTTTTTTAGTACTATACGTGTGTTAAAATCCCGACCAGCCTCTGTGAAATTTTGACGCCTACACTGTGTGTGAAGCTGGTGAGTATATAAGATGGAAATAAAAAATTGAATTTGGACTGAAATTTTTCCAGTGACCAGAAGTTACGGCGCAGGTAGGTCAAGATGGAGATGAAGAATATAGTAATATTATTAAAGGTGAATTAATTAATTAAATAGACTTTTGCAAAAGTCTGGTCCATAAGTAAATGTAGAGTAGTGTGAAATACATGTAATTTATTAATAATTTACAACAAAAAGACATATTATTTTTTTATTTATTTTTATTAATTAGTTTAGGCTGAAAAACAAACTTTTCTTTTGTATTATATCAATTCTCCTGTTTATTTTTTCATTTAGTAGATGATTTATTAATTTTTAACAATTTCTTTTAGTGGTCATATATATACATTTAAATAATAGTTATATTTTGAAAAACACTTTCTTAGAATGTTAAACTAGATAATGTTATGGTTAAACTTAAAAAAATATATATATATATATGTGGAGAACGACTTTAAGAATATTATGTTTTAGTTATGCTATTTTAAAGACGTTTCACGTATTTTTTTTTTTTTTTTGGTTATAAGAGATTTGTTTGATTATTTTTTTATATTACCCCACCCGATTTGACTCGAGCGGAACAACCCAACCGTACCGGTAAAAAAAATTATATACCAATTTAACACGACCCGAATGGCCAAACCGAACCGTTTTTTTATATACTAATAGTCAACTGAGTAAGGACTCAAAATATTTCCGACCCCTGTGAGAAAATTTTATGGGTCTGCCACCGAATATTCCCGTGTCGCCTGGTCTTTGTCCGGTTTGTGGGGACGATTATCTTTCATGCAGGTTTGCTCAAGAAATATGGCAACTCACTAAACAATATAATGATGTAAAGTCCTGACAATTTTCGCGTTTGATCAGGGATATAAAAGCTTTGAGTTTTTTTGTGAACCAGATCGTAAATGGTGAATTTAACCTTCAGTAAAGCTACAAGTGTGGATATCATTTAATTTGTAATAACGGAGGTATCGGTGTACTACTTATGTTTTCGTTTTTCGTTTGGCAGGCTGTAAAACTGGTGGTGCGATTAGCGACAAGCTAATCGGGCTAATTCGTGATATAAAAAAAATGTCTTTGTTCGTAAAAAAAAGCCACACGCGCCTAACCTTTAGTAAAGCTACAATGTTTTGTAGTGTTTCAAACAAAATCTATGGGCCCCGTTGGTTGAATGCCCATTGACTCGTTGATTTTTAGAGAACAATAAATTGATACGTGACAACCCAACCACCGGCTTGATTGAACCTACAGGAAGAACCCCAGGGTGGACCAAGAGTCACAAATGACACCCATGATTTTTTTATGTAAAGCTAGGTGTCTTACTTGGTGCGTTGTATCGGGTTGGTGTTATTTTGCTGTTATATATGGCGAATGTAGTTAGCGTGTTTGTGTGTTTCAGCAGCGAACCGACGTGAATTCAATTTGTATCAGGTTACGGTATCGAAACTATTAAAAAAAAGAGTCAAACACCCAAAAAACCTCGCGTGTTGCAAAGTCGATGCGGATTGGATCGGTATCGGCACCGGAACAAAATATTGCCACCATCCATATACAACAAATACATATCCAAAAAAAAATTCACGATCCAACATGAATTGAATGATATCGACGGCAATAAAAAAAACCATGCATGTGCCTTTTGGCGGCGATCAAGCGCGAATTCGGACAATAGCAACGGTATCGACATGGGCATCAAGCCTACACGAATTGGATAATATCGATATTAACAAAAAAAAACTCACACCTTGTGGCGGTGAAGCAACACGAGTTCGGTCAATATCGATAATATCAACACTAAATCATATGATATAATTTGTAAGGGAAATAAACCAAAAAAATCAACACCCATACAACAAATACATACTTAAAACAAGTGTGACACAATAGCGAACGAACACAAATTGGACAGTATAGACGATGACAAGAAAAATGTGTGCCTAGTGGTAGCACACATACGCAAATTCGGTCTGTATTGGTCGATATTGAATCAATCGAACGCACTTCTAACACCTGTTCCACTTTTGGAAGACCTTGCGTTATATCACCAGATCTTGATTTTTCATATATAAATGTAACTAATGTATCTCCTTCGTAAAGGATTTCCCCATAATGTCCACGAACAGTTGCTCCCGGAGTAGCCAAATAAGGCTTAGCTGATCATATTACCACAGAGTCAACTTGAATAATTAGAACTTGACCTGATTTTAAATGTGGTCCTTTTTTTGCCATACATACATTTTCACAAAGAAACTGCCCAAGATTAACGATTGTATATGTCTCTTCACAATAATTGTAATGGAGAAAATACCAATTCAAATTGAATGGATTTAAGACGACCCAACACGAATTGGACAGTATCAACAGTAAGAAAACATGCGTCTTGTGACAGGGAACTAAAGCGAATTTGATCAACATCGACACTAAATCCAAAACATAGAATACAAAAAAAAGGAACAAAAAACAATCTAAAACACAATATATAATTTAAAAATAATAATAAAATGGCCAATATGGTTCCGTCACGTGATCCAATCACATTATAGCGTCACAAAACCATTTTAAACTTATATATATATATATATATATATATACATACATACATACATACATACATACGTATGTTTGTATATTATATAATCTAAATTCTAAGTTATATCCAAAATTTGCGTATCTAAGAGAGCTATGGATAAATACACTATATGCGTCAACTCTCTGTGGTGTTAACCATGGAGCAACCTATCTTGTTGCAAATTCATTTTTTCATGCAAAAACAAAACACATTGAAGTATAACTCATAAAGTCATAAGTTCAAGTTGCAATTATATTTACAAAGCACTGTCATCTTTAAGCTTCAAGTTACATGTCGTTCCTTAACATTAGCTTGCAAGAGAATATTAAACATAATGTAGTTAGACAAACGTTAGAGGTAGTATTATGTGAATATGAGCTAAGTATATAACTCATTTCCTTGTACAAACGTTAATTACAATTATCAATACAATACACAATTTACACTTTAACACATAATAGAGAGCTTTTGATGATGAAGTTTCAGGCAACTTGCTAGCTGCTGTTAATAAACTTGCCTTCCAAATAAAAAAAACTATGCGAATAAGTTTCTTAAATTTTCCGATATTTTCAGAGTTCCAAAACAATTATTACCAAATGATATGAAATCCAAATCAATTATATCCGACAAAATTACAAAAATCACATGGGTAACTTCAATGGGTATGCAAACTTTTATTTGTCATCATCTCCAATTTTTCTTCCGTCAATAATGGTTTACAACCTTTATAATAGGGGTGTCAAAAGTCACTGTCCCTGTTTCAGAGGGGGTATAACTCGACAAGTATAAAATATTTCAAATAAAACGAGAAAATTTACACTACCTAAAAAGCAATAAAGGGGAACGGACCAAGGTCCCTCATAAGAGCATCTACAACAACAAACTCATACAAACCGTCACATCATATTTCAAACTTTTCTCAAAAACCTTACTTTCTTCCACAATAACAAACTTCCACAAACCCATTAAAAAATATTAAATGTGTGTGTATATATATAATATATATGCATGTATGTGAGAGATAATGGATGTCACCTCACCTAGTCCTTTGCAAGTTTGTAGAGACAAACTTGTCGTCGTGGACTTTACTCCACAACAAGGAAGTTTGTGTGCTCCAAGTTTGTATATTGCCACCTAGATCCAGACCTAGAGAACCGAAGCCTGTTATAGATGCTCTAAGTTGTGCCCCTGTGAATAAGACCACAAGGAGTGGACAACGGCAAATGCCGGGGAAAGGTTGGCAGAAAATGGGAACTCCCGCACGCAACCCCCCCCCCCCCCCGGCAAGCGCAGGAAAATTGGGTTTCTTTTTTAAACGAAATCGACGAAACCTCATCGGTTTCTTATGAGTTTTTATTGTGATGTGGTCCACTACAACGACGGTCATTGACCGTTAGGTTAAGAAAAAAAAGGAATCAACATTTATATATATATATATATATATATATATAATGGAAGGTTTATGTACATTTTAATTTTAACATGAGAACGTATGAAATAATACCAATTTATAAAAAAAATGAGAACATATGAAACACTACAAACTACAATACCAATCTACATAAAGAATGATTTATAATAAAAAAAAAGAAAAAAACCTAAAAAATACAACAAAAGAATCAAAATCAAGAACAAAATAATAACAACAAATACCAACAAAATACTTATAACAGCAAAAGAAAAAATCTAATAATAACAACAAAATCAGCAAATAATTATAACGTCTCATAATTGAAAATTAGCAAATACAAACAAAAAACAACAAACACTTATAAAAATAAACCTAATGATAACAGCAAATTGGTTCATAGTGTTTTCATGTTAAGAATAAAATATATACACTAATAGAAAACAAGTCATTTTCCTATCAAAATTTTCTACAAATTTCCTACGACAAATAGTTCCAACATATTTCCAACAAAAAAAAATAGGCTCCAATTTTGCTACAATATTATCTAATAAACATTATGTTAAGTCAAAACAGTTTTGATAGGAAAGTTGTAGCAAGTTTACAAACACATGTTTTTGTAGCAATTTAGAAAGAAAAAGTGTTGGAAAACAGCTGAAGCATGTGTTTTTCCAACATAAATTTTCGTTGGAAAATTGTTAGAAACTTGATTTTCCAACAAATTTCCTACGAATTCAGTTGTAGAAAAACATTTTTTTTTCTAGTAGTGATATGATCATGTTTCTATATATATGTAGCAAGGACTTAATAAGAAGTAGATTTTTCCTAAGAAGTGTAGAAAATATGTTTTTTATTATTAGATCTAATAAAACACACTGCACAATAAATACATAACAATTAAAAAAAACAAACCGTACAATAAACACACTTTCTATATCCATAGTCAAATCAACATATCTAACGCACTATATTACTTCTTACACTTCTTAGACACACTCCACTTCTTATTATAACCCCCACCCTATATATATATATATATATATATATATATATATTAAAATAAGAATAAGGAGTTTCCTAGGAATGGTAAGAACCAACAAACTTTTGACATTTGGCATTACAAATGATGGTGAAAAAACAATTCTAAAAAACTATGTCGGTTATTGGTAATTTTAAATCTCAACCATTGATTAACATGATCCAATGGCTATAATTTATTCCTAGTCTTTCTACGAAACTACTTATTTTTAGAATAGCCCTCCCCTATATATATATATATATAAGGAGAGAGAGAGAGAGAGAAATGTTCAAATAAAAATACAGAGTTTCCTAAGACTAGTAAGAACAAATAAATTTTTGGCATGTGACATTACAATCTATGGTGAAAGAATAATTCTAAGAAACTATGTTAGTTCTAATGGTGAAAAAGTAATTTAGGAAATTATTTGGTTTTTTTTTTTGTATTTTTAAATCTCAACCATTGATTAATATAATCTAATTACTATGATTCATTCCTAATCTTTATAAGAAACTATTTGTTTTTAAGATAACTCCCCTGTTAATATATATATATATATATATATATATATATATATATATATATATATATGGTGATGGTCCTAAGAGAACCCTTTGAAAATTGAGAATTTTGAGAACCATTTTAAGCAACAAAAAAAACACTTTAAAAATATTTTTAAAAAGATTATAAAACAAAAAAAAACAGAAATTTTTAAACAGTTAAAAAACCAAAAAAATTTATATTTCATCCCAGTTTCATAAAAAAACCTTAATATACACATATGTATATTTTTATTTAATCTTAATTTACATAATGTACACATATATACTATCATTTATCTTAATTGTACATATGCGTATAAATAATAACTTGTATAACATAAAAAAAATTAGGTATTATACATATACGTATAATTTTGCTAAACCGCTATTATTTTTTGTTTTTTTATGAAACTGTGATGAAAATTAAATAAAGATTTTTGGTTTTTTTTACTTTTTATATTTTTGGTATTTTTTTTGTTTTATAATTATTTTTTTAAAATGAATTTTTGTTGTGATCCAAAATAGTTCTTAAAGTTCTCAATTTCAAAATAATTCTCACATGATCCTAATCTTATATTTATATATATTTGTGTGTGTGTGTGTGTTTGGTGAGGATCCTATGAGAACTTTTTGAAATTAAGAACCAATTTTGGCCACAAAAAAAACCTTAAAATAATTTATAAAACAAAATTTTTTTAAAAGTAAAAAAACCAAAAAAATTATTTTTCATTTTGGTTTCATATAAAAAAACTTAATTATACACATATGTATATTTTTATTTAATCTCGATTTACATGATGTACACATATGTACATTATCATTTATCTTAATTGTACATATGTGTATAAAAAATAATTTATAAAAAACTAAAAAATTATGTATTATAAATATATGTATAATTTTGCTAAACTTATTTTTTTATTTTTTTAAACCATGAAAAATAAAATTTTTTGGTATTTTACTTTTTTTATTTTCGTTTTTTTTGTTTTATACTTTTTTATTTTTTAAAAAGAATTTTTTAAAATGGTTCTTAAAGTTCTTAATTTCAAAATGGTTCTCTCATGATATTAATCATATATATATATATACACACACACATATTTATATACTAGAAGAGTACTCGTGCGATGCAGTGGGCGTTTGAACATAGACTCTTGTAATCATACAATAGAACATGGGTGGGTTGCACATTAATACATGTTTATGTTTTTGAACATTTTATAGGTTTATTAGTTGCATATTGAAGTTGTACCATAATGCTTAATTGACTTGTAAGTTTTTAAAAACACATCGGTTTTGAAGATTTTATATCAAAACGTCGACAAAAATGAGCTCGTCGCAACGGTATGTTTTTTTTTTTATTTTAAAGCATAATATATTAAAAATGTAAGGAAGTTTAAACATTAACTAGAAATGTCAAGTTGTGGGTTAAAGATGAGGGGGAAATCTTGTATAAATTTTTAAAATTATCATAAGTTAGTCAAAGTTAAAGGTTAAAATTGTAAATATATTAAGAAAAATTGAATAACACATGATGTTTAAACATGAAGACTTGTTTTGTAATTTATAGGTTTATTTATAGTTGCACATTTGAGTTGTACGGTAATGCTTTATTGACTTGTACGTTTTAAAAAACACATCGGTTTTGAAAGTTTTTTATACCGAAACGTCGAAAAAAATGAGCTCGTTGCAACGGTATGTTTATCATTTTTTTAAGCATAATATATTAAAAATATAAGAAAAATAAAACATTAAATAGAATTGTCAAGTTGAGGGTTAAAGATGAGGGGGGGGGGGGGGGGCAATGTTGTATAAATTTTTAAAAGCTTCATAAGGTAGTCAAAGTTAAAGGGTTAATATTGTAAATGTATTAAGAAAAACTGAATAATACGTGATATTTAGTGTGTCAATTACCCTTTTACCCTTGTTGTAGATTGTACCTCATGCTTTAAGTATTGTAAATTATTTAAAATAGGTGTCTTAATTTGCTTTTGTTTTGTGTATTATATATAGTATAAATAGGGTGAGGATTAGGCCATCTCCAATGGTTGGTTTATCTTTATTCAAACCAACCCAAAAACCATCAAAATCATTGGAGTGGTTGGTTTAAACCAAAAACCAAAGTTTGAGGTTTGATTTTTCAAACCATAAAAAACCATTCATTGTGGGCCCCAAACATCACATCCTTCACCCACCACACACATATATATACCTATATTTATATTAAAATAATATACATATATACATATTTTTTATATTTATTTCAAAAGATGTATATTTTTTGTTTGTGTATTTTTTAGGTAATGGCTAATTTAACCGTTAAATTTTTTAACAGCTAGTTTTAAAACGATTTTATTATCTATTTTACAACCCTTAATTCGAATAAAAAAACATGACAGGAAGTCCAAGAAAATAAACGTTACAAGAAGTGATAATGTGGAAATGTACAAATTATATTGTGAAATATAAATTATAAAAATTAAATATTTTATAGTATTGTGAAATCTTATTTAAAATAAATGTAAGCGATAATTTGGGAATGTAAATATAGCTTGAGAAGGTGTATTGTTAGAGTAAAAAATGTGGTCTTTAAGAAAGATGATATGGAAGTGATATGGTTGTTTTAAACCAAAAACTTTTGGAGATGGTGTAAGAGAATTTTTTTAAATTGAAAACTTTAAGAATCATTTTTTCCACAAAAAAAACCTTTTAAAATAATTATAAAACAAAAAAAAATGAAATTTTTTAAAAAGTAAAAAAACCAAAAAAAAATATATTTTTCATCCCGATTTCATTAAAAGTACTAATTTTACACATATGTATATTTTTATTTAATCTCGAATTACGCAATGTCACAAATGTACATTATCATTTATCATAAATGTATATATGTCGATAATGAATAACATATAGAAAATTAAAAAATAATACGTATTATATATATGTATAATTTTGCTAAACTGATATTCTTTTTTATAAAACCGGGATGAAAATTAAAAAAATCGTTTTTTACTTCTTTAATTTTCGTGTTTTTTTATGCATACCGGTTTAGCAAAATTATACATATATGTATAATATGTTTATTAAAATTCTATACAAATTATTCTTTATGCACACATGTACAGTTAAGATAAATGATAATGTATATGTAACATCCCAAATTTTAAATAATAATACGTAATATATTTGTTATGACGGAAGAATTTACTTGAGTTAGTAAATAAAATAATAATAATAAAGAGGGAAAGATAAGTAGGCTAAATAGATGGAATCAGTTATGGACTAAAAAGGGAAGATGAGCCTTAGGTCCTTGGGCTTAAGGGAGTATAAATACCCTCTTAAACCCTAATCCTTTCCATTTCCATCCATTCTACACTCTTGCCTACACCATAAAACACACACTTAAGCCAAATACACCTCCCTAGCCGTTGGCCACCATCCGAACCCAAAACCAAGCATCATAACATAGGATCTTCGATCATACAAGTGAACTAACAAGTCCAAGATCGCGTATCAAGCTAGTCGTGACCTTGCAAACGTCTAAAGGTATGTTCTTTACGTTTAAAGGTTACATTTTTTGTGAACGGTTTGTCATGAAACTTAACCCTAGAGTAGATCGGGTCTAGATGTTTCATAAAAATGCAAATTTGATGATTAAAATGGACTTAATGAACTTATGGTTAGATACGGTTCATAAAGGAAACCCTAGATCTAGCTTAAGGAACGTTTTTATGATTAAAGGCTCAAGCTTTACGACTAAAACGAGTTAGACCTTGAAGCCGAAGGGCTAACAGGTGTAAAATGGTTAAGGAAAATAGGAAATAGGTGGTTAAAGGTTGTGATTATGGATCGTTAACTGTTATTTGAGCCCAGAATGGATATAAAGAATGAAAATATGGGTTGTAAGCTTCAGACAAGGGTTCTCGGTGACCTGAACCTCCACCTTGAGTTCTCAGTCAACGCGAGAACCCGGTCAACAAGAGTTCTCGGCCACCATGCGAATTCTCGGTCGAAACAAGGTTCTCGGTCTAGGACTAGGTTCTCGGTCAAGGACATACGTTCTCGGTCAAGGACATATGTTCTCGGTCAAGGAGATAGGTTCTCGGTCAAGAACAGGGTTCTCGGTCAAAACAGGGTTCTCGGCCAACACGGGTTCTCTGCCAAGAGTTCTCGGCCGCATAGTTCTCTGTTGACCTTGGGCCTGGTCAGTTGGGCCTAGAGGTTATAATGAACAGTGGGCATGATCTAACTAATTGGCCCATATGTAAGAATTAGACAAACTAGCCCAACTTAGAAAATACGATTGGTTAACTAAAATACCAACTTAATCAATTATACGGTTAATATATATATATATATATAACAGTTAGCCGTGCGCAATTAAAGAAGGGGATAACGATTAATGGCAAACGCAACAGGATCCAGGTGAGTTTCTAGCCCCATTCCTTGTTATGTTTTCGGGGATGTATGCATACTCTATGTGATTAGTTAATACACTTACCTTAAGTGGTAAGTGTATGCCAATTATGATATATGTGAAAGTTAAGAAAGAATGTTTGATGGTACATGAACGATCTTCGGATATTGCATGTACTGTCAGGAGATAGTTCGATGGTGAGATTGTTTATATATATGTTGTGTGTATGATTTATGTATGTATGTTATAGATTATGAGTATGAAAGTATGTAAATTTATAAAGAAAGGGAAAGTATGATATGATGGAATTGACGGTAAGGGTGGCAGACCCTAATAATATCTACAAAGGAGGGTGGCGGACCCTAATAATATCTGTGAAGGAGGGTGGCATACCCTAATAATATATGTGAGGTTATATGGCGAGAGGCTCTTTAAGGGTGGCAGACCCTAATAATATCTGTGAGGTTATAGGGCGAAAGACTCTTTAATACATATAAGTATGTATGTAAAAAAGAAAGATAAAATATGAAGCATGAAAGAAGGAAAGTATGGAATAAAAGTATATACTTATGTATGTATGAAAGAAAGTAAAGAAGTTTAAGTATGTAATATAAGAACGTATTGTATGTTACCTGTTTTAACTAGAACTCACTCAGCGTAGCTGACTTTTAGTATGCATGCATGTGAATAGGTTGAGATAGTTAGCTTGAGGATGACACATGGCAGGTATGGACGAAGCTGGCATCTGAAGATTTGGTCATGACGTTTTATTACTATATCTTACAGTATGTTATTAAAAGACTAATTATGGATGTTTGTAATGAATGATATAAGTTTCACTATTTGCGCGAAAGTTTATAATTAACTATGATATTTAGAACTGTGTTTATGAGTAAATCCAACGTCCAATGTAGGGCACTGGTAACGGGGCCTTACAATACATGTGTACATTATGTAAATCGAGGTTAAATAAAAATATACATATGTGTATAATTAGTTTTTTTATATGAAACCGGGATAAAAAAAATAAAAAAATTTGGGTTTTTACTTTTTAAAATTTGTGTTTTTTTTTGTTTTATATTTTTTTTATAATTTGAAGGGCTTTTTTCTGGCCCAAAATGGTTCTTAAAGTTCTTAATTTCAAAAGGTTCTCTTAAGATACTCACCATATATATATATATAGGATGGATCTTGCGAGAAGTGATATTAAAGCGAGAAGTGCGAGAAGTGAAGGTATAACTCCATTAATCTCTAATTTCACTCCCTTTCATATGATGTTACATACATATATGTAGATTGGTTGTATTTATGTCTTAATTACATATTCCAAACCTACATACAAACATATAAATGTACCGAGCCACATTCAAACCTATGTACCTACACACATACAAACATACATACACATATACAAACATACGTACACATATACAAACATACGTACCTACACGCATACATATGCACCTACACAACGCACCTACACATAAGAAAGAGAGTGAAATTAGGGATTAATGGAGTAACCTTCACTTCTCGCTGTAAAAAACTTCTGAAATGATCCAATACCTATATATATATATATATATATATATATATATAGGAGGATGGCTGAGGAGAGAAATAATATTACTGCGAGAAATGAATATGAGCCACTAGTTTTGTTTTAAGTTTTAAATGCTTAAAGATAAATAAAAAAAATATAAATGCATTTTCTTTCTTCAATTAATATAACTAATAAAGCATAATATTTATCTATTTAATTAATATAACTAATCAATTTATTATAATTAAAAATATTAAGAAATCAGTTATTTTTATAACTTATATTTTGTCTCTTGAATTTTTATCCTAAACAAATACAATTTTTTCATACATTAAAATTTCTTTCTATCAAAAATCAATTTCTTCCAACTGAATATATTAATATCCGTGAACACGTACTTACATTGTGATGAATAATACAAGAAACTATTTTACACGTGTTTGCATAAAATATCAACAAAAAAAATACAACCTACACAAAAACATATAACCTACACTTGTTCGAAGAATAAGAAAACATAACCTACATATGAAAAACATATAACCTACACACAAAATTCATCATCAATAAAATACACACGCACACGAAAACATATAATCTACATATAAATTATATATATAACCTACACACATACATTTTAAACATACATTAAAATTTCCTTTTATTCAAAACCAATTTATTTCAACTCAACATATCAATATCCATCACACGTAGTTATGTTGTGATGAATAATATAAAAAATATCTTACACATGTTTGATATGTGTATCTTTGTATAGTTTATATAATTGTTGATGTCGAATTATATATGTCAGTAAGGGTGTTCATCGGATCGGAAAACGGATTATTCGGGTTATTCGGTTCGGGTTATTCGGATTTGAGAATTTTTGGACCCTATCCGAAATCCGATCCGATCCAAATTAGGAATATTCCTATCCGATCCGAATCTATCCGAATTCAATTCGGATCGGATTCGGATAATATTCGAAAAATCCGAAATTATCCGAATAATCCGAAACACGCCTAAAAAATTTTCCTATTTTTTTGTTCATAACATTTAATAGTTTAGGAACACAATAAACATACAAACCGGAAAATACGAATTACTCTTAACACAAGTTTAAAGTTTAAACTTAAAATAATAGTCTACTTAATATACCAAACCGGAAAATATCACTAGAAACATGTTTTTATTCGGATTAAACAGATATCCGAATAATCCGAACTATCCGGATTTTTTTAAAATTCCATATCCGTATCCGATCCGAATCCGAATTAGTTATTCGATATTCGGATTGATCCGATCCGAATAAGAATTCGAATCGTTTATTTGGTTTCGATTTCGGTTCGGATTTCAGTTTTATTCGGATTTCGGATTTCTTGAACACCCCTGTATGTCAGTTGTATGTTTTTTTGTATGTTGTACATTTTTATTGCTCAAATCAAGTGTAGGTTATATAATTTTGTGTAGTTTGTATATTTATTGTATATATTTAATGGATATATTTGTATGATATTTTTTAATTATTATTTATGACAAAAACTTTTATAGGCATATCAATTGAAAAAATATATATTATATCTAGATATTTATTGTTAAAAAGCACGTTGACATATGCTAATAAATTGAGTGAAAAGAAATTGTTTTTTCAATATAACAAAATAATATTATATGAATAAATTGTATTTTTTTGGATAAAATGAAGATGGAGTAAATAAAAAATAAAACTAAATTAGTGTTTATATCTTTTTAATTATTATAGTTAAATTAGTTAGATATATTAATTAGAGAGAGATTTATTATGGTTATATTAGTTGTATTAATTGAAAAGAGAGAGTTCATTTCTTATTGCATTTACATATATTTTATTTATTTATAAATATTTAAAACCTAAAATAAAACTAGTGGTTCATATTCATTTCTCACACTATTATCATTTCTCTCCTGAACTTAAGTCTATATATATGTATATGTATATATATATATATATAGTTTATTTATTTTGAGAACTACTTTGAGTTATAAGAATTTGAAAAAACTTAACGTAACAATATTTTATTTTTAATTTTTTTTACATATAGGTTACATTTACGTAAAAAAATTACAACATTTTTTACACACCGATTCTACTCTTTACATAGGTGTAACGTATGTTTAAATTAGTTTAACTAATGTCCATCTTCATTCTCTCTTCTCATTAATTTTTTAATTAGATTTAATTTCAACCACATGATCAAGCCTATTTAATTAAGTGTGTGGTTAAGAGTAAAGTTCTTAAAGTTCTTATAACTTAACAAGTTCTCAAATTATCCCCCCATATATATATATATATATATATATATATATGATTAGAATCATGTGATAACCATTTTGAAATTAAGAACTATTTTGGACCATAAAAAATTCTTTTTAAAAAAACTAAAAAAAATTATAAAACAAAAAAAACTAGAAAATAAAAAAAGGAAAAAAACCAAAACTTTTTATTTTTCATCCCGGTTTCATAAAAAATATCGGTTTAGAAAAATTATACATGTATAATACATATTTTTTAATTTTATACAAGTTATTCTTGGTATACATATGTACAATTAAAATAAATGATAATGTATATATGTGTACATTATGTAAATCGAGATTGAATAAAAATATAAATGTGTGTATAATTATTTTTTTATGAAATCAGGATGATAAATAAAATTTTTTGGTTTTTTTACTTTTAAAAATATTTTTATTAGTTTATTTTGTGGCAAAAAATAATTCTCAAAGTTCTCAATTTCTAAAAGTTCTCTTAGAGTCCTCGCCCTATATAGCGGACCACAGTCTTGACCTCCGATCGAGCTACGAACACGAGTAGGTAGGCGGCTAGGGGCGGCAGGGCTGCGCCTTTTCAATCAATCTCCGGCCGCTCCGCTATTGGTGCGAGCTGTAAGGAGTCTTGATCTCGAGTCAAGCTGGGGCGTCATCTGTCTTTTAAGTTAAGTCATTTCCTAAGAAGGCTCCTCTTATTCTTTCTACGATAATCCAAACTGCAAGCTCCACGAGTCTGTCGGAACCAGTCGATTCCTGAGCCATTCGTTCTCCCCTCTCGGTTGGCCTTTGCCAGCCACTAGAGCAAGTAAGAGAACCTACAGTGAATGCCGCAGATTTTTACCGGATTGTACACCTTTGTGTATGGCTATGTATATGGATATGCATAAAGAAGGGACGGGGCATCTCTATCTTTTTTTGGGGAAGAGAGAGGGATGAAGCTGCAGCGGCACCTCACAAACTTCTTACTGGAGCAGTACTATAGGCATTTTCGAGTGTTTGGATGCACGTCTTTTGTTCATATTCCTGCGCAGTTAAGAGAGAAATTGTCCTCAAGGAAACCACTTGTGTTTTTCTTGGATATGCTCAGAGAACCACTTTGAGTTTTAAGAACTCGAAAGAACTCAATGTAACAATTGTTTTTTTGAATATGTTTTTTACACATATGTAATACGTAAGTGTAAATAATGTAAAAAAAATTAAAGTATGTTTTTACACACCAAATCGACTTATTACACATGTGTAACTAACATTTAAACTTGTGTAATCATCAAAAATATTTATTCTCTCTAATGATTAACTTTTTAATCAGATTTATTCTCAGTCATATATTCCATATTCATTTAATTAAATGTGTGGTCCATATTTAGTTCTTAAAGTTCTTACAACTCATCAAGGTTCTCAAAATATCTCATATATATAATATATATAAGAGGGAACTCAAAAAAAGCGGAGAACTCGGGAACTCTTCATTTTACATGTAGAAAAATACAAAATAAAATATAAGTTTTCATGTAAAAAACATATTTTTACATAATCTTTGTAGAGCTTTTTTACATATAAACACATGTAGAAGCTGTTTAAAAAAAATAATTCTCAACTAAAAAAGCGTAAAATTTTTTTTACAAAATTATTTTTTTATTGGAATGTTTTCTACATGTATTTATAAACTAAATTTTAAAAAGTTTATGCTAAAACTAATTTTTCACTTCTGAAATCGAGCTTTATATTTTTTTACATGTAAAACAAAACGTTCACTAGTTCCCTACTTTTTTGAATTCTCTTTTATATATATATATATATATATATATATATATATATATGGATGAGTTAAAATAAGAAGTGTAGTGTGTCTAGAAAGTGTAAGAAGTAATCTGGTGCGTCAGATATGTTGTTCTGATGGTGGGGATATGGAAAGTTTGTTTATTGTGCGGTGTGTTTTATTTTAGTGGTGGTGTGTTTATTATGCGGCGTGTTTTATTAGATATAATGGTGAAAACACACTTTTTACACTTTTTAGGAAAAATCTACTTATTTTAACCTTGCTCTCTCTCTATATATATATATATATATATGTTTAAGTTCAAGAAAGAAATCATCTTAATGTGAGAAGTGTGAGAGGTCCTTCTAACCAATCAAATTTTTTCTTTTCTTTTTCACATTTAATTAAATATAAGGGTATGATAGTAAAACACACATTCTTTTTATATAGTAACTATTTGTTTTCTTTTTGGTAAGTTTTAATTTTATTAAACAACTATGTTATCATTTTGTTAATTTAAAAAGATTAAAACATTAATATTATTTTGGATAATCTGATTATAGTTTATGACATCATATTTCATTTTATTATATAATCTGTAAAGCCCCGTTACCAGTAGCCCTACTTTCATGTTGGATTTACTCATAAATGCAGTTCTAATATCTGAATTAATTAAAAACATTCGCGGAATATAAAAACTTTGATAAAACATTTCATAACAATTCAAAACTTGTCTTAAACAACCAACTTGTCTTTCGAAAACTAAGTAATTAAAACATAACACGCCCTGAGCCTTCCGATGCCAGTCTCTTTTTCAACGCCATGTGTCCCCTCAAGCGAGCTGCCTCATCCTACTCACCTGCGTGCATACTAAAAGTCAGCTACGCTGAGTGAGTTCTAGTAATCATACGTTATACAATACACACAAACTTATATTCTTTCATTCATACTTTCATACTTTCTTTTGTACTAACTTGCTTTCATATCTTACGTTATAAAGAGCATTACGCCCTACATTCCTCGAGTATTATTAGGGCTCGGTACCCTCCTTCCTCGAGTATTATTAGGGCTCGGTACCCTCCTTCCTCGAGTATTATTAGAGCTCGGTTCCCTAGTTCTCGAATATTAGTAGGGTTTGATTCCCTCTTCGTTACCATACAACCATACATCATACCTCTAGTATTATTAGGGCTCGGTACCCTTTCGTAACCATACAACCATCCTTTCCATCTTTTATTAACTTTATCACGTTCATACACATAAGCATACATATCATACTTACCTTATACATAGCGTTACAACCTGACAGTACGTGCAATATCCGAAGATCGTTTACGTACCATCAAGCAATCATTCATACATTTCATATTATTCACATAAGGCATACACTTATCTCTTAGGATAAGCATATTAACAAACATATTGAGTATGCACACAGCCCCGAAAACATAACACATAAATGGGGCTAGAAACTCACATGAACACGCTTACGTTCACCGTTAATTGTTATTCCCTTCTTGAGCTGTGCACGGCTAACTGTATAACAATACACGTATAAATCATCTATCCCTATCTATATTGTGTTTCTAGTTCAATTATAACCCACAACGAACGGGGGTCCGGGAGCAGCGCTCCTGGCAGCGGGGTTCTAGGGGCGGCAACCCCTAGCAGGGTCCAAGGGGCAGGGGTCGAGCTTAATACATTTTTCATTAGGTTTTTAACTGTCTTAACACATTTTTCATTAGGTTTTTAATTTATTTTCTAATTTGCTAACTCCAGCGAACTTATCATTAAGCGAACTTAACAATAAGCGAACTTAACATTAAGCGAACTTACTATAAGCGAACTTAACGTCATGCGAACTTATCATCAGCGAACTTGTATTAGGCGAAGTTCATAGTAGGAGAACTTGTATAGATGCGAAGTTAACTTGAGCGAAATTAATATTCGGCGAACTTAGTCTTTAGCGAAATTAAACCTTGAGCGAACTTAGCTTTGCAGGCAAAGTTGCTCAGCAATAGTTACTGTTCGCTCTAAAACCCCTTAATCATAATCGTTTTGTCGTGAAATCCTTGAATATGACACAGATCAAACCCGTAAACGTTCTCGTGTTCATTCTCGGATAAAACTTGACTCGAAAACATATAAAGTTCGGACCTTTATGATTAAAACGTTTAATATTAGGTCTAAGGTTTATCTTTAAACGAGCCGCACCTATCGCAGGTCCTGTAAGTTCGTTTTAGCCTCAAGTTTACAACTTTACGTTTCATTTACACCCGATCCATTCTCGTTCTAAGTTTCAAGGTTAAATGTTAATAAAAACGTAATCTTTAAGGTAAAAGACGTACCTTTAGTGCTCGTTTGGATTTCGTTAAGCTTGGTTATGAACTCTAGATCTTGTATATAGCTCGTGTGGTAAAGATCTACTACAAGCTAGCGTCCGTTTGGTCTCAAATCCCTCTCGTCTCTCTCTCAGCCGTAATATGGTGAAGGATGTGTGTGTTTTTGAGTGTGTAGAGATTAGGATGGAAAGAAATGAGGGTTTAGGGTTTTAGGTTGGTTTAAGAGGGTATTTATACCTCTTGAAGCCCATGGACCTAAAGCCCATTACCACTTAATCCACCTTAATTAATCTAAGTCTATGATCCGTTCTTTACTCGATATTAATTAATTAATAACGCGAAATCACTAAACGTAACTTTCTTTATTTAACGTTATAATATTTTAGGATGTTACATAATCAATCATCCATCAATCTTTTGAAGTATCCTGCATTCATATACAAATTTATGTAGATAACATTAGTATCCCAAATAGTTTTTTTTATAACATACAGTTTATATTAAATACTCCTTGATTTTAAACTTATCCAAATTTCATGAATGTCACAAAGTTAATGAAACCCTATACAACTGGAAAACAATCTTACACAATTGTTTTTATATAAGTTTTTATTTGGGAAAAAAAAACATAAACCTTACACAAAATAGCCTATACAAATGAATTTAGATTAGTTTCCAGTTACAAAATAGCCTACACATATAGCACCAGACATACGCAGTTGTATTTATATATACCCTACACGGTATTTTAATAACACCCTACACAAACGATATACTACAACAAAACATATTTTTATTACCTCAAAATAGCCCACACATATGGCACCAAACATACAAAGTTGTATATGAATATACTACACGTGATATTAGTAATACCCTATACAAACGATATACTACAAAAAAAACATATTTTAAAAACCTACACAATCCCTACACCTACATGTAACCTACACAAAATAACCTACACAAATGAATTTATATTATTTTCCATCCACAAAATAGCCTACACATATGTCACTAGACATACAAGTTGTATATTTATATACCCTACACAATATATATTTTAATAACACCCTACACAAACAATATACTACAACAAAACATATTTTTATACCTCAAAATAGCCTAAACATATGATACCAAACATACAAAGTTTTACTGTATAAGAATACCCTACACGGGATATTAGTAATACCCTACACAAGCGATATACTACAACAAAGCATATTTTAAAAACATACAAACTACACAAACCCTCGTTTAGGGGTATGATCAAACTTGTGATGTGAACTCCTGGTAGTTTCATGAACCTCTTCCTCTTCGTCTAATATAGGTTAATCTGAGTATGTTCGAGGGGTAACAGGAGAGTTATGATTACCAACTTCTCCTTCGTGATTATTGTCTTCGTGAATCTCGGAATTTACCCTTCTCTTTGATATAGCTATCCCAATTCCAAGATTTCATCTCCATGAACTTAACATCATGACTTACACAAATCTTATCTTTTGCTAGATCAAATAACGTATATGCCTTCGATCCTTCCTCCACACCTAAGTAAACCATAGGCGTGCTTCTATCATCTAATTTCTTCAAGTGAGATGATATTATCTTGGCATATACCGTGCAACCAAAATCTTCAAGTCTCCTATATTTGGCTTCCTTCCAGTTAGTGCTTTGTACAGTGTTTTATCCAATAAAGCTCTCTTATGGACTCTATTTAGTATGAATATCGTGTGCCTAACTAATACTCCCCATAAATTCTGAGGTATCTTCATTGCCTTAAGCATGCTCCGATTAGTAGATAACATCTTCCTGTTTCTTCTTTCAACTACTCCATTTTGTTCTGACGAGTAAGGTGATGTTAATTGCCTTGCAATGTCGTTTCCCTTGAAATACTGTTAATTGCCTTGCGGACTTTCTGTGGCAATCCCCTCACATAACACTTGATTCTCTTGGCCTCAGTGTTAACCATATCGGGTACCAACCTAGACATTCGATTGAACTCGGTGGTGTACTCACGATGTGTCATTGTCCCAGCTTTCAAGTTCAGGAACTTCATCTCCGCCCTCTCAACCTCGGCGTCAGCACAGAACTTCTTCATCACTAACTCCTTCAGATCCTCCCACTTCATCGCTTTGATCTCTTCACGGGTCTTCCTCTGCTCCACACTCTCCCACCAATACATAGCCTCATCCTCGAATGATTGAGTAGCATAACCTACCGCTTGGTCGGGATGGCACTCGCTAATGCGGATAATTTTATCCATGGCGGTTATCCATTTAAGAGTAGCGATTGCGTCTCCTAAACCAGACAGCTTAGGCGGGTCACAACTTTTGAAGGACTTATAGTTGCAACCGCCTCGGCCTCTCTTCCTGTCATCGGCCTTCACAGACTTAACAACACTCGAAGCCTCCCCCTCATCTTCATCGTCTTTCCTACCCTCTCCTTCCGCCCTTTCAGCGGTTCCTTCTCGGCCTCCAGCAGACTTATCGGGATTCCAATTCTTTGCAGCAGCTGCTACAGCCTGAACAATAGCTGCTTGAATTAAGGGATCGAGTTGAACCCTTTCATTGTTATTAAGGTTCCCTCCAGCTGCACTTTCTTCTTCCCCCGTGACAGAAGCTGCCTCCACAGAAGGTCGTCGGACCACACGTGGCCTACTACGACGTCTAGCGGGGCCCTCAGTTCTCGCAATTACTCCAGCTCCTGCATCGCCTCCCGTTCCAGCCATCGTATTCTAAAAAGGGAAAACACAAACGTCATCACTTAAGGAACTATTTAGTACAAGGATAGTAAGGCTAACAGGTAATAACAGTGGCCAGATGTGATTAGCTGATCACGTTACTTTCCGTGTCCTATACACTTCCCCTTATGAGTCTATTTGTGCCGGTTCTATTCTAAACAGTTAATCAATCAAATAATCCTATCCCTAACATTCACATATCCTTTCTTTAGCAATCAAGCTAACATTAACATACATATTTATCCATACACTTTACCGTTACTGGGCTTGCTTGAGTGACACATGGTTATCTTGAACTGACACCTTCTTTCTTTTCTTACTTAAATCTCATTCTCTGTTCGAGTCTAAGCATGTAGGATGCTTAAATCTCTCGAACTTTGCTCTGATACCAACTTGTAAGGCCCCGTTACCGGTAGCCCTACATTCGTGTTGGATTTACTCATAAACGCAGTTCTAAATATCAGAGTTAATTAAAACATTCGCGGAAAATTAAAAACATTCAAACCATACATTCCATAACCATAATTCTTGTCTTATCGAGCATTCATAGTCATTTAAAAACAAAACATAGTCTTTTAAAATAAAACATCATAGCAAAATCTTCAGATGCCAGCTTCGTCCAACTCTGCCATGTGTCCTCCTCAAGCTACCTGCCTCATTCTACTCACCTGCGTGCATACTAAAAGTCAGCTACGCTGAGTGAGTTCTAGTTAATCACATAATCATACAATACCTTCTTACATTTTATACTTAACCTCTTAACTTTCTTTCATACACACATAAGTGCATATACTTTCATTCTTACCTTCATACTTTCTTTACATACATAATCATATGTTTTAAAGAGCCTTTTGCCCTATAACCTCACACATATTATAAGGGTCTGGTCCCTAACATCACAAATATTATAAGGGTCTGGTCCCTAACATCACAGATATTATTAGGGTCTGGTCCCTAACATCACAGATATTATAAGGGTCTAGTCCCTCTTCCTTACCATACAACCATGCCTTCCCTTCGTTTATTAACTTTATCGCATTCATACATATAAGCAAATACATTATACTTACCTTATACGTAACACTACAACCTGACAGTACGTGCAATATCCGAAGATCGTTCACGTACTAACAGGCAATCACTCATACATTTCACATCATTCATATAAGGCATACACTTATCACTTAGGATAAGTGTATTAACAAACATATCGAGTATGCACACAGCCCCGAAAACATAACACAGAAGTGAGGCTAGAAACTCACCTCAATGCGGTTGCGTTCACCTTTTATTGTTATTCCCTTCTTGAGCTGTGCACGACTAACTGTATAATAATTACAGCATTAAGTACCGCTCTAGTCATCTCATTGCTACTTAATTAGTCTTACACGTCTAAGCTGTTTTACTTCATTAAATCATTCCCTGGTAAGTTAATCGTTACTCATTTACCTTTAAAGGTATCTTTCATAAATTGCCAAACTCCAAGGGCTGTTATGTAATTATATAATTCTTTTCTAAGTCCAGGGACCATTTTGTCTTTATATTAAACTCCTAGTTCGTTACTTTGCCCTTAACGAATTGGGTAAAAAATCACCCTCTGATTCGCTAAGCTCCCATAACGAACGAGCTAACGAATCACCCTCTGATTCGCTAAGCTCTCATAACGAACTAGCTAACAAATCACCCTCTGTTCGCCAAGCTCCCATAACGAACTAGCTAACGAATCACCCTCTGATTCGCTAAGCTCCCATAACGAACTAGCTAACGAATCACCCTCTGATTCGCTAAGCTCCCATAACGAATCACCAATAGTTCTTATCCAGACTTTGACTCAAGGGTCAAAGTCAAAATCGTCAAGAACAGCAAATAGTCAACAGATCTTAGATCTGCAATTAAACCTTCGTTTCTTAACCAAATATCATGATTTTGGTATCAACGGAATCGTCTGACCAGCGCCTACAAACCCCAATCATCAAATCGGCCTAACATCGATGTTTAAGGGGTGAGATTTAGGCATATAGGTTACGGGTTTACTTAGGTTTACAATTAACCCATCAAATGTTAACCAATTTCCATAAGATTTGTTGTTTTGGATTCGCTTATAACCAAATAACACAGATCTATGATTTTCTTAATCAAACCGAACCTATATGAATGATTTCTAAATATAAACGTACCTTAGACGAATCGGTATTCGAAAACGACCTGGTCTTTGATGTTGTTTTGGTTCGTCACAACGATCTAGCACCAACAATCTAGGGTTTCGACTTCGGATCTTGGTTCGGGTTATGTCACACCCTCAAATCCACTAACGGAGTTTTACCGTCAGAGGGTGTGAACCAACAGGATCAGAATCATTAGTTATAATCAAACCATAAATAAAGTTTTTGAAGCCACGAAAACGTTTAAGTGTAAATAAATGCGGAAGCGTAAAAGCCATAAGACAAAAGTTGCGTCACGCAGGACGACTTAAAACCCAATTGATATCAGTTTAAAACAAGTTTGCATAAACAATAGCGTTCAAAACAATGCATGATCCTATACCGCGCGCCCGCCTCGGCTACCTGAGAATAACATACTAAAAGTGTCAACACGAGGTTGGTGAGTTCACAAGTTTATATAAAATAAAGCGTTTAGCGTTTTGCGTTCAGCGTTTTGCGTTTAGCGTTTTGCGTAACCAGATAGTGTTAAATCAATTATATATCGATAGGTAGCTAGCCTATACAACAAGTATTACTAAGTATTCGACACCGAAGCTGACTGTTTATCATGTGCCTTGCCACCAGGTCTATCCCGACCATGGTAATGTGTTAGCCAAAATTACACCCACTCGACCTCCAGTCGAGCTTAGCGTTGGGTGGGGTTTGTCAAACCCAGTAGTACTACTCAACAGTGACTCGCTATTATCCAATATTAAACGGTTCGATGTGTAGGACTTCAGTTGTTTCGTTTGCCACTTAGCCTTTACAAGTGATATATAATCTACTAACAAAATCCAAAAGCGTTTTCGGAGTATGTTATCTCCCCCAAGTGAAAAGCGTTTAAAGAGTTTAAAAGGGGAAAGTGAAACTCACTGTTTGCGAAGAATTCCCAAAAACAAGTCACCTAAGTGATGCGCGTCGCAGAAAACTCTCACTAGCGTTCTAAAACAACAATGAGATTTTCTAAGTGTCGGAACTAATATCGAGTCTCTAGACTCGGCACATAATACCTATGCACAAGATACGTTTCATGTTTCGTTTGTGAATCGTGTGTGACTTAACAAGCACATTTGTGATACGTTACATCTTGTGAACAATTATTTACGTGTCAAGTATTATTAGTGTACATTACTAGCAATTATTCCCCGCAAGGGCAAATTGGTCAAAACATAACAATTATCTAGCAATTAGCACGTTTCATGTATTTTCACAAAGTTCAGCAGCTAGTTTCATCAAGACAGAATTCTACTTGAAAGATTACTCTATTCAACAGATCATAGCATCTCAATTAATTCACCAAAAATCGTCACAAAAACATACATGAGTTAGGTTTCCAGAACATATTTTATTGTATTTTTATTCTACATAGTTTACTCATAATGATCAAAACATTACAACAAACTCACAGCAGTCAAATTCATGCGCAACAGAATGTTATTTGTTATTCCCGTTAAATGAGAAATCCAATTAATGCAAGACCAATTGGGTTAGGTTCTTAACTCAACAAGTTAACTTCCAGAAGTGGAACAAACCCATTTGGTCTCGTAGTTCATGAGATATGATATTTATAAAACAACTTAACAGCAGGTCTCACAATTCAGATTTGCACTTCAGTTTTGTAAAATCATAAAGATTAACTTTTACTCGTCCAAAAATTACAAACTTGAACTTTATAGAAACTAGACTCAACATAACACCCTGTAGTGTTAACAACCTCAACCAATTTCCACATTAACAATTTGTTACAGTTGTCTAAACATAACTTACAATCTGTCCAGTACCAGTTTTGAACTTTAATCACATTTAAATCGTTTGACCAACCAAAACACCTCCAAATTAGGCGTGGTTGGACTTTCTGAAAACTAGACTCAGAGTACTACCTTGTAGACTCATAATTAGCTCAGTTTGCTTTTATATTTAACAAGTTACATGTCGTTCAAGTTTAACAATTACTGCTGTCAAAACTCAGCAAACATAAACAATCATCTAACATGCATCCTAAGCATACGACATAACTCAAAGCATGTAATACACATAATTAATCATAGAAATCAGTAGTAACCCTCTAGGGTTTACAAACAATCAATGATTCAATAATCTTTCACCGTTCAAAATCACATATGATCATCAACATCAATAGCTAACACATAATCAATCATCCTCTAGCAACAATCAATCATATAAACACTTAATACATAATTTGCAAAGTTAGGGTTTCATATTTATACCTTAAAAACGCAGAAACAACCAAGGGAAACGTGAGAGATGCTTAGAAACGAGTGTAGGATGCTCCGATTATGAAGAACAAGATCAAAACAAGGTGATATGTGTGTGTGTGTGGGCTGCCGATCGCAAGAGAGGGGAGGGGGGGCTGCCGATCGGATGTGAGGGAGAGAAAGAGATTAGGGTTTATTATTATTATTAAATAATAACATGTTACACTTTGGCCCCTCAACTTCAATTTATTACTTTTCTAGCAAAAATAACTTGTTTGCATCTTGAGTTAGTGTTTTTATAAAATGTTATCACATAACACATAAGTCTAACACATAATTATCACATAATTATTGTTTTGATGTTTTTCGTTTATTCACCAATGGTTAGCGTCAACTCGTTTGCGTTTCGGTGCAATTCCCGAAAGACTACACATGTAGTAATTGTCAAGCATCATTTAAAACCCTAGTTTAAATGTAATGAGATGTGCGTTATAGATCCAGTGATCTTAAGTTTGAATTGACGGAGTTTGAGTTAACGGAGTTAACCAGAAATTGACGAGTGTCACATCATTCCCATGTTAAAGAATTTTCGTCCCGAAATTTGAGTCAAGTCGTGATGAGTGTCTGAAAAAGTAAGAAAAATTTTCAGCTTGTCATATCATCCCCTAGTAGAAAGAAATTTCGTCCTGAAATTTAATTCATACCTCCGGTGATTTCTGACGGTTTGCCGGGTTTCGCGGTTTTCGGTGTTTGGTCAGCCCTTCAAAAAGGTGAGGATACTTTTTCATCATTTGATCCTCGCGTTCTCACGTGAACTCCAGTCCACGTCTGGAGTTCAAACGAACCTTAACGATTGGAATCTTGCTGTGCTTGAGTGTTTTGGTTTCCCAATCCAAAACTTCGACTGGTTCTTCAATGAAGCGTAACTGTTCATCAACTTGCAATTCGTCCAAAGGAACTGCTTGGGTTTCATCGGAAAGACATTTCTTCAAATTGGATACATGGAATACATTGTGTACTCCACTGAGTTCTGTTGGTAAGTCCAGTCGGTACGCCACCAGACCAACGCGCTCAGTTATCCGGTAAGGGCCAACGTATCGTGGATTGAGTTTGTTTCACTTTCCCAAGCGAACCACACCTTTCCAAGGTGAGACTTTGAGTAAGACTTGGTCGTTCACTTGAAATTCAAGGGGCTTTCGGCGTTTGTCAGCGTAACTCTTTTGGCGATCTCGTGCTGCTGCCATGCGGTTGCGGATTTGAACAATCTTTTCAGAGGTTTCGAGTACCAATTCTGGACCAGTGATTTGGCTGTCACCAACCTCTGCCTAGCAGAGAGGTGATCGACACTTCCGTCCGTACAACACTTCAAACGGCGCTGCTTTAATACTTGCGTGGTAGCTGTTATTATACGAAAACTCTACCAAGGGTAAGTGAGGTTCCCAACTTTTTCCGAAATCCAACACACATGCACGCAACATATCCTCCAAGGTCTGAATAGTTCGTTCACTTTGCCCATCCGTCTGAGGATGGTATGCTGTACTCATATCAAGACGGGTACCTAGTGCGCTTTGTAGTGACTTCCAAAAGTGCGAAGTGAAACGGGAATCTCGATCAAAAATGATTGAGACAGGCACTCCGTGTCTAGACACTACTTCTTTCATGTAGACGCGAGTCAGTCTTTCCATTTTGTCTGATTCCTTAATCGCTAAGAAGTGTGCAGACTTAGTCAATCGGTCAACGATCACCCAGATGGTATCGCATCCCGTCGGTGTTTTTGGTAACCCCGTGATGAAATCCATTGAAATGTGTTCCCTTTTCCAGGTTGGAAGTTCAGGTTGTTGTAGCAGACCAGATGGTTTCTGATATTCTATTTTGACTCTTGCGCAAGTCAAGCATTTGCCCACGTAGGTGGCAATGTTGGCTTTCATGTTTGGCCACCAGTAAAGTGCCTTTAAGTCATGGTACATTTTATCTAAGCCAGGGTGGATAGAATATCGGGACTTGTGTGCTTCGTCCATCACTAGAGTTCTCAACTCTCCGTATCGTGGAACCCAGATCCGGTTCTCAAAATATCGAACCCCGTCCGATTTGGTTTCGAGTTGCTTGTTCATGCCCCGCATGAGTTCGGATGGAAGATTATCATCTTTCAAAGCTTCGAGTTGCGCATCTCGAATCTGATCGGGTAAGTTGGCATGAATCGTGAGTTGTAATGCTCGCACTCGCCTGGGTTTATCGTTTTCTTTTCTGCTGAGAGTATCGGCCACTACATTGGCCTTTCCAGGGTGGTACTTGATGGCACAATCATATTCCTTAAGCAGCTCGACCCAACGACGCTGTCGCATGTTCAGCTCCTTCTGATCGTAGATATATTGGAGACTCTTGTGGTTGGTGTAAATGGTAAACTTGGTACCGTAAAAGTAATGCCTCCATATCTTAAGGGCAAATACCACGGCTCCGAGTTCCAAGTCATGGGTCGTGTAGTTCTTCTCGTGAATCCGTAGTTGTCGAGAGGCATAGGCTATAACCTTCTCGAGTTGCATCAACACGCAACCGAGACCTTGTAACGATGCGTCACAATGTACCTCAAAATTCTCTGTTCCCTCGGGGAGGGCTAGGATAGGGGTGCTACAGAGTTTGGTTTTCAACTGTTGAAAAGCGGATTCTTGCGCGTCATCCCAATTGTACTTAGTACCCTTGTGAGTCAAAGCGGTGAGAGGTTGAGCAATATTTGAAAATCCCTCGATAAAACGCCGGTAGTAGCCGGCCAGTCCTAGGAATTGTCGCACCTCAGTTGGAGTCTTAGGTGCTTCCCTGTTTTTGATGGCCTCTACCTTACTGGGATCGACATGGATACCATTCTCGTTGATCACATGTCCTAAGAAGTGAACCTCGCGAAGCCAAAATTCGCATTTCGAGAGTTTAGCGTACAGTTGTTCCTTCTTTAGTAATTCCATAATTAACCTCAAGTGTTCTTCGTGGTCGGTCTTGTCCTTGGAGTAGACGAGAATATCATCAATAAAAACAATCACAAACTTGTCGAGGTACGCCTTGCATACTCGATTCATGAGATCCATAAATACGGCTGGTGCGTTGGTTAAGCCAAAAGGCATAACCGAAAACTCGAAGTGTCCGTACCGTGTTCTGAAAGCCGTCTTTGAAATATCTTCTTCGCGCACTCTTATTTGATGGTAACCGGATCTCAGATCGATCATCGAGTAGTAACTCGATCTTTGAAGTTGGTCGAACAGATCATCAATTCGGGGTAAGGGATAACGGTTCTTGATCGTCACCTTGTTCAACTCCCGGTAGTCGATGCACATGCGGAAAGTCCCGTCATTCTTTCGAACAAATAAGACAGGGGCTCCCCATGGTGATGAGCTAGGTCGGATAAAACCTTTATCCAACAGATCTTGCAATTGGGTGGACAACTCCTGAAGCTCCGCCGGTGCGAGCCGATACGGGGCTCGTGCTATGGGCGCTGCACCGGGGGTCAACTCGATTTGGAACTCGACTTGTCGAATAGGAGGGAATCCAAGCAAATCCTCCGGGAAAACTTCCGGAAAATCTCGCACAATCGGTATATCTTTGATTCGCTTCTCCTCCGCGGGTTTCTCGACAATATGCGCTAAAATTGCCGGATGACCCTTTCGTAGATACTTCTGCGCCTTCATGAGGGTGATGACGCTGGTGGTCATGCCGCTTTTCTCGCCCTGGATCGAAATGATCTCGCCAGAAGGGGTAGTGATGTGGACTATCTTGTCGTGACATATAATCTCCGCTCGGTTCTCGGATAACCAGTCCATGCCGACAACTACATCGAAACTACCAAGCGTAAAAGGTATGAGGTCAATATCAAAAATATGACATGACAGTTTCAACTTACAACCCGCAAGTACATGAGTCGTTTCTATAGACTTTCCGTCAGCTAATTCAACAGGTTACTTAGCATCTAACAGGGTTGGAGTTAAGTCTAAGAGTTTACTAAAGGCTTTCGACACAAAACTCCTATCAGCTCCAGTGTCAAACAAAACAGAAGCAAAACAGTCGTTCACAGGAAACTTACCAGTCACCACATATGGATCGTTGCAAGCTTGGCCCGATCCAATGACGAAAGCTCTTCCTTTACCATTGCTTCCGCCACCACTACTGCCTCCATTGTTCTCATTCTGTTTTAGTTTAGGGCAATCCTTCCTGAAATGACCCTCTTGACCACACTCGAAACACCCTTTAGTCGTCATAGGTGGTTTAGGAGCACCCTTTGCCGCTAAGTCTCCCCTACATTCCTTGGCCTGATGACCCATTTTTCCGCATCTCAAACACTTGACGCGATCACACGGGCCAGCATGGTGATAGTTGCACCTGTTGCATTTTGGGTGTTTCCCAGCATAGTCGCTCGAACCCTGCCCGCTACCGTTGTTGTTATTGTTGTGACCCTGATTATTGAAGCTCCGAGTGAGTTCGGGCTTACGGTAGTGTTGTTGCTGTGGGGGGTTCGAGGATGAGGACCTGGCGTTGTTGAACTTTCTCTTTCCATTACTCGGGTTGTTGTTGCTGTTGTTGTCAGTGCTCGGGTTATCACGTGCTTTAGTGGTTGAACCTCTAGGTGGTAACGCACCTTGGGTCACTGCTTGATCCGTCAGTTTGTGAGCTAACCGGATCGCTTGTTGAATCGTAGCCGGTCTGGAAGACGTCACCATGCCCTGAATTTGCGGTGCTAACCCATCAATGTACATCTCGATCATCTTACTCGGCGGGTCTACCATCCGTGGACACATCACAGCTAACTCGTGAGAACGGGTGGTGTAGACTTCAATTTCGGAACCCACCATCTTCAATGACCAAAACTCGGATTCCAACTTTGCAATCTCCTCTCTAGGACAATACTCTTCCCGCATCATATTCTTGAACTCCTCCCAGTTCATAGCATTTGCCAATTCCAATCCCAGAATTTGCACATTTGAATTCCACCAAGTAAGAGTAGAATCTTCCAGTGTTCCAGCAGCAAATTTGACTCTACTGGCAGGTGGACAGTTACACATCTCAAAAGCTGATTCGGCCTTCTCAGCCCAACGCAGGAAGCCTATAGCTCCCTCAGTGCCCTTAAACAAACTGGGCTTGCAATCCAGGTAGTTCTTGAAAGTACACGTTCCAGTTGGACCTCCAGCTTGATTCTGGACATGTGCGGCTAGAGCGGTCGCCGCGTGGTCATTCAGCAGAGTTTAGAGTTCTGCTGCAGTCAAGTTGATGTTACCGCGACCTTGTCCAGCGTTTCTTCCTGCCATTTCCTAGAATCACAGCATAAGATGTCAGACATGAATTCTCGGTTTCACATGCAACACACCATACATGTAATAAAAAGATAGGTAAGAAAGAAATAAAAGGAACAAACATCACATCTCAACCATATATTAATCCAAATAATAATTCATGATTAAAACCATTGTATTCGCTACAAAGTATTTAAAACCAATCCTTAAAATCATAGAAAATAATAGTTTGGATGGAGACAACCCCTCCATCTAGGTGTTATCATCCTTAGATGTCATCGTCTGAGGACACCTCTGAGTGTGCCTCTGGCTCAGCCGGTTCTTCCTCCGGTTCCTCTTCGGGTTCCTCCTCGGGGTCTTCATCGGGATCCTCCTCAGGCTCCTCTTCGGGATCATCCTCAGGCTCCTCTTCGGGATCTTCCTCGGGATCCTCCTCAGGCTCTGCCTCAGGTTCCGCTGCGTTCTGAGCAATTTGCATTTGTAAGACATCGCAACGCTCTAGTGCTATCTCGGTTCGGGTCCTTGCCACTTGGAGTTGCTCTTGCAAGTCTATCATCTCGGCTTTCATTTTCTCATAATCTTCACCTGTTGATCGCTAGCATCTTGCATTTCCTTCATAGCCGCTGTCAGGGGGAAATTTCCTCCTTAGTTTCAGTTCCATCTTTTAACAGTCCAGAAACGTTCGCTCTCGTATAGCGCATAAAACCAACGTCACGCTCCAAACAAGAAACAACAGCTGCGAGAACACGCTCTACAGGTTCGGTTATGGGTGGTAGGGTGTTGGGGTAAGCAGGATGACTCGGGTGAGGTAGTGGGGGAACTTGTTCGTGATAGACCATACGCCTGATCATATTCGGGTACCAATCCCAGCTAACTTCGTCTTCGTACATGCCTCCGGATAAGCGATACCTCTTCGGTGCAGGGGCTTCTAGCTCTGGGACTACTCGGGGTGGCGATGAGGTAGGTAACTGCGGTTCCTTCCCATGAGCATGAGTCATCTGATCAGATGAGGATGATGGTAGCGTCGACATCCCTACAGGTAAGTCGTGTATGCGCGCGCATGAGTGAATAAGGTAAAGAGATAGAGATAACGAAAGACTACACAAACTATATATGCAGTGCGTATAATTATAACTAATGGATCGTTGCGGTTATAGTCTAGTATGCATCCAATTTCTAGTTCGCTATAACCAATAGCTCTGATACCAATCTGTCACACCCTCAAATCAACTAACGGAGTTTTATCGTCAGAGGGTGTGAACCAACAGGATCGGAATCATTAGTTATAATCAAACCATAAATAAAGTTTTTGAAGCGACGAAAACGTTTAACTTGTTCGTGATAGACCATACGCCTGATCATATTCGGGTACCAATCCCAGCTAACTTCGTCTTCGTACATGCCTCCGGATAAGCGATACCTCTTCGGTGCAGGGGCTTCTAGCTCTGGGACTACTCGGGGTGGCGATGAGGTAGGTAACTGCGGTTCCTTCCCATGAGCATGAGTCATCTGATCAGATGAGGATGATGGTAGCGTCGACATCCCTACAGGTAAGTCGTGTATGCGCGCGCATGAGTGAATAAGGTAAAGAGATAGAGATAACGAAAGACTACACAAACTATATATGCAGTGCGTATAATTATAACTAATGGATCGTTGCGGTTATAGTCTAGTATGCATCCAATTTCTAGTTCGCTATAACCAATAGCTCTGATACCAATCTGTCACACCCTCAAATCAACTAACGGAGTTTTACCGTCAGAGGGTGTGAACCAACAGGATCGGAATCATTAGTTATAATCAAACCATAAATAAAGTTTTTGAAGCCACGAAAACGTTTAAGTGTAAATAAATGCGGAAGCGTAAAAGCCATAAGACAAAAGTTGCGTCACGCAGGACGACTTAAAACCCAATTGATATCAGTTTAAAACAAGTTTGCATAAACAATAGCGTTCAAAACAATGCATGATCCTATACCGCGCGCCCGCCTCGGCTACCTGAGAATAACATACTAAAAGTGTCAACACGAGGTTGGTGAGTTCACAAGTTTATATAAAATAAAGCGTTTAGCGTTTTGCGTTCAGCGTTTTGCGTTTAGCGTTTTGCGTAACCAGATAGTGTTAAATCAATTATATATCGATAGGTAGCTAGCCTATACAACAAGTATTACTAAGTGTTCGACACCGAAGCTGACTGTTTATCATGTGCCTTGCCACCAGGTCTATCCCGACCATGGTAATGTGTTAGCCAAAATTACACCCACTCGACCTCCAGTCGAGCTTAGCGTTGGGTGGGGTTTGTCAAACCCAGTAGTACAACTCAACAGTGACTCGCTATTATCCAATATTAAACGGTTCGATGTGTAGGACTTCAGTTGTTTCGTTTGCCACTTAGCCTTTACAAGTGATATATAATCTACTAACAAAATCCAAAAGTGTTTTCGGAGTATGTTATCTCCCCCAAGTGAAAAGCGTTTAAAGAGTTTAAAAGGGGAAAGTGAAACTCACTGTTTGCGAAGAATTCCCAAAAACAAGTCACCTAAGTGATGCGCGTCGCAGAAAACTCTCACTAGCGTTCTAAAACAACAATGAGATTTTCTAAGTGTCGGAACTAATATCGAGTCTCTAGACTCGGCACATAATACCTATGCACAAGATACGTTTCGTGTTTCGTTTGTGAATCGTGTGTGACTTAACAAGCACATTTGTGATACGTTACATCTTGTGAACAATTATTTACGTGTCAAGTATTATTAGTGTACATTACTAGCAATTATTCCCCGCAAGGGCAAATTGGTCAAAACATAACAATTATCTAGCAATTAGCACGTTTCATGTATTTTCACAAAGTTCAGCAGCTAGTTTCATCAAGACAGAATTCTACTTGAAAGATTACTCTATTCAACAGATCATAGCATCTCAATTAATTCACCAAAAATCATCACAAAAGCATACATGAGTTAGGTTTCCAGAACATATTTTATTGTATTTTTATTCTACATAGTTTACTCATAATGATCAAAACATTACAACAAACTCACAGCAGTCAAATTCATGCGCAACAGAATGTTATTTGTTATTCCCGTTAAATGAGAAATCCAATTAATGCAAGACCAATTGGGTTAGGTTCTTAACTCAACAAGTTAACTTCCAGAAGTGGAACAAACCCATTTGGTCTCGTAGTTCATGAGATATGATATTTATAAAACAACTTAACAGCAGGTCTCACAATTCAGATTTGCACTTCAGTTTTGTAAAATCATAAAGATTAACTTTTACTCGTCCAAAAATTACAAACTTGAACTTTATAAAAACTAGACTCAACATAACACCCTGTAGTGTTAACAACCTCAACCAATTTCCACATTAACAATTCGTTACAGTTGTCTAAACATAACTTACAATCTGTCCAGTACCAGTTTTGAACTTTAATCACATTTAAATCATTTGACCAACCAAAACACCTCCAAATTAGGCGTGGTTGGACTTTCTGAAAACTAGACTCAGAGTACTACCTTGTAGACTCATAATTAGCTCAGTTTGCTTTTATATTTAACAAGTTACATGTCGTTCAAGTTTAACAATTACTGCTGTCAAAACTCAGCAAACATAAACAATCATCTAACATGCATCCTAAGCATACGACATAAATCAAAGCATGTAATACACATAATTAATCATAGAAATCAGTAGTAACCCTCTAGGGTTTACAAACAATCAATGATTCAATAATCTTTCACCGTTCAAAATCACATATGATCATCAACATCAATAGCTAACACATAATCAATCATCCTCTAGCAACAATCAATCATATAAACACTTAATACATAATTTGCAAAGTTAGGGTTTCATATTTATACCTTAAAAACGCAGAAACAACCAAGGGAAACGTGAGAGATGCTTAGAAACGAGTGTAGGATGCTCCGATTATGAAGAACAAGATCAAAACAAGGTGATATGTGTGTGTGTGTGAGCTGCCGATCGCAAGAGAGGGGGGGGGGGCTGCCGATCGGATGTGAGGGAGAGAAAGAGATTAGGGTTTATTATTATTATTAAATAATAACATGTTACACTTTGGCCCCTCAACTTCAATTTATTACTTTTCTAGCAAAAATAACTTGTTTGCATCTTGAGTTAGTGTTTTTATAAAATGTTATCACATAACACATAAGTCTAACACATAATTATCACATAATTATTGTT
This sequence comes from Bidens hawaiensis, assembly GCF_021521415.1. Classification (NCBI taxonomy): domain Eukaryota; kingdom Viridiplantae; phylum Streptophyta; class Magnoliopsida; order Asterales; family Asteraceae; genus Bidens; species Bidens hawaiensis. The sequence goes on from NW_027491353.1 coordinate 1,156,071, forward strand.
TTGATGTTTTTCGTTTATTCACCAATGGTTAGCGTCAACTCGTTTGCGTTTCGGTGCAATTCCCGAAAGACTACACATGTAGTAATTGTCAAGCGTCATTTAAAACCCTAGTTTAAATGTAATGAGATGTGCGTTATAGATCCAGTGATCTTAAGTTTGAATTGACGGAGTTTGAGTTAACGGAGTTAACATGAAATTGACGAGTGTCACAGGTTATAGGATGGTGTGTGTGTTTTCCAAGGTGTAGGCTATGGTGTAGAGAATGGATAAAATTGGAAAGGTTTAGGGTTTAAGGGGTATTTATACTCCCTTAAGCCCATGGACCTAAGGCCCACTCCATTCCTTATTTTTCATCTTCTAAAGTCTAAGCCCACCTTCTATTAGTTTATTTATTTAAACTGACACACGACACTTTATAAAATGAACGAAATTTATTTTATTAATTCTTATCAAAAGCAGGATGTTACACTCCATAATCAGTCCTCAGCATCCTTAACTTGGTTCGTAATTCTGACTCCACCTTTTCTTTGAATTCTTTAAATAACTCAAATGCTTGATTCTTCGAGACTAAAAAATAAACTCACATGTAATGAATACGGTTGTCTACAAGTAAGAATATATACTTCTTTCTCGAATGTGTTGGTAGGGATATACGACCACAAAGATCTCCATAGACCAAATCCAAAGGTTTTAAAGACCTGAACTAAGCCGTATTTGTAAATGGATCTCTATTGTGTTTTCATATTACACAAGCATCACAAATTTTTCTCGTGTGCTTGACTTCTAGAATTCCTTGAATCAACTTCTTCCAAGTCATATCTTGCATTGAATTAAAGTTTAAATAAGCCAATATTGTGTGCCACATCCACACTTCATCATCCATGTTTTCTAGAAGACATACGGATGTTCCTATCTTCAACATGACGTTGTATAACCTATTCTTAGACCTTTCTATTCTGAATAATAGGTTGTTCCCGTGATCATATATTAATAGACGTTTCCTTAAATGGACACTTTACACTCGATCTCCGTTAGTTTCCCTAGGCTCAATATATTGTTCTTGAGATTTGGAAGTAATGCACATCAGGTATGATCCTTTGTTCTTGATTCTTACATTCCAACAATAAAGGAATCAGGGAAATTAAATTGTTAAAAGTTATGTGCCCAATTACTTGGAACTAATTTGGGCCAAAGTGCATTTCAAATAATTCTTATAAGAGTAGCCAAACACAGGGTATTCTTGGGACACAATCATTTTATATCAGACTCTCAATGTGCTAGAATTTTTACGATCAAAACAAAAAAAAGAAAGAAAACTATTTATTAGTATTTTTTATTTCAAGCTAAATGTTTTACCAACCTATAGCTTGAGAGAGAATGTTAGTGTTAGGAATTAATATTATAGGTCCCAAATGACCGGATGCGACAAACAAATGGATTTTGTTCTTGATAAACTATCAAGACGGGTGCGGTAAATCAAACGATCGAATGAAAACAAATAAAGATAATATAAACGAACGATCTCATTATCGGTTGCAAAATATTAAATATATAATAAACGAACCGACCCCATCCAAGGTGAGCTCCCCTTGGGTGGGTGATTTAGATCATAAAAACACACACCATAAAAGAAAACAAGTTTCCTATTTATAGCTAAACATAGTGACCAAACATTCTAGAAGCTTTCTCCTCGTTGAAGCTAAACGTGTGCACCGAAGCTCTCGTCTCGATCCGGATTTATCGTCCACTTTAATTATTATCTTGACCATAATATATATTACCGATTTCGATATCGCAAGTCACAATCTTTGGCCGTACAAATACAAATCAGTTAAAGGTGTTAAAAACAATGTGTTATTAGGGTTTGTCAGATTTCTAACCTATATATGTGAGGTTCTTAGTTTTGTAAATTAAGCAAATAAATATTCAGTTTATCACTTAAATCTTATAGACCAGAACAACATTTGTAGCCAATTTGTTACCAAAAACTCATTGCTAGAAACTGGACAATTACGGTGAAATATGTGGCCTATAAAGTGGTCGCAAAATATTCGCTGGTCACAAATCAGGATCGCCCATGGACAGTTTTGCAACCACAATTTCGGTTGAAGTCGTAAGAAAAAACTTAGTTTTCTAGTAGAACAATACTTCTGATCAAACCTAACACATCAAACTTAAAATGAGATGTGGGATGTTGAAGGAGGAGGGGGTGTTGGAGAGGACGAACGGGGGAGAGGGGGTAGGGAGGGAAGTGAGAGAAGGCATTAGTAGTAATTATAGCATTACCCATCACCAATAAGGAGTCATATGTAAAATTTGAAACTACATTTTGAGTTTACCTATTTAGCCTCCATAATGATCACTAGCTAATGCTGGAATAGAATTATAAACTACATCTAAAATAGGAGAGTTTTATATTTTATGCTAGGAGAGTGTGTAATGGACATTGGTTACCAAAAGTATTGTGTGGGGATAGTAACTGTATTAGTAATGACTGTACTGTGCATGAGAATTACTTTCTCCGTTCCGGTCAAAGTGTCTTAGTTTAAAAAACACAAAGTTTAATGTAGATTAAATTATTGTTTTTTTTTTTGCTTACCAAATGACAATAATGCCCTTGGAAATTGGGTCCATAAATATTATTAATTAATGTTAGTTGTGTGTGTTTAATGGTAAACTTGGAAATTGACTAATAAATTTTGAAAGTAGACATTTGTAATGGGACAAATAAAAAAAATATGGACACTTTTAATGAGACGGAGGGAGTATATGTTTTTTTATATGTTTTTTTGAACATTTTTTATGTTTGAAGTTTCACATAACCTTGCACTTGGACTTGTAAGGATTTAAATCCATACCACAATTTTGGTCATGGAGAATTTTATGTCTACTATTATGGTATTGTAGAGTGTTTTTTATCATAACCTATTTGCTCTTTATGCATTCATTTTATCTTATTAGAGAGATCATTGGTAGTGGGCTGGAAGGACCAATACCAGCAAGCATTTCTTTTTTGAAAAATTTGTCTCATCTGTAAGTTGCACAATTTCATTTCTTCTTATACATGCACCTAGTACTACTTTAAATGTGTTCATTTAATCCGTGTTCAGAGCAATCTCTGATTTAAATGGAGAAGGTTCACAGCTGTTTCCAAATCTAAGTAGCCTGACAAGCATGACAAAATTGTTAGTAACTTTTAGATTATCAAACTATTTATTCAATTTTAATACCGGTTGTTTTATCTTGAAGAATATTGGTGGATTTTCCAGGATTTTAAGAGGGTGTAATCTAAGGGGGTTGATTCCTCCATATATATCACAAATGTCCCACTTACAGTATCTGTAATACACATTTCTCCCTCTTCCATTCTTCTATGTAAACAAACTTTAGATCATATCCATTATAAGGATTTGTAATAATGTTTGTATATTTTTCCACACATAATCATTTTATCTATGTCCATACACTTGCACAGAGATCTTAGTTTCAATGGTTTGGGAGGAGATATACCAGATTTAATTGGACTAACAAACCTAAAAACAATGTAAGAAACATATGCTTTTAGTTAAGAGTTTTAAATATTTCAGCATTCTTCCTATTCTTCATGAATTATAAAATAAAAAGAAGGAAAACGTAAGTAAGGAGACGATTACATATTATAACAGGATTATATGGTGAAATGACATAGGTATCTGACTGGTAACTCCCTTAACGGCAGTGTACCTAGCTGGCTCACAAATGAATATGCTAATAATCGGTATGGTTTATCAAGCTTCCTATAATTTTATAATTACTTTTATATATTACATCTGAAAGTATTTTAGTTAGGATATATTTAAATTGTGTTTGTAATTCAGTGAAGTAGATCTTTCTTACAACCACTTCAATGAAACTACTGTACCTAAAGATTGCCAGAATCATTGTAAGTTTTCAGGTTTTAAATGTCATTTCTTTTTCTCGTACAACTTGAAATAAAAACCTACCTCATCTTCATTTACTAGGAATTTATTCAGAAGCTACACTAGCAGTAACGACTCGTAAGCGTATACCCTCCCTAGCAACATGAATAAACCTATTATTGAAGCTACACTAGCACAAAGTTTCACATGCTTAATTATTTAATGCAGAGACCTTGGGAAGTGCCTGAATGGTGATCCTTGCTTAAATGGTAAGCAAACATCCTTTAGTGTGATGCTTCATTTCCATCTCAGACACATGCTAGATTATAAATAAAAAGTTGATCCCTTTTTTGTTTGTATTGTATTGATTTAGTTTACAGTTCAGTTCATATTAATTGTGGTGGGCCGAGAGTTACTATAGGAGACAAGGATTACGAAGCAGATCAAGCTCCAGGTGGAGCTGCAAGATTATTTCCTTTTAATGATCATTGGGGACTTAGTAACACAGGAAGTGTATGGAACACTAAAAAAAGCCCAAATGACTATGTTGCAACTAACGTATCTGTACTCACTATGAATAACTCCCAACTTTACACAACGGCTCGTCGCTCACTATTGTCTCTCACTTACTATGGCCGTTGCTTAGCAAATGGAAATTATACGGTGACGCTACATTTTGCAGAGATAGTTTTTAGAGATAATCGATCTTACCAAGGTCTTGGACGACGCGCATTTGACGTTTATGTCCAGGTATTTTAAAGAGTTTAACGTTCAAAATTTTATTTTATATATCGATCCAAGTTGATATTTTGAGTCTGACATGGGTAATTTAAAGGGTACCTCAAAATTAATATTTATGAAACTTTGATCATGGTTTTCTTTAGGGTAAAAACATTGGTTACCTAAACAAGAAATATAAAGTTAATTTATCTTTTCATGCAATTTCCGATGTACACATTCATTGGTCAAGTGGAACAATACTCTTCCTTCATTCCAGTCTTTAACTAAACAAATAGACTTCTTTACCATATTCCAAACACAACTACACAATATTCCAGTATGAGCATAGTGAAACTCATATACATTGAAATTGTGCCAATACTATTTGTGAAAGACATTCCATGTGGCCTCCAAATTATGAGATGCTTTTAATTGCTATCTTTTTACTAAGCAGTAGGCATGTAAACGAACCGAACGTTCGGTGAACTGTTCGTGAATTGTTCGGCGTGAAGTTCGTTTATGTTCGTTTATTTAATAAACGAACGAACATGAACAAAAATTGTGTGTTCGGTTATAAAGTTCGTTCGTTCGTTCATTTATGTTCATGAAAGTTCGTTTATTTATGTTTGTTTATGCATTAATAAAAAAAATATTATTTGAATGAGTCATCTAATTAAAGTTTTATATTTGTTAATTTGTGTTCATTTATGTGTTTTCATTTATGTTTGTTTGTGTTCATATATGTTCTTTTATCTTTGTTCAGTTATATTCGTTTAGAATTTAAACAAACGAACATAAACGAACACAAATGTTCATTTTTTAAATAAACGAACATGAACATAAATATTTGTTCGATTAAGTGTTCGTGTTCGTTTAAAGTTAAATGAATGAACACAAACATGCCCTTGTTCGTGTTCGTTCAGTTCGTTTACATGTTCTATTATTCATATTGATGAATACATCGGTCTTAATCTCTAGGCTATGCCGATTTTATTTGTGTCCGTTTGTGTTCGTGAACCCTTCATGAACACATTAACTTCCTTAATGAACGAACACGAACATAAAATCTCGTTCGGTAAGTGTTTGTGAACCGTTCGTAAACACATTATTTCCTTAACGAACGAACATGAACAAGGCCTTGTTCGTGTTCGATCGGTTCGTTTACAACCCTACTTAGCAGACTTGTGTTGATTGAGTTTTCCTTATGGCGTAGCTATCTATAGGAATTTTGATATTAAGATTGAAGCAGGTGGGGTGGATAAGGAGGTAATAAAAACATTAAACAACGTGAGTGTTATTAATGGAACATTAGAAATTCGGTTCTAGTATGCTGGGAAAGGTACAACCGCGGTGCCAGTGAGAGGATTGTATGGGCCTCTGATATCCGCCATTTCTATGGAGGCCGGTACATATATATATATGCTTATTGTGCGCATGCTTTAGTTTCTTTCTTCATCACAAACAATCACTACACTACACTACACTACACATATACATATACATATACATATATTATAAGCGTCATTTCTATCTATCCTAGATTTATGATAAATATGTTAACTAATAAGGTTTCTAATATATTGATTTCTGTAGAGTTTAAGCCTCTAGAGTCCAAGCTGCCACCTCATGTCAAAAAAATAACATTCCTAGTCATTGGAGCGGTGGCTGCAGCATTGATCCTCACACTCACATTTGTTGGTATTGCATGGAAGAAGGGTTATATCGGAAACCAAATAATAAGGGAAAGAGGTATATTACTAATGTGACTCGGTATAATAAGTTTGTGTTTTAAGTTAACATAAGTTTATTCATTTGTAACATGTGTTTTATATACGAGGAATGGACTTGAGTACTGGTGTATTTACATATAAACAAATCAAAGCTGCCACGGGTAACTTTGATGAATCTAATAAACTTGGAGAGGGTGGTTTTGGATCCGTCTACAAGGTATTAATGTAAATAAATCTGTTTTTCCTTGCCTATAACTTGTTCCAATGTATAAGCCAAAGCTGAAAAGTGAATAACAAACAAATTAAGTGTAGTTTATAGATATGTAATATCTTAATTGCAGGGTACACTATTGGATGAAACTATAATTGCTGTGAAGAAACTCTCTTCAAAATCAAAGCAAGGAAACCGTGAATTTGTGACTGAAATAGGGATGATAGCTGGAATACAACACCCCAATGTCGTAAGACTACACGGGTGTTGTGCCGAACAGAACCACCTATTACTTGTTTACGAGTACATGGAGAATAATTCTTTAGCACATGCTCTGTTTGGTATGTATTCTCTTTTTTTCTTTTCTACTGCATGAGAATCTTGTAGTTCTAAATATAACTAAGATTTAAGATTTTTTTTCATTCAATTTCAGACCATGATGAGGCTAAGATGAAAATTGATTGGCCTACAAGACAAAGAATCTGTGTTGGCATTGCAAGAGGTTGGCATTCATACACGAAGAGACCGCACTTAACATGGTTCATAGAGATATCAAGGCTGCAAATATACTTCTGGATGCCGACCTTACTCCAAAGATCTCAGATTTTGGTTTGGCTAAGCTCAATGAAAAAGAAAACACTCACATTAGCACTAGAATTGCGGGAACTATGTGAGTTGATGTTATTAGTTTATTTTCTTATTCTGGAAAATTTTCTTTAACAAAGTTTATTTATGATTCAGGGGTGCACCAGAATACGCATTATGAGGATACTTAACCTTTAAAGCCGATGTATACAGTTTTGGGGTTCTTGCATTGGAAATTGTTGCTGGAAAGAACAATATGAAATATCGACCAAAGGAAGATTATGTTTCACTAGTTGATATGGTAAGTTTCTTTTTACTGAAATTACAATATGATCATCATTTCCACCAATCTCAATAGCATTGTCTTATTATGTCTCTTTTACTTGTCCAAGGCTATTGTTCTCAAAGAAAAAGGGAGATTTGAGAGATTTAGTAGATCCAAGATTAGTGTCTGACTTCAACAAAATAGAGGCGGTGACAATGATGAAAGTTGCTATATTATGCACTAGTCAGTCCCCGGCTCTTAGGCCTACCATGTCCGAAGTAGTGAATATGCTCGAGGGTCGTCCTAAAATCAAAGACTCAGACATGAATCTAGCATCTGAATACGAGCTCAGGTTGCAAGCACTCAAAGGGAAGCTTGATCAAGATATACAACCTCTGCAAGACTCTTTTGTTCAACAATTAAGAATAAGTCATTGACGTTAATGTTTCAAGCTGAGGGTTTTGTAAACACTATATATGAAGCATATTTAATTACATAATTTGTACACCCTAGGGTGAATGGTTTTTTTAATGAATCTCAAACCAGTGGTGAAGCTCGGAAAAGAACACCGGGGCCGAACTCAAAATGTATTTTAAAAAAAACATAAACAGGGGGGGCTCAAAATTTCTATCGAATACAAGTAATTTACACTACGTATAAAAATTTATGGACGAAAAACAAGTAAATTTACACTATTGTAAAAAAAGGGGGTTGGGGGCCACCCATGTCTCTAAAGAAGCTTCTATGGTGTCTCGAACTTAAGTTCAATATGTATTATCCCCGTATCATCTTTCTGTTGGCATTGTTCGTGCGTCTGTGTGTCTATTAAACAAACTCATTAACCATTAAACCAAATAACCAATTTAAACATTCAAGCCCAATAACTATTTAACTCGTCCATCTTAAACCATTACTACACTATTAACATGATAATAAAAAAAGGCATTTTAGCACTCCTTACCACGTGCGTACATACGTGCACATACCGCATCACAGATACATGCGTATAATTGATATGGTCTCGATTATACATAAACTACATAAATAGGGAGATCAAACCTACGCATTACGCCGGGCGTACATTTTTTCGGTCTTGATTTACTCGTTATAGCAAACGAAAGAGAAAACCCATAAATATAGTCGTAGAATAACCAAAAGGGTGTTGAAACATTTTGTTCTGTTGTTGTTTTCGTTATGCAACGTCTAAACTCGGTGTTGCCAAACTCGCACACTATGGCAAGTACCAAACGAAATATAATACCTAAATATAATGTGTTCGATTAATTGGTTACTAAAATATTCGAGTTAATTTATAAAGGAATTAAAAAATCAAAAATGAAAAAAATTACTGTACATGTAGCTTTTTGTTAACGATATTTCCAACACTTTGAATTATTTTTGGGTTAGTTTTTTATTTAATAATACTCCTAATTTGTTCATATTTGAATTTTAAAGATTTATTCTAAAAACTAGTTGAAGCGAAGAACCATACGTGTTTCAAATGCAAAAAAATAGCTAAAAGCAATGAATTTATATAAAATGGAAGGTGGAAATGTCCGTCAAAATCGATATAATGCATGGAAGATAAATTAATACAAAAATATCATGATGATATATCAAGGTTAGGAATAGTTGTTGAATGGAGTATGGGCCTCAATCTTAATCATTTGAGATTAGTTTCATGGCATATTATTATATGTTATATTTTACAAGTTGCTAATCAGTGTAAGATTCCCTGTTCATTTGAAAACGGGCTTTAGTGTGTTGTATGCTTAGCTGTGGTGGTTGTACGTTTTCAACTGTCTTTGTTGTCCTACATGTGTTTGGTTTGTTTACACGTATCCATTAACGTGTCTTTTACTCAAGAAATAAAGAAAAAGATGATGATGCCATGTATCCACTTATTAGTATTAATGATGATTCTCTCTCTTTATACCTCCGGCAGCGTCTCTCTCTCTCTCTCTCTTTTGATATCACCACACTCTGAAATTTCCCTATACCATTTAGAAGCTCAACATTCTCTCTGTCTTCATCTAATCTCTCTCCCAGTCTTTTGTTTCAAAGATTAGATACAACTTGAATCATCAGTTTTAGTTTCTACCGATGACCGTCTACTTACGGTGGCAAAACTACGACCGTCTGACCTTCGTAGAGAGAGAAAGAGTGAGAGAGAAAAAAAAGTTGTTGCCCTGCCGTTGCCGGCGGCTTACCAGCCGTCTATGGCGGCGGCGACGGATGACGACTTGGTTTGAGCTTGATTACGGGTGTTGACGGGTTCCATTTTGGAACCTTAGGCGACGGCAGTAACAGTGATAACCTGCTCTGGTAACTTTAGGTTTTGATATGACCCTTTACACCTTTGGCTGCTTTGTTTTTGGGTGTGAAGAAACACTAGTCGACCCCGGGCAGATTACGGATAATCTGGGGGTTAAATAGATGTTTCCCACGGGGGGTTAGGTCCGGCAAGATGGTTGTTCTTCAGATGACCTGCAAAACAGACACCGTGAGCTCGTCACTGAGAAGGGGGTACCTCCTTGTGACCACCCTCCGGCGTGAGAATCAGACTAGATTGCTCTTGAATATAAGTGTATATTAAGAGATTGCTAGAGAAGATAAGATGTGATAATGTAATGTGTATATTAAGGGATTGCTAAAGAAGATAAGATGTGATAATGTAATGTATCCATACCATTCCAAGGTGTTGGAGTATTTATAGCCAAGGTAGGTTTCCAAGAAGGTACAGCCGGCTGAATAGTATTCATGTTCTGCCAACTGTGGGCTACGCACATGTCATGCTAGCAGTTGGTGGGTAGGCAGCGGCTGATAGGGACCAGGCCGGCTGTGTACTATTCCTTTTCCACCAACTGCAGGCTTTGCACGTGCTACGACAGGTTGGTGAGTAGGCAACGGCTAATAGTGACAGGGGTTGGTGAGTAGGCAGCGGCTGATAGTGACCAGGCCGGCTGTGTACTATTCCTTTGTCACAGTGAGCTGTCGCTGCTTTGGTCAGACCTTTTGTCCATACCTCGTCAGGTACAGTATAAAAGGTCCTCCAGTAGCGTACGGACTGGCTCATTTGGGCGGGAGTATTCCCGGCTTTGGGCGGGAGTGTTCCCGGCTTGCTCACTCCTTCATCAGGTGACATTACTGAATTATTTAAGAGTTAAGTGCCTTGTGCGTGTAGCCTTGCTGCGCAGGTAGCCTTCCCTGATGGCTTGTATCCGCAGCTGCGGGAACAGGCGGGGTACTTCACCATTTGGAGGCTTTTCCTGCGGGAACAGCTTGCGTACTGCGCGTAAGGACGTCACGTCTCTGAGCATGGTGGGTCCTGCGGATCCAGTTGGTTTCTGCGCAGACGTCCCTCTTCAAGGTGAGTCTTGCGAGTTTAGCCTTTGCGCAGACGTCCCTGTTGAAGGTGAGTCTTGCGGGTTCAACTGCGCAGACGTCCCTCCTTGAGGTGAGTCTTGCGGGTCCAACTGGGCTCTGCTGGGACCTACCTCTTCAAGTCCCCCCAGTCCAATGTTCTTCTCATGAATTTTTAATAAGTGAGGTGAACTTTTGGACTTAAGCAAAGGGTTTTGAAAAGGGTTTAGTTTTAAGGTTTTCCATGGGGATTCTTCCCGCGGAAGTCTTAATGTCACGTGCAGAAATTCCCGACTTTTCTGCTTGATCTTTGGGTATGATGCGGGTAGGTCTGTAACCTCTTCGCAAGTCAGGAGCGTTGAGTTCCACTTGTGTAGATTCTCCATGAGGTTTTGATAGTTTTGAACATAGTGATCAATTATGTTAAAACAACCAATTCCATCTTGGAGCTTCAAACAATCTAGTTCTCGACGTTCCCGCTATGCGGGGATGTTATTCCCGTTTCCGCAAGCATGGCCCAAAAGATCCTTCTTGGTTTCAATTCCCTGCGGAGTGCTAGGTATGTGAAGGGTTTCGCCTTGACACTGTACCCGCACTCGTCTTATAGTTACTTTACTTCCAAGGTATTCCTGGCTTCAATTCCCTGCGGGTGCTAAGTATGTGAAGGGTTTTGCCTTGACACTGTACTCGCACCTATCTTATAGTTACTTGGTTGCCAAGGTAAGGGGTATAGTCCCGCTTACTTTTGAATCTTTTTGAAATTCGAAGAGTTGGTGAAAGGATAAGAACAGTCCAAACTGTTGAAACGTCGTCCGACAGTTTCTTCTGACAGTGTCAGGACGTGCAGGAAGTTATGGCGACGTGACAGTATATGGTCATTCCAGACGCTTTTTCAGGCGCGTGGGCGCGAGTTTTCGGACGCGTGGCCGCAAAGTTTACGGCACGCGTCCTGTCAACAGCTGTTGCCAGCTTGCTTTTTCCACGTGTCATAGTTTCATTGCACCAGCGTTTTCCTCTCTCTTCCGCATTAAATTCATCGCATTCATTGCGATGAGTATATAAAGGGAGGAGAGGTTGCATCTCAACTCACAGTTTCACCTCTCTTCTTCTTCTAAACGATTTCCGGCGAATACTCTAACTTTTCTGTCGAGCATTCTCCTGAAATCGTTCTTGTTTACATTCAAAACATGTCTTCTCATGATCTTGAAGTTACTACTGAAGAGTCGGACGTGTATTCTGAGAACCCTTTACACCTCTGATAGGGACGATAAGAGTACTGCTGGCGAGTGCCAGTGTGCTCTTCCCGTCGACCAGTATCAGTACATCGTCAGGAAGTTCATGCTCGAGCCTTTCGAGCCTGAGTTTCCTGAGCCACACCAGACGGTGTACGATGCCCCCAAGGGCAAAATAGGGGTGTATGCTGCATTCTTCATCTATGGGAATCTCAGGTTCCCATTGACGAAGTTTGTATACCGTGTTCTGGAGAGACACGGTGTGCACCTGACGGAGGTACACCCAATGGCGATCGCAAAGATCCGCCATTTTGAATGGGTGTGCCTCATTCTGGGCGTGGAGCCCCATGTCGATCGCCTGATGACCTTCTATTCCTGGAGGTGCATCCAGGGGTGGTATACCTTGGTCACTCGGATCAAGGGTTTGAAGATCTGCGCTACCGAGCGCATTCTTCGGTCTTGGAAGCGGGAGTTCTTCTATATCTCCGCTCGCGTCGTCCCCATAGCGATGACGTTCAAGAACGGGAGAGCTCTCCCGAACCTTCACACCTTCAACTACGAGGAGGCGGAATAGTTCTCCAAGATTTCCCGGGTCCAGTCTCCGGTTTACCGCTTTGCGGAGTCCGGGATGGTGATGCTCGGGATGAGCCGGGTGTGGAAAGATGCTGGGGCGGAGGCGCCACAGATCCCATCGTCCTCGAATACGGTTTGAACTCTATCCCTTACGGTATGCTTCATCTTCTTTGCTGATTTAAAGTTTTCTTCTAACTGTTTTTCTTTTGTTTTCAGAGGGAAACGACCTACAATCGCTCCTGCATCCGCGGGAAGCTGGTGGTCCCGCTCGGATGGGTACCCGTGCTCTTGATGAGAACGAGTTGCCCATCTTGGAGCAAACGGCGGATCGGTTTGTGGAGGTCTACCCGCCGGGCTACCCGATTCTGAGCGCCACGCGGCCAGGTAAGGAGTTATTTAACCCTCGCCCTGTCAATGCTCAAACCTCTGCTGGAATTCCTCTAATTTTGTCATCTTCTGATGAGGAATCCGCAGATGGTCCTTTCTTCACGTGGAAGAAGAAAGCTGCTGGCGAGAAGGGCAAGGCGAAGGTTGCCTCTACTGCCGATCCGGTGAATCGGTCTGACTCAGAGACCGAAAGCGAGGAGGTGGTGGGGAACCCTGGTGGTGGTGAGACAACAGTCTCGGAGGTTGAGACAGCTGCCACTACCGCGCGACCAAGTTCTACGACGGTGACCGGCGTGAAGAGGCCGGCTCCGTCGGGTTCGTCCCCGCCGGTCAGAACCTTCAAGTTGAAGAGAACTCGTAAGTATAAATTAATCTTACCCGCAATTTCTTTCCGCCATTGTTTTTAATATCTTGTCTTCATGCAGGCGTGGATGCTACCGCATTCCAAGGTGATGCGGGGAGGAGCAGCTCTGGACCCATGACGGTAGGTTTGGTCAACCTACCCGAGGCGATGACCCAGGCGGCTGCGCCTGCTTCAAGTGTTGATTCAGTTGCTCACTCGGTTGAGGCAACTGTTCCAACTGTGACGTCGTCTCCGCCGACTGTCAGTGCCATATTCACTGATTCCTTCACTGAGCCGGCGGTGAGTTTTTCTGCGGGCTCTTCCGCAGCGGCGACCACGGTTGTGAGTTCACCTCCGTTGGTTCCTACGACGGCGGCTTCAACCGCGCCTCCGGCACCGGCGACCACCTCGCCCCCGGCCGGTTCAGCAGGTATGTTTGGGGTTGGGGCGTCTAGCCAATCTCTGCCTCCTTCCCATCTGCCTGACCTCTTGGATGGATATCCGTTAGGTTCGGGTGATGGGTTTGGCGGCTACAGGCCTGTCGTCGACCCTACAGGTGCGCAGAGTTATTTTGGCCTGTTATGTTTTTTTTATCATCTTTTCCTAACTGCTTTTTGTTTTTGCAGTGTCGGATTCGAATGAGGTGTTTGTTCCGCGATAGAACATCCGCCGGGGAACCACCCTTCGGACGGCTATGGACTGCGTCGAGTGGGCGCGCCACGCCGCCCCCAGTGGTGCACTGGGAGAAGCTATGTCAAGCTACCAGGAGGGTAGGCTGACAAACGAGCTTCGAATTCTCCTTGCCCGGATGCAGCCGTGCGTCGAGCTGCTTTGTCGTGAAAACGACAAGTTAAAGGCGGCTCGTATCCAAGAAGTAGCTCAGGCGCGGGCTATCCGGGAGGAGAACAGGAGACTCTCCGCCGTTGCTGCGGAGAAGGAGAAGGCCTTCAAGGCCCTCGAGGTTGAAGTTCAGGCCCGTCTCGAGGCCCGTTCCAAGGCTACCCAAGCTGTTAATGAACAGCTTCGGTTGGCTAAGGAAACTGCACGGAACGCAACTGAGAGGGCCACCAAGGCTGAAGCCGTTGCTGAACCTCTGCGCGCCGAAAATGTGGAGCTCAAAGCCAAATTAGAGAGGCTCCAGCAGGCTCATGATGCCTTGGCCATGGAAGATGCCAAGAAGCTCCAAGAGATCTTGGACCAGAGGGGGGTGCTTGACCACACTGAGCGTAAGCTAAAGGGCGTTGAAGAGGCTGCAGCCAAAGATGTGTTGCTTGCCAACCTTACAAAGAACGAACCCGAACGCGCCCGTAATGAAGCTCAAGCGGCCCTCCAGGAGGCTCTGGTTACCAAGGAATGGCTTCTACGAGAAGCGTTGTCGCAGGTATGCATAGCTTCATAATATCTTTACGCTTTTCTTTGTACTTAGAAAAGGTTTTGATACTTGTATTTTTGTTTTGTAGGTTGTGCATCGGGTCTTCACGGACACATCATATGACGATGCCATGAGCGCAGCCCTCAACACTTCTCATGAGGATGAGGAAAAGGCTGGCTTCCTGCTTGGTCTAGGGTTCGTTGAGAAGGGCATCCCGCCTTCCAACTTCCCTTTATATGATGTGGATACTGAAGCTGTATATGACCAAGCAGTGAACCAATATGTCGCCTTCCCGCACCCGGTGGTGGAGAAGGTGAACGGAGTTGCTGCTGCTGATGATGGGCTAACCATTCTCAAGACCTTCCTTGAACTGCCACAGCCAAGTGATGGTGCGGGTACAAGTGGGTTTGGAGGGAGTGGTCCTGAAGCTTGAACCTTTAGATCCTTCCCACTGTTAGGATAGGTTTATATCTTTGTATAGATTTATATTCTTGTAGGTGGGTAGATACCCGGCCATTCTTGTAACAGTTGAATTTTTATGGAATATAAATCTTTTGTGCGGGTAGGACCGTCACTCTTGCTTTATAAACGTTATACGACTTGCTCATGCATATTATAGCTTAATTTGGCACTTGTTTTGCCGCATAAACAATATATGATTCGCTTGTGCATATTTTAGTTTAACTTAGCAATATCTTAAGTACTTTGGATAAGTTAACCTATCAACGTGGCAGATAATAGGTTAAAGTTTTGCTTCCTCTTTCGTAATTGTGCGGGTAAGACCGTCACTTGCACTTAGTAGGATGGCTAAACTTTACCTATATCTGACCTGCGTGGAGGTTTTCCTCATTTTTTCCTTGAAGAGATTTTCTAAGTGTTCTGAATAAGTTAACCGTTCGACGCGTGGTTGTCAATAAGTTAAAGTTCAGTTTCCTCTATCATGATTTGTGCGGTTAGGCCCGGCACTTTCATTTAGTGGGATGACCGAACTTCACCTATGACTGACCTGCGTGAAGGTTTGCCGTTTTTTGTGTTTATGCGGGTTTTGCCGCCTTCCACACGCAACGATTTCTTCACACTTATTTATGCGGTGAAAACCCATCAGTGTTTTGAATAAATTAACCGTTCGACGCGCGGTTGTCAATAGGTTAGTTCGGTTTCCTCTATCATGATTTGTGCGGGTAGGACCGGCACTTTCATTTAGTGGGATGACCCAACTTTACCTATAACTGACCTGCGTGAAGGTTGTCATCTGTTTTTTGTGCTTACGCGGGTTTTGCCGCCTTCCACACGCAACGATTTCTTCACACTTATTTATGCGGTGAAAACCGGCATATCAGTGTTTTGAATAAATTAACCGTTCGACGCGCGGTTGTCAATAGGTTAGTTCGGTGTCCTCTATCATGATTTGTGCGGTTAGGACCGGCACTTTCATTTAGTAGGATGATCAAACTTTACCTATGACTGACCTGCATGATGGCTTTCCTTATATTTTCTTTGGAAATTTGTCGTTTTGTGTTTATGCGAGTTTTGCCGCCTTCCACACGCAACGACTTGCTTTCCCACTTATGTATGTGGTGAAGACCGGCATATCAGTGTGGAAAGTTCATTAAGTATAAATGTAAGACCATCAGCGTCAATGTGATAAGGAGAATCATTTCCATTAGAAGTGGCTCTGGGCTTTTTCTTTTACAAGTTTGGAATTAATCTATATGCAGACTGTGTAATTGAGCTCCCTTCCATGTTCTTGGGAGTGTCATCGAGCCTTTCGAGCCGATATGCACTTGGTTCGGAATCTCGTTGTATACGCAGTATGTAGTCTCCGACATTGAAGCTGCAGTTTTATTCGTGTTTTCCTCAACTGGGGTTCTACACGCATTAGCCTGCTCAGCGTTCATTACGCCACGAGGTGCGTCAGCGTCCCATCTCTGACAAATGCTTCGACGATGTCCTTCAAGTCTACGCATTCCTCGGTGTTGTGGCCTCTTGTCCTGTGGAAGTCACAGAATTTGCTCTGATCAGCGTTGTGACGCTCTCGGATTATTGGAGCCTTTGACCATGGGAGCCTCTCGGTGTCGAATATCTCGGTGACGCTTTTGGTGAGTGGCGTCCATCTGGAGTTCCGGTTCGACGACTGCATGTTATCCTTTCCGCCTAACCGAGGGTGCGAGCCGGATGAGGTGTCAAAGTTTACCCTTGACTGCCTTGCCTAGCTTCCTCTTTTTGTTTAGTCGGGCTGTAAGGACATTGTTTTCTCTTGTTTTCTGGGTGTAGAGGTTTGTGCTCTGGGGAAGATCTCTACCCAGTTGCTTTTCCGTTTCCGCGAAGCGTTTAGCTGCTGTCATGATGGCATCCCATGTGGATGGCATGCCATCTTTACCCGTTAAGGTGCGGATGAGCTCTGGGTCTTTTGCGCCCTGGATGAAAGCAGCGCGAACAAGATCTTCGCTAATACTACCCAGACTTAGCTTCTTTGAGTTGAAGCGAGTGATGAAGTCTAGCAAAGATTCATCTTCCTCTCGAATGCAATTGAGGATTGTCCATTGCTCTTCGGTATACTTTCTTTGTTGGCTGAAGTGTTGGCTAAACTTCTGTTGGAAGTCTGCCCAATCATAGATGTGGTGGACCGGTAGACGGTCAAACCACGCTCTAGCCGCTCCAACTAGCGTCATCTGGAACATATAACACCACGTGGGTTCCGTCCAATTGCTGACGGTTTCCCCCGCTATGAATCTGTTCAAATGATCGTCTGGGTCGGATATACCATCATAAGTGCCGATGTTGGGCATCTGCTTGGCACTCTTCGGGGCGATTGCTTCCGCATTGTCCCTTGCAAACTTGGAGGTTCCCGCTTTTGCAGCGGTTGGTCTAAAGGTTTTAGAGAAGTCACGTGAGTTTCCACCCGCGTTTTTTGGTTTGAAGGTTTCTCCAAAATTCCTTCTTGGTTGGAAGTCCGTTTCCTTACGCTTCCCTTTCGCCTTATGGCGAGGGTTTACGTCGGTGTCGGATTCCTCCGAATCATCGTCTAAGTACTCGCACTCATTGCTCATGTTGAGCTGTTGTCGAGTGCTTCCGAATTCGTCAGCCTGTTGGAGTGAACGTAAGCGTTCATCCAACTCAGCTTGGAATTCCCTTTGACGTTTTTCTGCCCACGCTTTAACTTGTTCAAGTGTTTGGCGGGGGGGCCTCGTCTGTTGTCTTTCCACCTGGGTATCAATGAATCCCAGGGGAGGATTGTTTACTGCACTTGCCCCGGCTCGGGTAACCGGGGTAGTGTTCGTAAAATGTGTGTATTCGCCGGTGTTCCCCCCAGTAGCTGGGGTTGTGGTTACCGGGGTTTCTTGGTTACTCCCTGGCCTGGGGACCGGAGTAACGTTAACCATCTTTTCGGAGGTTTTGAAAAAACTGAGAGAATTAGTTCTAGCTTTATGCACGGATGGCGCCAATGAAGAAACACTAGTCGACCCCGGGCAGATTACGGATAATCTGGGGGTTAAATAGATGTTTCCCACGAGGGGTTAGGTCCGGCAAGATGGTTGTTCTTCAGATGACCTGCAAAACAGACACCGTGAGCTCGTCACTGAGAAGGGGGGGTACCTCCTTGTGACCACCCTCCGGCGTGAGAATCAGACTAGATTGCTCTTGAATATAAGTGTATATTAAGAGATTGCTAGAGAAGATAAGATGTGATAATGTAATGTAATGTAATGTAATGTAATGTATCCATACCATTCCAAGGTGTTGGAGTATTTATAGCCGAATGTAGGTTTCCAAGAAGGTACAGCCGGCTGAATAGTATTCATGTTCTGCCAACTGTGGGCTACGCACATGCCATGCTGGCAGTTGGTGGGTAGGCAGCGGCTGATAGGGACCAGGCCGGCTGTGTACTATTCCTTTTCCACCAACTGCAGGCTATGCACGTGCTACGACAGGTTGGTGAGTAGGCAGCGGCTAATAGTGACAGGGGTTGGTGAGTAGGCAGCGGCTGATAGTGACCAGGCCGGCTGTGTACTATTCCTTTGTCACAGTGAGCTGTCGCTGCTTTGGTCAGACCTTTTGTCCATACCTCGTCAGGTACAGTACAAAAGGTCCTCCAGTAGCGTACGGACTGGCTCATTTGGGCGGGAGTATTCCCGGCTTTGGGCGGGAGTGTTCCCGGCTTGCTCACTCCTTCTTCAGGTGACATTACTGAATTATTTAAGAGTTAAGTGCCTTGTGCGTGTAGCCTTGCTGCGCAGGTAGCCTTCCTTGATGGCTTGTATCCGCAGCTGCGGGAACAGGCGAGGTACTTCACCATTGGGAGGCTTTTCCTGCGGGAACAGCTTGCGTACTGCGCGTAAGGACGTCACGTCTCTGAGTATGGTGGGTCCTGCGGATCCAGTTGGTTTCTGCGCAGACGTCCCTCTTCAAGGTGAGTCTTGCGAGTTTAGCCTTTGCGCAGACGTCCCTGTTGAAGGTGAGTCTTGCGGGTTCAACTGCGCAGACGTCCCTCCTTGAGGTGAGTCTTGCGGGTCCAACTGGGCTCTGCTGGGACCTACCTCTTCAGGGTGAACATGCTTGCTACTGTTTACTTCTTGTGATCTCAAATGCGGTGCACATGAGGTGTTCGATGAAATGCATGTTTGTCCGTTTGGGTTTTAGAAAGGCTGTGATGTTTTTTCTGAGGCTCTATTGTGAACAGATGTCACATTAGATACGGTACACATAAGGTGCACATAAGTTTTGGAGAAGGAAGTGTGGTTGCTATGGTCATTTTTGTGTTATTTGATAAATAGCGCTTATGACATTTTTTACAAATTGAAACATGACATGAATACTATGACAGTATGTACAGGTTTGCTACTTAAGATTAATAATCTTTTCGTAGCCGTGGTGGCTGTTAGCCTGTTACTTTGTGTTATTTTTCGTTTGTCGTTTGAATTCTCTATCTAGACTACGATGACGCTCCATTGTTAGAAATGGCGAGTAAGTTGCAACCATAACATAAATATAAGCCATAACTAATATAATCTGCATTTCATGTTTGTTTTTTTTATATAGTTTTGTTATATATTATTCTTTTCATTTATGTTAAAACAACCAACATTGGAATCTTTTGAATTTTTCAGGCAATGATGATCAAATTCGAGAAGATTCATTTGACTCTTGATCACCATGATCTGAGCTTCGGCTATGTTTTCCCGTTGCGGTGGGGTCGAATTACTAGTTAAACTTAAAAGGAAGTGGGGGTGGGGGTGGGGGTGGAAATAAAAAACGATATGGAACCGGTTATCTGGAAATGAACCATACCGGTTCCTATTTAAAACCGGTTTAAGCCAAACCAGATCTCAAACCGAACCGGACTGTCGGTTTGTTCATTTCAGAATCAAACCGGTTTTTTTTCCTTAAACCAATTAAAACCGGATTTAAACTGAAGCGAGCCAGTTTAGATCAGTTTGTCAAGTTCTTCGCTTAAACCGATTTAGGTCAAAGCGGCTTCGACCATACAAAACCCAAACCGGTTCGGTTTGAAAATAACCCGTTGTGTATACCTCTAGGTGGTGGGAAACAAACATGGGAGGATGCAGTAATTAGTAACTAGGGGATAGCTTTCGTCGGTAGTGTAATATTTTTTATTTTTTGGTGTTTTTCGTATTTCGCTACCCCTGAAAAAATATAATGTTTCCGCTCTTTGTTTAAAGTCCAACCAAAATAAAAGCTAAAACTAATTAAAGCCCAAACTAAATAAAAAAATTGCTCGATGTTCCCTTATGCTTTGACGTTTGGTTTAGGCCGGATATCAACATTCGATAACACAAAATTTCATTCACCCACCGTCCACCCCACGCTACCCCGACCCCCTGTAACACCCCGTCTAAAGCGGAATACGCCCGGGTGTGACGTACGGATTGCTCAAAACACACGTGACATTATTAAGTGACAATATTATCATTATTTCATTGTTGATTCAAATAACAAGTACTTTTGCAAATAAGAAAAAAATTACAAGGAAATAAACAAGTCAAACCTTTATTATTGATAATCTTATGTCTAGTGTCTTCTCTTATTTCTTCCTCTAATAAACATACATGTAACATATGTATAAAATAAGGTCAACTAACTTAATAGTGGGTGAGTTCCCACAGTTTTTATATTATATATAAAAATTATACAATTCCATGAAAACTCGTGAAAAGCAAATAAGGTCATTTCCAATTAGGATTGTGCACCAAGTACTCGGATAATGAGGCCTTTTTCCATTCATAACAACAAGGTCTTGAGCGCAAATGGGGGCGTATGATCATACTATATTGAAGTAATCCATGAGCAAGTAATATTGAGCAAGTAACAAGTAAGCACACAGGTCCATGTAATGAATTGTAGTTTGTAAGCAAAATCATAAGTAATTGGGTTTTGTAAGATACATATGCTACCCCCAAAGTAATAAAAGTGTAAAGGGGGGGTGAGAAACTCACATTTGAAATTGGAATGACAACTTGGAAACGAAACGGGGAGCGCGTTATATGAAACCGAACGATCAAATATCGCGAGCTAATATAATAAACACGATAATTACTAACTAAATAAGGGAAATAAAATGTTGGTTTTAAAGTTCATATGATATTATGTGCATATATACTTCTACCCTTTCAAAGTATATTAATATTTAAGTTTAACAGATTTTAACGGTTTATTATTATAATATTATTTATGAGTTTTATACTAAATTTGTATATAATAATGTTACGGGATTTTAGCGTTACCGGTATGATTATTAGTATAACGTTTGTCGGTTTAGAGTTAAAGTTACAACGATATTAGATTATATATACATATTTATATAGTGATTTTACGAGTTGTAACGATTTGTTCGGGTTTGTAAAAGTTGGATTCATGGTTAAAAGGGTTAAAAACAATCTAAACAATTTTTATTTAACTTAAAAATGATTTTATAATTTTTATATAATTTATAAATTTATATTTGATTTATTAACTATTAAAATAATTTGTAACGAAAATAACAAATGGATCTGCAGTGACCTGGGTTCGAATACGGGTCTACACGACCACAACACATACACACAACCACTAATTCAGCTTTGTTTTAAAAGATGGAACTTATAATTTAAAAACACATCCTCTTGTTCATCTTCTTCCACACAAAACCCTAGATTTCAATTATCCAAATCTGTTCAATGTTTGTTGAATTAGAGTTAGGGGTTTAGATATACGCTTGAAACTAATACGATTTCATATATCACTTACTTAGTTTGGTGTCGTAAACACGATGAATTGGACTTGGCCGGAATGTTTCTTGAATAATTAGATTGAAGGTTGTAGATACTCTGTTTGTGTATTGTAAGGTTTGCGGAACATTTGGACGAAGATTAGAGTCCTTTTTATAGTGTCAATTGGATCAGTTCGTATTTAATTCGAGTTATTGCGATTTAATAATAATTCCGACGGGTGGTGTTTAATTAGAGTTTATTATATCATTAATGACGAAATAAATGGATTGTTAATGTTTAAAATTGGTCGAGACGACGTTTGGGGTGATTAACGGATTAAAATGATGTGTATACGGTGTATTAGGAGTCGCCGGAGCCAGGCTGTCGTCGCCGGATTAGGTCCGCCGGAAAACCGAAGAGGAAGGGGGGACGGGACTTGGTCTGCATTTTAATTTATATTTTTTTATTTAAATCATATTTACATTTTAGACCCTAGGCTTTTAATAACTTAATAGCTTGTTATTAAACTTTAATTACACTATGCACCCTGAACTTTGTAAATAAACCTAACTTGATAAAACTTTTTATACTTTAATATTTTTGATTTGTTTACGTTTTATACTCGTATAGTTTTAAACTTTGATTATTTTATAACCTTTTAAGGCTCGAAGATTCGTTAAGTGAACAATACAAATAGGAAGTGAACATAAAGGAAGTTGAAATCATTAAACTTGATATAACTTGATAAATCTCATAAAAAAATTGTAACGATTAAACGGGTCGGTTTAACGAATACAAATCCGAAAAAATTGACAAATGTCACACCCCCTGCCTCCTCCGATCACCGGACCTACACGCTGCTACCGAGTAGCCAATGGTTGGTGATCCCTCAATCCCTCTTCCACGGTTCGACTTCTACTTGTTTATTTAGATATTCTTCTGTTTTATTTAAAATTGTAGTAATTGTTTAATTTGCTTATATAAATTGTTCATTTTAATTGTTTTGGGGCATGAATTAAATATTTGAATGATTGATTATGGTTTATTGGATATTTGAATAATGTAAATTGGAATTGATTAGTGATTTAGGGTTTATGTGTAAATTAGAGTTGATTAAGAATTTATGGTTTAAATTTTGTTTCTTCAAAAATTAGGGAGTTTGGAAGATTAAACGACAGAGTCTTATTAGCAATATTTTAAACGAAAATAACAAGAAAATGATGATATTGATTCAACACCCAGTTAAAAAAAATTATATATGAAATATGGTAAAAAGGAATTCGGTTATTATATAAAATACGGCAAAAAAATATCCGCTTACATTATATGAAATACGGTAAAAAAATATGAACATTACCCCTAAATTTTTTTTCTAGACCCGTCTATAGAGGTAGGGTACCAAAAAGGCCTAAATACCCTTAAGTACCACCTACGGGTCAAATAAGAGCTCCTCACAAGTCACCCGCGGGACATACGGATCACCCGCTTAACCGTCTAAGAAAGAAACACCCACATGACGTATGCGGAAGCATCCTGGCACCCTCAGAAGTCATCCGCAAGACGACGTACTCGTCCGCGTAAATGACCAGGAGGTAATGCCCCAGGACAATTGTCATTAACTAATTACTTTCTAGAAGATTTACCATGATGCTTTCTTGGGCAATAGGTGATCTCTCAGCCAGTTAATGAAGGACACCTGGCAAGGCCGTTATAACCGTGCACATGGCCAAGGTTATTTATCATCCTATCTCATAAGGACGCGTGTCCAGGTTGTTATACATGCACGTGCAACGTATAACTGAACCTGTCATGTAAGGTTTAGAACGAGGTTTAGAGATAGATTTTTTAGAAGGGTTGACAGATTGTGATTTTCTAGATTTCCTAGATTGGGATCTAGCCTCGGATTCTTTCCTAACCGCATCTTTGATCATTAGTTGAATTTGATTAATATACTTATCAGGGATTGGTTCTTCTTGTTCTTTTTCGGGACCTTTCCCTTTTTCTTTTCTATTGTCAGCTTCCTATCGGGAAGCCTCAAAGTTTTTGCTTTGTTGAGACATTTTTATCTTTTCTTTTCAACTTTTATTTTTATCTGAAATTTAACAAAATTTCTTTTTCTTAACACACAAGTTTTATTTTATTATACACACATATATATATCATAAAATGATATATATTATTTTTACAACATACTTATATATATCGTTTATTCGATATATATACTCCTATCCTTATTTACTACAACATTTGTTACACATAATCCATATGCTATATTTCCACACAACTCCTCACAACTCCATATCTTCATCACTCATCCTTGAATCCTTCATAAATTTCTTCACGACCTTGGTTAACTTGTTGCATTTTCGAAGAAGCGTCTCTCATATCTTCTTCTTTTTCTTCCCATCAACAGCTATCTTCTTTCGAAGGTCATCTGTTTCATGTAAGGCTCGATCTAGATGCTCCTCCTGTGACTGAGGGATGTCATTGGGATATCCGTAGTGGGGTGGTGGATCACGGTACCCAATCATAACAACGTCAAAATGGTTCTTCGGGTCCGGATATGGTAGTTGAAGAAAGCTTCAGCGGCCTCATTCTGCTCACGGATTTCATTCGCTTGATCTTCAATCGATGGGATCTTACCTTGCTACGATGGAAAGCTTGATGA
Organism: Bidens hawaiensis; assembly: GCF_021521415.1. Taxonomy (NCBI): domain Eukaryota; kingdom Viridiplantae; phylum Streptophyta; class Magnoliopsida; order Asterales; family Asteraceae; genus Bidens; species Bidens hawaiensis. The sequence goes on from NW_027491353.1 coordinate 1,180,627, forward strand.
TGCTTTGCCTTTGAGGTCTTCAAGAAATATTATGTAGGGATCAGTAGAACCATAACTTGGGTTTTGATGAGAGTATGGCTCTTCCATCGGTGTCGTCACCTCATTCGGATTATCAGGGTATTCCTCTCTGGATCTTCTTCTGTTTCTTCTTTTTCTGGGTCCTCTTCTACCATTATTTGGGCAGTCTCCTTTGACATTGCGGGCATGTGGAAACTCTCGTACGACATCATCACCCTCATTTTAGGCTTGCGAGATGGTCCCTCTTTGTTGAGACGTGAGTCAGCATAGTCCATGGTAGACGTTCCGGTATGCCATCTTCGCTGATCCGAGTGACATTTGCCCAAACTGAGGAGGGAGATCTTGGTTCCTCCTTGATAGGTCGGTTGGAGAGAAAATCGTATAAAGGGTGAGGATTCGGTGGTAGGTATGTCGGAACACTAGATGGGTAATATGGCGGGACTTCAGATGGTTGGTAGGTAGGAACCTTGGAAGGATGATACGTTGGGACTTCGGATGTTTGATACATGGGCAAGCTTGACGGATGGTAGCTTGAGTGTCGTGGTGCTTGATATGCTTGAATTGGAATGTCATCGGGAAGGGTAATTGGACTTTGTGCTGTACCGGGATACAGGAATGTTTTGGTTAAATCATGCTCTACATCGGGATTGAAAAATGCCTCATAATAGTCTTCGCTCATGTTGTCTTTTTGTAGATGAGTAATAGATTCCGGCTCTTCTTGCTTCACAATCATAACCTTCCATTAATTCTTTGAAAGAAATCTACGTTGGGTGGTTTAGAATGAGGAGAGGGAAAGTAAGGGTTACCAGCCAATCTTATCCCTATTCAAATAAACAAGTATAAAAATATATTTCCTATGCTTGGATCGAAGCTTGGGTATTACTTTTTAATTCCCAATTCGCTCAGATCGATGGCTCTGATACCAACCTGTCACACCTCCATCTAAGGCCTAGGAGTGCGATCAACAGTTGATACCATACTTGCAATTAAATCAGAGTTGCGGGTTAATGCAGAAGACTTTATAAAACATGTAGATTTAGATTATAAATATTTACATTACAAAATACGAGACAAAAAGTCTCTTTTAAGTTTACTTGTTTATAAGTTTTACAAAACAACCATTAGTTATATTTATGTATAACAAAATATACGAGCCATCGGATGCTTGAGCACTTCGTCTTCACAAGCCTATTCTTGATTACCTGCAGAATATTAGAAAATACGTCAGCAACGAATGCTGGTGAATATGCTGACGCAAAAATATTTTTCTTTACTTGATTACCCCTCGTGACATAACTTAGGTCCAGCCCATCGTGGCTTAGGAATAATCAAGTTAAAACAATACAATTTATAAACTCGAGTCTCTACTCTAAGCACCTCAGCAAACACCGCAGCGTTCGACATTACTTAGGTACCATAGATATACACATGGTCATTACTCCCCGCAGGTAGGGGTGCAAACGAGCTGAGCAGCTCGCAAGCTACTCGAGATCGGCTCGTTAAAAAGCTCGAACGAGCCGAGCTTAATCGATCCCAAGCGCGAGCTCAAGCCTAAAAAGTAAGCTCGTTCAATAAACGAGCCCAAGCCCGAGCTTCACTTATCAAGCTCGAGCCGGCTCGCGAGCCTAAACGAGCCTACCATTTATATAATTTTTTTAAAAATATATATTTAATAATTATTAATATATATATAATGTAATAAAAAATAAATAAAAAATAACAATATAATATTTATTATCTATACAGAAAATTATAATAGAAAAAAATATATAAAAATAATTATATTATTTAAAAAAATAACTAATAAATGGTAAACGAGCCGAGCCTGAGCATGAAAAACTACTCACGAGCCGAGCTCGAGCTTTGGAAATCGAAACGAGCCGAGCTCGAGCTCGAGCTCTGTATAAGTTAAACGAGCCGAGCTCGAGCCTAGTCGAGCTCGGGCTCGGCTCGACTCGTTTGCACCCCTACCCGCAGACGAGCGTACTATAACCAACTATGGTGCGATGTGCCCACCGCATTTTACCACATATGTAAGGATCCAGACAAACGCATACTATAGCCTGAAGGCTAGCGTTTTTACTCTTATTTATAAATGTTTTAGAGACACATAGTCTCATGTAAACCTTTTCACATAACACGTTTGACTCGTTTGAAAACAAGTTTAAAAGTTTGGGGCGTATTCACCTTTTTGCTTTGGATCGGCTTCAACACCGTCCGAGGGTCTTTCCATTGCTATCTCGCACCTATAGTACGAGTATAAATTTTTGTTAGTCGGATATACAATCCGGCTTAAGACCTTTAGTCTTATTTTATAATCTTTACCTCGATGAATCTTTAGTTTAAAATCTCTTTTTACTTTAAACCTTTAGTTAAAAAATAATATTATAAACCTTTAGTTTATTTATAAAATCCTACGTTTCTTCTTCTTTAAGAAACGTTTGCTTTATTATTTAAGAATACTCATTATTACTTAAATAATATTTATAACAAAGAATATGTATACACACATATATATACATATATATATATATATTTCTTTTCTTTTCTTTTTCTTTCTTTTCTTTGTTATATATTTCTTTTATTTATCGAGGATCGAGTATAACTTCGACTTAAGGTTCTAAGCCTTTTATAATATTTTATTATTTTATTCGGGCATTATGCCTATCTTTGTCGGCTTATAATACTCTAGAAAGTCGAGCAGCACTTCGACTCCATTTATCTCGTTTCAACTCTTGTTTGATCAACACTTCACCTCGGAACACAAATCGAGACACCACTACTTCGCGGCATGTACTTCGAGATGATCGTCGGAACGTCGGGATGGTATCACCTTCATAATATGAACGTCGTCGGGTGGTGGTACGAGTAACGAGGTTACGGCACGAAAAACGAGGAATCAAAGGCACGTTTATCGAGGTGGATCGAGGGCACACTTTTCAAGATCTAGAAAGATGTTTTAGAGTGAGAGAGAACTGATTTTGAGGTGTGGGAAATGAAGATCCCAGACCTGCTATTTATAGACAATATTTTGGGGCCCTCTGGCTGAGCCCGTCGCGTATCGCGACGTAGACTGCCTGAGTCGCCACGTAGACCTGCCACTTGGCGACACGTGGCAGGCGCTGCGCCACGTGTTGACACGTGGCGGACATGTTGCCACGTGGCAACACACTGTGCCACCGTCTGCCACGTGGCACACGTGTCACACTGTGTCAGGCAGGTCATCGCGATATGCGATGACCTTGATTCTAAGGTCGTCGCGTATCGCGATGGGCCAAAGAATCAGAGTTTTTATTTTAGACCTTGGAGTTTGGAAATTGGCAAAAATGGTCCCTCAACTTTGGAATCTTGACAAATTTTGGCTCGAAATTTCCGTAATGTTACAAAAGTACTTATCTTTGTCATGATTGTACTTATTCTCACGCCGGAGGATGGTTGCGGGAAGACCCCCCCCCCCTCTTGTCCTTCCCGTAACGAGCTCACGGTGTCTGTATTGCAGGTTCCGGTCACTAGACTTCGGGGAATTAGGCTTGTATCGTACTGGTTGTTATCCGTATCCTACCCTGTGGACTCATCGGATCTATGACCCATCAAGGGGAGTAGATCCGTGTTTCTTCATTGGCGTCATCCGTGCTTTTGTTAGAACAGCAATAATTCTGTTTTTGGTCCATTGTACGATATGAGTCAAATTCTTGAATGGCCGACGGGAACTCCTGCGCCTACTTCACGTGTCACTGGTACAGAAATACCTACCTGAAGGCTTTGCTTCGAGTATTTTTGCACGTGTCGCAGCTCCTGGTTCACGAACAGCTGATGTAACACATGGTGGTCATACCCTCGAGTGTGTTACAACACCAATCTGAATAACCCCTACCGATTTGGGACATGTCACAGCACCAGGAGGTACGAATTTGGGTGACCTCGGACGAATTATGAGGGAAACCACCGAACTCGTTCAGAATTGGGTTTGGAAGATGATTCTGGCGAATCCGATCTGGCAAGAACTCATCACCATAATTCCAGATCTAGGAGGCCACTATCTCCAGAAGAGTGGCTCCGGATTCAACAAGAGAATATGGCAGCTGAATATGAGCGTAGAGTGCGCAACGAGCGTTTCCATGTCCGCACTTTGAATTATGACAAAACCCCCAGAAGATCTCTTTCTCCCCCACCGACGGGGAGAGGAAGTCAGATCCGTTACTATTAACAAGTGGAACAAGATTTTGGTGAAGTACGGAAATCGCATCCCCTTCCTCGTATGGACATGCGGATGCCATCTTACGTAGACGAGCTAGACAGTTATGATTCAACTTATCACCCGGGTGGTTACAATTTCTACACTGGTGATAGCAGATTACGTTCGCGGGAGGAGATCAGCCGTCCGCAAGACGTAGTCTGTCATCAGGGCCGGCCCTACAATGTAATCAACTAAAGCTAGGGCTTTAGGCCCCTAAATTGTTGAGGCCTCGTTTTTTTTTTAAAAAAAAAAAGAAAGAAAACAAAATTATATAGATAAAGTATATTATTTGAAGTTTAATTAATCTAACATATCTCTATGTTGTTGTTGCGGTGGTAAGAATGCTCGGTTGTTACTGTGGATGCCCAAGCTCGAAACCTGGGAGCATCTCAATATATTTCTTTTTGCATTTAATTGGCAGTGCAAGTGCAGAGGCCCCCTTTAAGCTAATAAAAAATTATCTAATTTAATTACTTTCTAATTTTCAACTCTTGCTTCCAAGTTTCGATACTCATTTGAGATTAATTATTTTGTTGCATGTGGTCATTATCTTTTTTTTTCCCATGTCATATGCATTTTTTTTCTTTTGTTGTTTGTGTTGTGTGTAATTTTCTTTGTAGTATTTAGGGGTGTACTTCGGTTCGGTTATTAGCATTAACCAAACTAACTGATCGGTCATCGGTTCGATTCGGTTAATAACCAATATCAAACTTAAGCTAAAATTTTGCTTAAAAATACATAAAATGAATTCTTAAATACATGAAATGAAGGTATAAATATATGAAATTGAGATATTAATACATGAAATGAAGATATAAATACATGAAAATGATAGTATTAAACAATTAATACATATAATACATGAAATAGAGGGGAAAATGATTGAAAATATGAAAACAATGAATAGTTCGGTACAGTTCGGTACAGTTCGGTTAATTCGGTTTTTTCGGTTCGATTTGGTTAACGATTCGGTTATTGCTCACCCCTAATAGTATTTGCATTTGCATTGTAATGGGATATTTTTTTTGTTACTTACATAATTGTGTATTAGTTAAGATATTTTTATATAAAAGTTATGGAACAAAACAAGCTGGAACTTTTACGAACAAATTACTTATATTTTGTAGTTTGACGTGAAAAAATAAAGTTTTGATTGTGTTGTGTAGCTAAGGATCAAATTTTGTTAATGGATCTGAATAATTTTAAAGCTACTAATCAAATAAAGACAATGCAAAAGACCTCTGATTTTCAATTCGCTTTAGGCCACCTAAATGGTTGGGCCGCCACTGTCCGTCATACTCAATATAGATTTTACTAAACCTTATCGCCTAGCAGCCTTTGCTAATTCATAGCACGCATTGCAACCGCACCCGGGTGGTTACAGTTTCTTCACCGTCACTTAAAACAAAAGAATGAAAGTGACATTCTTTGGGCAATAATTAACAGAGTAATGGGCTACAATATTCTGATATAAAGTTGATCATGTGTTGGCTAATTTACAAGGAATTTTCGAGCGGACATGAAATGTTAAATAACTGAGGACGGTTGAAATCTCATTACAAGTAGTCTTTGATAACCGTTTGTTCAAAATGAGGAAATTTTGAAAAACTAAAACTGTACATATTTGGAGTTTTGAATATTTCCTTATAGGAATCGGATACAACACCAACAACTCAGCAAGGCAACAACCGAGTCATACAGGTAAACTTCTCCGCCACAATTATGAAGCTTTTATGGATATTCCACACTATATTATTCAATTTTTTTAATAAAAATCAAATTTATTCCTAAACAATTTTTCCAGAATCTAAAAGTTAAAGGCCTGTTTAACTTGAGAGTATGCTGAAAAATGACTAAAAATACAAGGGCATATAATAAGCATTCATTTGTACTAAGAAGAAGAAACAACTTACCGTATCGTAACATTGTTGGAACAAACGCATAATTTCTTCATAACACTTTATGTGCGTGAAACTGTTTACATTACCCGCACGCACCTTCAGTAACTTCAAACTGTTAATTCTCCTAGGAGGTGATTATAAACCCGAAGGTCGAATGAATCAACTATATTTTTTTCATAATTTATTCACTTGTTTATATTTTTATTATTTATTTACCATTTCTTTTGTGTGATTAAATTTAAATAATTGTTATTGTAAACTTAGTTTTGTTATATGTACATGCACGTCTTTCCACCGCATCAAACGCGGAATTCCCTAGTTTAATTCATAAACGAACATGCATGAAAGTGTATAATAGTTAAGATAATACCAAAGCTAAAATGTATTTTATATTCATTTTCACATACGTTATGTTTTCGCATTAATATAAGTTATTTGTTTATAAACGAAGAAGATGAAAAGTTGTTTCATGTTTATTTATTTAACTTAAATTGAAACAAGCAAACTTATAATAAAATAATCTGCTAAGTGTTCGATTAAGCTACAACTTCATATCGTGCATGAAATCTTATCGATGAGTTTTATCACGGTGGCCTATTAGCTCAGTTGGTTAGAGCGTCGTGCTATTAACGCGAAGGTCGCAGGTTCTAGACCTGCATGGGCCACAATTTAAAGAAGTTTTTTGTTTTTGCTTAATTTTTCATTTAATGAGAAGAGTATACCTGGAAATAAGGCTCAGGCTAGGGGTGTTCTTCGGGTTATTTATTTGGGTTTCGGTTTGTTTGGGTCGGGTTGTTCGGGTTTGAGCTCAAAAAAAATTGACCCAAGAACCGACCCAAATAAGTTCGGTTTGTTCGGGTTTCGGGTTAAACAGGTCGGGTTAGTTCGGGTCAGGTTTCGGGTTTAACAAATTAAAAAAAATTATCCACCTTTAACAATAAAAAAACCATATTCTAAGCCGTTATAAAACCGTAATATACAACCATATTCAATAATGAATTATAATATTTAGAACCTGAAATTTATCATACAAGCATGCATTAGACGGGATGATGTGTTGTAGCATGTGGATCAACATGTGTGTAGATTGAAGAAACATGCCCAATGCATATTGGTTTAAATACTATACTATTTACGTTTTTAAATTGAAGATACATTCTCAACATGCTTTATGGTAATTAATACATTGGAATCCAATGTGATAGATCCAAATATTAACTGGAGTATTGAGAACAGCCGAACAAGTATACATATGGTCACTATGTTACTTCACCGCTAAACTACCCTATAAAAATTAGGATACATACATTGTGTATCATACTTCGGGTTATTCGGGTCAACCCGAATAAGGGTATTTCAACCCAAATACCGACCCAAATATTTTATTTCGGGTTCGGGTTAGGATTTTAATCGGTTCGGGTGAATTCGGATCGGGTTATTCGGGTCTCGGGCCGCTTCGGTTCGGGTTCCTTATTCGGGTACGGATAAAAAACACACCCCTAGCCCAGGCCCAGAAAGAAGCCCAAGGCGCAGAGTTCATATGTGCTCAACAAGAAACCCTCAATGCCCACATAGAAGAACTAGAACGTGAATAAAGATTTAACTAGGTTAGAACCTATCTCGTGTATGATACCCCTCCCGATGAAAATACCAACCCTTTGGAAACTTGTGACCCAACGCGCTATTAACCTCCTTGCTCGCGTTCCTCTCATTACCTACTTCCACAAAAATAGCTGCCCTTACCTAGACCCAACATGATGCACCAGTAAACCCTCTACAACCCGTCTGACTCAGCTAATGTTTTCAAGTTCATAAGATGGATTACTGAAGCATCATTACTACCCAAACTTCTTGTTCAGTCGATCATCTCTTCACATCAATAAAATAAAAAATAAAAAGAAAAGTATCATTTTTAAAAACATAACTTATCTCATGTGTTATTTTGGCACTTGCAAATTTTCAAAGCCGCAAATACGATTTTTGTATTCTCATGTGATTAAAAGGCTCACAAACTATCTAACTTTGAAGTTGCCTCTTGCATTTAGTTATATTAATAGTTTTATAGATTTACAAACATCATAATCGATATCAATATCAACCCAAAAATATAAATTTGGTTGGTCAAAAATGTAATTAAAAAAAGTAATTTGAAGCTTCAACAAAACCTCAAAAGGAGGAGGCTTTGGACACAATTTTTAAAGCCCACAAAACATCATGCATAAAGTACTAAATATATAAATAGTGAAGTTGCATTAATTCACTTAATTTTTAAGAAACAAATTTTAAGAAAATTACATTAAAAAAGACACCATAGCTAACAAGTTCACGTGTAGTAAAGGGTTATAAAAGAGGAGGATTTTCGACACGTGCTATTATGTTACGAGATGGTATATTTTCATTTCAAGTGTGTAGTGGTGTTTCACATCAAAAATGACCTCTCCACCCCACCCACCCATCACACACACATACGCGGTTGCCATTGGTCCATTCAATAAAATAATATTTTTCTTTTTAACCCAACCGATGAGATATACCCCCCCCCCCCTAATTGCCCCCACATACCGTCGGGGGACGGTGTTGTAGCCAAACATCGCTCAAAAACCATCCCTTTGTCGTCCTATTACGGATAGACTAATAATATTACAGATATACTTAATTGTATCAAGACTAAGTTTTTTCAAATGGCTATTCACACATATTAATGTTTAATCATATAACGGTAATGCCACAATAAAATTTTAAAAAATGCACAAACTTTTCCTTTTCTTTTTTTTTTTCTGCAAAATAAATAAAATGAAATTCCCATATCATTCTTCAACCAAGAACATTAACAAAACCCCAAAAACAATAAAAAAAAAAATCAAATTTAAAGAAAAAGAAATTCAAACTTCAACCAGAGCTTGAATAATCCTTACTACTATCCCCAAACATTTCATCTTCAATCAGTTTCTTTACTGACTTCAAATTCAAATCATCTTCAACATAATCTTTGACAGCATCCCTCAAATCCTCAAACCCATCACACTTCATAAAGAACCCACTCATCAATTTCTTCAACTCATCATCTTTCTCATCATCAACAAACGCCCCAATCGGAATCGCATTCTCCGGCTGCAAACTATACGAATTCGGGTTATCATCAACTATCACCCCCTTCTTCAAATCCCGCCCCAAATTCGACAAATCCTTAACGAACCGCCCGTCTACCTCGGTACAAGAATCCCGATACAGTCTATGCGAAATCAACCCGTCTCGGTCCAATGTATCCAGCACCAGCGACGCGTATTCCTCAATTCCCGCGGTGAAAACAACGACTTCAAACCCCTTTTCGTGTAAGAATTTGAGAAACTCGTCCACGAATGGACGCTTCGTGACGTAAAATGTCACGCGCTCGCCATCGAGTAATGGGTTAACCAGGAAATCGTAATGTCGGGGACGGATTAACCCGGAGGCGGGTACCGAGTGGATTAGGGTTTCGTCGAGGTCGAGGAACACGGTTTTTTTGTTATCGGAAATTAACGGGGGTAACGGGGCGGTGGATGCATCCTGGAAGAGTGATCGGCGGGCCGTGGCGATTGAGTGATCACGGGGGGATTTTTTGAGGATTTTGTATCCCTTTTTAACGGAGGATTTGCGGGTTGGAGTGGCGATACGGACGAGTTTGGAGAAGATTTTGATGAGGCGGCGACAGGTGTGGATCGATTTGTTGATGGAGGAGACGATGACGGAGGCGGTCTTGGTGACCGGAGTCTTCTTCCGGCGGCGGAGAGTGGTTTTAGTGTGGTTGGACTTGTTGGCTTTGGACACCATTTTTGGGGGGTTTGGGAAATGGCTGGTGAATTTGGGGTTTAATTGAGATTTGAAATTAGGTTCGGAGTAACGGTCGGAAAATGGTTAGGTTCGGTACCGAACCAATGCTGTTTTTAATTGATAAAGACATAAATTGAAAAGGTGAGTAAAGAGAAATGCTGGAAATTGTTTTGAAAAATTTCTCTTTAGTTTTGGCGGGAGTAAAAGGGCAATTAATAGTGTTTGTTTAGGCTACAAGGTGTGGATACCATTTTGCTTCCTACTTTATAGTGTCACGTCAACGCCATATCATACCTCACTCCACTCTACTATTTTTCACAATATCATGGAAATGGTCACCAATTCATCACTCCTCCCTTTTTAAATAAAATAACAATATTTAATGATTAAATTAAATTAATATAACCTAACAAATTAATAAAAATAAAATTACTTTCATTAAAATTAATCAAACCTAAATTGAGCTTCATAATCTAAATTAGGGCTTAAAAAACAGGCTTTCAAAATAGTTTAAGATTGGCCTAAATTCTAAAATTGAGCTTAAAAAATCAAAACCCTAAAATAGTATACAATCTCTTATCCTCTTCTTCTTCTTTATTTCATTTTTTTTTATTTTTCTTCTTACTTAAAATAATATAATGAATTGGATATTGATAAGGTGAGATTTTTATTAAAAGGATGAATGTTGAGTGGTGACTTCTCCACCAAAAACTCCCCACTGGGCGGCACCGACAACGCCGAGGCGGTGTATACCGTCGACACCACCTGCCACCTTAGCATTTCAGCGGCAAAACGGTTTCCACACCGTATAGTCTTAAAGGGTAAATTATTTTATATATTATTCAAGTAAAGTGTCATTTTTGTCCTTATGATTTAATAAATAATATGAATTAGTTTAAAAAGTTTATTTTTTGCATATGAACCCTTTACGTTTCCCAGTTCTTGCTAATTACATCCAAATCACTAGCCCCGTTAAAATTATTAATCGTTAATTCAGGGGTAGACATGTCTTTTCACCTCTTTCTTTATTATAATACTTATTTCAGTGAATTTGGTTTTCGTTCATCTTGTTTGTCCAAATTTGCAGTTTTAGTTCAGTAGTTTCAAATATGCAATCTTCTTCCATATGGTTTCAATTCACTTACAATTAAACCCGAATTCCCTAATCTAATTAAGTTTGGTCATTAAACTCATTAGTGTGCTCTTCACGTGAGGGGCGGTTTTGTCCCTTCTGTTTTTCTTTTTCCCCAAATACACCCCAGCCCTTCACGTGAGGGGCTTGTGAATTAGGACTGAAGTTTATTTTGGGGGGAAAAAACAACAAAACTGGTGGTCACGTGAGAGGCACGCAAATGGGTAAACGATCAAACTTAACGAGGTTAATAAATTCCGGTTTAATTGCAAGTGAAATGAAACTACAAGAACAAAAATTGCAAATTTGAAACTATTGGACTAAAACCGTATATTTGGACAAACCACAAAGATGAAAATCGCAGTTCACTGAAATGAATAGTGAAAAGACATGTGTACTCCTGACTTAACGATTAAATTTAACAGAGTTAGTGATTTGGATGTAATTGGCAAGAACAAGGAAACGTGGAGGGTCCATATGAAAAAAAACAAACTTTTTGATTAAATTCGCATTATTTGTCAAACCACAATGACGAAAATGGCACTTTACTCTTTCTTTAAAGTAATAGTTCAACAAAAGATTTTATTATTTTCACCCAAAACGAGACCAGCAAGATACCAGCCCTGATACATTACAACCTCAAATTACATGTTTCACTTGTTACAACCGAATATCGATCATCTACCCACCTAAATTCTATATAATCACACTAGATTAGAGATAAAATCACACACCCCTTCCCATGTAAATTTTGCATGTTTCGCCCGATAACGAACCCATAAAAAGCTAAGAGCTTTGATTCCATCCCGAATAGTCACGGGACCTCTTCTATAAAGAGATCTCCCCACACTAAGTATCAATACAATTGTGTCCCATCCTTTACATCTACTTTCATTTCTTTTGCAATGTCAATTCCCATAACTTTCATTTCACTAGGGGTGAGCAAAAATCAGTTCGGAACCGCCAGAACCACGGAACTAGAACAGAACCGGTCCCTCAGAACCGCTAACCTGTGTTACATACGGCTCTCGGTTCTCAGAATTTGCATTACACAGTTCGGTGTTCAGTTTCGGGTAAAACCAGCGGTTCTAGACTTGGAACCAAAAAACCGGAATATTAAAACTGTTTTAACTAAATTTACCAATACTCATTTTTTATATAGTAACTTATTAACCCGCATCCATTCAATCATTATTTAATTCAAATCTTCTTTCTTTGCGTTCAAGACGTAGCAATCATGATCAATTTTGATTTAAGCTATCAAGGTAATTTAATATAAAATGATATGATCTTCCTTTAATCTATCGTTCCTAATGATTTATTTAACTTCAACAAATAGGTTTGAATAAAAAATATAACGGATATTCGTGTTGTAATCAAAATTAACTTTACCATGAAAGAAGACATACAATTATATAAACTTGTTTTGTAATTTGCAAAGTTTGCACAACATATTTGATAAATATACAACGGAAACGGTTCTGGCCAGAACCGATTAACGAGAACCGACTTTACCGATTCTGGAACCGAACCGGTTTACTATAATAGGTTCTGGTTTTGGTTCTAATTTTAGTCATATTCGCTTCCGGTTCGGTTCTCGCGGTTCTGAACCATTGCACAGCCCTACATTTCACTATGTATTCTAACAATGTATTTCCATGGGCCCGATAACAAAACCCTGGCAGGAACACTAAAACAGGCCAATCCGAGTGATGCACTGCCTAGACAATATTCTGCTAAAGCGCATTTTTTTGCAATTGAATCTCCACCATCATTTGATCAACATCGTGAGGTTTGCATCGCTTAATGAACACAATCAACCCCCCCCCCCCCCCTTCTTTAACTAGCGGTATCATCTTTTGCCATGCTACTCAGTTTATTTTTATTCTCGTCCTCCAATGTAACGATTATAAGAAATCATATCTTAATTCATTTTTTTAGGGGTATTGGTTTTTAATACTCCCAACTTTCACATGTTTGCTGATACCACTCCCAACTTTAGATTTGTTATCCAATACTCCCAACTTTCAATATATTTTCTTCCACCATTCCTGAACTTAACGGACCCTAACCCCGTTAGTGTTTTTGCTGAGGTGGCATTTTTTGTTGACGTGGAATGCATTGGTAGCGTTTTTATATGAAAATCTGGTCCCACATCACCACTTCATTATTAAAAATTAGAAAGCCTAAAAAAACAAAAGATAATATCTCAATATATCAAGACTCTCTCTCTAACCCTTCCCCATGAATTTCCAATCACAAACTTTTACCTCTCTTCTGGCACGTTAGGTTAACTGCCACCACCATGAAATCGCTACCTCCACTCAACGAATCACCACCAATATGTAGTTCCGATTACCACTATGCACCCCAACATGAACCTCGACATCACCTCCGGCGGCCCCATCACAACACATCTCATCCTTCAATCGTTTTCTACCACTAGTGTCTCCAGAAGATATAGGTCAACACCGAAAAAAGGAGATATATGATGACCTGCAACCAAATGAAACAGATAGATCGAGAGAGATACAATGGATGAAGTCAACTTCTCTGTTTACGACTGCTGATTGAAGCCCGACTGTTGAGTGAAGCCCTAATCGAAAAGTCGAGGGTGAGGTTCCTGATGCAAAGTTTTGTTGGCATCCAGATTTGGGGGATTACGATTCTAGTTTCATCTTGAGTAGAGATGGTGGTTATGAGGCATATATGGTGGTCGGTGGTAGAAGGGGATGAATACATGATGATTTCTGGATTTTAGTGTTGATGAGGCAGGGGGAAAGTGGGCTGGGTATAATGGATTAAGAAAAGAATAAAAAAATGCCACCTATTCATGCCAAGTCATCAAAAAATGCCATGTCAGCAAGAAAAACTAACGAGGTTAAGGCCCGTTAAGTTCGGGAGTGCCATAAACAAATAAGGTGAAAGTTGGGAGTGATGGGTAACAAATCGAAAGTTGGGAGTGATATCAACCAACGGGTGAAAGTTGAGAGTATTAAAAACCAATATCCCTTTTTATTATTTTAACAATAGTGTGAATACAGATGTGCATGCGAGTAAGCTAAAAAAATTACAATTGTCGAATATAGGTTCAACAATAACTGTATAGTCGTTAATCAATCATTTGCAAGATCGAAGACAAGAGAGTAACCATAAAATGTATGTGTCAATGAAATGAGGATGTGCTTGAGAATTAGCAAATTTGTAACTTTTAAGAGCATTCATAGATCGTCCCTCATCCTTATCTCTATGGTTACATTAAAAACACTAAATTTCTCTCTCATGTTTAATTAGATAATATATATTTATATCTTTATCATTACAGATTTTTCTCCCCTTTACACAACCAAATCAACAAATATTAAAAAATAAATAGGGCCAAACAAAGTTTCCTCAAATTTACAAAAAAATCACTACTTTTCTCTTTCTACATCATATAATTTACACTCACAAACCACTAATAACCTAATTCTATAATTTGCAAATTCCTCTCACATGATTTTAGAAAATGGGTTAAGAATGCTCTAAGTTTGTGTATTTGAAAGTCCTAAAATAAAGTAAAAAAGGGATATTGATTGAACCATTACCTAAATTATGATGAACATCTAACAAAAGTTTCATCATGAGGGTGTTAAGATGAATGTTGAGGGACCAAGTTTGTCATTTGGTCGAACTAAGCAAATTTGTTGACTGTCACATTATTTGGAGTCTAGAAATCAAGTGTGAAAAAAAAAAGATCATTCAACCATTTCACAAGTAGCAAAAGATTTGTAAGTAATCTTGATTCAAAACCCCAATTTTTGTATGTTAAAAATAAGTTATGGTGGTATGATTTATATTATAGAGTTTTTTGGTGATAAAACAAGTTAGAATGAATGTAAACAAATCAATTTCGAATATTGGATGTAATTTTAGGGAAACAACAATTATTTGGTCGAAAATGGGGGTTCCTATGTTCTTAAACAGTCATATAAGCTACCGGATCTTTGTTAAACGGTTGTGTACAACTTTAAACAGGTGTATAACTGTATATGCTGCAATGCCATTTTAAATGGTGGTATAAAACAGTAAACGACCATATAGACTACTTGATATTTGTTAAATAGACGTATAGTCGGTTGATGAATTTATGAGAATGTATTAAAGTTATATAAGTGGCATATATTATAATGTTCCAGAGTGATATATGGGGTTATAAGAAAGCATAACAACGATGGGGATTATAAGAAATTTTCTTACTGAAGCCAAAACTAAAGTCATGAAAACAGTAAAAAGATTAATAAATCAATAAAATAACTTCTTCCATCAAGCCATAAACTTAAAGTCATACGAAATTCATAAAAAGATCAATAAATCAACCGTGCTTTGACCGCTCTTTGGCTGTTCAACCACCAGAAATATTTCCTCAACAATAGATCAGTTGTGATATGCTCGCACATCAGTTGAATAGATTATAGTTGCCAAAGGCCCAAACATAACTTTTCAAGTTAATGAATAACGTTGATACAACTAAAGAGAAATGAAGTATCAAACGAAAAACACAAAATTATAAACGTCTCATAAGATATGATAAAAGATCAGATGATCATGTATAACGGTTTTTAAACAAAATTTTATAAATTTAGGATACTTGTATAACAAATTTGGAGAAAAGAAAACGAATAAAAAGATGTGTGTTTCCTTTGAAGATACTCCAATAACAAATTACATATATTTTTTGGAATATAGCACAAGTTGCTAGCTTTCTATCCACCCCAAAATAATTTGATGTGTGTTTCCTTTGAAGATGATAAGACCTTTGACTTTAGAAGATTCGTTAGGAGGAGAGGTGCTCCTTTCTTCTTATCTCAAATTCTACCGATTATATATATCATGCCATTTACATTCTTAACTGCCATAAAACATTTTAACCACAGGCAACAATTGTCTCCTTTGGATACTTATTACCGATCATCACCCAATAGGTGGGGGTGCCCCTCTCATTGTTTTATAAGTAACAAATTGCAAGTTATTTATTTAACAAGAAACAAGAGTGAAGAATTTGTAGCATTTCGTATAAATACGTTCGTGTATCTGATCTTTAAAACCCCAAATACATTATTTAAACAAAAAGCAATTTCAGACAATAACAATATAGTGGCAGTTAAACATGCAACAAATGTAACGATAGAGAAACTTAACATTATATTATCTTAATCTAATAATCATATATATAATCAAATTGCATACTAAACAAGTATATAAAGTATAAAAGGTGTTGATCAAGGTTTTAGAGAAATTTGAAGTCGTTGAAAGTTTGAAACGCATTTAGAATCACTTCCGATAACAGGGATAAGATTTTAAAGTGAGGAAATCACCAAAAATAACCATCATAATCAAAAGGAAAGTTTCACATGACACAAGAGTATAAAATTGATACACCGATAAAGTTTGTATCATTTGTTTTTAACGTGACATTAGACATTAGTCACAATCCTTCACATAGAGGGTCAATAACTATATAACGTATAAGCATACTTTACTAGAAGAAGACTAGCCGTTAAGTCTATTTTGCAATATAGAAAACCATATCATGTGAACATATTATAAAGAAGGGTTTCACATGGATTATTTTGCAAGTAAGACCTAACCAGGTCCCATCTTGCCCACGTGATGACACCATCATCAATCACAAGTTCACAAATCACAACCCATGCATATCCATGTCCCCACCTGTCCTAAATTATGTGTACTATTCCATTATTTATTATTATTATTATGCTCTTTCAATCACTTTATTAATATTAATATAAACCATACCATTATTTAAGACAACCATAATTAATTTACAATAATATCATTAAATTATATCATTATCTTTCTCTCCCTATCTGAGTACCAGTGAAAACAATAGCAATAATAATAACCTTAATAATAATAAAGAAAGAAAATCAACTCAATACCTACTTCTATATCTAAATCTACAATTGTTTTACAACAACGATACCTTTGAATCGAATCAAATCAAATCAAATCAAATCTTCACTGCTTTTATCTGCAAAGGGAAAACAATCAACCCAAACCGACCGACCCGTTTACCTAGTACCCGGATTCCCAAGGGTAAGCTCGAGATCATCCGAAATGCATTCCTCATGAATCCGCTCTCCTTCCCATGGTTTTACTAAGCCCTTCATGTTATTCCCAAAAGCAAACTCAGACGAAATCACATCCGACATCGGGACGTCAGCAATTTGTTCAACGGCACCATTGACTGCGGGAGAGCATGTCCCACTTTGACCTGGGGTCCACATCCGACCTGAAAACCCATCCTTGAATCCAAACGGGTTTGATGCAACAAGGCTAAATGTGGGCGATGATGGCCCGTCTTGTGGGGTTTGTACACCCGATAGCCACCCGGAGTCGGGTGGCGTTTGGAACCCGGGAATATGAAGGCGTGAGCTAGGCCATACCGAGGCCGAGGCTCTGGTTTGATCATCAACGTCGGTCATTCTTGGGGTTTGACATGTGGGTGAGCTTAGGGGCGGGGTGACCGGTGCACTTACCGAACCACCGGCTATGTAAAGATGGTGCGGGAATTTGGAAGATGATGAACTGGACGCGAGGTTTTTTAGCCACGGAATAAGAGAATTCGGGTCGGGATTATTATTATTAATATTATTATTAGAGGTGTTAACTGTCGAGACAGGGCTAGGAATGGATGATGAAGTCGGGCTGAAATTGTATGAAGACGCATTTGGGCTCGGTTGGTATGATGACGAACACGGGCTCGGGCTTGCTGATGCTGATCCACCCATAGTATCTACCCGTTGCACAGGTTTACAACCCTACAAATATTAAAAATGTTTAAAAGATAGAAGTCAGTTAGCTGAAAATGTAACTAAGTAGGCATGTAAACGAACCGACCATTCAGTGAAAGTGAACCGTTCATTAACCATTTGGCAAAAGCTGAAAATGTAACATGTCTGTTCGTTCCTTTATGTAACCGAACTTAATTTGTTTATGTTTGTTACTTTACGTTTATTTACAAATTCGTCCGTTTACATTTATTAATATATTCATAAACTTTTAAGATACCCTACAATTTGGTCTACTTTAATAACTGTCTACTTATGTTCGTTCAATTATGTCCGTTTGTTTTCGTTCGTGAACCTTCGTTTATACTATTAACGAGCATAAACGAACAAAACACATTCACTTTCTTAACGAATTAACACAAACAAAAACCTGTCGCTTAGTAGTTCATGTCCAGTCGTTTGTTCAATCAAAATTAAACGAACAAACACGAACATGCTCGGTTCTATTCATTCTGTTCATTTACATCTATTACTACCAAAGATACAAAATAACAAGTAATAATAAAAGTGGAGAATCAAAATTAGTGTCTTTTGCATGGCATTTCTTTAAAAAAGATGTAGGCCCATCTTTTTTCCAAAAGTCAACCCAACAAACACTCAAATCACCATATCTAAATATGATTCTCCACCCAAAATTCAGGAGAATCCAATAATCAAACTCCTAAATTAGACCTGTCAATTGGGCACCTATCTAAATAACGATAAGACCTGCCAATCAAAAAACTGCGCTACGTGATTTTTTTATTTTTTTAAGTAATTGAAATTAATAGTTTAGGCTACACCATTTCTCCTTATTGATACATTTAACTCAAAACTGTCTTATAGTCATCACATATAAAGTAGTTAAACGAGTGACATTCACGTTTGATACTTGTCTAAGTCCGTTGTTTCTAACCTGTTAAAGACGATAACGCTCGAGGCCCTACCCTAATAACAAAAACATATTAATAACTTCGATCAATAAGCTTCTGTGAAAATGACAACTCATAATTCTATCAGGTATAATCAATGAAGTTGAAGCTCAGAACAGAATCTAAATTCGTACTGTATTTCATTTCTGAAAAAGTGGAATTATTGTCTTAATTAGAGGAGACTGAGTAAATTAAAATAATATAAAAATAGTTGTGTTCCGTGCGACTTCACATGGAAACAGATCAGCAAACGAGATGCTGCTGGTGCTAACATGCGCCAAATGCTCACCGTGCACGTTAGCCTGTCGGTGATAACGACAAACCTCCAGATCCGGTTCACGTAAATAGCGTTCATACGGATCGATTCGGTTCTCTCTCATCCTACTGCTAACGTAAGCCCTAGGTCATCAGGTTCATGTTTTCTAACTTACGCCGTGTTCGATACTCCAATTGACTTCGATACGAAGACCTAAATAGGATATCAGATCCAATGCTAACGTGCGCACATGAT